>NC_138203.1:283544350-284144350 GCF_964194415.1 Vipera berus | reverse complement strand
AATGTGCTGCAAGGCTGTTTTAAGAGCATGATGTACAGGACAGATAATGGGTCATCTTCAAGGCATCTTGGAACCAGGCTGAAAGTGGCTGGGAAGGAGTCTGTCCTATCTCCGCACACAATCCCCCTCACTAATTCCCATGTGGTTGCAGCAAAGTGAAAGCATACAAACAATGCTTCCCCAGAACGTTGTCATCCTCCCCTCCACCAGAATGGCAGGGCACTGTAAAAGGGGACCTGACATGCTGCCCTCCCAAAGAAAGGATTAACCCTGCAAAAGATGGAAGAGAAAAGACAATTACAACAATCATTTAGGTTTATCAGGATATTGATTATGAAAATGTTTCGTTAGCCTAAGGCTGAGAATTAACCCATTCATTCTGGCTGGTAGGAATGTCCTTCCATGCCACTAAATGTTGGAGGTTTCCCCTGTGCTTATGGGAATCCAATATCTCTTTCACCTCAAAATATTGTTCACCCTTTATCATTAAAGGCTTGGAAACAAGGAGAGGGACTGGCCTAAGAGACAAGGAAACCTTGGGTTTCAATAAACTACAATGAAAAACAGATGGAGCCAGTGCAATGACTTTGGCAAGTCTAATTCTATTGTGACGGTTAATCAGGCGTTTGATGGGGAAAGGTCCCACAAACTTAGGTCTGAACTTCTTGGAAGGTTGAAGTGACTCCAAATAGTGAGTAGATAGATAAACATAATCTCCCACTTTAAAAGGTTTTGGCTCAGTTCTTTTTTGTCAGTGTGTACTTTATAGGTATCACGAGTATCTGCGAGTGCTTTTTGTATTTGGGAGACCCATACCTTCAGGGACGGTATCCCAGGTTAGTTAACGGGGAGTTCTGGCATGGTGGAGCAGTGGGCTAATGCCTCCTTAAGTAACACCAGCTGCCTGCAATTAGTGCAGGTTCGCATCCCACCAGGCTCAAGGTTGACTCAGCCTTCCATCCTTCCGAGGTAGGTAAAATGAGGACCCAGATTGTTGGGGGCAATTAAGCTGACTTTGTAATAATGCCGCTTGGGGGGGGGCGTGAAAGCCCTAATAAGCAGGCATATACATAGAATGAAGGCTACTGCTAAGCTTGTAAGCCGCCCTGAGTCTTCGGAGAAGGGCGGGATATAAATGGAATTAAAATAAAATAAATAAAATATGAAGTCTTGACTGGTAGCCACTTGAAAAGGTGAAGCCAGTACTGATGTGCACAGAGTTATATGACACTTCCACAAGTGGCAAGAGATTAGTTATCTTGTTGATAATAAAGCATCTAAGGTATTCTTCCAATACTGAGTTCATTCGTTCACACACCCCATTTGTTTGTGGGTGGTGACGAGCTAAGGGTCATCCCAATAAGTCCCCAAAGGCCTGCCAAAACTTAGAGGTGAATTATATCCCCCTATCTGAAATAATATGTTGTGGTGCTCCATGTATTCTATAAATATGATGCAGAAACAGTTTAGCAAGACTCGGGCAGTTGGGATTTTTTGAGAAGGAATAAAATCCACTTGCTTGGAGAACAGATTAGTCACCACCCAAATTACTGTATTTCCCACGCTTTGGGGGAGTTGCACAATAAAGTCCATAGAGATCTCTCTCCAAGGTGCTGACGGCTCAGCTATTGTTTGAAGAAGCCCCTGAGTTTTTCCTTGATGTCACTTTGCTGAAGCACACACCGTACAGCTGGCAACGTAGCCCTCAGTGTCTTTCTTGAGGAATGGCCACCAAAATTGCCTCTTAACTAGGTGTAATGTTTTCACAAAACCAAAATGTCCCACCATTTTAGAGTCATGACAACTCCTCATGACTTTCTGGAACATAAAGTTTTGCCCCCACCCAGGCTAGTCTGTTTCGGATTGAGCAAACATTGCTGTGAATTTGAAACCACTTATCCTTCAGGGCAGATTATAGAGGAGAAGACACATCTTCGGGTATTGGCACTTTTTCGCTCCCCTGGGCTTGGCTGATCACTTGAGCAGTTGATGGGATGGGAGCATTGGCTTAATTATTTCTGCTTTGGAGCAGTTGTATTGCGGCATCCATGACAGTGCATCTGCTAAAAAAATCCCCCCCCCCCCCGGGGAGATAGGGTTGGGTGAAGTCAAAGAGGTTAAAGTACTGTGCCCATCATGCTTGTTTAGGAGAAAGTTTTCGAGGGGTTTTAAGTGCCTCTAAATTCTTGTGATCAGTCCAGACTTCCAGAGATATTTTACTCCCTTCTAAGAAGTGTCTCCAGACCAGGGGCACCCATCTCACAGTATAAGCTTTTTTGTCCCACACTGCCCATTGTTGCTCAATTTCAGAAAACTTTTTGGAAGTGTAAGTGCAAGGCTGCAGCTGTCTGCTTTCATTTCCCTGCAGAAGCACTGCTCCCACAGCCACATCACTCGCGTCACATTGCATAACAAATGGCTTCATCAGGTCAGGGTATTTTAACACTGGTTTGGCGCTTGAGCTTTTCAAAAGTGGCTTTGCATTCCATTGACCACTTAAGTGGTTGATTAGGTTTAGGTTTGTCCCCTCCTTTCATTTTGAGTAAGTTCATGATGGAGAGAGCTACCTGGGCAAATGAAAGAATGAATTTCCAGTAAATGTTTGCAGATCCTAGGAAGCTTTGTAGCTGCTTCCTAGTGTGGGATGGCACCCAATCCAGCACAGCTCTAACTTTTTCTGGGTCTATTTCAATCCCTTCATGCGAGATACAGTAGCCCAGGTAATCTTATTTTAATCCGGTGGAACTCGCATTTAGAGAGTTTGGCATGCAGCTTGGCAGCTCGTCGTTTTTGGAGGACTGCTTTCATGGAGTTTCACATGTTCTGCTTGATTTCAGTGTAGATTAAGACATTGTCCAAATACATAGGCGGAAACTGGCTGTGAAGGAGTCGGTCCTGTCTCCAGAGACGATCCCCCTCCCTAATTTCCATGTGGTTACAGCAAAGCGAAAGCATACAAAGAATGCTCCCCCAGAGAGTCCTTTCTCCCCCACTCTCAGGGCACCCCAAAAAGGGGACCTGGCACATTCCCACAGGAAAATACCTAAGTGCTTGCATGCAATAAGAGCCTTACTAGTGGCCTTACTAGTCTTAGGATGATCATACTGGGGAGTTATGAAAATGTAGAGGAGAATGGGTGAGTCAGTAAAGTGCACCATTGTCTCATTCATTTTATACTTTCTACACATACTGTGTTCTTAATTCTGAGACGTGGGAGAACATACCATCTCTTTAAAAGCTGTTTACCTCAGTAGGGCTTGAGTGCTTGGTTTGTGGTCAAATGAATTTGGAAATGTGCATAATAATCAGCTGTGGAAGGTGCAATAAAGGGAGAAAAACTATAGGTGGAGGCGAAGAGGAAGTATATTTTCTATTTTATTTTACTAATATTTGTAGTCCTTAAGGAGGGAGATTCATGCAGGACTTCAGGATTTCTAATCTGCCTGGGATTCAAATGTTAAAATAGGAAATTAGTTATATTTCCCATTTTAACATTTCAATCCATTCAACTGCATGTTTTTATAATCCAAGTGACTTTGTTCAAACTATGATATTCCCCACTAATTTTACAGTTTTCCAAATTCTATAAATGAATTTGTTTTTTTATTTCTCAATCTGTCTTGGGCAGTCAAGAGTCCACAAAAAGATTAAGGAATTTTTTAAAAAACACGATGTCTTCTTTGATTTTCTTCTTAATTTACCTAAAAAGCCCTCTACATGAAACAGAAATTGCCTACATTTATAACGTTTAGAATGCATTTCAATCTGAATAGCTGTGTTAATTTCCATTGAAGATTATGTAACTTGTAGAAAGAACTTTATTATAAACAGTACTCCTGCTTCCAAGCAAAGGATGCCCACAAATGAGAAGCTATATGAATATTGTTGAATTCCAAGAGTAATGTTACGTACTGCTGAAAGACACTCTGCACAACCAGAGGTCCTCTCAGGATCATGACTTCTATTCAAAGCGCAGGGGTCAGCTTTGGCTAAGAGGGCCTTTGAACAGCTTCATGCCGTATGCCAATTGTGGCCATTCCTTGATCAGGAAGCTCTGCTTACAATCACTTATGCCCAGATGGAATACTGTAATGCGTTCTACACAAACCTGCCCTTCAGCATCCAGAAGGATCCAGATACAAGATGTAATTATGTGGGCCCCTATAGCAGCATATGTTACACCTCTGCTTTGTAAGGTGCATTAGTTGCCAGTTTGATTCCAAGTCCAATTCAAGGTGATGTTTTGGATCTTTAAAAGTCTTCAGGGCATGAAGCTGGATTTCTTCTTCCTGAGTATGCCTGCCTATCCTATTAGATCTAGCAGAAGATGTGTGTTGCAGGTCCTCTCTGTGATGGAGGTACATGTGGCCGGACGAAGGAGATGGGCCTTCTCTGCCCTGGCACCCATCCCTGATATCGTTCTGGAAGTTCCTCAAAACAACATGGCTATGTCAACAGATTTGTGGGATCTCAACTCAAGGAGAGATGCATCCTAGAACTAAGGAGAAACTTCCTGACAGTTAGAACAACTAACCAGTGGAACAACCTGCCTCCACAAGCGGTGAATGCTCCAACACTGGACGTTTTTAAGAAGAGACTGGATAGCCATTTGTCTGAAATGGTATAGGGTTTCCTGCCTGAGCAGGGGGTTGGACTAGATGACCTCCAAGGTCCCTTCCAACTTTATTATTATTTTTATTATTATTATTAACTGTTGAACCAGTGAGGTTGAGGCATTCCTTATCATACTGAATTCTTTTTCCTAGTCTTAATAATTTTGATTTTTTTAAAAATTGTACAATGGTTTTTATTATATGCCAACCAGTGTCATGTTTTGGGAGATGTTCAAGTATAGTATGAGGAATGAATGAATGATTCACAGAGGAGTGAAACCTTATAAATGCACGGAGTGTGGAAAGAGCTTTCTTTGAAGAATTGCTAAATTAAACCCTCAGGGTGTCTAGTTGTTGATGTAGTTATGCAGGAAAAGAAAATCCAAAGCATTAAAGTCAGAATTATGGTGGGAACTGGAACACTGAATATAGAAAAGCTCAAAACAGTAAAAATGAAACAACAAAACATTGGAAACCACTTATGAACTGTTTGCATAAAAAATGACTTTGTAATTTATGGTGTTGATGATTAGACCGATAGATATGTAGAAAGAAAAATGTTATGCTGTAACTTGGCAAGATAAAGTTTACAATATAATTGTACTTGCAACCTGTGAAGAGTGTTCTTTATTTTTTATTTTTTCCTACTTCTATTTTCTTATCACACTTTGAGCTTTTTCTGTTATTTCTCCCCCTTTTCTGTTCTAAATCAGTTTCTATTATTGCTTTTAAAAATTTTAATAAGTATATTTTAAAAACACTTGATATTTTCGAATTCAGCAAATTGAAATGGACTGGAGTTAGACACCTTAAGACAGAAGAACACAACAGTTTATTGCTCAGTGTGTGATAAAGGAGAGATGACATTGTTTTTTCATAGTCAAAAAGGGAATATCACCTCACACCCCATATTTGCCTTCTCAGCTTAGAACTACCAAGTGCTGCCACCTTCCCAGAGTCGCTGCTAATTAATGGGGGTTTGCTTTTAAATTTTTACTATTTATTTGTATCCCTTTATTATTTTTACGAATAATTTAAGGCAGTGAACATATCCAACACACCTTTCTCCTATTTGTCCCCACAACAACCCTGTGAGGTGGGCTGGACTGAGAGTGATTAGCTCTCATGGCTAATGTGGGACTTGATGACATGGTCTCCTGCTCTAAGGTTACTCTTCTTTCTCGGAGTGTCCTGAAAGTGACATACTGTTTTTAATTAACACCTAGAAAATGGCTGTTTAGACAAGTAGCCCTTCCTATTTATTTTCCTTTGCAGAGCACCACTTACTTGAATTTCTAATTCACCCTGTTTATTGCTCATACTCTGTGCATTGGTGCATAGACATTTTGACTCCTTTTTGACTGACCCTGTGTTTACTTTCTACATTACCTGTGTGGTGCCTGGGTTTGTTCCCCTATTTCCTTACCACCTGTTTGATTAGTGCACTTGGTGTGGCACTCACTATTAAAAGCTTGATTTTGCTTGACTGCAAGGTTGTCTTTATTGTTGTTGTTTTTTTAAGTATAATCCCTTGAAAAAGGAACAACTCTTGAAGAAGAATCAACCAGCCAGGCACAGCCAAGCAGAAAAGGTGAATAGAAAGTCAAGATTTGCACAGACCAGAAATAGAAAATGGAAACTAAACAGGAAAAACACAGATTGTACTCTGGAAAAAGAAAGCCATAAAATCACCATAGGAAAACACAGAGTTAAGACAATAAACAGGACAAATAACCACAACCCTAGCCTAATGGACTCCCCGAAGCATTTACTTAACTAGTAATAAATGAATAAATTTACTGGCTGGCCCCTGCTCTGGGACACTTTCCATTTCTCACATTTCCAGTGCCCTTCCTCAAATCTCTTCCCCCTCCCCCTTCTTCCATGTGTCCCAGAACCACATCTGCATTTCCAAAAGGAATTGGGGAGAAAGTGAAATCCCAGGAAGGTCTGGGGGGTGAGGGGGGGGATCAACTTACAGATCATGGGGCAGGACAATGCATTAGATTGGTGATAAGCAAGGGGTAATATGGGAGCCCGAGGGCAGGCTATTAACAGTAGAAGATCCCACCCCACCCCTTCCTCATGTAGTGGTGAGTTCCAGCCTCCTAAGCTCATTCCCAGTTCCTGGGAAGTGGCCCCTGGTTGAATACTGATCTATTTCAACAGTAGCCATTTTTTCCCCCTAGCACAACAGGTGCACATAAACGTCTGTAACAGAATACCATAGTTGGAAGGGATTTTGGAGGTCTTCTAGTCCAATCTCCTGCTCAGGCAGGACACCTGATACCAGGAGTAGGCAAACTTGGCTCTTTTATGACTTGGGGACCTCAACTCCCAGAATTCCTGGGCCAGCTAGCTTAGGAATTCTGGGAGTTGAAGTCCACAAGTCATAAATGAGCCAAGGTTGCCTACCCCTGCCCTATACCATTTCAGATAAGTGTTTGTCCTATCTCTTCTTGAAAACTTCCAGTGGTGGAGCACCTACAACTTTTGAAGGCAAGCTGTTCCACTGATTTATTGTTCTATGAGGAAAATTCTCCTTGTTTCTAGGTTGGTTCTCTCCTTGATTAGTTTCCATCTATTGTTTCTTGTCCTGCCTTTAGGTGCTTTGGAGAATAAGTTGGCCTTCTCTTCTTGGTGGTAGCCCCTCAACTATTGGAACCCTGCTACCACGTCACCCCTAGTCCTTCTTTTCATTAAACTAGTTATAACCATTTGCTAAATTAGTACAAAAAATTGAAAATATCAGATATGGAAATCTATTATAATCAACCAATTTGACCTACCATCTCTCTAAAGTAGAAAAAAGGTAACAATCCCTACACTAAGCTTAGCTTAGTCTATTATTGTATTTAACTCAGAGAAAGTCCACAAATCGCTTTTAATCTCCCATGAACCCACTACCACAACCCACTACTACTATTGTCAGGGACCTGCCTCAATTAATCATCTCAAGAAAGCAGAGCTCTTGAAGGCTGCATCGGTTCAACAGGAGGTTTTATTGGAAGGTTCAATCAGGATGGAATACCTCTGACTGATTCTTGACAGTCATCTCTGTTATAATTGAATATTTTAAATGAATGGCCCCTTCAGCCACCTTTCGTGAGGCTCTCAGTTTCACATGTGGTTTAACTGCTGTTACCTGTATCAGGATATCTTCTTTAGATTGATTTAAAACAGTGCACCTCTTTGCTTCCTTGCAAAGCATCAACAGCAAGCACCCTGTCATAACCTTGGGATCATAGCCAACTACTTATGCCTCCCTTACAGGAGGTTAACAAGGCTACCAGATTGCAGTAATATGAGATTTTCTTTCTCCTTCCTACTGTCTCCCTGTCTGGTCTTTTTCTTTCTTCTGAAAATTTAGCTAAAGTCATTTTGTTTGTTTTTTCTGAGATGGGCAGTTCTAGACTGGAGGGGGGGGGAAGAGTGAAGGGATATGAGATCTGCCCCATAAAGTTAACCTCTTTGTGAGCAGTGCCATGGCAAATTACACCTCACCACTGAAGCTTTCTGAAGGATGTCAGGGAAGAAACTCTGATATTACAAATCTTGGCATTTATTAATAAACTCTTTTTAAATCTGTAATCCTCCTGGCATTCCCTTCTGTGTATTCTTTTCTCCCCTTATTGGAATCCATCATCGTGGCTAGCAGTACAGAACCTGCAATTTAAACATAGCTGTGGGGCAAACCCAGCCCAGGTATTGTATGTATATACATGTATGCATATATATATATATATATGTGTGTGTGTGTGTGTGTGTGTGTGTGTGTGTGTATATGTCTATATGTGTCTGTATGTGTGTTATGTATGTGTATATTTTTGAGAGCAGGCAACAGAATTTCATTTTTAATATGTGCCAGTGTGCCCACAGTAAAAAAATGACAATAAAAGTTATCTTAATCTTAATTGTCCAGCCCAGATTGTCTGACAATCTGACACTTAAAACAGAGGTGGGAGTAAAACCAGCCCAGGGAGTCAGTGTCCTTTTTAAAAAAAAACTAGTACAGCCACTTGAAACCTGATCAACTCTTCAGGAACCAACGAGCCACAAACAACCAAACCGAAAAGGTGAAGATAAAAATATAAGATTTGGATAGAATAAAAATAGAAAACCAACTAAAGTAAATAAAGGACAGACTCGGCTCCAGAGAAAAAGGATACTTTCACTGAGTGTCACCACAGGAATACAATTAAGACGACAAGGAGGTCCAATAAACCGCCAGAAGGCATCTCCAGAGTATTTACTTGCTTACTTATTTAATAATAAAAGAATAAATTTACAGGCTGGATGCTTGCCTTGGAGCTGCTCTATTCATCTAATTTCCAGAGCTCCACCAAGTCTTCCTCTCCCACTTCTTTCCCATGTCCCAGGAGCACATCCACATTTTTAAGGTATTCAGGAAAACAGCTTTTATCCCAAGATCGCCTTCTTTATTTCCGCTCCGCCGTGCCCAACAACCCCAACCTCCTCTCCCATCTCACTTCTCCTTCGGCCCTTCCCAACGCAGAAGTTCGACTATATTGGACGTCACAATGGAACAAAGCATGCGCAGCAGAAACTACGGCCTGCAATACATACCGTAGGAGAGGCGACGCTTTCGCTTTTACGGGGTGGGGGGGGAAGGGTAGCTCTCTGGTCAAGCGCTTTGCCCCTCTAGGAAGGAGCGCTCTGTGATCCAGCGCACTGTGAGGGCGGGAAGGCGCGGGAAATTTTTGGTGGGAACTATTTGTAGCTTCTCCGCTGAGGCGCAAAAAAACTCTGAGGAAGTGGAGCCCTTCTTCTCTCCCCCTGAAACCGGGAAAGGGCCGGTTGGGAGGGGATCGGTGCTGTGACTGAAAGAGGCCTTGGGCGAGGCTGAACCCGGAGACCGAATGGAGGCCCGAAGGTCTCCGGGGGCGCGAGCAGCAGCAGCCCTCACGGCCGTTCAGGCAGAGAGCGGCGGTGGGGAGTCCGGGGGAAACCGCAGCCTGACAGGTTTCGAGGAACCCCGCAGCTCGGAAGCTGAGCGCCGGTGCTTCCGCAGCTGCCGTCCTCGGGAGGACGAGGGTCCCAGGGCGCTTTGCAGCCGCCTGCACCGGCTGTGCCGCAGGTGGCTGCGGCCCGAGCGGAGCAGCAAAGCCGAGATGCTGGATCTGGTGGTGTTGGAGCAGCTGCTGACCCTGCTGCCCTCGGAGCTGGCGGGCTGGCTGCGGGAGTGCGGGGCGGAGAGCTGCGCCCAGGCGGTGGCCCTGGCCGAGGGCTTCCTGCTCGGTCCCGCAGCCACCCTGGAGCCGGGAAAAGGGTGGCAGGTGAGAAAAGTTAAGTGAGGGAATGCATGAGCCGCTGATGTATTTAGTAGGCTCTATAAAAAACAAGAGACATTAATAAGACGGATGTCTGCATTTCTTGTAACTCTTAATACTTTGAGAACTTACTTGTTCTTGAGGCAAATGCTTCGTTTTCCTCTTGGAGATAATTGCATGGGAGGAAAGACAAATTCACCCTCAGGGCTGCAAGAGAGTTTGAGAGGGGAAGCCAGAATCCTTTCTTTGCCCCATCCTTTGTTTCCTTTAATACATGAATGAATGGAGGATTTATTTGTTCTGTTTCAGCTGATATTCTTCAAATTACTCATTCCCATTAATGACATACTACATCTTACTTTAAAGTCTTATGGTACCTGCCTGCTTGTCTTCTTTACAGTCACTGGGAACATACATCTAGAGAACTTATGTTGGTATGTTTATATTTGCTTGGAAACATGCAGAAGAGGCCATCATCCTGTGGTAGATAGACAATGGCTATGATGATGATAATGTTGGTATAGTGTAATAGTCTATGGGGATGACGTCAGGGGAATGGTTGAAAAGCCAGGCTGAACAAACATCATGTAAAATGTTTCTCAGTCCTCGCAAAGAGACACTGTGTGCGTCTCCCTCACAAAACCATCTTGGTGTTCATCCCAAGGTCTGTCTGAATGCCAGGTTGGTGGTCTCTCCACTGCAAGAAGCATAAAGAAGTCAAAAGGAAGGGAAGATCAATTCCTTCCACTCAAGAGGCAAAGATTTCTAAATCTAAAGGAAAAGATTCCCAGAATAAGACATAGTACAGGCATAGTTTCATCCACAAAAATGGAACGGCCACAGCTATCAAAAGAAGGGGAAAAGATGCAAGCAAGTCCTGATCAGTATGAAAAGAGGAAATAAAGATAGGCAATGAAACATTTCACAAACATAACAGACATTTATTCAGAAATAGTCACCTTCAAATCAGAATCCCCGAGTTCTCTTACTTGGGTTGGGGGATTCCAAAGGTAAGGCAATTGAAGTAACATGGTTGCAGTCCTTTGAATGTAGGTCATAACCAGGCTTCTGTTTTAGATGCAGGAGCCATTCACAGGAGAGATCTCAGCAGAGCTCCAGGAAAGAGGAAATCGATGCAGTCCTTCTCAAGGGCTGCTTTTCAGGAGGATCCAACTTGGGCCACTGCAGCAGGTAACTATAGTTTATTATGAGAGCAGCAGAGTTCAAGCACTCTCTGTTCCTGACCTCTTTATACAGTATAACCAAATGCTGAGTCTGTGTAATTGACACAGTATCATCCCCAGTGAGCCTCATTCTTCGAACTTTCAAGATCATTTTGGAGATACCAAAGATAATAACAGCCTCAAACGCTACTATTAAGCAATGTGTTTTGCTTGCTTAATATTTTGTAATACTTCAAAGAGGAATTAGAAAACAATTTGAAGTAATCTCTTTCCCTTTACACAAAGGGGAAAAACAGCCCAACTATCAAAAATAGCACCTAGAGGCAAACAAAGTCATTATTAAAAGCCAACATGGGTTTGTCAAAAACATTCCAGACAAATCTGATTGCATTCTTTGACCAACTGACAAAATTAGTGGATCAGAGGAATGCTGTGGATATAATTTACTTGGACTTCAGTAAGGCATTTGATAAAGATCACAGATCACAAACTACTACTTGATAAGATAGAAAAATGTGGGTTAGACAGCATCACCACCAGATGGATTTGTAGCTGGCTGACCAGCCGTACTCAGTATATGGTCCTCAATGGAACCGCATCTACATGGAGGGAAGGGTGTAGTGGGGTGCCCCAGGGCTCTGTTCTGTGCTCAGTGCTCTTCAACCTCTTCAGTGATTTCAACGACAGGATAGATGGGGAACTCATCAAATTTGCAGACGACACCAAGCTGGCAGGAATAGCCAACACTCAAGAAGATAGGCTTAAGATACAGGAGGATCTGGACAGACTTGAACAATGGGCACTATCTAACAAAATGAAATTCAATGGTGAAAAAAGTAAGGTTCTCCATTTAGGCAAGAAAAACCAAACGTACAGGTATAGTATAGGGGTACCTTGCTCAATAGTGGGAACTGTGAGAGGGATCTCGGATTCCTAGTGGACAATCACTTCAATATGAGCCAGCAGTGTGCTACAGCTGCCAAAAAAGCCAACACAGTGCTAGGCTGCATTAACAGAGGGATAGAATCAAGATCACGTGAAGTGTTAGTACCACTTTATAATGCATTGGTAAGGCCACACTTGGAATACTGCATCCAGTTTTGGTCACCACGATGTAAAAAAGATGTTGAGACTCTAGAAAGAGTACAGAGAAGAGCAACAAAGATAATTAGGAGCCTGGAGGCTAAAACATATAAGGAACGGTTGCTGGAATTGGGTGTCTAGTTTAATGAAGAGAAGGGGTGATATGATAGCAGTGTTCCAATATCTCGGGCTACCACATAGAAGAGGGAGTCAAGCTATTCTATAAAGCACCTGAAGGCAGGACAAGAAGCAACAGATCAAAACTAACCAAAGAGAGAAGCAACCTAGAACTAAGGAGAAACTTCTTGACCATTAGAACAATTAATCAGTGGAACAACCTGCCTCCAAAAGCTGTGAATGCTGGAAGTTTTTAAGAAAAGACTGGACAGCCATTTGTCCGAAATGGTATAGGGTTTCCTGCCTGAGCAGGGGATTGGGCTAGATGACCTTCAAGGTCCCTTCCAACTTTATTGTTGTTGTTGTTATTATTATTATTATCCACCAGGAGGCTCCCCAAGGAGTACTATTGCCATTCAAAAACTTGGATGCAGTCATGTTTTGTGCACATAGAGCACTAGCTATTAGGGAGAGGGGCGCTGGTGGCTTTACAGGCACAAGAACTTTTTATTCTCCAAGAAAATGTTCATTCTTGCAAAGTTGTTTTGTGCACTAAGGGAGAAAATGCACAGGTCTTTTCTGGAATTGTCTATTAAAGAACATTCTCATTCTAGGGCTTTTAATCCTTTTCAGGAGGTCACAGTGGACTTCACAGAAGAGGAGTGGGCGCTGCTGGATTCTGGACAAAGAGCCTTGTGCAAAGAAGTCTCACTGGAGGTTTTTAGGAATATGACTGTCCTGGGTAAGGCCCCACTTTGCTCTGGGTTCCATTAATTGGGGAAAGTTATTTCAGTCATAGGTAAACAGGGAAGATCATGCACTCAAGTTGCTTAAGGTGATCATCTCTACTTAAGACCTTTTTATAAATGTTCACCATGGCTTTAGGAAACGAGCCACATTGCGTAATGATCAACAGCAAAGTCTTATTGAGGTTCCCAGCTTAAAAAATTTCTTGAATATCACAATTTGCACCCAACAGCCTCCAAGTTGGATTCATGGCTGATGGAATACCTGTAATGCAGACAGGCACACTTTTGAGAGAAGATGCCCCCCCCTTTAACAGCTGGTGTTTATTTTGAAATAATTTATTAAGGATTATCTTAAACAGATAAAATACATGCACAAATGGAATTCAAAATATGTTAAAAAGATAAATATTTACAAAATGCAGAAAAAACCCCTTGTGTATGAGTATGTATATGAAAATTCCCCCCTCATCTCCAGCATGTATGTACAATGTTAACAAATCATTGCTGTCTCTTATAATACAGCCAAAATACTCTTCATTCCATACGTTGCTCAATGTTCTGTAAACACTAAATCTTTAGATCTTCTTAAAGGTAAAGGTAAAGGTTTCCCTGCACATGTGTGCTAGTCGTTTCCAACTCTAGGGGCCGGTGCTCATCTCTGGTTCAAAGCCGAAGAGCCAGCGCTTGTCCGAGGACGTCTCCGTGGTCATGTGGCCGGCATGACTAGACGCCAAAGGCGCACGGAACACTGTTACCTTCCCACCGTAATGGTCGCTATTTTTCTACTTGCATTTTTACGTGCTTTCGAACTACTAGGTTGGCAGAAGCTGGGATGAGTAACAGACGCTCACTCTGTTACGCAGCACTTGGGATTCGACCTGCCAAATTGCCGACCTTCTGATCGACAAACTCAGCATCCTAACCCAGTGAGCCACCGCGTCTCTACCTTAGATCTTACTAATTAGCAAAGATATAATTAATAATAAATCTAATGACATAAGTAGTTACTAACATAGTCCCTATTTCCTTTTAGTCTACCTTGCACATCCCTCTTTTAACAAACTGCAAAAAAAGGAATTTAAAACTATTAAACATTAGCAATCCCTTACATAATGTCTTATACAGATACTGTATAGTAAAATTAATTCATCACCCCATTAAAGATTTCTACAAGAAACACTGTCCATTCCAAACAATCCTTTTCCGTTCTCTTCAAATTCTTACGCTTCAAGTCCACTTGTAATTTCCCTGAAATGACTTGAATAAATCTTATATTTTAATTTAAAATGGTATCATCCAATTGCATTTGTAATTCTAGTGAAGACTTGTCTTCAGAGGGATTTGGTTTTTGTTAGTAACCCCTGATTCCAATAAAAAGATACAAGGATCAAAAACTTCAAATAAGTAAAATTCATACGTAAATATGACAGATTTTTCCCATAAAGATGTTCTTTCTAATTAACTTCATAAACTTTAAATCAGTTTCACAAAGCATTTAAAAGCATTCCACAAACAACTCTAAAATAATCTCTTGCCTGTAGATTGCAATAGATTGCAAAAAAGAAAGAATTTAGAAAGCTGCAAAGGTATGATATTCTTTCAAATGAACTGAAGTGAATGCTACCCAGCAATTGATAAGGCTGCATTTATGATTCAGAGCATGATGGAACCCACAACTTGAGCTGAACACAAGTGGCTGCAGAAATGAAAGGGTTTGCTGTCAGCTTACAAAAATCAGATTTATACAGTATATTTGGACAATCTCCAGTTCGTTCTAGAAAACAAAATGGCTATTCAAACCTGAGATCCACTGGCCAGTTTCAGCAAAATCAGAAAAATGGTGGTGTTGGTTCTCCTTGCTACACAAGACGTTATCTCCCATTCTCTTAACAGTTCTAAATTCCAACAGGAATTGCTATTTTCTTCTTTCCAAACAGGTGATGGTATGAAGAAAGAGAATGAGGAACAGGAGAGGTTAATGCTGCTGCAAACAACAAACTATGAAGTAGAAATAATGTTTGATCATCAAGCAAATCCAAAAAGAAAAGAGAGAAGCCAGTCAGAAGGTCAAGGGCAGGAACTCTCTACACCTCGTAATTCCTTTTCTGTTACTTTACCTAAGAAACATTATAGGAGACACAAACCACTTACCGTTGTAAAGTTGGGGAAAGATTCCAGATTGAGCAGAGAGACTAAAATATACATAAAATGTGGAAAGAAACATGAAAGGAGCCAAATAGCAGAGAAACCATATAGTTGCAAGGAATGTGGAAAGAGCTTTGCTTTAATAGGAAAACTTAATTTTCATAAAAGAATTCACACAAGTGAGAAATTATATAAATGCATACAGTGTGGAAAGAGCTTCTGTTTCTGGAGTACTCTTGATTTACATGAGAGGAGCCACAGAGGGGATAAAAAACATATCTGCATGGAGTGTGGAAAGCAATTCTTTAACAAGGGTGCTCTTACCATCCATCAAAGGAACCACACAGGGGAGAGACCGTATAATTGCCTGGAGTGTGGCAAGAGCTTTATTTCAAAAGGAAATCTTAAGACTCATAAAAGAATCCACACAGGGGAGAGACCATATAAATGCATGGAGTGTGGAAAGAGCTTCTGTTTCTGGAGTACTCTTGATTTACATGAGAGGATCCACAGAGGGGAGAAAAAACATAGCTGCACGGAGTGTGGAAAGCAATTCTTTAACAAGGGTGCCCTTAACATCCATCAAAGGAACCACACGGGGGAGAGACCGTATAATTGCCTGGAGTGTGGGAAGAGCTTTATTTCAAAAGGAAATCTTAATATTCATAAAAGAATCCACACAGGGGAGAGACCATATAAATGCATGGAGTGTGGAAAGCAGTTCACTCAGAAAGCATATCTTACAGATCATGAAAGGGTTCACACAGGAGTGAAACCGTATAAATGCACAGAGTGCGGAAAGAGTTTCCGTTTCAGGGGTAATCTTAATCGCCATGAGAAGATCCACAGAGGGGAAAAACAACATAGTTGCATGGAGTGTGGAAAAGGATTCTATGAGAGGAAAGACCTGATTGTCCATCAAAGGATCCACACTGGGGAGAGACCATATAAATGCTTGGAGTGTGGAAAGGCCTTTGCTTTAATGGGAACACTTAATTGTCATAAAAGGATTCACACAGGTGAGAGACTACATAATTCCATAGAGAGTGAAAGGAGCTTCAATTTAAGAACTACTCTTGATCACCATGAGAGGATCTACAGAAAGGATAAAAAACATAGCTGCAGTGAGTGTGGAAAGAGATTCTTTCGGAAAAGAGAACTTACCATCCATCAAAGGAACCACACAGGGGAGAGACCGTATAAATGCATGGAGTGTGGAAAAAGCTTTATTTCGAAAGCAAATTTTAATTTTCATAAGAGAGTCCACACAGGGGAGAGACCATATAAATGCATGGAGTGTGGAAAGCAGTTCACTCAGAAAGGATATCTTACATATCATGAAAGGGTTCACACAGGGGTGAAACCATATAAATGCACAGAGTGTGGAAAGAGCTTCCGTTTCAGAAGTAGTCTTAGTCGCCATGAGAGGATTCACCGAGGGGAGAAACAGCATAACTGACGTGTATGGAAGAGGATTCTGTGAGAGGAGAGACCAAACTCTGCATGGGAGAGCTTCGAGAAATGCATTGTGTGGAACAGGCTTTCAAAAGTTCTCTTAGCCTCCATGAGAGGATGCACAGAGGGGAGAAAAAACATTCTTCCAGGGAGTGTGGAAATGGATTCTGTGAGAGGAAAGACCTTATTATCCATCAAAGGATCCATACAGCAGAGGTACTGTATAAATACAAAGAGTGTGGAAAGGGCTTCAATACAAACTCAATTGGCTCAACATCAGAAGATCCACACAAGGAATTAACTGGAGTGTGGAAAGAGCTTTACTTAGGAAGGACAAATTAAATCTCGAATCCATACTGTGTATAGAACACATAAAGTTAGTCCTGTACTTACAAGTGTTTGTTTAGTGAGCATTCAAAGTTAAGAGTGAAAAAAATGAAATAAAATGAAAAAGGTGACTTAGACCAGTTTTCACACTTATAACTGTTGCAGCATCACCATGATTATGTGATCAAAATTTGGGCAAACCTACTGGCATGTATTTATGATGGTTGCAATGATCTGATGTCATGATCTCCAGTTGCACATGTTTCATCACTGGAGGTTTTTAAGAAGAGACTGGACAGTCACTTATCTGTAATGGTATAGCTCCTCCTGTTGAGCAGGGGATTGGACTAGAAGATCTCAAAGGTCCCTTCCAGCTCGATTCTGATCTGATTAGTTGCCACTTTGATTCCAGGTCAAATTGAAGGTGCTGTTTTTTATCTTTACAGCCGTTCAGAGCAAGAAGCTGTTACATGAGGGACCTTCTGGCAGAAGATGTGTGTTGCGGGTCCTCTCTGTTAAGGAGTTACATGTGGTGGGACCAAAGAGAGGAGCCTTCTCTGCCCTGACACCCATCCTTGATATCTTTCTGGAAGTCCTTCAAAACAACATGGCTATGTCAATAGATTTGGGGAATCTCAAAAAGACTGTTGAACCAGTGAGGTTGTGGCATTCCTTATCATATTGAATCTTTTTTCCTAGTCTTAATATCTTTTTTTTAAAAATCATAGAATGTTTTTCACTGTATGCCACCTGGTATCATGTTTAGAGATATGGTCAACTATAACAAATATGAGGAATGAATGATTCACATATGAGTGGAACCTTATAAATAAACAGTGTGGAAAGAGCTTTCTTTGAGGAATTGCTAGATCAGGGATCTTCAAACTTGGCCCTTTTGTGACCTGTGGACTTCAACTCCCAGAATTGCTCAGCTAGGCATGGGTTTTTTATTTTTATTTATTTGTATTCTGACATTTTTACAAATAATTCAAGGTGGTGAACATATCTAACATACCTTTCTCCTATTTATCCCCACAACAACCCTGTGAGGTGGGTTGGGCTGAGAGTGATTGGCTTTCATGCCTAAGGTGAGATTTGACATCATGGTCTCCTGCTCTAAGGTTACTCTTCTTTGTAAGAGTGTCCTGAGGGTGACATAACATTTTTAATTAACACCTGAAAAATGGCTGGTTAGACAAGTAGCTATTTCTATTTATTTTCCTGTGCAGTGCACCATTTGCTGGCTAGGGGGCAGCCACTAACACCCAAGCTCTGGCCCTAACTTTACATTCATTGTGGACAACTTTGACTTCTCCTTAGGCTTAAAGCTTGCACTAATACCGGTAAGTGGCTTTCTGTGTGTACTCTTTACTATTTATTAGTAGCATTTTTTCTTGTTAAGATTTAGCTAGAGAAATCTTGTGATTTCCTTTCTGACCAGGGTGAGTATTCCTTGGGATGTGGGAAAGACTGAGCGGCTATCATATCAGCTTCTCAAAGGAAAACTCTTGTTCAGCAGTTGCCATGGCAATAGCTCCTTGTCACTTCAGCACGCCTTAGGGAAGAAATTCTTTGACACCAAACATGACCTAATTTACTAACTTCACCAGCTGTCTCCGTGTTTTCTTTTTTCAATATGTGACCCAGTTGTCACGCCCAGCAATACTGAGTGCCACGTTTCAGTCCGTGTTGAAGGAAAACCCATTTCTGTTCAGGGTTGTGGGTTTTTTTGGGTTTTTTTTTTTTTTGTATAATCCCTTGGAAAACAACTCTTGAAGAAGAATCAACCAGCCAGGCACATCCAAGCAGAAAAGGTGAATAAAAAGTCAAGATTTGCAAAGGATCAGAAATAGAAAATGGAAACTAAACAGGTAAAAGGCAGATTGTACTCTGTAGAAAAAGAAAGCCATAGAATCACCATAGGGAAACACAGGTAAGACAACAAACAGGGAAAAAAAACCTAGCCTAATGGACTCCTCAAAGCATTTGCTTATCTAGTAATAAATGAATAAATTTACTGGCTGGACCCTGCCCTGGAACTTTCCATTTCTCACATTTCCAGCGCCCTTCCTCAAATCTCTTCCTCCTCCCCCTTCTTTCATGTGTTCCAGAACCACATCTGCATTTTGAAGAGGATTTGGGGAGAACGAAATCCAAGAAGGTCGGTAGTGGAGGGATGATCAACTTGCAGATCATGGGGCAGGATAGTGCATTAGACTGGTGATAGGCAAGGGATGCTATGGGAGCCAGAGGACTGGCTATTAACTGTAGAAGATGCTACTTCACCCCCTCCTGGTGTAGTGTCAGTGGTGTGTTCCAGCCTCCTAAGCTCACTTCCAGTTCCTGGACAGCACAGCCTTGGAGTGGCCCCTGGTTGAATATTGATATATTTAAACAGTAATGCCCCCTCTTCTAAAACAGGTCCATATAAACTTCTATAATAGAATAACAGAATTGGAAGGGATCTTGGAAGTCTTATAGTCCAACCTCCTGCTCAGGCACCTTATACCATTTCAGATAAGTGTTTGTCCTATCTCTTGAAAACCGCCAATGGTGGAGCACCTACAACTTCTGAAGGCAAGCTGTTCCACTGATTTATTGTTCTATCAGGAAAATTTTCCTTGGTTCTAGGTTGGCCACTTGGTGTGGCACTCGCTATTAAAAGCTTGATTTTGCTTGACAGCAAGGTTGTCTTTAGTTGGGTTTTTTTTTACTATAATCCCTTGAAAAAGGATCAAAGCTTGAAGAAGAATCAATCAGCCAGGCACAGCCAAGCAGAAAAGGTGAATAGAAAGTCAAGATTTGCACAGACCAGTAATAGAAAATGGAAACTAAACAGGGAAAGCGCAGATTGTACTCTGGAAAAAGAAAGCCATAAAATCACCATAGGGAAACAGAGTTAAGGCAATAAACAGGACAAATATTTTTTATTTTTTTTTATTTTAATTCCATTTATATCCCGCCCTTCTCCGAAGACTCAGGGCGGCTTACAAGCTTAGCAGTAGCCTTCATTCTATGTATATGCCTGCTTATTAGGGCTTTCACACCCCCTCCAAGCGGCATTATTACAAAGTCAGCTTAATTGCCCCCAACAATCTGGGTCCTCATTTTACCTACCTTGGAAGGATGGAAGGCTGAGTCAACCTTGAGCCTGGTGGGATGCGAGCCTGCACTAATTGCAGGCAGCTGGTGTTACTTAAGGAGGCATTAGCCCACTGCTCCACCAAGGCTCAAATAACCACAACCCTAGCCTAATGGACTCCCCGAAGCATTTACTTATCTAGTAATAAATGAATAAATTTACTGGCTGGCCCCTGCTCTGGGACTCTCCATTTATTTTTTTGTTTGTTTGTTTATTATTTTTTATTTATTTATTTATTTGACTTATATACCGCCCTATTCCCATAGGAATCAGGGCGGTTTACAGGACAATTAAAACCATACAATACAAAAGTTAAAATAAATTTAAAACAATTAATTAAATTTAAGCCCAAAAGTTAAAACTTTAAAACCCAATTAAAAACCGCTCAGTCTAGGCCAGACAGCTCAAAGAGCCAAGTTTTTAGGTCCTGGCGAAATGAACGGAGGTCGGGGCAGTCCTAAGTTTCATTGGAAGTTGGTTCCAAAGGGCAGGCACACCCACAGAGAAGGCCCTCTCTCTTGGAGTCACCCACCGGCAATCCTTCACCGGCGGTACCCTAAGAAGGCCCGCCCTGTGGGAGCGCACAGGATGATGGGGAGTTAATGTCGGCAGCAGGTGTTCCCTCAGATAATCCGGACCCAAGCCATTTAGGGCTTTATAGGTCATCACCAGCACCTTGAATCTCACCCGGAGGGCAACTGGAAGCCAATGCAGCTCGCGGAGAAGAGGTGTTACACGGGAGTATCGGGGGACTCCCATCACAACTTGCGCGGAAATGTGGAAATTTCTCACATTTCCAGTGCCCTTCCTCAAGTCTCTTCCCCCTCCCCCTTCTTCCATGTGTCCCAGAACCACATCTGCATTTCCAAAAGGAATTGAGGAGAAAGTGAAATCCCAGGAAGGTCTGGGGTGTGAGGGGGGGATCAACTTACAGATCATAGGGCAGGACAATGCATTAGATTGGTGATAAGCAAGGGGTAACATGGGAGCCCGAGGGCAGGCTATTAATAGTAGAAGATCCCACCCCCACCCCTTCCTCATGTACTGGTGAGTTCCAGCCTCGTAAGCTCATTCCCAATTCCTGGGAAGTGGCCCCTGGTTGAATACTGATCTATTTCAACAGTAGCAATTTTTTCCCCCTGGCGCAACAGGTGCACATAAACGTATGTAACAGAATACCATAATTGGAAGGGATTTTGGAGGTCGTCTAGTCCAACCTCCTGCTCAGGCAGGACACCTGATACCGGTGGTAGGCAAACTTGGCTCCTTTATGACTTGGGGACCTCAACTCCCAGAATTCCTGAGCCAGCTAGCTTAGGAATTCTGGGAGTTGAAGTCCACAAGTCATAAATGAGCCAAGGTTGCCTACCCCTGCCCTATACCATTTCAGATAAGTGTTTGACCTGTCTCTTCTTGAAAACTTCCAGTGGTGGAGCACCTACAACTTCTGAAGGCAAGCTGTTCCACTGATTTATTGTTCTCACTATCACAAAAATTCTCCTTGTTTCTAGGTTGGTTCTCTCCTTGATTAGTTTCCATCCATTGTTTCTTGTCCTGCCTTCAGGTGCTTTGGAGAATAAGTTGGCCTCCTTTCCTTGGTGGTAGCCCCTCAACTATTGGAACCCTGCTACCATGGCACCCCTAGTCCTTTTCATTAAGCTAGACATAACCATTTGCTAAATTAGTAGAAAACATTAAAAATATACATAACCAATTTGACCTACCATCTATCCACTGTAGTAAAAAAAGATACCGTAAGTAATCCCTACATTAAGCTTACCTTCAAAATCTTGTTAACAATCTATTATTGTATTAAACTCAGAGAAAGTCCACAAATCGCTTTTAATTACCTGCCTCAATTAAACCTCCCAAGAAAGCAGAACTCAAAGCATGCATCGTTTCAACAGGAACTTTTATTGGAAGGTGTTGACAGCAGGAATAGAAGGCAGAATCTGAGAAATTCCTGTGCGAAACAATATTTTAAAAGAAGCATTGAAAACCGTACCCCAACTGTCCATCCGGCTGGTTTAAATAGGCCAATATACAGGTGTGAAATTGTTGTGGGAATGGATAAGACACCGCTCTTAGAGAGATGGAAACATTAATAACCAGAAGAAAGGGTTCTGACATGCTGCCCACTTTAAAAAAATGAGGGGCACACCTGGAGGAGATAAAAAATAATAACTGGGAGAGAAATAAAATACAAGGGTTAGTTTGGTTTATCAGGATACACAGCATGGAAGTTCTTCAATAGGGGCTCTGACATGTCTTTGGTATACCCACTCATTCTGGGAAGGTGGGAAATCCTTCTACGCTATTAGATATTGTGTGAACTCGTGATGTTTTAAAGAATATAGGATTTCCTTGATTTCAAAGTGCTGTTCCCCTTCTACCA
Source organism: Vipera berus (assembly GCF_964194415.1). NCBI lineage: Eukaryota > Metazoa > Chordata > Lepidosauria > Squamata > Viperidae > Vipera > Vipera berus. The sequence goes on along the minus strand of NC_138203.1, from coordinate 284,121,849 downwards.
TAATAGGTGGAGGGGGAGGAATTGTGGCTGACCTTAAAGATGAGTTCAACTGTTGTTTTAATAAGCTACAGTGAAATACCAGATGAACTTGCCTCAGAGTCTTAGGGAGTCCAATTCTACTGTTACTGGGTTAATTATCCGTTTAATGGGGAATGGTCATACAAACTTGGGACCTAGCTTTTTTGATGGCTGTAAGGATTTTAGATATTTTGTGGACAGATATACCTTTTCCCCCACCCTAAATGGTTTAGGTTCCATTTGTTTTTTATCTGCCTGCATTTTGTAAGCCTCCTTGGCCTCATCTAACGCTTTCCTAACCACTGACCATGTGTTTTGTAGTTGTGCGATCCATTCCTTCAGGGAAGTGATGATGGGTTCATTAGCCGGCAATTCGGCCATTGTGTTGAAACTTTGTCCTGTGGCAATCTGGAACTGCATGACGTTGTTGTAAGCTACTTCACCAAATGGAAGCAGGTCAGTCCAATTGTCTTGTTAATTAATAAAACACCTCAGGTATTGTTCTAATACTGAGTTTGATCATTCTGTTCCCCATTCATTTGCAGAGGATGACTAGATGATAAGCCTTGGACCGTACCCTAGTACAGGGCTTTTCAACCTTTTCACAGATTGTACCACTTTTAGGACATGACAATATTTGAGTACAACCAGTGCTTAGCAAGGTGTCAAAAACTTGATAACTAAAAAAAATGGGGGATTTGGGTTTTACTGATTAGATTCATTTGTTGTTATAGTAATGGCTAGTTTATAATATTTTGGAAAAGTAAAAAGTTGAGGTTCAATGTTAATGCTTCCTTCTACTGCAACAGAGGAAGTCTGTTCATTTTTCCTTATCCCACTCACTTTTTCCCACTTTTTTCTCCTCACTGTCCTACTATTTGCTTTTGTATTTTTGTATTTTATTCTATAATAAAATATTACAAACTGTAGAAAAAAAGGAAAAAAGTACCAGTTTTAATTTCTTCGTTGGCTGTTCCTTTGCTGAATCACTTTCCCTTTGCATTGACAAATGTATGATGAATTTATCCATGTTTATTAATATACCCTACTATCAGCTAGCTCAGGGATCTTCAAACTTGGCACTTTTAAGACCTGTGGACTTCAACTCCCAGAATTCCTCAAGCATCATGTGTTGTTGAGGAATACTGGGAGTTGACGTCCACAGGTCTTAAAGTTGCTAAGTTTGTAGACCCCTGAGCTAGCTGGTCAGCCTTTCTTCTTCTCTCCCTTCTGAGCTCTTTCCACTGTGTAGTAAGAATGCACCCCCAATCCCTTCCCTGTACCCTTAAAGACACAGGAATTAAGTGCAAAGCAAGAAAGGCTCACAAAATAAAGAAACACATAAACTGGGGGGGGCGGGTTCTTTAAGCTGCCTCAGGGTGTCATGTGTCACAGTGTTGCAACCCGAGACTGAAAGGTTCTGGCAATTGCTAAAAGCTTTAGCCTTAAATTAAGCCTGTTTACCTTCAAAGAAAACTTTCTAAAAGCCATAGAGAGACTCAAGATAAGGGGATAAAACTAATTACATTTGTTTAAAGGGATTAAACCTACAGAAGTCAACACTTTTGACTCATTGCTAGCCTAAAATACAGACTAAAATATTCCAAAAACCAAAGCACACAAAGCAAGCCTCTGAATTACAAAACGCTGTAAAAACTGTACAAATATCCTTATGGTAGCCCAATCAAGCTGCCAGCTGATCCAGAACTAAATACTCATCTCCTTTCTGACATGCTTGACTGCCCGCTTTTCATTTCATCAGCACTGATTGCATTCTCCTGGCTGGAGAAAACGAACCAGGGGACCTTTTCTTCCAGCAACAACTGCTGCTTTTTCCCTGTCCCTGTTTCCTCCCTGCCTGCTGAGCTCCCCTTCTCTTTCTCTGTTCTTTTTCCCCCCTTTCTTGCCCAAACCACCTCCTTTTACAGCCTCGCCTCTCCTCCCCCCATTTTTCTTCAGTTCACCTCCAGCTCTGCACTGCTTCCAGAAGCACCAATCAGTTGGAGTCAATCAGCTGGAGCCCTGCCGGCTCCTGAGGTTTGTGTCAAGGTCAGACAGCAGGAACAGAAGGCACAATCTTGAGAAATCCCTAGGCGAAACAATAGTTTAAAGGAAGCATTGAAAACCCCACTCCAACTGTCCATCCACGTCGCTGCTGGCCGTCTGGGCTCTGCGGCCCAGTGCTCACCCTCCCCCTGCAGCTCGTAATGTCGGGGTCATGGCTGGAGCATGGGCATGGCCAGAACCGCTTGGCCCTCCGGCTGCCTCCTCCCGGCCATGTGGTGGACCCAGCAGCGCCGCCTGCCATTTTAAGGGGAGCAGCTGCGAGAGAGACGCCTGACGCAGGACTTCGGCTGAACAAAGGGCGGCCCGCCACAGAGGGACCAGATCTGTGCCTGCCCACCCGCTCTTCTTCCCAACTGGGCATCCCGCTCCTTTCAGAACTGGCCCAGCCGCAGCTGATTCAGAGCCACCAAAACACCGGCCGCCTTGCCCGAAGCTGCCCCTTGTCACTGCCAGAGGCAAAGATCCATGCCATACAGAAGGTCGGTTTGTTCACCACCGCCTGTTAGCCGTCTGGGGGTTCTGGCCACAGGCAGCTGTCCTGCCCTACTGGGTGACTGTCCGCAAACTCAGTCAGGAAGCCTCAGATGGGTCTCCGTCCTCCGCGCAGAGCAAGGCTGCGAGCCAACAACCATGTAGTGAAAAGGTTAGAGTCGAGGGTTGGACTTATCTGCTGCGCCTTACTGGGAGGGGAAAATCTGCGCCTCCAAAGGGAAAATAAAGAAAGAAAAAGCTCCAACTTGGCGGAAGGCAGGAGGGTGAAGCGAATGTACCGCAGCAACCTTGCTTCATGAAAAGGCAGCTATTCCTTTCTGGTTGTTTTTTTTTCCACCCCCCTCCGAAGTTGTTTGCCCCTTAGGAGTGATCCTCTCTCGGGCTGTGTGGATGCAGCATGTGATGGAAAAGCTGTAGCTCGAATTTGCAAAACTAGTTCGGCCTCTTCTACCAAGAGAGGGCCTCCTCAGGGTGCCTCCGGTCAGAGAATGCCGGCTGGTGGCCCCCAGGGGGAGGGCCTTCTCTGTGGGCGCCCCGGCTCTGTGGAATCAACTGCCGGTTGAGCTCCGGATGGCACCGGATCTCCGCTCCTTCCGGCGCGGGTTAAAGACCCACTTATTCGAACAAGCTGGCCTGGCCTGATGGGGAGTTAATTTAGGGTTTTAAATATTTGTATATTTTATTGTTTTATTTTGGGCATTAATTTAATTGTATTTTAACTTTTGTATTTTTGTATTTTTATTATATGCCCTGTTCACCGCCCTGAGTCCTTCGGGAGAAGGGCGGTATAAAAATTTAATAAAACTAAACTAAACTAACTAAACTACCGAAGAAGACTCTCTGGGATTTGCTCTTCAGAGAAAATTTCCCGAGTTAACTAGTTGCAGGGCAGGGGCGCGCAGTGTAAGCAGACACCGCTTTGAATGTTTGTGTTGGGAAGGGGAGCTGTTTTGGGGTGGGCGAACAAGTTGGGCTGCCTTTCGTTCAAGGACCTGGATTTTGCGACTGCTAGGCGCAAGTCGAGAGAAGGCGAAGAAAAACAAACTTGGCTTCTCGGATCAGACAACAGCTGGAGAAAAAAGATTGGGGGGAGCTGAGAAAGTTTTGCCCTCAGGAATGAGTTTTCCTGTGCTTTAAGACTTCTCTGAGCCTCCCACACTACCTTATGGATTAAACTTAGCAGGGAGGTGCCTTCACACGGATTTGCCATTCAAAAACGTAAGTTTGTGCCCGTCCCGTTTCTTGTCCTAACTTGGTTTGCAAAATGGAGCCCATTTGTGCTTTCCAGAAGCTCATGGGGGGGGGGGGAGGACGCATGTGTTTGCACTTTGGAGAAAGGAGAGAGAGGAAGGAGGGAGGGAGGGGGAAGGAAGGAAGGACATGGGAATGAGAAGGAGGGAGGCACATGACCCTGGGGATGCTGCAACTATCATAAGTGAAAAATGGTCATAAGCCACTTTATTCAGTGCCTTTGTAATTTCAAACAGTCACTAAGTTAACTGTTGTAAGTCGAGGACTACCGTACTTTATCACTTTTTTCCTTTTTGAGGAGTGGGGGGGTCATCAAGTTTTTGACACCTTGCTAGGCGACTGGAAAAGCCCTGAGCTACAGTACTCGGATTGCAGCTGCTTTCTTGCAGGTATGTGGAATGCCGTGGGACCCACAGATTTTGCAAAATTAGGTGAGGCAGTTGGTTACAGCATATTAGGAAAGATAAAATAGACAACCATTCTTCATCCAGATTTTATATCAGTTGCGTCTGCTAGTACAGCCATTCTGCTTCAGATTTCTGTTATTTTCAGCATCTGGTAATATGAATGAGTACTTTTCCAACAACCTGTAAAATCCAAAACACCATGCTTTCATTGTTTAATTCCCCCATCATTCAGTAGTGGCCAAAATTGTGGAAACCTTTTGGGAAAAGTGTACAGTAGAAATGCCAGCTTTGGTTAAGTTTCCACCATTTTTTCTTCTAATTTCTTTATAACTGTAGCCTTGTTCACTTAATAATTCTATTTTACATCACTTTCTGGGCAACCAGTCAACTCTTTGCAGCATTACCTTAATTTTATTATGTTTTACAAGCTCACTAAATGAAAGAACACAAAAAACCCCCAACCAACTTGATAGCAATCACATAACACACTGACAAATGTCCTCCTCTCAGCTTCAATACATGACATCAATAACTGAATCCTACTGTGATTTCATTGGCTCATTGCCAAAACAAGATGATGAGCCTCCTGCCCTACCTGCCAGAGACCCACTGGATCTCCCCCAACCTTGCCCCCACAGGCATCCCTCCTCAGGAACAACATCAAGGTGGCCACGCCCACCCATGCTGCCATGACTACCATAGCCATGCCCACTCGGCGGCCACGCCCACCCAGCAATGCATAAGGGGGTTTCGGGTTGCAGTTTGGGCACTCGGTCTCTAAAAGGTTAATTAATTTAATTTTATTAGATTTATATACCGCCCTTTCCCGAAGGACTCAGGGCGGTTCACCACCATTAGAGCAATCCAAGCAAAATGAAATACACTGTAGCATCCCGATAGCTTCCCCTGCCCCCCCCCCAGAGAATGGCAGAATAGGAGAGATGGAAACATTAATAACCAGAAGAAAGTAATAACCAGAAGAAAGACAGGGTTCTGACACCCTGATCCGTTCAGGATCGAATACCTATGATTGATTCTTGACAGTAAAGATAACTCCTTCCAGTTTATTGTCTTTAGTTTTCCTTAAAAGTATAACTAGGATCTTTTCAAACCACTGTACCTCGCTCCCCAAAATCAGAGATTACTGTTGAAAATATCTCCATAGCACTTATTGTTCAATAGATTTTTCCTGCAGGTTGGAATATGCTGTCTCGAGAGTTGTCTTCTAGTTGCATATAGTAAGTCTATTCCATGAACTCCATCAGCTTTTTAAAGAAAATCCAGTTCTTCATACATCCATTCTGACATCTCTGTTATAACTGAATCTTTTAAATGAATGGCCCCTTCAGCCACCTTTCACCAGGCTCTCAGTTTCATGTCTGGTTTAACTGCTGTTACCTGTATCAGGATGTCTTCTTTAGGTTGATTTAAAACTGTTACTAATTCATTGAACCTTTTATCTAATTTTTCATTTAAAATTTGAAAGTTAAGAAATATTTTTTTCAAACATTTCCAAGCAGGTTTTAGCATTAAAAGCATCTGACTCCTGCTTTTTATATCATTCTTTGGGGGCATTGTAGAAAATATGTAAAATCTAAAGTCCTTAATTTATTGTTACTTTAATTTTAATATAATCCAAATTCCTCCTTCATGGCAGAGTCCTAGACAGTTCCTTCTCAAGGGAAAACAGAGTAGGTATTCAATAACAAAGTTAATGCAAAAGAAGCAGAGGTAAATGTTCTCATAGTAAAAAAATGTTTTAAAAGGGAAAGTTCCTGTCTTTTCAAGTAAAAAAGGACAGAGATATATACAAAAGTAAAATGAAGCAATGGAGTACTTTTAAAAACTAGTAAAATACACAGTACTTACAGTAGAAATCCAGTATGTCAGATTAAATCACGTTCACCGCAAAAGGGAAAACCCCATATAACTGCCTGAAAAGAGCTTTATTCAGAAAGAACAACTTACTTCTCATAAAAGAATCCACACAAGGGAGAGAGACCCTATAAATGTATCGAGTGTGGAAAGAGCTTGTTTCAGGGGTAATCTTAATCACCATGAGAGGATCCACACAGGAGGAAAAAAAACCTTGGCTGCAGGGTGTATGAAAAGATAATTCTATGAGAGCAGAGACCTTACTACCCATCAAAGGATCCACACAGGAGAGAGACTGTATAAATGTAGACTGGAAAGGGCTTCAGCAAAAACTGTCATCTGGCTCAACAGCCAAAGATTCACACAGAGAATAAACTATAAATGCCTCAAGGATGGAAAGAGCTTTACTCAGAAAGGACATTTTAATTCTCATGAAAGAATCCACCCTGGGGAAGAGACTGTACACAGGTAGTCCTTGACTTATAACCTTTCATTGAGTGACAATTCAAACTTACAACAAAATGTAAAGGGAGGAAGCCAATTTGTTTTAACAAATGCACAATTCACGCAACAACTGCAGTGATTTGCTTAAAAAGGATGGCAAAAAAAAGATTGCAAAGTGGGGCACGACTGAATTGTCTTGCTTAGCAACCAAAATGTTGGGATCAATTGTTCTTGAAAGTTGAGAACTACCTGTACTATTGTCCTATCTTTTGAAAGATCAAAAGACTTGATTCCATTAACCAATTTTGTAGGGAAAGGGTGGTTGTGCTCCATGAGCAAATTACGTTCCTCTCCTGAAATGTAAAGCCTTTATATCTCAGCATTTAGCTGTTAAGAAGCAGAGCTTCGACCTACTGGAGGATCGACAGACTCGAACACTGGGCACTATCTAACAAAATGAAATTCAATGGTGAAAAAAGTAAGGTTCTACATTTAGGCAGGAAAAATCAAATGCACAGGTATAGTATAGGTGGTACCTTGCTCAATAGTAGTAACTGTGAGAGAGATCTTGGAGTCCTAGTGGACAATCACTTAAATATGAGCCAGCAGTGTGCTGCAGCTGCCAAAAAAGCCAACACAGTGCTAGGCTGCATTAACAGAGGGATAGAATCAAGATCACGTGAAGTACTAATACCACTTTACAATGCCTTGGTAAGGCCACACCTGGAATACTGCATCCAGTTTTGGTCACCATGATGTAAAAAAGATGTTGAGACTAGAAAGAGTACAGAGAAGAGCAACAAAGATGATTGGGGGACTGGAGGCTAAAACATACAGGGAACGGTTGCTGGAATTGGGTATGTGTAGTTTAATGAAGAGAAGAGTGAGGGGTGACATGATAGCAGTGTTCCAATATCTCAGGGGCTGCCACAAAGAAGAGGGAGCCAAACTATTCTCCAAAGCTCCTGAAAGCAGGACAAGAAGCAATGGATGGAAACTAGTCAAGGAGAGAAGCAACCTAGAACTAAGAAGAAACTTCCTGACAGCTAGAACAATTTACCAGTGGAACAACCTGCCTCCAGAAGTGGTGAATACTCCAAATGTGACTTTGATCAAAGGTAAGGGATGTCATCTTTTTTCTATGGTCTCTGTATGGTTAAGCTGCTTCCTTGTCTGAGGATTGGTTAGACAAGCAGTCCTTCCTATTTAATTTCCTTTGTGGTCCATCTCTGCTTCCTTGCAAATGATCAACAGCAAACTCTCAAGCACCCTGGCATGACCTTCGGTTCATAGCCAACTACTTATGCCTCCCTTCCAGGAGGTTAACAAGGCTACCAGATTGCAGTAATAAGAGATTTTCTGCTTCCTACCATGCCCCTGTCTGGTCTTTTTCTTTCTTTTCTTCTGAAGATTTAGCTAAAGCCATTTTGTTTGCTTTTTCTGGGGGAGGGGAGCATTTCTACAGGGGGGGGAAGACTGAAGGGATATGAGATCTGCCCCATAAAGCTAACCTCTTTGTCAGCAGTGCCATGGCAAATTACACCTCACCACTGAAGCTTTCTGAAGGATGTCAGGGGAAGAAACTCTTTGATCTTACAAATCTTGGCACTTTATTAATAAATTCTTTTTTAATCTGTAATCCTTCTGGCATTACTGAACCTGCAATTTAAACATAGCTGTGGGGCAAACTCAGCCCAGGTATTGTATGTCTATGTGTGTATCTGTGTTATGTATGTGTACATTTTTGAGAGCAGGCAACAGAATTTCATTTTTAATATGTGCCAGTGTGCCCACAGTAAAAAATGACAATAAAAGTTAATCTTAATTGTCCAGCCCAGATTGTCTGACAATCTGACACTTAAAACAGGAGGTGGGAGTAAAACCAGCCCAGGGAGTCGGTGTCCTTTTAAAAAAAAAATCTTGTACAGCCACTTGAAACTTGATCAACACTTCAGGAATCAACGAGCCACAAACAACCAAAGCGAAAAGGTGAAGATAAAAATATAAGATTTGGATAGAATAAAAACAGAAAACTAAAGTAAATAAAGGACAGACTCCGCTCCACAGAAAAAGGATATTTTCACTGTCACCACAGGAATACAATTAAGACGACAAGGAGGTCCAATAAACCGCCAGAAGGCATCTCCATTGTATTTACTTGCTGACTTATTTAATAATAAAAGAATAAATTTACAGGCTGGATGTTTGCCTTGGAGCTGCTCTATTCATCTCTCTAATTTCCAGAGCTCCACCAAGTCTTCCTCTCCCACTTCTTCCCCATGTCCCAGGAGCACATCCACATTTTTAAGATATTCAGGAAAAGAGCTTTTATCCCAAAATCGCCTTCTTTATTTCAGCTCCGCCGTACCCAACAACCCCAACCTCCTCTCCCATCTCACTTCTCCTTCGGCCCTTCCCAACGCAGAAGTTCGACTATATTGGACGTCACAATGGAACGGAGCATGCGCAGCAGAAACTACGGCCTGCAATACATACCGTAGAAGAGGCGACGTTTTCGCTTCTACGGGAGGAGGGGCAGCTCTCTGATCAAGGGTAGGAAACGCGTAGAGCGTTTTGCTTCTCTAGGAAGGAGCGCTCTATGATCCAGGCTCTGTGAGGCCAGGAGGACGCTGGAAGTTTTGGCGGGAACTATTTGTAGCTGCTCTGCTGAGGCGCAGAAACTCTTGAGGAAGTGGAGCCCTTCTTCTCCCCCCCTGAAACCGGGAAAGGGCTGGTTGGGAGGGGATCGGTGGCGGAAGTTCTGCCGTGACTGAAAGAGACCTTGGGCGAGGCTGAACCCAGAGACCGAATGGAGGCCCGAGGGTCTCCGGAGGCGGGAGCAGCAGCAGCCCTCACGGCCGTTCAGGCAGAGAGCGGCGGTGGGGAGTCCGGGGGAAACCGCAGCCTGACAGGTCTCGAGGAACCCCGCAGCTCGGAAGCTGAGCGCCGGTGCTTCCGCAGCTGCCGCCCCCGGGAGGACGAGGGTCCCAGGGCGCTTTGCAGCCGCCTGCACCGGCTGTGCCGCAGATGGCTGCGGCCCGAGCGGAGCGGCAAAGCCGAGATGCTGGACCGGGTGGTGCTGGAGCAGCTGCTGGTCCTGCTGCCCCCGGAGCTGGCGACCTGGCTGCGGGAGTGCGGGGCGGAGAGCTGCGCCCAGGCGGTGGCCCTGGCCGAGGGCTTCCTGCTCGGTCCCGCAGCCACCCTGGAGCCGGGAAAGGGGCGGCAGGTGAGAAAAGTTAACCGTGAGGGAATGCATGAGCCGCTGATGTATTTAGTAGGCTCTATAAAAAACAAGAGACATTAATAAGACGGATGTCTGCATTTCTTGTAACTCTTAATATTTTGAGAACTTGTTCTTGAGGCAAAATGCTTCGTTTTCCTCTTGGAGATAATTCCATGGGAGGAAAGACAAATTCACCCTCAGGGCTGCAAGAGAGTCCAAGAGTTTGAGACAGGAAGCCAGAATCCTTTCTTTGCCCTCCCTTTGTTTCCTTTAATACATGAATGAATGGAGGATTTATTTGTTCTGTTTCAGCTGATATTCTTCAAATTACTCATTCTCATTAATGACATAGCACATCTTACTTTAAAGTCTTATGGTACCTGCCTGCTTCTCTTTTTTACAGTCACTGAGAACATACATCTAGAGAACTTATGTTGGTATGTTATATTTGCTTGGAAACATGCAGAAGAGGCCATCATCCTGTGGTGGATAGACAATGGCTATGATGATGATAATGTTGGTATAGTGTAATAGTCTATGGGGATGACGTCAGGGGAATGGTTGAAAAGCCAGGCTGAACAAACATCATGTAAAATGTTTCTCAGTCCTCGCAAAGGGACACTGTGTGCGTCTCCCTCACAAAACCATCTTGGTGTTCATCCCAAGGTCTGTCTGAATGCCAGGTTGGTGGTCTCCACTGTAAGAGGCATAAAGAAGTCAAAAGGAAGGGAAGATCAATTCCTTCAACTCAAGAGGCAAAGATTTCTAAATCTAAAGGAAAAGATTCCCGGATTAAGACATAGTAAAGGCATAGTTGCATCCACAAAGGAGGAAGCTATCAAAAGAAGGGGAAAAGATGCAAGCAAGTCCTGATCAGCTATCAAAAGAAGGGGAAAAGATGCAAGCAAGTCCTGATCAGAATGAAAAGAGGAAATAAAGATAGGCAATGAAACATTTCACAAACATACCAGACATTTACCCAGAAATAGCTACCTTCAAATCAAAATGCTCAATTTCTCTCACTTTGACTTGGGTTGGCCGTTGGGGGATTCCAAAGTAACATGGTTACAGTCCTTTGAATGTGGGTCATAAACCAGGCTTCTGTTTCAGATGCAGGAGCCGTTCACAGGAGAGATCTCAGCAGAGCTCCAGGAAAGAGGAAATCGATGCAGTCCTTCTCAAGAGCAGCTTTTCAGGAGGATCCAACTTGGGCCACTGCAGCAGGTAACTACAGTTTATTATGAGAGCAGCAGACTTCAAGCTTCCTCTGTTCCTGACCTCTTTCTACAGTATAACCAAATGCTGAGTCTGTAGTTGAACACTGTTTCCTCCACAGTGAGCCTCATTCTTTGAACTTGCAAGTTAATTTTGGACATACCAAGATAACAGCCCAAAGGCTACAATTAGGCAATGTATTTTGCTTGCTTAATATTTTGTAATACTTCAAAGAGGAATCAGAAATCCATTTAAAGTAATCTCATGAGTTGAGATTTCTCAACTCTCATGAAATTATTGAATAGCATAATAACTGCTTCACAAATATGTCTTAAAGACAGATTTTCCATGAAAAAGCCCCGAAGTTCACTAAATGACTGCAACAGTAAGAATGTTCTTCAAGTGCCTTAAGATTTCCAGGCTCATTTCTAACATGTTGAAAGAGAGAAGAAATTCCTAATGGATGTGTGCTATTTTGTAAAGAATGTAGAATTTGCTCCCCAGGTCAAGTGGGCCAGTGGAATCGGTTCCCCAAATCCTTGCTGAGTTATTCTAAACCACCAGGAGGCTCCCCTAGGAGTGCTATTGGCGTTCAGAAACTTGGATGCAGTCATGTTTTGTGCACATAGAGCACCAACTAATAGGGAGAGGAGCACTTGAGGGCTTTACAGCCACAAGGAGTTTTTATTCTCCAAGAAAATACTGATTCTTGCAAATCTGTTTTGTGCACTAAGAAAGAAAATGCACAGGTCTTTTCTGGGATTATCGATTAAAGAACATTCTCATTGTAGGTCTTTGATCCCTTTCAGGAGGTCACAGTGGACTTCACAGAAGAGGAGTGGGCACTGCTGGATTCTGGCCAGAGAGCTTTGTGCAAAGAAGTCTCACTGGAGGCTTTTAGAAATATGGCTGTTCTGGGTAAGGGCCCACTTTATTCTGGGTTCCATTAATTGAAAGTTATTTCAGTCATAGGTATACAGGGAAGATCAGGCACTCAAGCTGCTTAAGGTGATCCTCTCTACTTAAGATCTTTTTATAAATGTTCACCATGGCTTTAGGAAATGACCCACATTGTCTAATCAACAGCAAAGTTATTGAGGTTCCCAGCTTAAAAAATTCATTGGATATCAGAATTTCCTAGCTAACAATTTGCACTCAATCAACACTTCCAAGTTGGATTCATGGCTGATGGCATACCTGTAATGCAGACAGGCATACTTTGAGAGAAGACCTGTCCCTCCTTAACAGCTGTTTATTTTGACATAACATATTAAGGATTATTTTACAGATAAAATAAATACACAAATGGAATTCAAAATAAATTACAAAGAAAATATTTACAAAATGCAGAAAACCCCCTTGTGTATGAGTATGTATATGAAAATTTCCCCTTCACCACCAGCATGTATGTACAATGTTAACAAATCATTGCTGTCTCTTATAATACAACCAAAATACTCTTCATTCCTTATGTCGCCCAATATTCTATAAACTGTAAATCTTTAGATCTTAACTAATTAGCAAAGATATAATTAAAAATAAAGCTAATGACATAAGTAGTAATATAGTCCCCATTTCCTTTTAGTCTACCTTGCGCATACCTCTTTTAACAAACTTTGCAAAAAAGGAATTTAAAACTATTAAATATTACCAATCCCTTACTTAATGTCTTGTTCAGATATAGTAAAATTAATTCATCACCCCATTAAAGATTTCTACAAGAAACACTATCCATTCCAAACAATCCTTTTCACTTCTCTTCAGATTCTTACACGTCAAATTCACCTGTAATTTCCCTGAAATGACTCAAGTAAATCTCATATATTTTAATTTAAAATGGTATCATCCAATTGCATTTAATTCTAGTGAAGACTTGTCTTCAGAGGGATTTGGTTTTTGTTAGTAACGTCTGATTCCAATAAAAAGATACAAGGATCAAAAACTTTAAATACGTAAAACTCATACATAAATAAGACAGATTTTCCCCATAAAGATGTTCTTTCTAATTAACTTCATAAACTTTAAATCAGTTTCACAAAGCATTTAAAACATTCCACAAACAACTCTAAAATAATCTTTTGCCTGTAGATTGCAATAGATCACAAAAAAGAAAGAATTTAGAAAGCTGCAAAGCTATTATATTCTTTCTCAAATGAACTGAAGTGAATGCTGCCCAGCAATTGATAACGCTGCACTTATGATTCAGAGCATGATGGAACCCACAACTTTTAGCTGAACACAAGTGACTGCAGAAATGAAAGGTTTTATTGTCAGCTTACAAAAATCAGATCTATAAAGTATATTTGGAGAATCTCCAGTTCGTTCTAGAAAAAAAAATGGCTATTAAAACCTGAGATCCAATAGCCAGTTTCAGTAAAATCAGAAAAATGGTGGTGTTGGTTTTCCTCACCACACAACACGTTATCTCCCATTCCGTAACAGTTCTAAATTCCAACAGGAATTGCTATTTTCTTCTTCCCAAACAGGTGACGGAATGAAGAAAGAGAGTGAGGAGCAGGAGAGGTTAATGCTGCTGCAAACAACAAACTATGAAGTAGAAATGATGTTTGACCATCAAGCAAATCCAAAAAGAAAAGAGAGAAGCCAGTCAGAAGGTCAAAGGCAGGAACCCTCTACACGTAATTCCTTTTCTGTTACTTTACCTAAGAAACGTTATAGGGAGGAATGTGGAAAGAGCTTTGCTTTAATCGGAAAACTTAATTTTCATAAAAGAATTCACACAGGTGAGAAATTATATAAATGCATACAGTGTGGAAAGAGCTTCTGTTTCTGGAATACTCTTGATTTACATGAGAGGATCCACAGACGGGAGAAAAAACATATGTGCATGGAGTGTGGAAAGCAATTCTTTAACAAGGGTGCCCTTACCATCCATCAAAGGAACCACACAGGGGAGAGACCATATAAATGCTTGGAGTGTGGTAAGAGCTTTATTTCAAAAGGAAATCTTAATTCTCATAAAAGAATCCACACAGGGGAAAGACCATATAAATGCATGGAGTGTGGAAAGCAGTTTACTCAGAAAGGATATCTTACAGATCATGAAAGGATTCACACAGGAGTGAAACCATATAAATGCACAGAGTGTGGAAAGAGTTTCCGTTTCAGGGGTAATCTTAATCGCCATGAGAAGATCCACAGAGGGGAAAAACAACATAGTTGCATGGAGTGTGGAAAAGGATTCTATGAGAGGAAAGACCTGACTGTTCATCAAAGGATCCACACTGGGGAGAGACCGTATAAATGCTTGGAGTGTGGAAAGGCCTTTGCTTTAATGGGGACACTTAATTGTCATAAAAGGATTCACACAGGTGAGAGACTACATAATTCCATAGAGAGTGAAAGGAGCTTCAATTTCAGAACTACTCTTGATCACCATGAGAAGTTCTACAGAAAAGATAAAAAACACACCTGCAGTGAGTGTGGAAAGAGATTCTTTCAGAAAAGAGAACTTACCATCCATCAAAGGAACCACACAGGGGAGAGACCGTATAAATGCCTGGAGTGTGGCAAGAGCTTTATTTCAAAAGGAAATCTTAATGCTCATAAAAGAATCCACACAGGGGAGAGACCATATAAATGCATGGAGTGTGGAAAGCAGTTCACTCAAAAAGGATATCTTACAGATCATGAAAGGATTCACACAGGGGTGAAACCATATAAATGCATAGAGTGCGGAAAGAGCTTCCGTTTCAGTCGTAATCTTAATCGCCATGAGATGATCCACAGAGGGGAGAAATGGCATAGTTGCATGGAGTGTGGAAATGAATTATGTGAGAGGAAAGACCATACTATCTTTCAAAGGATCCACATAAGGAAGAAACCATATAGTTGCGAGGAATGTGGAAAGGCCTTTGCTTTAATAGAAACACTTAATTCTCATAAAAGGATACACACAGGTGAGAAACTACATGATTGCATAGACAGTGAAAGGAGCTTCAATTTCAGGAATACTCTTGATGGCCATGAGAAGATCTACAGAAGGGAGAAAAAACATAGCTGCAGTGAGTGTGGAAAGAGATTTTTTCAGAAAAGAGAACTTGCCATCCATCAAAGGAACCACACAGGGGAGAGACCGTATAAATGCATGGAGTGTGGAAAAAGCTTTATTTCGAAAGGAAATCTTAATTACCATAAGAGAGTCCACACAGGGGAGAGACCATATAAATGCATGGAGTGTGGAAAGCAGTTCACTCAGAAAAGGTCTCTTTCTGATCATGGAAGGATTCACACAGGGGTGAAACCATATAAATGCACAGTGTGTGGAAAGAGCTTCCGTTTCAGAAGTAATCTTAATCGCCATGAGAGGATTCACCGAGGGGAGAAACAGCATAACTGAATAGTGTATGGAAAAGGATTCTATGAGAGGAGAGACCAAACTGCACACGGGAGAGCTTCTAGAAATGCATTGTGTGGAACAGGCTTTCAAAAGTTCTCTTAGTCGCTATGAGAGGATGCACAGAGCGGAGAAAAAACATTCCTCCAGGGAGTGTGGAAGTGGATTCTGTGAGAGGAAAGACATTATCCATCAAAGGATCCATACAGCAGAGATACTGTATAAATGCAAAGAGTGTGGAAAGGGCTTCAATACAAACTCAATTGGCTCAACATCAGAAAATCCACACAAGGAATAAACTGGAGTGTGGAAAGAGCTTTAATTAGGAAGGACAAATTAAATCTCAAAAGAATCCATACTGTGGATAGAACATATAAAGTTAGTCCTGTACTTACAAGTGTTTGTTTAGTGAGCATTCAAATTGACCGTGAAAAAAATGAAATAAAATAGTGACTTAGACCAGTTTTCACACTTATAACTGTTGCAGCATCCCCATGATTATGTGATCAAAATTTGGGCATACCTACTGGCATGTATTTATGATGGTTGCAGCGATCTGGTATCATGATCTCTAGTTGCACATGTTTTTAAGAGACTGGACAGTCACTTATCTGAAATGGTATAGCTCCTGTTGAGCAGGGGATTGGACTAGATGATCTCAAAAGTCCCTTCCAGCTCGATTGTAATTCTGATTAGTTGCTGCTTTGATTCCAGATAAAATTGAAGGTGCTGTTTTTGATCTTTAAATGCCTTCAGGGCAAGAAGCTGCATTACATGAAGGACCTCTTCTATTTTTATTTATTTTTTATTTTAATCTCATTTATATCCCGCCCTTCTCCGAAGACTCAGGGCGGCTTACAATCTAAGCACAAATTAAATGTGCTTAGCAATAGCCTTCATTCTATGTATATGCCTGCTTATTAGGGTTCCCCCCCCAAGCGGCATTATTACAAAGTCAGCTTATTGCCCCCAACAATCTGGGTCCTCATTTTACCTACCTCGGAAGGATGGAAGGCTGAGTCAACCTTGAGCCTGGTGGGATGCGAACCTGCAGAAGATGTGTGTTGCAGGTCCTCTCTGTTAAGGAGTTACATGTGGTGGGACCAAAGAGATGAGCCTTCTCTGCCCTGGCACCCATCCTTGATATCTTTCTGGAAGTCCTTCAAAACAACATGGCTATGTCAATAGATTTGGGGAATCTCAAAAGAACTGTTGAACCAGTGAGGTTGTGGCATTCCTTATCATATTGAATCTTTTTCCTAATCTTAATAATAATATTTTTTTAAAAAAAATCATAGAATGTTTTTCATTGTATGCCACCCAGTATCATGTTTTGAGATATGGTCAACTATAACAAATATGAAGAATGAATAATTCGCCTATGAGTGGAACCTTATAAATGCACGGAGTGTGGAAAGAGCTTTCTTTGAGGAATTGCTAGATCAGGGATCTTCAAACTTGGCCCTTTTGTGACCTGTGGACTTCAACTCCCAGAATTCCTCAGCCAGGCATGGTTTTTTATTTTTATTTATTTGTATTCTGACATTTTTACAAATAATTCAAGGTGGTGAACATATCTAACATACCTTTCTCCTATTTATCCCCACAACAAGCCTGTGAGGTGGGTTGGGCTGAGAGAGTGATTGGCTTTCATGCCTAAGGTGAGATTTGACATCATGGTCTCCTGGCCTAAGGTTACTCTTCTTTGTAAGAGTGTCCTGAGGGTGACATAACATTTTTAATTAACACCTGAAAAATGGCTGGTTAGACAAGTAGCTATTTCTATTTATTTTCCTGTGCAGTGCACCATTTGCTGGCTAGGGGGCAGCCACTAACACCCAAGCTCTGGCCCTAACTTTACATTCATTGTGGACAACTTTGACTTCTCCATAGGCTTAAAGCTTGCACTAATACCAGTAAGTGGCTTTCTGTGTGTACTCTTTACTGTTTATTAGTAGCATTTTTTCTTTCTTGTTAAGATTTAGCTAGAGAAATCTTGTGATTTCCCTTCTGACCAGGGTGAGTATTCCTTGGGATGTGGGAAAGAGTGAGCGGCTATCATATCAGTTTCTCAAAGGAAAGGTCTTGTTCAGCAGTTGCCATGGCAATTGCTCCTTATCATTTCAGCACGCCTTAGGGAAGAAATTTTTTGACACCAAACATAACCTAATTTACTAACTTTTCACCAGCTGTCTCCGTGTTTTCTTTTTTCAATATGTGACCCAGTTGTCACGGCCAGCAATACTGAGTGCCACATTTCAGTCCACATAGGAGGAAAACCCATTTCTGTTTGGGGTTTTTGTTCTTGTTTTTTGTTTTGTATAATCCCTTGGAAAACAACTCTTGAAGAAGAATCAACCAGCCAGACACATCCAAGCAGAAAAGGAGAATAAAAAGTCAAGATTTGCAAAGGACCAGAAATAGAAAATGGAAACTAAACAGGTAAAAGGCAGATTGTACTCTGTAGAAAAAGAAAGCCATAGAATCACCATAGGAAAACACAGATAAGACAACAAATAGGAAAAAAAAAAACAATCCCCTAGCCCAGGGGTCAGCAACCTAAAAAAGCAAAAGAGCCACTGGGAACCGGTTCCATCATACACACAAAAAAGTGGGAGCCGCGTGCGTCTGCGCATGCACAAAAAACAAAACATTCTGCGCATGCGCAAAACGGGAGGCACCTGCACAGTGGCAGCGACGGGTCTCCCTGGTGATGGGCACTGGGCTGTGGCACCATCTTCAGCCCGGGTGCTGCCGGAGCCATCCCCGGGACCTCCAAACTGCCGCCCGTTCGGAGAGGTGCGCGCGCTGCTCTCCAAACCTTCCCACTCTCCGAATGGGTGGCGGCACCACCCAAAGGTGGCAGGTCTGCAAACTGGCCGTGGCAGCTTTCCAAATGGGCGGCGGTGCGTGCACAGTTGTCCAAACCTTTGGAGAGGTACGTGCGCACCTCTGCCCGAAAGTGCGGCTGCGCCACCCATTTGCAGACCTGCCGCCGCCGGTTTGGAAAGCTGCCACAGCCAGTTTGCAGACCTACCGCCTTCAGAGGAAGGCGGTAGCTCTTCAAATGGGCCGCAGCAGATTTCCAAACGGGCGGCGCCACTGCCCATTCCGAGAGGTGCGCATTCAGCTTTCCAAACCTTTGGAGAGGTGCACACACACCTCCGCCCGAACGGGGGGGCGCCTACCATTTGTAAACCTGCTGCCGCCAGTTTGGAAAGCTGCCGCGGCCAGTTTGCAGACCTGCCGCCTTCGGAGGAAGGCGGTAGCTCTGCCAATGGGCCACAGATTTCCAAATGGGCAGCTCCACTGCCCGTTCCGAGAGGTGCGCGCGCAGCTCTCCAAACCTTTGGAGAGGTGTGCATGCACCTCCGCCCAAACGGGGGTGGCGCCTCCTGTTTGTAAACCTGCTGCCGCCAGTTTGGAAAGCTGCCGCGGCCAGTTTGCACACCTGCCGCCTTCGGAGGAAGGCGGTAGCTCTGCCAACGGGCCGCAGCAGATTTCCAAACGGGCAGCTCCACGACCCGTTCTGAAAGGTGCACGCGCAGCTCTCCAAACCAGCAGCTTTCCAAATGGGCAGCGCCACTGCCCAGAGAGGTGCACGTGCACCGGGTGCCTGGGAGCCGCAGGAGACGGATTAAAGAGCCGCATGCGGCTCCGGAGCCGCGGGTTGCTGACCCGTGCCCTAGCCTAATAGACTCCTCAAAGCATTTGCTTAGCTAATAATAAATGAATAAATTTACTGGCTGGACCCTGCCCTGGAACTCTCCATTTCTCTCATTTCCAGTGCCCTTCCTCAAATCTCTTCCTCCTCCCCCTTCTTTCATGTGTCCCAGAAGTACATCTGCATTTTGAAGAGGATTTGGGGAGAAAGAAATCCCATGCATCCAGGAAGGTTGGGGAGTGGGATGATCAATTTGCAGATCATGGGGCAGGATAGTGCATTAGACTGATGATAGGCAAGGGATGCTATGGGAGCCAGAGGACTGGCAGTTAACTGTAAAAGATGCCACTTCACCCCACCCCCTCCTGGTGTAGTGTCAGTGGTGTGTTCCAGCCTCCTAGGCTCTCTCCCCATTCGTGCACAACACACCCCTGGAGTGGCCCGATTGAATATTGATATATTTAAACAGTGTTTTTTTCTCCTGGCACAACAGGTCCATATAAACGTCTATAAAAGAATAACAGTGAAATACCAGATGAACTTCCCTGAGAGTCCAATTTTACTGTTACTGGTTTAATTATCCGTTTAATGGGGAATGGTCATACAAACTTGGGAACTAGCTTTTTTGATGGCTATAAGGATTTTAGATATTTTGTGAACAGATATACCTTTTCCCCCACCCTAAATGGTTTAGGTTCCATTTGTTTTTTATCTGCCTGTATTTTGTGAGCCTCCCTGGCCTCATCTAATGCTTTCCTAACCACTGGCCATGTGTTTTGTAGTTGTGCAATCTATTCCTTCTGGGAAGGGATGGTGGGTTCATTAGCCGGCAATTCGGCCATTGTGTTGAAACTTTGTCCTGTGGCAATCTGGAACGGGGTGTAACCGGTACTGGAGTGCATGGCATTATAAGCTACTTCACTAAATGGAAGCAGGTCAGTCCAATTGTCTTGTTGGTTATTAATAAAACACCTCAGGTATTGTTCTAGTACTGAGTTTGATCGTTCTGTCCCCCATTCATTTGCAGACGATTAGATGATAAGCCTTGGACTGTACCCTAGTACAGGGCTTTTCAATCTTTTCAGATTGTACCACTTTTAGGACATGGCAGTATTTGAGTACCACCAGTGCTTAGCAAGGTCAAAAACTTGATAACTAAAAAAAGGGTGGGAATTTGGGTTTTACTGATTAGATTCATTTGTTGTTATAGAAATGGCTAGTTTATAATATTTTGGAAAAATAAAAAGTTGAGGTTCGATGTTAATGCTTCTTTCTACTGCAACAGAGGAAGTCTGTTCATTTTTCCTTATCCCCCTCACTTTTCCTCCCTTTTTCCTCCCCACTGTGTCCTACTATTTGCTTTTGTATTTTTGTATTTTTTTCTATAATAAAATATTAAAACTGTAGAAAAAAAGAAAAAAGTACCAGTTTTAATTTCTTCGTTGGCTGTTCCTTTGCTGAATCACTTTCCCTTTGCACTGACAAATGTATGATGAATTTATCCATGTTTATTAATATGCCCCTCTAGCTCAGGGGTCTTCAAACTTGGCACTTTTAAGACTTGTAGACTTCAACTCCCAGAATTCCTCAGCCATCATGTCTTGTTGCTAAGATTGTAGACCCCTGAGCTAGCTGGTCAGCCCTTCTTCTCCTTTCTGAGCTTTTTCCATTGTGTAGTAAGAATACACTCCCCAATCCCTTCCCTGTACCCTTAAAGACACAGAAATCAAGTGCAAAGAAAGAAAGGCTCACAAAATAAAGAAACACACAAACTCTGTGTGTGTGTGTGTGTGTGTGTGTGTGTGTGTGTGTGTGTGTGTGTGTGTATTTCTTTAAGCTGCCTCAGGCGTGTCACGGTGTTGCAACCCAAGACTGAAAGGTTCTGGCTATTGTTTGTTGTTGTTAGTTGCGAAGTCATGTCCGACCCATCGCGACCCCATGGACAACGTTCCTCCAGGCCTTCCTGTCTACCATTTTCTGGAGTCCATTTAGGCTCACGCCTACTGCTTCAGTGACTCCATCCAGCCACCTCATTCTCTGTCGTCCCCTTCTTCTCTTACCCTCAACCTTTCCCAGCATTAGGCTCTTCTCCAGTGAGTCCTTCCTTCTCATTAGGTGGCCAAAGTATTTGAGTTTGAACTTCAGGATCTGGCCTTCTAAAGAGTAGTCAGGGTTGATCTCTAGGACTGACCGGTTTGATCGCCTTGCAGTCCAAGGGAGTCGCAGGAGTCTTCTCCAGCACCATAGTTGAAATGTGCTATCTCTTGAGAGTTTGTCTTCTGGTTGCATATAGTAAGTCTATTCCATAAACTCCATCAGCTTTCTCAAGAAAATCCAGTTCTTCATTCATCCATTCTGACATCTCTGTTATAATTGAATCTTTTAAATGAATGCCCCCTTCAGGCACCTTTCACCAGGCTCTCAATTTCATGTCTGGTTTAACTGCTGTTACCTGTATCAGAATGTCTTCTTTAGGTTGATTTAAAACTGTTACTAATTCATTGAACCTTTTGCCTAATTTTTCATTTAAAATTTGAAAGTTAAAAAAAAATTCAAAAATTTCCAAGAAGGTTTTAGCATTAAAATCATCTGACTCCTGTCTTTTTTTTATATCATTCTCTGGGGACATTGTAGAAAATATGTAAAAACTAAAGTCCTTAATTTATTGTTACTTTAATTTAATCTCTTCTTCATGGCAGAGTCCTAGACAATTCCTTCTCAAGGGAAAACAGAGTAGGTATTCAATAACAAAGTTAACTGCAAAAGAAGCAGAGATAAATGTTCTCATAGTAAAAAAAAATGTTTTAAAAGGGAAAGTTCCTGTCTTTTCAAGTAAAAAAGGACATATATACAAAAATAAAATGAAGCAATGGAGTACTTTTAAAAGCTAGTAAAATACAAAGTACTTACAGTACAAATCCAGTGTCAAGATTAAATCACGTTCACTACAAAAGGGGAAAAAACCCTATAAATGCCTGGAAAGCGTTTTAAGAACAACTTACTTCTCATAAAAGAATCCACACAAGGGAAAGAGATCCTATAAAAGTATCGAGTGTGGAAAGAGCTTTTGTTTCAGGGGTAATCTTAATCGCCATGAGAGGATCCAGAGAGAGGAGGGAAAAAAAAACTTGGCTGCAGGGAGTGTAAAAAGGTATTCTATGAGAGCAGAGACCTTACTATCCATCAAAGGATCCACACAGAAGAGAGACTGTATAAATGCAGTGTGAAAAGGGCTTCAACAAAAACTGTCATCTGGCTCAACAGCCAAAGATTCACACAGAATTAACTATAAATGCCTCGAGGATGGAAAGAGCTTTACTCAAAAAGGACAACTTAATTCTCATGAAAAAATCTACCCTGGTGAAAGACCGTACACAGGTAGTTCTTGACTTATAACCTTTCATTGAGTGACAATTCAAACTTACAACAAAATGTAAAGGAAGCTAGATTTGTTTTAATAAATGCACAATTCATGCAACATCTGCAGTAATTTGCTTCAAAATGGTGGCAAAAAAAAGATTGCAAAGTGGGGCACGACTGAATTGTCTTGCTTAGCAACCAAAATGTTCGGCTCAATTGTGCTTGTAAGTCAAGAACTACCTGTACTACTGTCCTTTCTTTTGGTTCCATTAACCAATTTTGTAGGTGAAGGGAGGATGTTTGTGCTCCATGAGCAAATTACGCTCCTCTCCTGAAATGTCAAGCTTTTATATCTCAGCATATAGCTGCTTAAGAAGCAGAGCTTCTACCTACTCCAAATGTGACTTTGATCAAAGGTAAGAGATGTCATCTTTTTTCCGTCTCTGTACGGTTAGGCTGCTTCCTTGTCTGAGGATTGGTTAGACAAGCAGTCCTTCCTATTTAATTTCCTTTGTGGTCCACCTCTTTGCTTCCTTGCAAAACGATCAACAGCAAACTCTCAAACACCCTGGCATGACCTTCAGTTCATAGCCAACTACTTATGCCTGCTGTTAGAAATGCGATTAAAAAACTAACAAAATTGGATTGGTAAGAAAAGAGTTTATTCTGCAGAAAATATAAATAGCAGTTTGCAAAGTGCGGTGGATCTCTTAACAAGTTACTTCAACAGGAAGCATCTAAAAACAGAGACCACACTCAAATGTTTAAATCCATAGCATTATATACATTCCTACTGTGATGCCCCCCTTTCCACTTCCCTTTCCATCCATTTGAAAGACTTCAAAGGTTACATTCTTGTCCGGATGGCCTAACCAGAGTACATCAACCCCCCTTTTTGTTTACATTCGTTTTGCTAAGTATTTCCTAAGAACTAACACCAGATTCTATCTCTCAGCAGATACAATGGTAATAAAAGGTTATACAGATCAAAGAGCAATAAACAATAGTAGAAGGGTTATGTATGCAAAAATGTTTCATGCAAAAATGGGCATGATAAAGGACCAAAATGGCAGGGACATAACAGAGGCAGAAGAGATTAAGAAGAGGTGGCAAAATTACACAGAAGATCTATACAAGAACAAGCTTAACGTCCCTGATAACCACGATGAGGTGGTTATTGACCTCGAGCCAGACATCCTAGAATGTGAAGTGAAGTGGGCCTTAGGAAAGCTGAGCAACAACAAAGCTAGTGGAGGTGACAGTATTCCAGCTGAGCTATTCAAAATCTTAAAAGACAATGCAGTAAAAGTGCTACACTCAATTTGCCAGCAAATTTGGAAAAGTCAACAGTGGCCACAGGATTGGAAAAGATCAGTTTACATTCCAATTCCAAAGAAAGGCAGTGCCAAAGAATGTTCAAACTATCGCACCATTGCACTCATTTCTCATGCTAGTAAAGTTATGCTTAAAATCCTACAAACTAGACTCCAGCAGTATGTGGATCGAGAACTACCAGAAGTACAGGCAGGATTTCAAACAGGCAAAGGAACTAGAGATCAAACTGCCAACATACGCTGGATCATGGAGAAAGCTAGGGAGTTCCAGGAAAACATCTACTTCTGCTTCATTGACTATGCTAAAGTATTTGATTGTGTGGATCACAATAAACTGTGGCAAGTTCTTAAAGAGATGGGAGTACCAGACCATTTTATTTGTCTCTTGAGTTGGGTTGAAAGTAAACATTAAGAAAACCAAGATCATGGCATCCGGCCCTCTCAATTCCTGGCAAATAGATGGGGAAGAAATGGAGGTAGTGACAAATTTTATTTTCCTGGGCTCCAAGATCACCGCAGACAGGGACTGCAGCCAAGAAATTAAAAGACGCTTGCTCCTAGGGAGGAAAGCTATGGCAAATCTAGACAGCACACTAAAAAGCAGACATATCCCCCTGCCAACAAAAGTGCATATAGTCAAGGCTATAGTCTTCCCAGTTGCAATGTATGGCTGTGAAAGTTGGACCATAAGAAAGGCTGAGCGCCAAAGAATTGAGGCCTTTGAACTATGGTGCTGGAGAAGACTCCTGCGAGTCCCTTGGACGCAAGGTGATCAAACCAGTCAATCCTAGAGGAGATCAACCCTGACTACTCTTTAGAAGGCCAGATCCTGAAGTTCAAACTCAAATACTTTGGCCACCTAATGAGAAGGAAGGACTCACTGGAGAAGAGCCTAATGCTGGGAAAGGTTGAGGGTAAGAGAAGAAGGGGACGACAGAGAATGAGGTGG
This sequence comes from Vipera berus, assembly GCF_964194415.1. Classification (NCBI taxonomy): domain Eukaryota; kingdom Metazoa; phylum Chordata; class Lepidosauria; order Squamata; family Viperidae; genus Vipera; species Vipera berus. The sequence goes on along the minus strand of NC_138203.1, from coordinate 284,097,193 downwards.
CTGGATGGAGTCACTGAAGCAGTAGGCATGAGCCTAAATGGACTCCAGAAGATGGTAGAGGACAGGAAGGCCTGGAGGAACGTTGTCCATGGGGTTGCGATGGGTCGGACACGACTTCGCAACTAACAAGAAGAAAAAGAAGGGCTATACATATCAAAGAGCAATAAACCTTCTCTGTGGGTGCCCCGGCTTTGTGGAACCAACTGCCGGTGGAGCTCCGGATGGCATCAGACCTCCGAACTTTCCGTCGTGGCCTGAAGACCCATTTATTTGAATTAGCTGGTCTGGCCTGACGGGGGATTTGGGTTTTAAATTGTTGTTTTAGAATAGTATTATTGTTTTTAACTGGGCACTGATTTAATCTTTTTTTAACTTTTGTATTGTATTGTATTGTTATTTATATATGCCCTGTGAACCGCCCTGAGTCCCTAGGGAGAAGGGCGGTATACAAATTAAATAAAACGTAAACGTAAACGTAAACAATAGATTACATAGGAAGCAATACATTCTTCCTTTCTCCTCCAGGAAACATAGGATAGGAATGGGTTTAAAGAACTATTTTATTTTTAAACTAATGTATTTTTATCACTCCCTTCCAGGAGGTTAAAAAGGCTACCAGATTGCAGTAATATGAGATTTTTCTGCTTCCTACCGTCTCCCTGTCTTGTCTTTTTCTCTGAAGATTTAGCTTAAGCCATTTTGTTTGCTTTTTCTGAGGGGGTGCAGTTCTAGAGGGTGGGGAAGAGTGAAGGGATATGAGATCTGCCCCATAAAGCCAACCTCTTTGTGAGCAGTGCCATGGCAAATTGCACCTCACCACTTAAGCTTTCTGAAGCATTTCAGGGAAGAAACTCTTTGATGTTACAAATCTTGGCACTTTATTAATAAACTTTTTTTAATCTGTAATCCTCCTGGCATTCCCTTCTGTATATTCTTTTCTCCCCTTATCGGAACATCATCATGCCTAGCAGTACTGAACCTGCAATTTAAACATAGCTGTGGGGCAAACCCAGCCCAGGTATTCTATGTATATGCATATATATTTATTTTTTTTATTATTTAAATTTATATACCGCCCTATTCCCGTAGGGAATGTCTATATGTATCTGTGTGTTTTGCATCTGCACATTTTTGAAAGCAGGCAACAGAATTTCATTTTTAATATATGCTAGTATGCCCACAGTAAAAAATGACAATAAAGGTTATCTTAATCTTAATTGTCCAACCCAGATTGTCTGACATTTAAAACAGGAGGTGGGAGTAAAACCAGCCCAGGGAGTCAATGTCCTTTTTTAAAAAAAAACTTGTACAGCCACTTGAAATCTGATCAACTCTTCAGGAATCAACGAGCCACAAACAACCAAAGCGAAAAGGTGAAGATAAAAATATAAGATTTGGATAGAATAAAAATAGAAAACTAAAGTAAATAAAGGACAGACTCGGCTCCAGAGAAAAAGGACACTTTCACTGAGTGTCACCACAGGAATACAATTAAGACGACAAGGAGGTCCAATAAACCGCCAGAAGGCATCTCCAGAGTATTTACTTGCTTACTTATTTAATAATAAAAGAATAAATTTACAGGCTGGATGCTTGCCTTGGAGCTGCTCTATTCATCTCTCTAATTTCCAGAGCTCCACCAAGTCCTCCTCTCCCACTTCTTCCCCATGTCCCAGGAGCACATCCACATTTTTAAGATATTCAGGAAAACAGCTTTTATCCCAAGATCGCCTTCTTTATTTCAGCTCCGCCGTGCCCAACAGCCACAACCTCCTCTCCCATCTCACTTCTTCGGCCCTTCCCAACGCAGTTCCACTATTGGACGTCACAATGGAACGGAGCATGCGCAGCAGAAACTACGGCCTGCGATACATACCGTAGAAGAGGTGACGCTTTCGCTTTTACGGGGAGATGGGCAGTTTTCTGGTCAAGGATAGGAAACGCGTACAGCGTTTTGCCCCTCTAGGAAGGAGCGCTCTGTGATCCAGGCTCTGTGAGGCCAGGAGGCCGCTGGAAATTTTGGCGGGAACTATTTGTAACTGCTCCGCTGAGGCGCAGAAGCTCTTGAAGTGGAGCCCTTCTTCTCTCCCCCTGAAACCGGGAAAGGGCCGGTTGGGAGGGGATCGGTGGCGGAGGCTCTGCCGTAACTGAAAGAGGCCTTGGGCGAGGCTGAATTCGGAGACCGAATGGAGGCCCGAGGGTCTCCGGGAGAGGGAGCAGCAGTCCCCGCTAGCCATCAGGCAGAGAGCGGCGGTGGGGAGTCCGGGGGAACCGGCGGCCTGCCCGAGGAGCCCCGCAGCTCCGAGGATGAGCGCCGGTGTTTCCGCAGCTGCCGCCCCCGGGAGGCCGAGGGGCCCCGTGCGATTTGCAGTCGCTTGCATCGGCTGTGCCGCGGGTGGCTGCAGCCCGAGCGGAGCAGCAAAGCCGAGATGCTGGACCGGTTGGTGCTGGAGCAGCTGCTGACCCTGCTGCCCCCGGAGCTGACGACCTGGCTGCGCGAGTGCGGGGCGGAGAGCTGCTCGCAGGCGGTGGCCTTGGCCGAGGGGATCCTGCTCGGTCCCGCAGCCACCCTGGAGCCGGGAAATGGGCGGCAGGTGAGAAAAGTTAACCGTGAGGGACTGCATGATCCGCTGATATATTTAGCAGACTCTATAAAAGTTACTTGTTCTTGTTCCTTCCTTTTCTTCTTGGAGATAATTCCATGGGAGGAAAGACAAGTTCATCCTCAGGGCTGCAAGAGAGTCCAAGAGTTTGAGACAGGAAGCCAGAATCCTTTCTTTGCCCTCCCTTGTTTCCTTTAATACATGAAGGATTAATTTGTTAATTAATTAATTAAGGAATTAATTAATTCCTTCCAAAGGAGGATTTATTTGTTCCATTTCATCTGATATTCTTCAAATTACTCATTCTCATTAATGACATACCACATCTTACTTTAAACTCTTAGCATACTTGCCTGCTTCTCTTCTTTACAGTCACTGGAAATATACATCTACAGAACTCAGGGCTTTTTTTTGTCATAGAACGCTCAGAACAGAGTTCCAGCACCTTTTTTGGAGGGTAGGCAAGGCAGGTTGTATGACATGTGTGAGTTCCGGCACCTTTTTCTTTTACAAAAAAAGCACTGAGAGAACTTATGTTGGTATGTTTGTATTTGGTTGGAAACATGCGGAAGACGCCTTATAGATGGATAGATAATGGCTATGATGATTAGATTAGATAACCTTTACTGCCATTTTTATTGCCATTTTTTTTACTGTGGGGACAACAGCGCTCATTAAAAATGAAATTAAGTTGCTTGCTCTCAAAGGTTACCCATAACACACACACACACAGCACACAAAGAGGATGATGATGATGTTAGTATAGTGTAATTTTGAAAAGTGAGATAATAAAGGCCCAGTCTAGTACAATACCAACAAAGAAGAAAAATAACAGCTCTCAAAAGAAACCAGCATGGCTGCATAAAGAACTCTGATAAATTGAAAGATAAAAAGGACAAGTATAAGAATTGGAAAGAGGGGCACATAACTAAGTCAGAATATCAGCAAATAGCCCGTGCCTGCAAAGATGAAGTGAGGAAAGCTAAGGCTCAAAATGAACTAAGGCTTGCAACCAAAGTCAAAAATAACAAAAAAAGCTCCTTTCAACATATAAAAAACAAGAAAAAAGTTAAGGAAATCATTGGTCCATTAGTGGGGGAAAGTGGCAAGGAGGTGACAAGCAACAAGGAGAAAGCAGAACTATTTAACTCGTTTTTTGCATCTCTCTTTACACAAAGGGAAAAAACAGTCCAACCTACCAAAACCAGTGCCATAAAAAACAGAATAGAAACGCAAGTTAAGATAGGCAAGAAAATGGTAAGTGAGCACCTGTCCAGCCTAGACGAGTTCAAATCACCAGGACCAGATGGATTGCACCCCAAAGTTCTCAAGGAACTGGCAGACGTGATCTCAGAACCACTGAACTATATTTTTCAAAGATCCTGGAGCACTGGGGAACTACCAGAGAACCCGAAGAGAGCTGATGGAGTTCCCATCTTCAAAAAAGGGAAAAAATAGATCCAGGAAACTACAGGCCTATCAGCCTGACCTCAATACCTGGGAAGATTCTGGAAAAGATAATCAAACAACAAATCAGTGAACACCTTGATGCAAACAAAGTCATCGCTAAAAGTCAACATGGGTTTGTCAAAAACAGATCATGCCAGACAAATCTAATTGCATTCTTTGACCAAGTGACAAAATTAGTGGACCAGAGGAATGCTGTAGATATAATTTACTTCAGACATGTCAAACACAAGGCCCGGGGGCCGGATCCGGCCCGCGAAGTGGTTTCATGTGGCCCGTGAATCCATCCTGGAAACAGTGAGGGAACGGCCCCCACTGCCTTGGCCCTGGCCCAGAGACTCTCCTTCTACCAGAGACCCTCAGATCTGTCCCACTCCTGCCCAGGCTCCCATAGGCACCCTTGATGCAAACGATGTAGAGCTGGCCATGCTCACCCAGAAGGCCATGTGCACTCTAGCCACGCCCACCCAGTAGACCACACCCACCCTGGCCATACCCACCCGGCCCCCTGAGGGTAACTGCAATGCTGATGTGGCCCTCAATGAAATTGAGTTTGACACCCCTGATTTACTTGGACTTCAGTAAGGCATTTGATAAAGTAGATCACAACCTACTACTTGATAAGATAGAAAAATGTGGGTTAGATAGCATCACCACCAGATGCATTTGTAGCTGGCTGACAGGCGAAACTCACCGTGTGGTCCTCAATGGAACTGCATCTACATGGAAGGAAGTGTGTAGTGGGGTGCCCTAGGGCTCTGTTCTGGGCCCAGTGCTCTTCAACATCTTCATCAACGATTTGAACGAGGGGATAGATGGGGAACACATCAAATTTGCAGACGACACCAAGCTGGCAGGAATAGCCAATACTCCAGAAGATAGGCTTAAAATACAAGAGGATCTGGACAGACTCGAACACTGGACGCTATCTAACAAAATGAAATTCAATGGTGAAAAAAGTAAGGTTCTACATTTAGGCAGGAAAAATCAAATGCACAGGTATAGTATAGGTGGTACCTTGCTCAATAGTAGTAACTGTGAGAGGGATCTCGGAGTCCTAGTAGACAATCACTTCAATATGAGCCAGCGTGTGCTGCAGCTGCCAAAAAAGCCAACACAGTGCTAGGGTGCATTAACAGGGATAGAATCAAGATCACGTGAAGTACTAATACCACTTTACAATGCCTTGATAAGGCCACACCTGGAATACTGCATCCAGTTTTGGTCACCACGATGTAAAAAAGATGTTGAGACTCTAGAAAGGGTACAGAGAATAGTAACAAAGATGATTGGGGGACTAGAGGCTAAAACATAGTAGGGAACGGTTGCTGAAATTACCTATGTAGTTTAATGAAGAGAAGGGTGAGGGGTGATATGATAGCAGTGTTCCAATATCTCAGGGGCCGCCACAAAGAAGAGGGGAGTCAAGCTATTCTCCAAAGCACCTGAAAGCAGGACAAGAAGCAATGGATGGAAACTAGTCAAGGAGAGAAGCAACCTAGAACTAAGGAGAAATTTCCTGACAGAACAATTAACCAGTGGAACAACCTGCCTCCAGAAGTGGTGAATGCTCCAACACTGGAAGTTTTTAAGAAGAGACTGGACAGCCATTTGTCTGAAATGGTAAAGGATTTCTTGCCTGAGCAGGGGGTTGGACTAGATGACCTCCAAGGTCCCTTCCAACTTATTATTATTATCAGGGCTTTTTTTGTCATAGAACGCCCAGAACGGAGTTCTGGCACCTTTTTTGGATGGAACCTTGTAGGGTAGGCAAGACGGGTTGTATGACGTGTGAGTTCCGGCACCTTTTTCTTTTACAAAAAAAGCACTGATTATTATTATTATTAATTATTATTATTCTATGAAAACGACGTCAGAGGAACAGTTGAAAAGTCAGGCTGAACCAACCTCATGTAAAATGTTTCTTGGTCCTTACAAAGAGACTGGGTGTCTTCCTCACAAAACCATCTCGGTGTTCATCCCAAGGCCTGTCTGAATTGCCAGGTTGGTGGTCTTTCCACGGCAAGAGGCATAAAGAAGCCAAAAGGAAGGGAAGATCAATTCCTTCCATTTCAAGAGGCAAAGTTTTGTAAATCTAAAGGAAAAGATTCCTGGACTAAAAGATAAAACAGGCATAGCTGCATCGAAAAAAGGAGGAAAGGCCACAGCTATCAAGAAAAAGGGAGAAGATGCAAGCAAGTCCTGATCAGAATGAAAAGAGGAAATAAAGATAGGCAATGAAACATTTCACAAACATAACATACATTTACCCAGAAATAGCAGCCATCTTCAAATCAGAATCCCTGAGTTTTCTCACTTGGACTTGGGTTGGGGGATTCCAAAGGTAAGGTAACCTAAGTAACATGGTTACAGTCCTTTGAATGTAGGTCATAACCAGGCTTCTTTTTCAGATGCAGGAGCTGTTCACAGGAGAGATCTCAGCAGAGCTCCAGGAAAGAGGAAATCGATGCAGTCCTTCTCAAGGGCTACTTTTCAGGAGGATCCAACTTGGGCCACTACAGCAGGTAACTACAGTTTATTATGAGAGCAGCAGACTTCAAGCTCCCTCTGTTCTTGACCTCTTTCTACAGTATAACCAAATGCTGAATCTATATGTAGTTGAACACAGTATCATTCCCAGTAAGCCTCATTCACTGAACTTTCAAGATCATTTTGGAGATACAAACAAGAGATAATGGCAGCCTGACAGGCTACTATTAGGCATTGTAATTTCCTTGCTTAATATTTTGTAATACTTCACAGAGGAATGGGGAAAACAGTTATAAAAATTAATCCCATGAATTGCAATTATTGGAATAGCATAATAAAGGCTTCAGAAATGTTGTGTCTTTAGAATAATTTTTCCATGAAAAAGCCTCAAAAGTCAACACTAAATGACTGCATCAGTAATAATGTTCGTCAAGTGCCTTAAGATTTCCAGGCTCATTTCTAACATGTTGAAATAAGGAAGAGAAGAAATCCCTAGCGGATGTGTCCTGTTTTGTAAAGAATGTAGAATTTGCTCCCCAAGTCAAGTGAGCCAGTGAAAACGGTTCCCCAAATCCTTGCTAAGTTATTCTAATCCAACAGGGGGCTCCTCAAGGAGTGCTATTGCCATTCAAAAACTTGGATGCAGTCATGTTTTATGTACTTAAAGCACCAGCTATTAGGGAGAGGGGCACTGGAGAATTTACAGCCACCAGGACTTTTTATTCTTCAAGAAAATGCTCATCTTATTCTTGCAAAACTGTTTTGTGCAGTGTGATAAAATCCACACATATTTTGGGATTGTCTATTAAAGAACATTCTCATTACTGTACTGTTATAGAAATTAAATTGATGTTGAATTTAATAACGGCAGCAAGACTTTTGGTATCGCAATATTGGAAGAAGGAGGACCTGCCTACTATAGAAGAGTGGACTCTAAAAGTTTCGAACCTAGCAGAAATGGCAAAAATTTCAGTATATTTGAAAGATCACTCGCAACAAAGATACATTTTGGAATGGAGAAGATGGATTAATTACATTCAGAATAAATGATGATACCCAACTTTTCTTTTCGACCCCAAACCACCCCAGTGATGCCCTCAACGTGATGTCCCGTTGCCTGGAGGCGGTTCGGGTCTGGATGGGGAGGAACAGACTTCAACTCAACCCCGACAAGACTGAGTGGCTTTGCATATCTTCATCCCGGGTCTATTCGGACATTCCACCTCTTGCTATGGGGGGTGAACTATTACCCCCCGTAGATAGGGCTCGCAACTTGGGAGTCCTCCTAGATTCACGGCTCACCTTGGAAGACCATATAGGAGCTGTGACTAGGGGGGCTTTCGCCCAGGTTCGCCTGGTGCGCCAGTTGCGGCCCTATCTTAGCCGGGATGATTTATGCACGGTCACTCATGCGCTCGTGGCCTCTCGTCTGGACTACTGCAACTACATGGGGCTGCCCTTGAGGACCACCCGGAAGCTCCAACTGGTACAGAATGCAGCCGCGAGAGTTGTGTTGGGGGTCTCCCGATACTCCCACGTTACACCTTTGCTCCGTGAGCTGCATTGGTTGCCAGTTGCCTTCCGGGTGAGATTCAAGGTACTGGTAATGGTGTTCAAAGCCCTTCATGGCATGGGGCCGGAGTACCTTAGGGAACATCTGCTGCCGGCATCAAGCTCCCTGCGCCCTGTGCGTTCCCACAGAGAGGGCCTCCTCAGGGTGCCACCGATCAGAGAATGTCGATTGGTGGCGCCCAGGGGGAGATCCTTCTCTGTGGGCGCTCCGGAGCTGTGGAATCAGTTGCCGGTAGAGCTCCGGATGGCGCCCGATCTTCGCTCCTTTCGTCGCGATCTCAAGACGTTTTTGTTTGTACAAGCCGGCCTAGCCTGATGGGGATTGGTGGGGTTTTTATTTTTTTTGTACTCTTAATTTTATTTTTGGGGTTTTATTATTGTATTAATTGTTTTAACTTGGGCAATTATTTAATCTCTTTTTAATGTTTGTACTTTGTATTTGACTTTTGCCCTGTGAACCGCCCTGAGTCCTCAGGGAGAAGGGCGGTATATAAATATTATTAAATTAAATTAAATTAAATATGGGACTAAAAAGTTTCATTTAGCATATAAATGAGAATTTAACAAGATGTATTATTATTTAGCTATGTGTAAGTGTGTTAGGATTTAAAGTGTATTCATAGATAGTTAGCATATTCTAGCTCAAGTTTGTTAGAGGCAATACCCTGTATTCAGCTCTGGGAAGTTGGGGGGGAGGGGGAGGGAAAGGTGGGCTTTATGGGGAGGTGGGGGGAAGTCGGGGGGGAGGGAAGGGGTTTTTTAAAATGTACTGTAAAACTTTTCAATTAAAAAAAAGAACATTCTCATTCTAGGGCTGGGATCCCTTTGAGGAGGTCACTGTGGACTTCACAGAAGAGGAGTGGGCGCTGCTGGATTCTGGCCAGAGAGCCTTGTGCAAAGAAGTCTCGCTGGAGGCTTTTAGGAATATTGCTGTCCTGGGTAAGCCCCCACTTTGCTCTGGGTTCCATTAATTGGGGAAAGTTATTTCAGTCATAGGTAAACAGGGAAGATCATCTCTACTTAAGGCAGGGGTGTCAAACTCAATTTCATTGAGGGCCGCATCAGCACTGCGGTTGCCCTCGGGGCCGGGTGGGCGTGGCTAGAGTGCGTATGGCCTACTAGGTGGGCGTGGCCAGCTCTACATCATTCGCATCAAGGGTGCCTATGGGGGCCTGGGCAGGAGTGGGACAGATCTGAGGGTCTCTGGCAGAAGGAGGGTCTCTGGGCCAGGGCCAAGGCAGTGGGGGCCATTCCCTCACTGTTTCCAGGATGGCTTCACAGGCCACATGAAACCACTTCGCGGGCCGGATCCGGCCCCTGGGCCTTGTGTTTGACATGTCTGACAAGGCCTTTTTATAAATGTTCACCATGGCTTTAGGAAATGACCCACATTGTCTAATCAACAGCAAAGTCTTATTGAGGTTCCCAGCTTAAAAATTCCTTGGATATCAGAATTTCCTTGCTAACAATTTGCACCCAACACCTCCAAGTTGGATTCATGGCTGATGGCATACCTGTAATGCCAACAGACATACGTTTGAAAGAAGACACACACACCCTTAGCAGCTGGTGTTTATTTTGACATAACATATTAAGGATTATCTTAAACAAATAAAATACATACACAAATGGAATTCAAAATACATTAAAAAGAAAATATTTACAAAATGCAGAAACCCCCCTTGTGTATGAGTATATATATGAAAATTCCCCCTTCATCTCCAGCATGTATGTACAATGTTAACAATTCATTGCTTTGTCTTATAATACAACCAAAATACTCTTCATTCCATACATCGCCCAATATTCTATAAATTCTAAATCTTTAGATCTTCTTACTAATTAGCAAAGATGATATTAAAATAAAGATATAATTAAAAATAAGGCCCCACTTTGCTCTGGGTTCTATTATTTGGGGAAAGTTATTTCAGTCATGGGTAAACAGGGAAGATCAGGCACTCAGATTGCTTAAGATGATCATCTGTACTTAAGGCCTTGTTAGAAATGCTCACCATAGCTTTAGGAAATAACCCGGATTGTCAAATCAACAACAAAGTCTTATTGTGGTTCCCAGCTTAAAAAATTCCTTGGATATCATCAGAATTTCCTAACTAACAATTTTGCATGTAACATCTCCAAATAGATTAAGACAGGCATACTTTTGAGAGGAGGATCCTCTCCTTAACAGCTGTTGTTTATTTTGACATACAGTGGGACAAAAAAGTATTTAGTCAGCCACCAATTGTGCAAGTTCTCCCACTTTAAAAGATGAGAGAGGCCTGTAATTTTCATCATAGGTATACCTCAACTATGAGAGACAAAATGAGGGGGAAAAATCCAGGAAATCACATTGTAGGATTTCTAACAAATTTATTTGCAAATTTTGGTGGAAAATAAATATTTGCTCAATAACAAAAGTTCATCTCAATACTTTGTTATATTTATTTATTTTATTATATTTCTATACCGCCCTTTCCCGAAGGACTCAGGGTGATTAAAACAAAAAATACAAAAGTTAAAAAACAGTTAAAAAATTATATCCATCCCTGAACTTTGTTGGCAATGACAGAGGTCAAACATTTTCTGTAAGTCTTCACAAGGTTTGCACACACTGTTGCTGGTATTTTGGCCCATTCCTCCATGCAGATCTCCTCTAGAGCAGTGATGTTTTGGGGCTGTCGCTGGGCAACACAGACTTTCAACTCCCTCCAAAGGTTTTCTATGGGGTTGAGATCTGGAGACTGGCTAGGCCACTCTAGTACCTTGAAATGCTTCTTACGAAGCCACTCCTTCGTTGCCCGAGTGGTGTGTTTGGGATCATTGTCATGCTGAAAGACCCAGCCACGTTTCATCTTCAATGCCCTTGCTGATGGAAGGAGGTTTTCACTCAAAATCTCAGGATACATGGCCCCATTCATTCTTTCCTTTACATGGATCAGTCATCCTGGTCCCTTTGCAGAAAAACAGCCCCAAAGCATGATGTTTCCCACCCCCATGCTTCACAGTAGGTATGGTGTTCTTTGGATGCAACTCAGCATTCTTTCTCCTCCAAACACGACGAGTTGAGTTTTTACCAAAAAGTTCTACTTTGGTTTCATCTGACCATATGACATTCTCCCAATCCTGTTCTGGATCATCCAAATGCTCTCTAGCAAACTTCAGACGGGCCCGGACATGTAGTGGCTTAAGCAGGGGGACACGTCTGGCACTGCAGGATTTGAGTCCCTGGCGGCATAGTGTGTTACTGATGGTAGCCTTTGTTACTTTGGTCCCAGCTCTCTGCAGGTCATTCACTAGGTCCCCCCGTGTGGTTCTGGGATTTTTGCTCACTGTTCTTGTGATCATTTTGACCTCATGGGGTGAGATCTTGCGTGGAGCCCCAGAACGAGGGAGATTATCAGTGGTCTTGTATATCTTCCATTTTCTAATAATTGCTCCCACAGTTGATTTCTTCACAGCAAGCTGCTTGCCTATTGCAAATTCAGTCTTCCCAGCATGGTGCAGGTCTACAATTTTGTTTCTGGTGTCCTTCGACAGCTCTTTGGTCTTGGCCATAGTGGAGTTTGGAGTGTGACTGTTTGAGGTTGTGGACTGGTGTCTTTTATACTGATAACAAGTTCAACCAGGTGCCATTCATACAGGTAACGAGTGGAGGACAGAGGAGCCTCTTAAAGAAGAAGTTACAGGTCTGTGAGAGCCAGAAATCTTGCTTGTTTGTAGGTGACCAAATACTTATTTTACCAAGGAATGTACGAATTAATTCATTAGAAATCCTACAATGTGATTTCCTGGATTCTTTCCCCCCATTTTGTCTCTCATAGTTGAGGTATACCTATGATGAAAATTACAGGCCTCTCTCGTCTTTTTAAGTGGGAGAACTTGCACAATTGGTGGCTGACTAAATACTTTTTTGTCCCACTGTAAATTATTAAGGATTATCTTAAACAGATTAAATACATACGTAAATGGAATTCAAAATATGTTAAGCTAAATATTTGCAAAATACAGAAACACTCCTTATGTGCGTGCATGTATATGAAATTTCCCCCTTCATCACCAGCATGTATATACAATGTTAACAACTCATCGCTGTCTCATAATACAGCCAAAATACTCTTCATTCCATACGTCGCCCAATATACTATTAGCTCATCTTTAAATATTTAGATCTTCTTACTACGTGTTTCCCCAAAAGTAAACCCGCCCCCGAAAGTAAGCCCCAGCTGATTTTCGGGAGGTGGGCTTAATATAAACCCTCCCCCTGAAAGTAAGCCCTACTTAAGGGCCTGCATGAATGGTCTGCTTTTGATGAGGCAAAGCCAAGGGAGGGGGGATCTGACCCACAGTACCCATATACCCGTTCCTTGCTGCTGCCTGGCTTGTTTCGCGGCCTCGTTGCAGCCATTTGCTGCCTTGCACGTCACACCCAACGTGACTGCCATGAGGCCTGGTGGATCCTCCCCCCTTCTGACCCACGTGTCATTATACTGCTTCCTTACCACCACCCGGCTTGTTCCATGGCCTCATGGCATTGGCATTGGGCAGGAGGCGGTAAACGGCTGGTTTTGGTGCGATGCAGCCATTTGTCGCCTCGCAAGTCACACCCAATGCTGCTGCCAGGCCTAACATACATTAACTCTAACCTCTACTGCCCCCCAACCCTAACGGGAGATGGGGAAAAAAACCAGTTTTTCCCGTTTGTTTCCAAACTGCTTTGGGAACAAACTGGAAAAACGCTGTTGTTTTTTCTCCACCCGGGTTTTTCCATTTTTCCCCCAAGGGCTTCCCATCTTCCATTAGGGTTGGGGGGTAGTGGGGATTAGAGGTAATGTACGGTAGGCCTGGCTATAGCCTTGCATGGATCAGATTGGGGGGGGGGAATCCGCCAGGCCACCATTGGTGAGAGCAGCACGGCTCTGCCAAAAATGGCACAAAACAAGTGGGTCAGGTTTCCCCCTCACCTGCCTGTTCTCTTCTCTATCAGAGAAGAGAACTTCACAGCTCTGCCTACAGAGCCACCAAAGCGGCGGGTGAAGTGCCGGAGGCTCGGGAGGGAGGCTGGGCAGGCCATTTGCGAGCGCAACGTGGCTCGGCCAAAACAGACCTCGGAACAAGTGGGGCAGGTAAGGAAAGAAATCCTCGCTCCCCCCAGGAATTGCTTTTCTTTGCTTACTTGACTCCCAGACCCGTGCCATTTCTCCTTCGCGATCTGCCACCGCTGTGTGCAGAGAAACAAAGGATTTTTTTGGGGGGGGAGAATCAATTCCAACTTCTCACAAAAAAGAAAGATCTCACGAAGTCAGAATTGACTGATTGATCAGCAGGTTTCTGGCAGGCAGAGGAAAGCAACTCCACCCCCCCCTCCCCCACGGCAACCTTACCCTGCGTGGCTTTGGCAGGTGTCTGGCAGGCGGAGGGAAGCAACTGGTCCACCACCACGCACTTGTCACCATGTTGCTTCTCCACCCCATTGACAGGCCCTGTCCCACCCCCGTGCACTCGCAGCCTACTGGTGCCGGTACTAGCAAAAAGTAAGCCCTCCCCGAAAGTAAAACCTTGTGCTTCAGAGCCCAAAAGAAAGTAAGACAGTGGCTTACTTTTTGGGAAACACAGTAATTAGCAATGATATAGTAAAAATAAAGCTAATGACATGTAGTTATTAATATAGTCTCCATTTCCATTTAGTCTTCCATTCCCCTCTTTTAAAAATTAAACTTTGCAAAAAAGGAATTTATAACTATTAAACATTGCCAATCCCATAAATAATCTCTTGTTCAGATACAGAAAAATTAATTCATCACCCCATTAAATAGTTCTACAAGAAACACAATCCATCCCAAACAATCCTTTTCCCTTCTCTTCAAATTCTTGTAATTTCCATGAAATGACTCCAATAAATCTCTTATATTTCAATTTAAAATGGTATAACAAAATTGCATTTGTAATTCCAGTGAAGTCTTGTCAGTTCTCTTCAGAGGAATTTGTTTGTTTTCGTTCGTAACCCTGATTCGAGTAAAAAGATAAAAGGACGAAAAACTTCAAATAAGTCAAATATCAAACATTCCTTTAAAGTTGCCATCTTGTGCTCTGGTAATCAACTTTCAAGGTTTGCTTTTACAACATACGTAAACAAAACATATTTTCCCCATACAAGGTGATCTTTCTAATTAACTTCATAAACTTTACATCATTTTCAGAAAGCATTTAAAAGCTTTCCAAAAACAACTTAAAATAATCTTGCCTGTATATTGCAATAGATTACAAAAAAGAATTTAGAAAGCTGCAAAGCTATGATATTCTTCCTAAAATGGACTGAAGAGAATGCCACCCAGCAATTGATAAGGCTACATTTATAGTTTAGAGCATGATGGAACAACTTTTATCTGATCACAAGCAGCTGCAGAAATGAAAGGTTTTGCTGTCAGCTTACAAAAATCAGATGTATAAAGTATACATGGATAATCTCCAGTTCGTTCTTCTAGAAAAAAAATCTGGCTATTCAAATCTGAGATCCACCGGCCAATTTCAGCAAAATCCCATAGAGAAAAATGGAGGTGTTGGTTCTCCTCACCACAAAAAACATTATCTCCCCTTCCCTAACAGTTCTAAATTTCAACAGTGATTGCTATTTTCTTTCCAAGCAGGTGACAGAATGAAGAGTGAAAATGAGAAGCAAGAGAGATTAATGCCGTTGCAAGCAACAAATTGTGAAGTAGAAGTGATGTTTGACCAAGCAAATCCAAAAAGACAGAGAAGCCAATCAGAAGGTAGAGGGAAGGATTCCTCTATACCTCATAATGCCTTTTCTGTTACTTTACCTGAGAAGCCTTATAGGAAACAGAAACCACATACCATTGTAAAGTTGGGGAAGGATTCCAGACTGAGCAGAGAGACTAAAATATACAGAAAATGTGGGAAGAGCTTCAGTACCAAAGCTACTCTTAATGGTCATGAAAGGAGTCAAATAGCAAAGAAGCCATATAGTTGTGAGGAATGTGGAAAGAGCTTTGCTTTAATAGGAAAACTTAATTTTCATAAAAGGATTCACACAGGTGAGAAACTATATAAATGCATACAGTGTGGAAAGAGCTGTTTCAGTACTCTTGATTTACATGAGCCGATCCACAGAAGGGAGAAAAAACATACCTGCAGGGAGTGTAGACTCTTTGAGAACACAGCTCTTGTCATCCATCAAAGGAACCAAGCAGGGGAGAGACCATATAAATGCCTGGAGTGTGGAAAGAGCTTTATTTTGAATGGAAATCTTATTTCTCATAAAAGAATCCACACAGGGGAGAGACCGTTTAAATGCCTAGAGTGTGGAAAGAGCTTTATTTTAAAAGGAAATCTTATTTCTCACAAAAGAATCCACACAGGGGAGAGACCGTATAAATGCAAAGGGTGCGGAAAGAGTTTCCGTTTTAGAGGTAATCTTAATCGCCACGAGAAGATCCACAGAGGAGAGAAACAACATAGTTGCATGGAATGTGGAAAAGGATTCTGTGAGGGAAAAGACCTGACTGTCCATCAAAGGATCTATATTGGGGAGAGACCATATAAATGCTTGGAGTGTGGAAATGCCTTTGCTTCAATAGGAGAACTTAATTTTTATAAAAGGATTGACACAGGTGAGAAACTACATAATTGCACAGAGAGTGGAATGAGCTTCAATTTCAGGAATACTCTTGATCACCATGAGACGATCCACAGAAGGGAGAAAAAACATAGCTGCAGTGAGTGTGGAAAGAGATTCTTTCAGAAAAAAGAACTTACCATCCATCAAAGGACCCACACAGGGGAGAGACCGTTTAAATGCATGGAGTGTGGAAAGCACTTCACTCAGAAAGGATATCTTACAGATCATGAAAGGGTTCACACAGGAGTGAAACCATATAAATGCAAAGAGTGCGGAAAGAGTTTCCATTTCAGGGGTAATCTTAATCGCCACGAGAAAATCCACAGAGAGAAACAACATAGTTGCATGGATTGTGGAAAAGGATTCTGTGAGAGGAAAAACCTTACTATCCATCAAAGGATCCACACTGGGGAGAGACCATATAAATGCCTGGAGTGTGGAAAGAGCTTTATTTCGAAAGAAAATCTTAATTCTCATAAAAGAATCCACACAGGGGAGAGACCATATAAATGCATGGAGTGTGGAAAGACCTTTGTTTCGAAAGGAAATCTTAATTCTCATAAAAGAATCCACACAGGGGAGAGACCATATAAATGCATGGAGTGTGGAAAGAGCTTTTTTGAGAACAAAGATCTTACTCGCCATCAAAGGATCCACACGGGGGATAAACCGTATAAATGCCTGGAATGTGGAAAGAGTTTTGCCCAGAAAGGGCAACTTAATTCTCATAGAAGAATCCATACTGGTGAGAGACCATATAAATGTATGGAGTGTGGAAAACAATTCAATCAGAAAGGAAATCTTACTGATCATGAAAGAATCCATACGAGAGAAACCATATAAATGTACCTAGTGTGAAAAGAGCTTTCCTAAGGAAGGACAGCTTAATTCTAATAAAAGAATCCACACAGGAGAGAGACCACATAAATGTATGGACCCACCCACATGGTATAACCCATATAAATGCCTAGAATGTGGAAAAACTTTGTCAATAGAGACCTTATTTGCCAACAAATTATCCACACGAGGGAGGGACCATATAAATGCCCTGAAAAAGGAATGACTACAACATGTTTATTTGTCATAAAGGGATCAACACAAGAGAATGGAATGTGGAACAAGCTTCATTGAGAATTGTGCGCTTAATTCTAATAAAAAGATTAACACAGGAAAAATCATAAATCCATGGAATTAGCTTCACTTGAAACAGTCAACTTACTCATCATCAAAGGAGCCAGACATGGGAGGAAGCTTATTGTATGCAACGTGCAAAGATCTTTGGTTTGAAGTGGAAACTTTCCAAGCTTCTTGTAAGGACCTGGACGAGCTGTCTCTCTCAGGAAAGTACAACTCTTGATGCCATGTATTTAATCAAAAGAACTTTTACTGAGAAATAGTGGTTGTAGCAAAGTCAAGCAGAATCTAACATTCCCATGCAAAGCACCAAACTATTCTTCCCCCTTCAAAGCCCCTACCCCCTGACCAGTGCACAACAGTCAATACCGTGCTGCAAGGTTGTTTTGAGAGTGCTGAAGTACAGGATAGATAACGGGTCATCTTTTGGGTACAGAGACCTTGGAATCAGGCTGGGAAGGAGTGTGTCCTGTCTGCACACAATCTCCTGCCCTAATTCCCATTGTCTATAGCAAAGCGTAAGTATGCAAGGAATGCTCCTCCAGAATATTCTCCCCTCTCCACCAGAATGGCAGGCCACCCAAAAAGGGGACCTGACATGCTGCCCCCTCGCAAAGAGGAGGATTAACCTTGCAAAAGCTGGGAGACAAAAGATAATTATAACAATCATTTAGGTTTATCAGGATATTTATTGTTAAAATATTTCACTAGCCTAGGGGCTCTAATGTGCTGAAAATTAACCCATTCATTCTGGCCACTATGAATGTCTGTCCATGCCACTAATATTGGAGGTTTCCCCTATGCTTAAGGGAATCCAATATCTTCTTCACCTCAAAGTGTTGTTCAGCCTCTATCGTCTCCCACTTTAAAAGTTTTTGCTTGGTTCTTTTTTGTCAGCTTGTGCTTTATAGATGTCGTGAGCATCTATGAGTGCTTTTTGTACAACAGGCCAGGTATTTTATAATTGGGAGACCCATAGCTTCAGGGACGGTAACCCACAGTCATTAACGGGGAGTTCTGGCATGGGTGTGAAGTCTTGACTTGTAGCCACTCAAAAAGGTGAAGCCAGTACTGCTGTGCAGAGGGTTAAATGACACTTCCACAAATGGCAAGAGATAAGTCCAGTTATCTTGTTGATAATAAAGCATCTAAGGCAGGGCTTTTCAACCTTTTCACCCATTGTACCACATTTAGGATATGGCAACATCCAAGTACCACCAGTCACCTAGCAAGGTGACAAAAACTTGATGACCAAAAAAAAGGAGGGGGGGAAGTGATAAAGTACAGGTAATCCTCGACTTACAACAGTTCGCTTAGTGACTGTTCGAAGTTACAATGGCACTGAAAAAAGTGCCCCCCAAGCCACAGTCAAGCAAGACACCTGCCTGCCTGCCTGGTGGCGCTCTTCCTCCTGTCCCAGGTTTTCATTGTTGTGAGCATTTTTGTTCAGGATTGGCAGCAAGGGTGGGGTGGGGGTTGTTTGGTTTTTATTCGCTCCGTCTGCTAGGTGGTTGCAGCAGGTTTTGGTCACTTCACATGACCCTAGGACATTGTGACCGTCATAAATATGAATCAGTTACCAAGCATCTGAATGTAAATCACAAGACCTTGGAGATGCTACAACATTCCAGCTGATCGGTGCTTCTTCAGGGCTCAGAAGTGCCAGGATCAGCGCCGAGCTCCAGCTGGAGCCTGGCGCTGATCCTGGCACTTTCGCTGAGCCCTGACAGCCCTGCAGCTCCAGCCATCTCTCAGTCAGGCTTGTGCGGTGTGACCAGTAGTTCAGCTCATTCCCCTCCCCAACTACCACTTTTCTAGGATGGTCGCGTACCACCTATCAGGTGCCAATGTACCACAACTGGTACCCGTACCACTGGTTCAAAAGCCCTGATCTAAGGTATTGTTCCAATACCAAGTTCATTCATTCACAACCCACCCAGCCCAATTTCTTTGGGGTGGTGACTGGAGTAAGTCTTTGGTCATCCCAATAAGTCCAAAAAGGCCTGCCAAAACATAAAGGTGAATTACACCCCCCTATCTGAAATAATACTTTGAGGTGCTCCACGTATTTTGTAAATATGATGCAGAAATAATTTAGCACCATGGTGGCGAACCTATGGCACGCGTGCCAGACTGGGCATGCAGAGCACTTTCTGTCAGCACACGCATTAGAGCGGTGCTCCCCTCGCCCTCTCCACATGCGCCTGACTAGTGGGAACTGGAGAGGGCAGGGAAACTGAATTTAGCAGTGCTCTCATGGCAAGAGCTGGGAGGGGAGAGGGGAACCAGTATAAAAGCAGGTTTTGGTGGGAGTGCAGTGAGACAGCGAGTGAGCGAGCAGACAGCCTTTGGAAGCGATGGCGTGAGTTGGGACTTTGGAGAAAGAGAGAGGAAGGAGGGAGGGAGGGGAAGGAGAAGGAAGGAAAGGCCCGCCAGTGCCGCTGGGCAGATACACGCCCAGGTGATCCCGAAGCCAGCCAGCCTGCCCTTCTGCAGGAGTGCGTGGGAGGGAGGATAGCCGCTATCCCTGAGCACCGTGCGTGCCTCCCTTTGGGTTCCCTTGGCCTCCTCCCCCTCCAGGCTGGTCAGATTCCCCCTGTGGGCAGCATTGCACCCGCCACCAGCCCATCCCTGGCGCTGCGATGACAGATTCCCTGCCCTTGGCTGGTCCGTGATCCCACCTGTCGAGCAGGGAATTGGTGAATTGTCCCACTGCATGGCCCTGCGCTGCCCGCTACTGGGTCCTCTCCTTTCATGGCCTCTGCCCAGTGGCTCCCTTTGGGTGCGTAGGACCAATTGGAGAGAAACTTCTGCAACTGGGAAGGTGGGTTGCTGCTGCAGCCATTCTTCACTCCAGGCGTCCTGAGCACAGCTGGCACATCGCCCGGCTGAGGCCAGGCCAGCATCATCGTGGTTGCTGCACCTGAGGGCCTCTTTCTGCGCCACCAGTTTCCCTCCCCAACATGTGGGCCGGGTACCCCAGATGTCCTCTGGGGCAGCGCTTCAAAGCCTCGAGCTGCCTTGCATGGCCAAGTTGGGAACCAGGGAGCTCCTCAACTCCCCATGTTCCCCACAGCGGCCACGGGCCTTCCTGAGTAGAGGTGTCCCGCACTGAGCTGAGCGCCTGGCTCTGTAACCATTGAAATCCAGCTGTGCCCAAGTCTTGTCTTTCCGTTGGTAGTACCACTCCCTCATTGTCAGGCCAGCCAGCCACACAGCAAAGGAGGATGAGGGGCAGCCGGGTGCCTGGAGCTGCCTCGGCTGCTTGTTGGCCTTAGCAGGCCCCAACAAGGCAGCGGAGTTTGGCCACGCCCACCCAGTCTTTTGTAAAAGTGCCTGCGGCTTTGCGACATGAAACTCTGTGGTGGCTGGAGAGAAAGGGTGAGAAGAAGGAGAAAGCAGGAAGAGTCTCTCTTTCTCTCTCTCTCTGTGTGTGAGAGAGAAAGAGAGAGAGACAGAAAGAAAGAGAGAGAGCCAGGAGGGGAAGAGGAGGAAGCCAAGGTGTTACAAAAAAGGAGAACGTCCCCGTTATTCTACCCCCCCTCTTTTTTTTTAACCTCCTCCCGCTCTGCTCCGTTCAGGTGCAGGTGGAGGAAAAGGATGAGAAAGCAGGAACGGTATGTGTGTGTATGAGAGAAACAGAGAAAGAGAGAGCCAGGAGGGGAAGAGGAGGAGGAGGAAGCCAAGTGTTACAAAAAAAGGGGAGCTTCCACCTTTCTTCCCTTCTCTTTTTTTTTAACCTCCTCCCACTTCATTCAGGTGCAGCTGGAGGAAAAGGATGAGAAAGCAGGAAGGGGGTGTGTGGGTGTGGGTGAGAGAGAGACAGCAGGGAAGCGAAAGTGTGGAGAAAGGGGAGCATTGCAGAGTAAGCAAACTTACAAAAAAAGGGGTGTCACACACATACACACGTGCTGTGTGGGGAAGGTCGTGTGCATGCAGGCGAGAGCAAATTCACAGATTGGGTTTGTGGCCTATTCTTGCCTCATCCCCTCCCTAAAATCTAAGCAATAATAGAACTCTTTGGATTGAATGGAAAGTTAAGAAGAATTGGTATGAGTTGAAATTAAAAGGCCAGTCAACTCCCCCCCCCAATTATTTTGTTGGAGATGTGGAAAGTGTTTCTTGCTCCTACTTCCCCTCATCTGTTCTTTTATAATTTAATCCAGCCTTGCCCAAACTAATATCTTTTGGGTGTCATGGACCACAGTTTCCATCATCCTGTGGCTATGCTGGCTAGAAATGCAATGCCTTATTTTCTCTGTAGTATGTGCCTAGGAGGCAGTAGGTCTGTGGAATTTAGATGTATGTAAGCATTTGTTTCTTCTGCCTTATTTATTAAATCAACATCTAATTTGAAATTAAAAGTTTCTGAGAAATCCAGGGTGGTTTACAAGAAAATTTTCAAAGGCAACTATTGTAAAGCATCGCTAGCACTGCTTAAAACAATATTAAAAGTGTGCATTTTAAGAAAGAAAAATATTAGTAGTAATTTACTTAGTGCTGTTTGACCATAAAATGTGTTGTTATTCAACATATGCCTGGTGTTTGAAGTTGCCTCTAAAAGGGTGAGGGATGCACTGTTCATATTTTCCTTGGGAGAAAGTTCTACAATTGGGGTGCTGTCTCTGAGAAGGCTCTGCTCATGGCCACTGTTCTATAAACCAAACCAGGGGGACCATCTGGTCTAAATGGATGGTAAACAAAGATGATTAGGGAGCTGGAGGCTAAAACATATGACAAATGTTTGTGGGAATAGGGTATGTCTAGCTTAGTGAAAAGGACTAGGGGTGGTGACATGATAGCAGTGTTCCAATATTTGATGGGATGCCGCAGAGAAGAAGGGGTCAACTTATTTTCCAAAGCATCAGAAGGCAATAATAGATGGAAACTAATCAAGAAGAAAACCAGCCTAGAACTAAGGACTTCTGAAAACAACTAACTAGTGAAAAGGCTTGCCTTCAGAAGTTATGGATGCTCCCCCACTGGAGGCTTTTAAGTAGAGATTGGATATTCCATTGTCTGGAATGGTATAGGTCCCCTGCTTGAGCAGTGGCTTGGACTAAAGACCTCAAAGGTCTCTTCCAACTCTTTCTTTGAGAGAAGTGCTGCCAACCTCTCCCCCTCCCCTCGTCCCTTCCTGGGCACAGAGAGAAGGAGGGAGGGAGGGAAACAGGAAGAAAGGGAAGGAAGGAAGGAAGGAGATGGGAATGAAAAAGAGGGAGGCCGGGAAGGAGGGGAGGAAGAAAGGAAAGGAAAGAAGGAAGGAAGGAAAGAGAGAGGAAAGGAAAGAAGGAAGAGATTGGAATAAGGGGGAGGGAGGGAGGGTCTGAAGGAAGTCCTGCCTTAGCACTTGGCCACCAGCAGTCTTGTTGCCCTTATGCCATCCCCTGGTGGTCTCCCATCCTATCGCTGAGGATGCTTTGGTTACAAAGTCGGGTCTCCTTGCATAGAGAGGGAGTAGGCCTCCCTTTGACCCACACATTTTGCCCTCCCACACAAACCATGAGCAACCTGGCTGAGGAAGTGAGCCAAGCAGCAGCAGCAGCCTTGAGGAGGAGGTAAGCACCCCCTTGGGGAAGGCTGGGCTTAGCTAGGCATTTGCCCTCCACTGCCCAGGGCTCTGGGCAGCCTGCAGCACACGTGGCCTGGGAGCAAAGGAACTGGTACTCCCCCGACTTTTTTTTAATGGTTTGTAACATTTTATTAGACTATGGAATAAAATACAAAAGCAGGGGAGGAAAAGGGGGAGAAGGGGAATGTAATATATGTGAGTTAAACACTGTTAAAGAAACGCAAGTGACAGCTTTTTGACAGCTGACACGGCTACCGCTGACAGCTCCACACGCGGCTACCGATGACAGCTGAAACTGACAGCTGCGCACGCGGTCCGCGCAGATTGGATAACACCGAATCGGCGGGAGAATTCGCGAGCAGAGATTGGCCAGAGGCTCACCGGCACCACTATATAAGGGGGTTCAAAACATGCTTGCTTGTTCCTGTGGAGGTAATAAACAGCTGATCATACCTAAGCCTGCTGTCCTCTTTACCGGGAACCCGCCGCAGACATTACAGGGAAAAAGAAAAGGCATTGACTTCCGACTTCCTCTGCTGCAGTAAAATGAAGCATTAACCGAACCTCAATTTTTTACTTTTCCATAATAGTATAAACTAGCCATTTCTATAACAACATATGAATCTAACTAGTAAACCCCAAACCCTGCCCCTACCCCTCTGTTAACGCAGCAGAGCAAGTGTTGGCTTTTTCGGCAGCTGCAGCACTGTTCTCATTGTGTTGAGAACTGCCTGTATTACTGTCCTTCCTGATGAAATATCAAAAGAACTGATTCCATTAAAAGATTCTATTGGCTGAATGGAGCTGTTTGTTATCTGTAAGTGAATTTAAGTTCTTCTCCAGAAATGTCAAGCCCTTACATCTAAGTGTTTAGCTGGTTATGAAGCAGAGCTTCTTGCTATTCCAAATGCAAGTTTGAACCAGGGTAAGAGATATCTCCTTTTTTCTGTGCTTTTTGCCTTGGTGGAGCAGTGGGCTAATGCCTCCTTAAGTAACACCAGCTGCCTGCAATTAGTGCAGGTTCGCATCCCACCAGGCTCAAGGTTGACTCAGCCTTCCATCCTTCCGAGGTAGGTAAAATGAGGACCCAGATTGTTGGGGGCAATTAAGCTGACTTTGTAATAATGCCGCTTGGGGTGTGTGTGAAAGCCCTAATAAGCAGGCATATACATAGAATGAAGGCTACTGCTAAGCTTGTAAGCCGCCCTGAGTCTTCGGAGAAGGGCGGGATATAAATGGAATTAAAATAAACAAAAATAAAAATAATTGGCAAGTAAATCACGTTATTGCATTTGATTTCATTATTATGCAGAAATATTCCAATGCCCCAATTTAGTTTCAGCATTAATTGCCCAAACATGCAAGTGTTGTTTCTTGTTTTAATCCAAATAAGTATGAAGTATTTGGAGATGTTAAAATGCAGACCTTCAGAAGGCAGATAGCAGAATATATCAGCATTCAGTTTAAAAAATGTCTTGGCCTTGACATATAACACTGTGCAGAAGACAAGCTCAAAGTTTGTAGTGGACTTGTGGCCTTCTTTTTAATCTTTACCAAAATCCTTATAAGAAATTTGCACTATTTCTTGGCTGCAAGACCAGGGATTCATCTGGTTGCAACACAAGAAATTAAATTACCAAGTTAAATATTCTTTCAGATATCACTATAAAACAAGGAGAGCAGCTGGTTCTGGCATGCAAATCCAGAGAGTAAATTATAAACAGTAAGAACATACGTCAGCTGCATTTTGCTGTAAGTTGCAGTTTTAACATCTTTATAAATTACACCTCAAAGAGCCCTAAGCTGCTTTGGATAAAATCTCACTGAAAATGCAGTATTGCAAAATAGGCTGTCATTAGATGGATTATTAGTAGAGCATACGCAGGCTGCACGTACGTGAATGAATGCTTTCTAGATGTTTTGTGAAGGCTCAGTCTTACAACATGTTATGTAGAATAGTTATCTCAACTAGGGATGGAATATTTTCAAAAAACACTGCTTGCCATTATCATTACATTTGTATCCCTTGTGCTTTGATGTTGTCTCATGCAATGCATTCATGTCTGAGGATTGGTTAGAAAAGCAGTTGTATTTACTTTGCTTTGTGATGCACCTCTTAGTTTCAATAGCAAATTCACAAGTACCCCACCTTGACCTTAGATTTGTAGCCAACTGCTTACAAGTCCCCTCCAGGTTAAGTTGAAATATGACAATCAACCAGCTAGAAAGGGAACAAAAAGACCAAAACATCTCCTCACCAGCAATCAGCCCCAAGATGAGCATAAATTAGCCTTGGTGGAGCAGTGGGCTAATGCCTCCTTAAGTAACACCAGCTGCCTGCAATTATTGCAGGTTCGCATCCCACCAGGCTCAAGGTTGACTCAGCCTTCCATCCTTCCGAGGTAGGTAAAATGAGGACCCACGTTGTTGGGGGCAATAAGCTGACTTTGTAATAATGCTGCTTGGGGGGGGGGCGAAAGCCCTAATAAGCAGGCATATACATAGAATGAAGGCTATTGCTAAGCACATTTGATTTGTGCTTAGATTGTAAGCCGCCCTGAGTCTTCGGAGAAGGGCAGGATATAAATGGGATTAAATAAAATAAAATAAATAAATCAGGGGTAGGCAACCTCTGAGTTGAAGTCCATGAGTCATAAAAGAGCCGAGGTTGACTAGATTTATTCCAAAATTGTTCACACGCAGTAAACAATATCCCAATCAAGAACTGCCCAAAAAAAGCCCAACCAAAGAACCTCCCAGACCGCTCTCAGCACACAGACGGGGCAAGGCAGTAGAATATAAACTTGAGAACAAACCCCATTTCTCAGCTAGTACTAATGATGTTACCAAGTTTCTATAATGAAACGCCTACAAGATAACCAAACTCGGAGAGAAGGAAAGACCGTCCCGTTAGTTAGGGCAATTATTGATCGTCACAAGGGAACTGAGCATGCGCATAAATAAGATTTGACCAAAAAAATAATAATAATCCCTGCGGTGCAAAGAGGGAAAGAAGAGGCTTTTTTGCTTGCGCTGGGAGGCTCTCCCTCCAAGGGCAGGAAAAGAGGGTCGCGCGCGGTACAGCGTTTGGCCTCTCTAGAAAGCCAGCACTCTCTGATCCACGATCTGGGAGGCCTGCAAGGCGCGGGAAACTTTGGCGGGAGGGATTTGCAGCTCTTCCATCTCCGCCTCAGAAACTCTGAGGAAGCGGAGCCCCGCCCCACCCGGAGACCGGGAAAGGGGCGGAGCGAGGGGAGGAGCGGGCGGGGGAGAGCCCGCTGTGACTGAGAGCCGCCTCAGAGGGAGTTTTTCCCGTTCGGGCTGCGCCGAACGCGGAGGCTGAATGGAGTCTCCGGGGGCGGGAGCAGCAGCGGTGGCCTTACAGGCGGGCAGCGGAGGTGGAGGGCAGTCGGGGGAAAGCGGCGGCGGCCCGAGCGGCCTCCCCGAGGGACCCCGCAGCTCCGAGGCCAAGCGCCGGCGCTTCCGCAGCTGCTGTCCCCGGGAGGACGAGGGGCCACGGGCCCTCTGCAGCCGCCTGCACCGGCTGTGCCGCGGGTGGTTGAAGCCCGAGCGGAGCAGCAAAGCCGAAATGGTGGACCGGGTGGTGCTGGAGCAGCTGCTGGCCCTGCTGCCCCCGGAGCTGGCGGGCTGGCTGCGGGAGTGCGGGGCGGAGAGCTGCGCCCAGGCGGTGGCCCTGGCCGAGGGCTTCCTGCTCGGCCCGCCGCCCTCCTCCGCCCCCCGGGAGCCCCCCGGAGAAGGCCGGCAGGTGAGATGAGTTGACCCGAGGGATGCAAGGGATGGTGTTTTATTTAGCAGTCTCTGTAAGAAACAAGAGGCGTTAAGAAGACGTCTGCACTCTTGGAGCTCTTCATCCTTTGAGGACTGACTTGTTCTTGAGGCAAATGCTTCGTTTTCCTCAGGGTGACAATTCCGTGGGAAGAAAAAGAAATTCACTCAGGGCTATAAGAGAGTCCAAGAGTTTGAGGGAGGAGGCTAGTACCCCTTCTCCATCCTCTCCTCCTTCTCTTCAGTTTGAATGAGTGGAGGATTTGTTCCACTTCTGCTGATTTTCTTCAAACAACTCATTCTGATTAATGGCATAGCGAATGTTATTTTAAAGTCTTACCTGCCTGCTTTTCTTCTTTACAGTCACTGGGAACATACATCTAGAGAGAGTCAACTCTGCAACCAACTTGGTTGAAGCCATTTTGCTTTTTTCCAGTTGCCACAAAAATTGGAAGATGATTATGGAATTTTTATGCTCATCCAAACAATTCTCTGTCCCATGGGAACCAGAATGAGCCTCATTCATTAAAGATAATTTTGGAGACACAAAGTAGGAAAGGCCACAGCTATCAAGAGATGGGGGAAAGATGTAAGCAAGTCCTGATCAGAATGAAAAGAGGAAATAGAGGCAATGGAAGCATTTCATAAAAATGGCAGACATTTAGCATCCACCCATAAATCAAATTCACTGACTTCTCTTTGACTTAGGTTGAGGAATTCCAAAAGTAAGGCAAGCGAAGTAACATGGTTACAGTTCTTTGACTGTGGATCATAAACCAGTCTTCTCTTTCAGAAGCAGGAGCTGTTCACAGGAGAGATCTCAGCAGAGCTCCAGGAAAGAGGAAATCGTTGCAGTCCTTCTCAAGAGTTGCTTTTCAGGAGGATCCAACTTGGGTCACTTCAGCAGGTAACTGTAAATTTCTTCTAAAAGCAGCAGAGTTTGAGCTCCCACTTTTTACGAGCTGCTTGTACAGTATAGCCAGATGCTGAGTTTATGTGTAGTTGAACACAGTATCCTCCCCAGAATGAGCCTCATTCATTAAAGATAATTTTGGAGACACAAAGGAGAGAATTCAGAGCCCGAGAGGCTTACATTGGCAATGTAATTTAATACTTCGTAATACTTCACAGAGGAGTAGGGAAGCATGTTTTTAAAAAAATCACACGAATTGAAAATATTGGAATAGCATAACTGCTTCAGAAATATAATAATAATAAAGTTGGAAGGGACTTTGGAGGTCATCTAGTCCAACCCCCTGCTCAGGCAGGAAACCTTATACCATTTCAGGCAAATGGCTGCATCTTTAGAATAAATATTTCATGAAAAAGTCTCAAAAGTCAACACTAAACGACTGGATCAGTAAGAATGTCCTTAGAGTGCCTTCAAATTTCCAAATTTATTAACATTTTGAAATAAGGAAGAGAAGAAATCCCTAGTGGATGTGTCCTGTTTTGTAAAGAATGTAGAATTTGCTCCTGAAGTCAAGTGGGCCATGGCTTTTATTCCCCAAATCCTTCCTGAGGCTCCCCAAGGGGTGCTGTTGATGTTCAAAAACTTAGATGCATTCATGTTTAGGGCACTTATAGCACCAGCTATTAGGGAGAAGGGAACTGGAGCTGTTTCTTTCCTGCAAGACTGCTAATTTTGTTTCTTGCAAAGCAGTTTTGTGTTTTGTGAGGAAATGCACAAGTCTTTTTGGGGATTGTCTATTAAAGAACATTCTCATTCTAGGGCTCTGATCCCTCTGAGGAGGTCATTGTGGATTTCACAGAAGAGGAGTGGGAGCTGCTGGATTCTGGCCAGAGAGCCTTGTGTAGACAAGTCACGCTGGAGGCTTTTAAGAATATGGTGGCCCTGGGTAAGGCCCCACTGTTCTGGGTTCCCTTAATTGGGGAAAGTTTTTACAATGGGAGGTAAACAGGGAAGTTACCTGAATTCAAGTTGTTTAAGGTGATCATCTCTCCTTAAGACCTTGTTAGAAATGCTCACCATAGATTTGAGAAATGCCCCTGATTGGCCAATCAACAGCAAAGCCATAATGTTCCCAGCTGTAAAATCTCTTGGATATCATCATAATTTCCTAGTTAAAACTGCACTAAATATCTCTGAGCTGGATTCATGGCTGATGCCATGCCTAAAATGCAGAGGGGCATGTTTTTCAGAAGAAAAGCCCCCCTCCTTAAGAGATATTTTTTCACATAATTTTATTAAGGATTATCTTCAAGAGAGAAAACACATGTAGAAATGCAAAGCAAAATATATGAAAAAGAGTATTTAGAAAATGCAGAAACACCCCCATGTATGTGCATCTGTATGAAATTTCCACTTTCATTTCCAGCATGTATGTTTAACATTAACAACTCATCACTGTCTTTTAAAATGCAACCAAAATATCTCTTCATTCCATATGATGCCCATTTTCTATAAACTATAAAGACTACATTTTACAGTTCAGAGCATGATGGAACGCACAACTTTTATCTGATCACAAGTGGTTGCAGAAATGATAGGTTTTGCTGTCTGATTAAAAAAAATAACTATAAAGTACATATGGACAATCTCCAGTTCTCTCCTCCTCCTAGAAAAAAAATCAGCAGTCCAAGCCTGATATCTACCTGCCAATTTTGGCAAAATCCTCTACATCAAAAAGGAGGTATTGGTTCTCCTCACCCCACGAGAACATATCTCCTCTTCCCTCACAGTACCGTATTTTCTTCTTTCCACGCAGGTGATGGAATAGAGAAGAAGAAGAAGCACGAGAGGTTAATGCTACTGCAAGCAACAAACTATGAAGTAGAAGTGACATTTGACCATGAAGGGAATCCAAAAATACAAGAAAGAAGCAATTCAGAAAGTGGAGAGAAAGAGACCTTAACATCTCATTCCTTTTCTCATAAGAAACTTTATAAGAAACCCAAACCACATACTGTTGTAAAATTGGGGAAGGATTCCAGTGTGAGGAGAGAGACTAAAACATGCTTGAAGTATGGAAATAATTTAAGTAGCAAGGCTAGTCTTAATGGCCTTCAAAGGATCCACACCGGGGAGAGAAAGTATAAATGTTTGGATTGTGGAAAGGGCTTCCATTTCAGGAGTAGGCTTATTTACCATGAGAGGAGGCACAAAGGGGAAAAAAACCATAGCTGCCAGGAGTGTGGAAAGAGATTCTTTGAGAAGGGAGCCCTTGTTATCCATCAAAGGATCCACACAGGGGAGAGACCATATAAATGCCTGGAGTGTGGAAAGAGCTTTTTTAACAACAAAGTTTTTACTCGTCACCAAATGATCCACACAGGGGAGAGACCGTATAAATGCCTGGAGTGTGGAAAGACCTTTATTTGGAAAGGACGTCTTAATTCTCATAAAGGAATCCACACAGGGGAGAGACGCTATAAATGCACAGTGTGTGGGAAAAGCTTTTGTAGCAAACCTAGTCTTCATTGTCATCAAAGGATCCACATAGCTGAGAATTCATGTAGTTGTGAGGAATGTGGAAAGGGGCATGCTTCAATAGAAGAATTAAATTCTCATAAAAGTATTCACACAGGAGAAAAACCATATAAATGCACAGAGTGTGCAAAGAGCTTCCATTTCAGGTGTAGTCTTAATCGTCATGAGAGGATACACAAAAGAGAGACAAAATACGATTGCAATCATTGTGGAAAGAGCTTTTTTGGCAAGAGAGACGTTACTGTCCACCAAAGGATCCACACAGTAGAGAGACTGTATAAATGCATAGTGTGTGAAAAGAGCTTCATTAGAAACACTCATCTGACTCGTCACCAAAGGATCCACACAGGGGAGAGACCATATAAATGCCTGGAGTGTGGAAAGTGTTTTATTGAGAAAGGACATCTTAGTTGTCATACAAGAATTCACACTGGGGAGAGACCCTATAAATGTATAGAGTGTGGAAAGCAGTTTACTCAGAAAGAAAATCTTTCTAATCATGAAAGAATCCATACAGGTGAGAAACCATATAAATGCACACAGTGTGGAAAAAACTTTCGTAGCAAGCCCAGTCTTCGTGGTCATCAAAGGAGCCACGTGGCTGAGAAACCATATAGTTGTGAGGAATGTGGAAAGGGCTTTGATTTAATAGGAAAACTTAATTCTCATAAAAGAATTCATACAGCAAAACCATATAAAAGTACAGTGTCTGGAAAGAGTTTTGCTCAGAAACAACTACTTAATTCTCATCAAAGGGTGCACACAGGAGAGAGACTATATAAATGCACAGTGTGTGGAAAGAGCTTCAGTACAAACTCTCATCTGACTCGACACTTAAAGATTCATACAGGGGATAAACCATATAAATGCCTGGAGTGTGGAAAGAGCTTTATTCAGAAAGGACGGCTTAATTCTCATAAAAGAATCCACATGGGGGAGACTATAAATGTACAGAGAACAAAGTGCTTACGTGGAAAAAAGCTTCATTCAGAAAGGACAACTTAATTATTATACAAAAATCCACTCAGGAGAGACCTTATAAATGCCTGGAATGTGGAAAAAGCTTTATTCAGAAAGGACAACTTAATTCTCATAAAAGAATCCACACGGGAGAAACCATATAAATGCACAGAGTGTGGAAAGAGCTTTCATTTCAAAACTTCTCTTAAATCACCATGAGAGGATCCACAAGGGAGAAACAAAATTGCTGCAGGAAATGTGAGAAGAGATTCATTGAGAAGGGAGCCCTTACTATCCATAAGAGGATCCACACCGTATAAATGCCTAGAATTTGTTGCAAACCAGGGCTGTCAAACTGCCAGCCCGTGGGCCGGACGCTGGCAATGACAAAACAGTCCTGATACATTGCGCAATGTCGCGAGTTTGACATGTCTGTTGTAAACCAACGTTTTAAAGTCTTTATTCAACAATGACACCTCAAAGAGCGGCTTTGGATGAAAACTTTTTTCTGAAACATAATACTGCACAATACTGCTGTCATTAGATCAATCATTAGTAGAGCATACGGAGGCTGCACGTACACTAAGCAAAGCTTTCTGGACGTGTCATTAAGGCTCAGTTACCCAAGAGAAGATAACCAGAATACTTACCTACCTAATTAGGCATGGAACCGTAGAATAGGACTTCTCCTAAAATCTACTCTCATCTCTACAATTTTAAATGTGTTCAGCTCCCGATTGTTCCTACTGTACCACAGGGCCAGTTGTTCAACCTCCTGTCTATAGTAGTGGCCAAAGTTGTGGAAAACTTTTGCGAGAAGTGTAGTTTTGAGGTTTGATGGCTAATAACACCACTTTTTTTGAGTAGTACCATAAAGCTATATATTAATGGAAAGATAATTTAATTTAGAATGTGATGCAACAAAGTTTGTTCAATTATCTGTACTGTATTCTATGAAACGTTATAGCGAAATAACCAGAAAAAGGAAGCACACCTTGCTTAGGTTGATATCAGTTAGCTTTACTTCCTCTGATGGTAGCCAATGAGCACAAGTGTTTAGAGAGCCAATCAGGTGTCATCTTGATTTGGCAATGAACCATCAGATCACAGGATTCAGTTATTGATGTCATGTATTGAAGCTGAGAGGAGGACATTTGTCAGTGTGTTATGTGATCGCTATCAAGTTTTTTATGTTCATTTAGTGAGCTTGTAAAATGTAATAAAATTAAAGTAATGGTGTAAAGAGTTGACTGGTCGCCCAGAAAGCGATGTAAAACAGTATTAAGTGAACAAGGCTACAGTTATAAAGAAATTAGAAGAAAAATTGGTGGAAACTTAACCAAAGGTGGCATTTCTACTGTACACTTTTCCCAAAAGGTTTCCACAATTTTGGCCACTACGGTATATGCAGACTCACCACCAACTCAAATGAGACCAATGACTGTTGTATTATCCACAAACTTCAGTGCTTTAACAGAAGGATCTGTCGAGATGCAGTTATTGGTATAGGGGGGGAAAAGAAATGTAGAGCACATAGTCCTGTGGGGTGGGGAAAACTGTACTAATTATTCGGGTATTCCATGTGATTTTCCCTAGCTTTGCCTGCTTTCCATCTGTCAGCTTATAATCCACCTACAAGTGTGAACCAGAACAGCTAGGTGACAGTTTAGAGCAGGGGTGTCAAACTGCCGGCCTTTGCGCCTGTTGCATCATGTGGAGACCGTGCCCACCCCAGCTCCGGCAATGCAAAAAAAGTCAGGGTACGTCGCGACACGTGACATGACGCAGTGAGTTTGACACCTATGGTTTAGAGTGAAGAATTTTTGGAATGAAGATATTGAATGCCAACTTCTAGTCTTTAATGACGGCTCAAAGAGCCATAAGATGCTTTGGATAAAATCTTTTCTCTGACAGATACAATATTGCAAAATAGAATGTCAGTAGATCCAATTATTTGTCTGAAATGGCAAAGGGTCTCCCTGCTTGAGCAGGGGGTAGAATTAGAAGACTTCCAAGGTCTCTTCCAAGTCTGTTATTCTGTTATTAGAGTACATGGTGGCAGCATGTGGATTAATGAAAGCAGTCTGAATGTTTCAAGAAGGCTTGGTTACACAAGAGAAGATAGCTAGAATAGTTGCCTCCCTAACAAATGTTGGAATATTTTCAAGAAACACTATTAGCCATTATTATATTGGTAACTCTTGTACTTTGAGGTTGTTTTATGCAGTGCATTCCTTTATGCTAGCCTGCCACTCAATGCTGCCCCTATTCTTTAAAATCTGCTCCACAACACACCAAAAAAATAACTATGCTTATAACTGCTGCAGAAAATATTGGAAGCTACTATATCTTTATATGTTTATATCCTTTTTCCAGTTGTATTTTTTTCCTGCACTTTTAGTTTTTTCTATTATCCTTATCCTACCTTGTTTTCTCTGCTCCAATTATTGAGATAGCTGGAATTGGACAGTTTTGGTAAGCAGATCACACCATTTACTACTCAGAACGTGAGAAACCAACTGGTATTGCTTTCATACCCAAGAAGTTATATTATCTCCCACCTCATGTTTACCTTCTCAGGTAAAAAGCCCCTGGGTGCTACCATGTTCCTTTCCCCTTCCAAGGTCCCCTGCCTATTAGTGGGTTAATGGTGAGGCTGCTTCTCTGTCTGAGGATTGGTTAGATAAGGAGTTCTTGCTATTTAATTTCCTTTGTAGTACACCTCTTTCCTTAGTTATTAAGCATCAACAACAAACTCACTAGTACTCTGCCTTGATCGAAGCATCATAACCAACTCATTATGCCTCTCTTCCAGCAGGCTAACAGGGCTACCAGATTGCACTAATACGAGGTTTTCTGTATGCTCCCCACTGTCTCCCTCTCTGGCCTTTTTCTTTCTTTTCTTCTTAAAATTTAGCTAAGAACAGAAATGGAAAAGCAAATCAAATAAAGGACAGACTCAGCTCTAAAAAAAAGGATACGTTCACTGAGTGTCACCCCAGGATACAGCAGAATTGAGACCATGGAGAGGACAAATAAGGCATCCCACCAGGCTCAAGGTTGACTCCGCCTTCCATCCTTCCGAGGTAGGTAAAATGAGGACCCAGATTGTTGGGGGCAATAAGCTGACTTTGTAAAAATGCCGCTTGGGGGGGGGGAAAGCCCTAATAAGCAGGCATATACATAGAATGAAGGCTATTGCTAAGCACATTGATTTGTGCTTTAAATTGTAAGCCGCCCTGAGTCTTCGGAGAAGGGTGGGATATAAATGGGATTAAAATAAAATAAAATAAAATAAAGATAAACTGGCTTGAAGGTATCTCCAGGGTATTTATTCGCTTATTTCATAATCAATCAATCTACTGCCCGGATCCTGCGCTGGGGCTCCTATGTCCCCCTTTCATTTCCAGAGCTCCATCAAGTCCTCCTCTCCCACTTCTTTCCCCTGTCCCAGGACATCCATATTCCCAAGAGATTCTGGGAAAAGAGACACCCAAGCAAGGAAACACTTTCTATCCCAACCTCGTCTCGTTGATTACAGCCCCACTCCCGAGCCCATCGCGTCCGACCTTCTCACCGGCACAACCCTTCTCATCCCCCTCCGACCAAATACTCCGCCAGCGAGGGACTTGAACCTTCGACGTCACAACGGAAGAGCATGCGCAGAAGAGACACTGGACAGCACTACCTGCGGTAGACAAAAAGAGCCGAGGCTTCTGCTTCTGCCGGGGGCGGGGAAGAGCTCGCTCGTCAAGGGGAAGAAACAACGGTCGCCTGTGGGCTCTTCCCTCTCTAAAAAAGAACTCTACCTCTAGGAGGTCCAACCTCCCAGGAGGCCAAGACGGCGCGTGAAATTTTTTGGCGGCAACGATTTGCAGCTGCTAATTCTCCGCCTCAGAAGCTCTGAGGAAGCGGAGCCCCCCCCTCGAGACCGGGAAAGGGGCGGAGCGAGGGGAGGAGCCCGCTGAGACTGAGAGCGGCCTCGGAGGGAGTTTTACCGGTTCGGTTTTACCGGTTCGGTAAAGCGGGAGGTCGGATGGAGGCTCCGGGGTCTCCGTGGGCGGGAGCAGCAGCGGCCTTACAGGCGGGCAGCGGAGGCGGAGGGGAGTCGGGGGGAAGCGGCGGCGGCGGCCCGAGCGGCCTCCCCGAGGAGCCCCGCAGCTCCGAAGCCGAGCGCCGGCTCTTCCGCAGCTGCCGCCCCCGGGAGGTCGAGGGGCCACGGGCGTTCTGCAGTCACCTGCACCGGCTGTGCCGCGGGTGGCTGCGGCCTGAGCGGAGCGACAAAGCCGAAATGGTGGACCGGGTGGTGCTGGAGCAGCTGCTGGCCCTGCTGCCCCCGGAGCTGGCGGGCTGGCTGCGGGAGTGCGGGGCGGAGAGCTGCGCCCAGGCGGTGGCCCTGGCTGAGGGCTTCCTTCTCGGCCCGCCGCCCTCCTCCGCCCCCTGGGAGCCCCCCGGAGAAGGCCGGCAGGTGAGATGAGTTGACCCGAGGGATGCAAGGGATGGTGTTTTATTTAGCAGTCTCTGTAAGAAACAAGAGGCGTTAAGAAGACGTCTGCACTCTTGGAGCTCTTCATCCTTTGAGGACTGACTTGTTCTTGAGGCAAATGCTTCGTTTTCC
This sequence comes from Vipera berus, assembly GCF_964194415.1. Classification (NCBI taxonomy): domain Eukaryota; kingdom Metazoa; phylum Chordata; class Lepidosauria; order Squamata; family Viperidae; genus Vipera; species Vipera berus. The sequence goes on along the minus strand of NC_138203.1, from coordinate 284,061,904 downwards.
TCAGGGTGACAATTCCGTGGGAAGAAAAACAAATTCACTCAGGGCTATAAGAGAGTCCAAGAATTTGAGGGAGGAGGCCAGAACCCCTTCTCCATCCTTTCTTTCAAGGCATGAATGAGTGGAGGATTTGTTCCATTTCTGCTGATTTTCTTCAAACTACTCATTCTGATTAATGGCATAGCAAATCCTGCCTGCTTCTCTTCTTTAAAAACAGTCACTGGGAACATACATCTAGAGAAAATTACATGGGTATGTTTATATTTGGTTTGGAACAGGCCTTTGTCCCGCAGTGGATAGACAATGGCTAAAATGATGATGATAATGGTACAGTGTAATAGTCTATGTCAGGGGTAGGCAACTTCAGCTCTTTTATGACTCATGGACTTCAACTCCCAGAATTCCTGAGTCAGCTATGCTGACTCAGGAATTCTGGGAGTTGAAGTCCATGAGTCATAAAAGAACCAAGGTTGCCTACCCGTGGTCTATGTGAATGATGTCGGGAATGATTGAAAAGCCAGACTGAACAATCATTGTGTAAAATGTTTCTCACTCCGTACAAAGAGACTGAGTGTCCCTCTCCCTCACAAAACCACCTCAGTGTTTATCTCAAAGTCTGTCTGAATTTCCAGGTTGGTGGTCTCCAGTGCAAGAGGTGTAGGGAAGCCATAACAAAAGGAAGATGAATTCCTTCCCATTCAAGAGATTATTTTTCCTTTTGGAGTTAATTCCATAGAATGAAAGAGAAATTCAATCCCGAGGGCTATAAGAGAGTCTTAAGGCTTTGAGGGAGGAGCCCAGAATCCCTACTGTGCACTGCCTTTCTTTTCTTCAATGCATGAATGAACTGAGGCACTTATTCCATATCAGCTGACATTCTTCAAACTATTCATTCTCATTTATGATATAAGAAATATTATTTTGAAGTCCTGAACTCCTGCTTCTCTTCTTTACAAACAGTCACACATTGGTATAGTTTAAAGGTCTGTGGGAATGATGTTAGGCGAATGATTGAAAAGCCATACTGAACAACTAAGGTATCTTAGTCCCCACAAAGAGACTGGATGTGCATCTTCCTCACAAAACCATCTTGGTGTTCATCTCAAGGTCTGTCCCTAAATTGCCAGGTTGGTGGTCTCTCCACTACAGGAAGCAAAGGGAAGCCAAAAGAAAAGAGAAGATCGATTCCTTCCCACTCAAGAGTTAAAGATTGCTAAATCTAAAGGAAAAGACTCTTAGTAGAAGAGATAGAACAGATATAGGTACATCCACAAAGGAGGAAAGGCCAAAGCTATCAAGAGAAGCAGATAAGATAAAGAAGCAACTCCTGATCAGAATGAAGAGGGGAAAAACAGAGGCAATGAAACATTTCCCAACAATGATAGGCATTTACCCAGAAATAGCCACTTTCAAATTGGAATCCCCGAGTTTTCTTATTTTGACTTGGGTTGGGGAATTGTACAGGTAAGGCAAGTAAATAACAAAGTTACTGTCTTTTGAATGTGGATCATAAACCAGGCTTCTTTTTCAGATGCAGGAGCCATTCACAGGAGAGAACTCAGCAGAGCTCCAGGAAAGAGGAAATCAACACAGTCCTTCTCAAGACTTGCTTTTCAGGAGGTTCCAACCAGGGCTATTTCAACAGTTAACTGTAAGTTTCTTCTGAGAGCAGCAGAGTTCAAGCTCCCACTTTTTATGAGTTGCTTCTACAGTATAGGCCAGGGGTCGGCAACCTCGGCTCTTTTATGACTCGTGGACTTCAACTCCCAGAATTCCTGAGCTGGCTCAGGAATTCTGGAAGTTGAAGTCCACGAGTCATAAAAGAGCCGAGGTTGCCGACCCCTGGTATAGGCAGATGCTGAATCTATGTGTAGTTGAACACAGTGTCTCCTCTCCGGCCCCAATCAGCCTCATTCATTCAACTTTAAATATCATTTTGGAGACAAAAGACAATTCAGAGTCTGAGAGGCTTGTAATTAGGCAATGTAATTTATTTGTTGAATATTTTGTAATACTTCACAGAAGAATGGAGAAGCCAGTTAACAAACTACCATGAATTAAAATTATTGGTATAGTATCATAACTGCTTCAGAAATATTGTATCTTAAGGACAGATTTCCAATGAAAAAGCCCTAAGATCAACACTAAATGTTGATCAGTAAGACTATTCTTCAAGTGCCTTTGAATTTCCAGGCCCTTCTGAAATAGGCCACGGAAGAAATTCCTACTCACGGTGTCCTCTTTTGTAAACAATATAGAATATCCTCCCCAAATCAGGTGAGCCTCTTGATTCTATTCCTTAAATCGTACTTGCTGAGTGTTTCCAAACCAGCAGGGGTACTCTGTTGCTGTTCAACAACTTGCATGCATTCATGTTTTGTGCACTTGGAGTACTAACTATTAGGGTGAGGGTGACTGGAGGCTTCACAGCCACAAGGACTATGTAGACATCTAGATGTAAATTTCTTCTGTAAGAAAATGCCCATTTGTTTTCTTGCAAAGCTCTGTTTTGTGCAGTGAGAACGTTCTTTTCTGGGATTCTCTGCTAAAGAACATTCTCATTCTAGGGCTGTAATCCTTTTGAGGAGGTCACTGTGGACTTCACAGAGGAGGAGTGGGCATTACTGGATTTCGGCCAGAGAGCCTTGTATATAGAAGTCACACTGGAGGCTTTTAAGAATATTATTACCCTGGGTAAGTCTGTACTCTCTGTGTTCCATTCATTAGGCAAAGAATGGGAGGTAAACAGAGAAGATACCTGCAGTCTAGTTGCTTAAGGTGATCACATTTCCTTAAGGACTTGTTAGAAATGCTTACTACAGTTTTGGGAAACACCTCAGATTGTCCAATCAACAGCAAAGTCTTTATGTGGTTCCCAGCTGAAAAATCCTTTGGATATCTAGAATAGACTACTGCAATGCTCTCTACATGGGGCTGCCCTTGAGAACCACTCGGAGGCTTCAGCTGGTGCAGAATGGGGCCGCGCGAGTTGTGATGGGGGTCTCCCAATACTCCCATGTAACACCTCTTCTCTGCGAGCTGCATTGGCTTCCACTTGCCCTCCGGGTGAGATTCAAGGTGCTGGTGATGACCTATAAAGCCCTAAATGGCATGGGTCCGGATTACTTACGGGAGCACCTGCTGCCAGCGTCAACTTCCCTTCGTCCTGTGCGCTCCCACAGAGAGGGCTTCCTCAGGGTGCCATCGGCTGGCGGCCCCCAGGGGGAAAGCATTCTCTGTGGGCGCGCCTACCCTCTGGAATCAATTGCCTGTTGAGCTCCGGATGGCTCCCGACCTTCGCTCTTTCCGCCGTGACCTGAAAACCTGGTTGTTTGAACTGGCCGGCCTGGACTAAGGGTTTGGGGTTTATTTTTAACTATTTATTGTTAGGGCTAAATTAATTTAATTTTACTTTTAACTTTTGTATGTTGTATTTTAATTGCCCTGTACACTGCCCTGAGTCCTTCGGGAGAAGGGCGGTATAGAAATTCAGTAAATAATAATAATAATAATAATAATAATAATAATAATAATAATAATAATAATAATAATAATAATAATAATAATAATAATAATAATAATAATAATATCATCAGAATTTCCTAGTTTACAATTTGCATCCAAGACCTCCAAACTGGATTCATAGCTGATGCCGTACCTGGAATGCAGATGGGCCTGTTTTTCAGAGGAGAAGGCTCCCTCCTTAATAGCTGGTTTTTCCCCACATAATTTTATTAAGAATTATCTTAAACAGAGAAAACACATATACCAATGTAACACAAAAGAAAAAAATATTTAGAAAATGCAGAAACATCCCGTACCTTTGTTTGTATGTATATGAAAGAAATGTGCCCTTCATCACCATCAAGCATGTTCAACATTTAACTTACCTATTAAAATGCAACCAAAATACCTCTTCATTCCATATGTCACCAATATTCTATGAACACATCTCTTAAGTCTTCAGGGCTCCTTACCATTCTGCAAAGATCCAGTAAAAATTAACAAAAATACCCAATAACATATTTAATAATATATTCCCCATTTCCACTTAGTCTTCTCTCGCCCATCCCTCTTTTAACAATTAAACTTTGCAAAAAAGGAATTAAAAACTATTAAACGTTACCATTCCCATATAATGTCTTCCTCCCATCATTTAATCCCATAATTTTTTTCTATATTCTTTTCACTCCAAATTCTTATCACCCTTCAAGTCTACTGCATTTGTAATTTCCTTAAAATAACTCAAATAGATCTCTCATATTTCAATTTAACAGTATCATTCATTTGCATTTATAATTCCGTTGTCACTAGAGAGATTTATTAGTTTTTGTTACTAACTTCTGATTCCAGTAGAGATAAAAGGTTAAAAACCTTCAAAGGCCCATCACTCAAATCTTTAAAGTAGCCATCTTGTGCTCTGATAATCAACCTTCAAGTTTTTGCTTTACAAAACAGATTTTCTAGTAGAAAATGTTCTTTTGTAATTAACTTCATAGATTTTAAATCTTTTTAATAATAATAATAATAAGTTGGAAGGGACCTTGGAGGTCATCTAGTCCAACCCCCTGCTCAGGCAGGAAACCTTATACCATTTCAGACAAATGGCTGTCCAGTCTCTTCTTAAAAACTTCCAGCGTTGGAGTATTCACCACTTCTGGAAGCAGGTTGTTCCACTGGTTAATTGTTCTGTCAGGAAGTTTCTCCTTAGTTCTAAGTTGCTTCTCTCCTTGACTAGTTTCCATCCATTGCTTCTTGTCCTGCTTTCAGGTGCTTTGGAGAATAGCTTGACTCCCTCTTCTCTGTGGCAGCCTCTGAGATATTGGAACACTGCTATCATGTCACCCCTCACTCTTCTCTTCATTAAACTACACATACCCAATTCCAGCAACCGTTCCCTATATGTTTTAGCCTCCAGTCCCCCAATCATCTTTGTTGCTCTTCTCTGTACCCTTTCTAGAGTCTCGATATCTTTTCTACATCGTGGTGACCAAAACTGGATGCAGTATTCCAGGTGTGGCCTTACCAAAGCATTGTACAGTGGTATTAGTACTTCACTTGATCTTGATTCTATCCCTCTGTTAATGCAGCCTAGCACTGTGTTGGCTTTTTTGGCAGCTGCAGCACACTGCTGGCTCATATTTAAGTGATTGTCTACTAGGACTCCGAGATCCCTCTCACAGTTACTACTATTGAGCAAGGTACCACCTATATTATACCTATGCATTTGATTTTTCCTGCCTAAATGTAGAACCTTACTTTTTTCACCATTGAATTTCATTTTGTTAGATAGCACCCAGTGTTCGAGTCTGTCCAGATCCTCCTGTAATTTAAGCCTATCTTCTGGAGTATTGGCTATTCCTGCCAGCTTGGTGTCATCTGCAAATTTGATGAGTTCCCCATCTATCCCCTCATCCAAATCGTTAATGAAGATATTGAAGAGCACTGGGCCCAAAACAGAGCCCTGGGACACCCCACTACACACTTCCTTCCATGTAGATGCAGTTCCATTGAGGACCACACACTGAGTACGGCCTGTCAGCCTGCTACAAATCCATCTGGTGGTGATGCTGTCTAACCCACATTTTTCTATCTTATCAAGTAGTAGGTTGTGATCTACTTTATCAAATGCCTTACTGAAGTCCAAGTAAATTATATCTACAGCATTCCTCTGGTCCACTAATTTTGTCACTTGGTCAAAGAATGTAATAAGATTTGTCTGGCATGATCTGTTTTTGAGAAACCCATGTTGACTTTTAGTGATGACTTTGTTTGCATCAAGGTGTTTGCTGATTTGTTGTTTATCTTTTTCAGAATCTTCCCAGGTATTGAGGTCAGGCTGATAGGTCTGTAGTTTCCTGGATCTATTTTTTCCCTTTTTTAATATGGGAACTACATCAGCTCTCTTCCAGTCCTCTGGTAGTTCCCCAGTGCTCCAGGATCTTTGAAAAATATAGTTCAGTGGTTCTGAGATCACGTCTGCCAGTTCCTTGAGAACCTTGGGGTGTAATCCATCTGGTCCTGGTGATTTTAACTCGTCTAGGCTGGACAGGTGTTCACTTACCATTTTTTTTCCTATCTTAACTTGCGTTTCTATTCTGTTTTTTATGGCACTGGTTTTGGTAGGTTGGACTGTTTTTTCCCTTTGTGTAAAGACAGATGCAAAAAAATGAGTTAAATAGTTCTGCTTTCTCCCTATTGCTTGTCACCTTCTTTTTCACAAAGCATTTTAAAGCTTTCCAAAAAAGAACTCTAAAATCACTTCTCTGTATATTGCAATAGATTACAAAAAATAAAGCTTTTAAAAAGCTAGAAAACTGATGTTCTTTCTAAAATGAACTGAAGGGAATGCCACCCAGCAACTGAGAAGGCAGCATTTACAGTTCAGAGCATGATGGAACCCACAACTCTTAGCTGATAACAAGCGGCTGCAGAAATTACAGGTTTTGCTGTCAGCTTACAAAAATCAGCAGTATAAAGTACAAATGGGCAATCTCCAGTTGTCTCTTCTAGAAAATTTTTTAGCAGTCCAAGCCTGATATCCACCTGGTAGTTTTGGCAAAATCCCTTAAAGAAAAATGGGGTATTGGGTCTCTTCACCCCATGAGAACCTATCTCCCCCTCTTTCACAGTTCTAAATTCCCATAGAAATTTCTATTTTCTTTCCAAGCAGGTGATGCAATGGAAGAGGAACAGAAGAGGTTAATGCTGCTGCAAACAGCAAACTATGAAGGAGAAGTGATATTTGACTATAAAACGGATCCAAGAAGACAAGAAAGAAGCCACGCAGAAGGTGGAGGGGAAAAGTCCTCCACATCTCAGCATTTCATTTCTCTTACTTTACCTAAGACCCTTTATAGGAAACACAAACCACAAATTACTGTAAAATTGGGGGAGGATTCCAGCCTGAGCAAAGAAACTAAAATATGCACTAAATGTGGAAAGAGCTTTAGCAGCAATGCTAGCCTTAATGGCCATCAAAGGATCCACATAGAAGAGAAACCATACAGTTGCGAGGAATGTGGAAAGGGCTTTTCTTTAATAGGAAAACTTAATTCTCATAAAAGGATTCACACAGGAGAGAAACCATATAAATGCACAGTGTGTGGAAAGACCTTCTGTAGCAATGCTAGCCTTAATGGCCATCAAAGGATACATATAGCTGAGAAATCTTATAGTTGCATGGAATGTGGAAAGGACTTTGCTTTAATAGAAAAACTTATTGCTCACGAAAGGATTCACACAGGAGAGAAACCAAATAAATGTATGATATGCGGAAAGAACTTCCATTTCAGGCATAGTCTTATCCGTCATGAGAGGATCCACAGCAGGGAGAAAAAATATAGATGCAACAAGTGTGGAAAGAGATACTTTGAGAACAGAGCCCTTATCATCCATGAAAGGATCCACACAGGGGAGAGACCTTATAAATGCCTGGAATGTGGAAAGAGCTTTATTGACAACAAATATCTTATTCGTCACCAAAGGATCCACACGGGGGATAAGCCCTATCAATGTCTGGAATGTGGAAAGAGCTTTAGTCAGACAGGACATCTCAGTTCTCATAAAAGAATCCACACGGGGGAGAGGCCCTACAAATGTTTGCAGTGTGCAAAGAGCTTCCGTTTTAAAAGTTCTCTTAATCGACATGAGAGGATCCACACAGGGGAGAAAAAATACAGCTGCAGAGTGTGTGGACGGGGATTTTTTGAGAACAGAGCTCTTATTATCCATCAAAGGATCCACACAGGGGAGAGACCTTATAAATGCTTGGAGTGTGGAAAGAGCTTTATTGAAAAAGGAAAACTTAATTTTCATAAAAGAATCCACTCAAGGGAGATACTGTATAATTGCATCAAGTATGGAAAGCAGAAAGAAAATCTTACTCATGAAAGAATCCATGCAGGAGAGAAACCATATAAATGCAGAGAATGTGGAAAGAGCTTCTATAGCAAGGCTGGTCTTTATGGCCATCAAAGGATCCACATAGCTGTGAAACCATATAGGTGTGTGGAATGTGGAAAGGGCTTTGCTTTAATAGGAAAACTTAATTCTCATGAAAGGATCCACACGGGGGAGAAACCATATAATTGCACAATGTGTGGAAAGAACTTTCATTTTAGGGGTAGTCTTACTGTCCATCAAAGAATCCATACAGGGGAGAGACCGTACGAATGCCCAGAGTGTGGAAAGAGCTTTTTCGAAAACAAACTTCTTATTCGTCACCAAAGGATCCACACTGGGGAGAAACCGTATAAATGCCTGGAGTGTGGAAAGAACTTTACTCAGAAAGGACATCTTAATTCCCATAAGAGAATTCACACAGGGGAGAGACCTTATAAATGCACAATGTGTGGAAAGAACTTCCGTTTCAAAAGTTCTCTTAATCGCCATTACAGGATCCACATGGGAGAAAAAACATACCTGCAGGGAGTGTGGAAAGAGATTCATCGAGAACAGAGCCCTTACTATCCATCTGCTAACCTTGTAAGCTGCCCTGAGTCTTCGGAGAAGGGCGGGATATAAATGGAATTAAAATAAATAAATAAATAAATCTAAGGATCTACAGGAAATAAACTTCATAAATGCCTGGAGTGTGGAAATAGGTTTCTTCAGGCCAACTTAATTCTCATAAAAGAATCCATATTCTGGGGAGACCAGATACAGCTACTCCTTGACTTACAAAGTTGTAACAAAGTTACAATGAAAAAATGAAATGAAAAAAGTGACAGGCCAATTTTCACACTCGTGACCGTTGCAAAATCCCAATGACCATGTCATCAAAATTTGGGTACTTGGCCACTGGTATCATCTACAGGTAGTCCTCAATTCACAACAGTTCATTTAGTGACTGTTCACTTACAGTTGCACTGAAAAATGTGATTTTTATGACCATTTTTCAGTTAAACTTCACAGCATCCCCATGATGTGATCAAAATTCAGATCTGTGCAACTGCTTCATATTTATGACCATTGCTGTGACCCAAGGTCAGTCGTGTGATCCTCTTTTGTAACCTGATAAGCAAAGTCAATGGGGAAGCCAGATAACCAGGTTACTAACTTGCCAACTACCATGATTTACTTAACGGTGGCAAGAAAGATAAAATGGGGCAAAACTCACTTAACAAATGTCTCTGCAGAAACTTTGGACTCGATTGTCATAAGGATTATCTGTATTTATGATACTTGACATCCAGGGTTATGCGATTTCCATTTGTAAACTTCCAACAAGCAGTTAATGTGGGAAGACCAATTCACTTAACCCTACCTATGGTTGTTAGTTGGACAACCATACTTAAGAACTTCAGTGATTTAATGAACAACTGTGGCATAAAAGGTTGCAGACTGGGAGAAGACAGACATTAACTGTCTTACTTAGCAACAGAATCATCAGGCTGAATTGTGGTTATAAGTTGAGAACTACCTATATTACTGTCCTTTTTGAATATCAAAAGACTTGATTCCATTAACTGATTTTGTTGGTGGAAGTGGGGGGAGGGGGCTTTTTCTCATGAGTTTTTTTTTCTCTTTCCTGAAATCTCACTAATCAAAAGCAGAGGTTCTAGCTAAATCCAAATGTGATTTTTCAGCCAGGATATATGGGATTTCCTCTCTTCTCTGTGCTGTATGTATCGATTGATACATAAATCACAATATTGCATTTGATTTCACTATTATGTAGGAATGCTCCTATGTGCCAATGTTTTCTAAGGACATCAATTGCCCAGAGATCCAAGTGTTGTTTCTGCTGCACTTGTTTTAATTCAGAAAATTAGAAAGCATTTTGAGAGGTTAAAATGGAGACCTGCACAGGGCAAATAGCCAAATGACAGCAAATCATGCTGTAAAGAATGTTGCCTGTGCCTTGATATGCAGGTATCCTCAACTTAACAACCAGACGTGAGCTCAAAATTTATGTTGCTAAGTGAGAAATTTCTTGAGTTTTGCCCCATTTTATGACTTTTCCTGCCACTTTTGCTAAGCGAATCACTGCAGTTGTTAAATTAGTAGAACTGCTTTTAGTGAATCTGGCTTCCCTGTTGAATTGGCTTGTCAGAAGGTTGCAAAGGTGATCACATGACCCCCGAGATGTTGTAACAGTCGCAAGTGGGAAAAATGGTCATAAGTCACTTTCGCTGCTGCTTAGTGTCGAATGGTCACTAAATGAACTGTTGTAAGTCGAAGACTACCATTATAACACTGTATGCAGCAGATTAGCTCATAGGTTGTAGTGGGCTCGTGGCACTTATAGTTTTAAATCTTTACTAAAGTCCTGATAAGGAATTTGTCCTAATTCTTGGTCGCAGGCAACAGAGATACATCTGGTCTCGGCACAAGAAATCAACCAAATTCAATGCTCTTGTCAGTATAACTAAAAAACAAGGAGGGCTGTTGTTTCTAGCATGAGTGAATTATAAACAATAAAGATTTTTTTTGCTGGCATTTGTTGTAAATCTAAGTTTTTAAAACCTCAAAGATTCATAACTTGCTTTAGATGAAATCTTTTCTCTGAAAGATATAACATTGCAAAATAGGCTGTCATTTGCACGTACATTAAGCAAAACTTTCTGGATGTGTCATGAAGGCTCAGTTTACACGAGAAGATAGCTAAAGTAGTTGTCTTCCTTACTAGCAATAGAATACCTTCAAGAAACAATACTTGCCATTAGTATTATTCCTTTATGTTATTCTGCCACACAAAGCTGCTCCTATTTTTTTAAAATCTGCTCTACAACAGACACAAAATATAACTACTTATAACTACTGTGGAAAATATTTGACATTCCTGTGCCTGTATACATTTATATCTTTTTTCCAGTTCTATTTTCCTGCACTTTTAGTTCTGTCTGTTAAAGTATTCTTATTTTTCCTTTTTCCCCCCTCTGTCTCAATGTATTGAGATAGCTGGAATTGGACAGTTCCAGAAAAGAACTTACACCATTAACTACTCAGAACATGAGAAACAGAACTGATACTGCTTTCATACCCAAGGGGTATTATCTTCCACCTCATGATTTCTAGAATGCTGGTGAAGAATGAAGGGATATGAGATCTTCCCCATAATGGCAACCCCTTTGTGAGCAGTGCCGTGACAATTATTCCTCACCACTGAAGGATGCAAGGGAAGAAATTCTTCAATGTTAAAAAGTCTTGGCGCTTTATTAATCAACATTTTTTATCTGTAATCCCCTTGCCAGTCCCTTCCCTGATTTTTTTTCTCCCCTTATCTGAATCCATCATCATGGCTAGCAGTACTGAGTCTGCAATTTAAAGACAGCTGGGAAGCAAACCCAGCCCAAGTATTGTCTGATTTTTGTTTCTGTACAGTGAACCTGATGGAACTCTTCAGGAATCAGCTTGCCAAAAAACAACCAAACCGAAAAGGTGAAGATAAAAAAAATAAGATTTGGATAGAATAGAAATAGAAAAACTAAAGCTAGGGCAGACTCGGCTCCCGGGGGAAAAAAAAAGGATGCCTTCACTGAGCTTCAGCACAGGAATAGAAAGATTTCTTCCAAAGCAGTTCGTGGCAATTAAGACAAGAAGGGCAAATAAACTGGCCTGAAGGAATCTCCCAAAGTATTTACTTGCTTATTTAATAATAAAAGAATAAATTTACAGGCTGGATGCTTGCCTTGGGACTGCTCTGCCCATCTCTCATTTCCAGAGCTCCATCAAGTCTTTCCAAAGAGCACATCCACATTTTTAAGATATTCAGGAAAACAGCTTTTATCCCAAGGTCGCCTTTATTCCAGCTCACGCAGTGCCGGCCATACCCAACCTCCTCCATCTCACTTCTCTCCCTCCCTCCCTTCAAAAATACTTCACCAACGCTGGAGTTTGAGTCTTCGACGTCACAACGGAAGCAAGCATGCGCAGAAGATTCTTGAAAGGTGCGGCCTGCAGGGGGAGGGGAAGCTCTCGTCAAGGGGAGGAACCAGCGATCGCGTACAACGTTGTCTCTCTAGGAAGCAGCGCTCTGTGGCCCAGGCTCTGTGAGGCCTGGATGGCGCGAGAAATTTTGGCGGGAACAGTTGCCAGCTTCTCTGCTGAGGTGCAGAAACCGCAAAGGAAGTGGAGTGGCCCCTGTCCCCTTCTGGAAACCGGGAAAGGAGTGGCTAGTCTGCCTTAGACTAAAAGCGGCCTCGGAGGGTGTTAACCCCGTTCAGGCTGCGCCGAAGTGGGAGACCGAATGGCGACTACGGGGGCGGGAACAGCAGTAGCCCCCGCGACCCTTCAGACGGGGAGCGGCGGCGGCGAGTCCGGGGGAAGCGGCACCGGGCCGAGAGGCCTCCCCGAGGGGCCCCGCGACTCCGAGGCCGAGCGGCGGCGCTTCCGCAGCTGCCGCCCCCGGGAGGACGAGGGGCCCCGAGCGCTCTGCAGCCGCCTGCACCGGCTGTGCCGCGGGTGGCTGCGGCCTGAGCGGAGCGGCAAAGCCGAGATGCTGGACCGGGTGGTGCTGGAGCAGCTGCTGGCCCTGCTGCCCCCGGAGCTGGCGGGCTGGCTGCGGGAGTGCGGGGCGGAGAGCTGCGCCCAGGCGGTGGCCCTGGCTGAGGGCTTCCTGCTCGGCCCGCCTTCCGACTCCGCCCCTCGGGAGCCCCCCGGAGAGGGCCGGCAGGTGAGAGAATTTCATCCTGGGGGTGTGTGGATAAAGTATATCTTAGAAGAGTCTGTAAGAAATCAGAAGGATTAAGAAGACGTCTGCCCTGGCTTTTCTGAAACTCTGAAATATTTTGTCAATTTATTCTTGAGGCAAATGCTTCTTTTTCCTCTTGGAGATAATTCCATGGGAAGAAGGAGAAATTCACCCCCAGTGCTATAAGAGAGTCCAAAACTTTCAGGATGGCTGCCAGAATTCCTTCAGTGCCCTACCCTTTCTCTTTTATGTAATGGGTGAATGAACTGAGGCATTTGTTCCATTTCAGCTGACATTCTTCAATCTCTTCATTTTCATTAATGATATATAGTAAATCTTATTTTGAAATCCTGGATTCCTGCTTCTCTTCTTTATAGACAGACACTGGGAACGTATATACATCTAGAGAACATATGTTGGTATGGGGTAATTATCTGCGAGAATGACTTTAGGAGAACAGGTGAAAAGTCACACTGGATAACTATCTTCTAAACTATATCTCGGTCGGGTCGCCACAAGGAGACTGGATGTGCATCCTCCTCACAAAACTATCTCAGTGTTCATCCCAAGCTGTACCCCTGAACTGCCAAGTTGGTGGTCTCCCCTCTGCAAGAGGTATAGGGGAAGCCAAAAGAAAAGGAAAAGATTCATCCACTCAAGAGATAAGGTTTCTAAACCTAAAGGAAAAGACTCATGGAGGAAGAGAGAGAACAGGCATAGGTACTTTTGGAGGAAAGGCCAAAGGAGACAAGACAACTGATCAGGATGATAAGAAATAAAGATAGGCAATGAATTATGTCACAAAAATGGCAGGCATTTACTTAAAAGTAGCAGCCACTTTCAAATCAGAATCCCTCACTTTGACTTGGGGAATTGCAAAGGTAAGGCAAATTAACATGATTACAGTCCAATGAACGTGGATCATAAATGAGACTTCTGTTTCAAATGCAGGAGCTGTTCAGAGGCGAGATTTCAGCAGAGCTCCATGAAAGAGGAAATGAATGCCATCCTTCTCAAGGGCTCCTTTTCCGGAGAATCCCACTTGGACCAGTACAGCAGGTAACTAGCTTATTTTGAGAGCAGCAGAGTTCAACTTCCTTCTGTTCGTCTGCTGTTTCTACAGCAGTGGCTCCCAATCTTTTGGGCACCAGGGATTGATTCCATGGAAATTCCATGATTTTTCCATGGACCGGAGGGTGTGCAGTTTTGTGTGCTGTCTGCATACCATGGATGGTGCTTCACTTATTTGTGTGGCTCAGTTGTGACATGCTGTGGACTGGTATAGGTAAGTGCAGAATCTCTATGTAGTTGAGCAGTGTCACCTCTCCCTCCCCATGCAGGACGAGTGACATTCAATTTTAAAGATAACTTAGGTAATGTAATTTAATGTTTAATATTTTGTAATACTTCACAGAGGAGTGGAGAAACTAGTTAAAAACCATAGTTGCAGGAATTGAAATTATTAGAATAGTGTAGTGTAGAATAGTGTAGTAACTTTGAGAAATATTGTGTCTTAAAGACAGATTTCCCATGAAAAAGCCACATCAGTAAGATCTTTCTTAAAGTGCCATTTTATTTCCACGCCTTTTGAAATATAGGCTATAGAAGAAATTCCTGGTGGCTGTGTCCTGTTTTATAAAGTAGGGGTCCCCAACCCCTGGGATATGGCCCTCTGCCAAGTTGCAGCCCATTTGGAACAGGGCCATGGAAGTGGTGGGAGAAGGGTGTGTGTGCATGTGTGAAGCTGCATTTGTGATAGCTGCAAATGCAAAACCATCCCTTCTCCCCTCTGCTGGTCCGCCAACCTGGAAAGATTGAAGACTACTGTTGTAAAGAATTTCTTCCTGAAGTGGGGTGAGCCTCTGGATTCTATTCCCCAAATCCTACTTGCTGAGGTTTTCCAAACCACCAGGAGCTCCCCAAGGAGTGCTGTTACCATTCAACAACTTGAATGCAGTCATGTTTTATGCACTTCAGAGCACCAGCTATTCAGGGCAAGGGTGACTGGCGGCTTCACAGCTAGAAGGACCATTTGGACATCCAGACGTAAATTTGTCCTGCAAGAAAATGCACATTTGATTTCTTGCAAAGCTCTGCTTTTTGCAGTAAGAGGGAAAACGTCTTTCTGGCACTGTCTGCTATACAACATTCTCATTCTAGGGCTCTGATCCCTTTGAGGAGGTCACTGTGAACTTCACAGAGGAGGAGTGGGCACTGCTGGATTCCGGCCAGAGAGCCTTGTGCAATGAAGTCACGCTGGAGGCTTTTAGAAATATAGCAGCCCTGGGTAAGGTTTCACTTTGCTCTGGGTTCAATTCATTGGGGAAGGAGGGTTTTTTGAGTGGCAGATAAACAGGGAAGATATCTGCAGTTAAGCTGATTTAGGTGAACACCTCTCTTTAAAGCCTTGCTCACCATAGATTAGGGAAATGCCCCAGATTGTCCAATCAGTCGTGAAGTCTTAATCTGGTTCCCAGTTGAAAAATCCCCTGGATTGCATCAGAATTACCTAGTTAACAATTTGCATCCAACACCTCTAGGCTGGATTCATGTATGATGCCATACCTGGAATGCAGATTGGCATGTTTTTAAGAGGAGAAGATCCCCCTCCTAAATAGCTGTTTTTTAATAAATAATTTTATTAAGGATTATCTTAAACAGATAAAACACACAAATGTAATACTAAAAAAAAAAATATTTGGAAGCATCCCCATACCTATGCTTGCATGTATATGAAGGAAATTTTCCCCTTCATCTCCAACAAGTAAGCTCAACATTAACAACTCATCTGTCTTTTAAAATAAAACCAAAATAGTTCATCATTCTATATGTCACTCAGTATTCTGTAAGTGCATCTCTAAATTTTCAGCTCTTCTTACTACTCAGCAAAGATCCAGTAAAAATTAATAAAAGTACCTAATAACCTAAGTAGTTAATAACATAGTCCCATTTCAACTTAGTCTACTTTCACCCATCCCCCTTTAAACAAACTGAAAAAAAACCTATTAAACATTACTAAGCCTCATATAATTTCTTGTTTCAATATAAACTAATCCATCTACCCATTGTTGTTGGTTGCGAAGTCATGTGTGACCCATCGTGACCCCATGGACAACGTTCCTCCAGGCCTTTCTGTCCTCTACCATCTTCTGGAGTCCATTTAAGCTCACGCCTACTGCTTCAGTGACTCCATCCAGCCACCTCATTCTCTGTCGTCGCATTAGGCATTTATAAAAAAAACACTAACCAATCCAGATAACTATTTAGCATCACCAGAAATTACTTCATTACTTCACTCTAATCAGCAAAACCCAATTTTATCTTTATATTTTTCCTTCCCAGCAATATTTTTTCCAACAATATATTACTTCCCAACAATCCTTAAATCCCATAAATATTTTTTCTTATATCTTTTTCTTTTCTGTCCAAATTTTTATCCTTCAAGTGGACTTGTAATTGAAAACAGTATCCCATTGAAGCCTTGTCAGTTGTCTCCAGAGGGATTTGTTAGTTCTCAGTAGTAACCTCTGCTTCCATTAAAGAGATAAAAGGATCAAAAACTTCAAAGGCCCATAAATCAAACATTTCCTTTAAAGTAGCCCTCTTGAGCCCTAGTAATCAGCCTTCAAGGTTTTGCTTTACAATTCATACCTAAACAAGACAGATTTTTCCATAAAAGATGCTCTTTCTAATTAACTTCATAAACTTTAAATCAGATTCATATGGCATTTAAAAGCTTTCCAAAAACAACTATATATTATATATTGCAATAGATTACAAAAAATAAAGACTTTAGAAAGCCAGAAAACCATGATATTCTCTCTAAAATGGACTCAGATTGCCACCAAGCAACTGATAAGCCAGCATTTTACATTTCAGAGCATGATGCAACCCACAACTTTTAGCTGATCACAAGCGGCTCCATAAGGATAGGTTTTGCTGTCAGCTTACAAAAATCGGCAGTGTAAAGTTCATATGGACAATCTCCAATTCTCTCTTCTAGAAATACTTTTGGCAGTTGAACCTTGACATCCACCTGCCAATTTCGGTGAAATAACCCTACAGGAAAAAGCAGGGTTTGGTTTTCCTTACCCAACAAGAACTTATCTCCCCCTCCCTCACAGTTCTAAATTCCAACAGGGATTTCTGTTTTCTTCTTTCCAAGCAGGTGATGCAATGGAGGAGAAGCAGGAGGGGTTAATGCTGCTGCATACAGCAAACTATGAAGGAGAAATGACATCTGACCATCAAGGGAATCCAAAAAGACAAGAGAGAATTCACTCAGAAGGTGGAGGAAAAAGGTCCTCCACATCTCATCATTCCTTTTCTCTTACTTTACCTAAGAACTTTTATAGGAAACATAAACCAAACACCATTGTAATATTAGGAAATGATTCCAGTCTGAGCAGAGAGACTAAAACATGCATAAAGTATAGAAATAACTTAAGTAGCAAGGCTACTTTTAATGGCTATCCAAGAATCCACATAAATGAAAAACGATATAATTGTGAGGAATATGAAAGTGGTTTTGATTTAATAGGAAAACTTAAGTCTGATGAAAGGATCCAGACATGGGAGAAACCATATAACTGTATAGAGTGTGGAAAGAGCTTCCATTTCAGGAGTAGGCTTACTTACCATGAGAGGAGGCACAGTGGGGAAAAAAACCACAGCTGCCAGGAGTGTGGAAAGAGATTCTTTGAAAAGGGAGCCCTTGCTGTCCATCAAAGGATCCACACAGGGGAGAGACCGTATAAATGCCTGGAATGTGGAAAGAGCTTTTTTAACAACAGAGTTCTTACTCGTCACCAAATAATCCACACAGGGGAGAGACCATATAAATGCCTGGAGTGTGGAAAGAGCTTCACTCGGAAAGCACATCTTAATTCTCATAAAGGAATCCACACAGGGGAGAGACCCTATGAATGCACAGTGTGTGGAAAGAGCTTCCATTTCAAAAGTTCTCTTAATTGCCATGGGAGGATCCACAGAGGGGAGAAAAAACATAGTTGCAGAGTGTGTGGAAGAAGATTCTTTAACAAGAGTGCCCTTAATATCCATGAAAAAATCCACACAGGGGAGAGACCCTATAAATGCCTGGAGTGTGGGAAGCAGTTTACTCAGAAAGGAAATCTTAGTCATCATGAAAGAATCCACACAGGAGAGAAACCATATAAATGCGCAGTGTGTGGAAAAGGCTTTTGTAGCAAACCTAGTCTTCATGGTCATCAAAGGATCCACATAGCTGAGAAACCATGTGGTTGTGAGGAATATGGAAAGGGGTACGCTTTAATAGAAGAATTAAATTCTCATAAAAGAACTCACACAGGAGAGAAACCATATAAATGTACAGAGTGTGGAAAGAGCTTCCATTTCAGGCGTAGTCTTACTCGTCATGAGAGGATCCACAAAAGAGAGAAAAAATACAATTGCAATCATTGTGGAAAGAGCTTTTTTTTTAAGAGAGACCTTAACGTCCATCAAAGGATCCACACAGGAGAGAGAATGTATAAATGCATAGTGTGTGAAAAGAGCTTCATTAGAAACACTCATCTGACTCGTCACCAAAGGATCCACACAGGGGAGAGACCATATAAATGCTTGGAGTGTGGAAAGTGCTTTATTGAGAAAGGACATCTTAATTGTCATATAAGAATTCACACTGGGGAGAAACTGTACAAATGCTTGGAGTGTGGAAAGGACTTTATTCAGAAAGGGAATCTTAATTCTCATAAACGAACCCACACAGAGGAGAAACCGTATAAATATACGGTTTGTGGAAAATAGTTTGCTCATGAAGAAAATCTTACTGTGAAAGAATCCACACAGGAGAGAAAGCATATAAATGCATAGTGGGTGAAAAGCGCAATCTTTTCCCAAGTTCTCTTAATTGCCATGAGAGGATCCACATGGGAGAAACAACCTTGCTGCAGGAAGTGTAGAAAGAGATTCATTGAGAAGGGAGCCAATTATCTTTCAAAGAATCCACAATGGATAAAACGTATATAGGTCAGGAGTATGGAAATAGGTTTACTCACTGACAACTTAATTCTCAAAAGAATCCATATTGGGGAGACACCGTGTACATCTAGTCTGTAACTTACAATGGTTCATTTAGTGTCTTTCAAAAAATACAGGAAAATGAAACAAGTAATTTAGCACAGTTTCCACACTTGTGACTGTTGCAGCATCCCCATAATCACGTGATCATAATTCAGGTACTTGGCAACTGGCATGTTTCCGGCATACAGTATATCCCAATATTCTGTTTTAGGACCAGTACTCTTCAATATCTTCTTAAAACATCTAGATGAGGAAATATAAGAGGAAACTCATCAGATGTGTCGATGACCTTAAGCTGGCAGGAATAGCCAACAATCCAGAAGATAGGTTCAAAATCTAATAGGATTTGGACAGACAGGAATGTTGGATCCTACCTAACACAATGAAATTCAGTGTGGATAAAGGAAAGATTCTACATTTGGGCAACAAAAAGCAACTATACATGTACAGACTGCCAAACCTGGCTCAATGCCAGCAAGTGTGAGAATGATGTTGGGAGTCCAGGTGGACAATCACTTAAATATGGGCCAATGGTGAATTTCAGGAAAATACAACAGAGAAGGAACAGATAAAACAGATAATACAAATTAAGGATAGAGACTTAAAGATGGAATCCTACATAAAAGAAGTATGATTTAATCCAAGTGGGGAAAAAATTACAAGAAATACTGGATTTGGAAAAGACAACCTATATTTCAACACCACAAAATAAACTTGAGGATAAGAAAAAAGACTAGATGAGGCTTCCGGTTCTCGCACGCGGCGCCTGCAGACATGCAAGAAAAGCCCTCTCCCTGCTGTCCGATCCTTCTTCCTTGCAGGACCCTGAAAAAGTCACCCTGGAGGGACAACCACCGTAAGGAGGCCCTCCCTGTGATCACAGAAGGGCGGCAGCCCTCCGCCCTTTGGCCCGAAGAAGAGATTGGCCATCCGTTCCCTGCCGAAAGCCCAAAGCACCATCTAGCACAACGAAGCAAACTGGAGGACCTGAGTGAGACCTTAGCTTTCTTATTCCCCTAACTACCTTCCTGTGGGACTTTTCCAAAAATTTCCTCCCCCTATTTTGAGAGACCGGCGACTGCATACTTGGGGAATAAATTTTAAAGCCTTAAAAGAAATCAAATGGCTAAGCAAAGATATTAAGCAATCCTATTTGTACTTACTAAAAAGCTTCTGTTTTTGTAGGGACCTACCACCCTATTTCCTGTTTAAGCTGTGAATTAAGGAAAAAAATAGACCAATTGAAACAAAAGCTTTCTACTAATTGGAAAAAAAACTTTACATCTTATTCTATATGCTATTGATGACATCTTGTGGCGAAACTTGGTACAGCAAGTACACTTTTTTATTGTGAGAGCTGACTGAATAACAGAGCTGTCCTTGACATTATTTTCAAAGAAAAGATAAGAATTGGGAACACCTGGCACTGAAAACAATCTTTAGGAATACTGGAGGTGGACAATCATTGACTCTTATTAAAATAGCCTCCATGAAAGACTCATTTATAAACATCAACGAAATGGAAGAATATATCCCACCACTTAATTACAAACTGATTCTTGATACACTCTTGGCAATGACTGAGCAAATTAAAGCCAAACTGCAAGATAGGTCTGACAGCTTAAAGCTACCAAATCAAGCTACCTTAAATGATGAATCCAAAAACAAACAGAAGAAGTGAAAACTAACATTAAAATAGGAGACTTTAAAGAACAACAAACACAATTTATAGAGAACTTTGAAGCCCAAACTTCGATCCCAACTATAAAACCTACAACTCAAAAAACAACAATACCCGAAGAAAGCAACATTAAGTGGGAAGATATTAAAGGCCTTCAAATACAGTACATTGAAGACCCAGCCAATCAATTGATAACCATAACATCAGTTACTACTTTTAACCTAAGCCAGATGGAATTGGAAGAAGAAAAAGACCAGATTGAACTAATGACAATTACATTACACCAAACATTGAAAACTGAGCTATTAAAGCAACTCTTCAATGACTACAAAGGGGACACTTTCTTTGCAAAGCTGACATGTGGATGGTCTCCCTGGATTCAAACAATGTGTGTAGGAAGAAAGGGAGACACATCTGAGAATCTAAAGGCACCAATATGGAAGCCTGATTGGCACAAAAAGTAGGCGAGAGTTAGATTTAAAAAAATAGTCTTGTCTCTTTCTTGGGATTTGTAAGAATAGAGTTTAACAAATTTCTTTTAATGGGCTAAGGGAAATCCTTAAAAAATATAAACTGATTTTATATTTAGGTTTTAGATTGTTAAGAGAAAACAAAAGTAAGCTATTAGAACATAACTGAACTATATTATAGAATTTGTAATGATATAATAAAATATATTATTTTAATAATTGATGAACTTAAGATGACATACAATATATTTGTTGTAATGATATAGATATAAATTGACTTTATATTTAACTTAGTTGTTTAAGGGAAAGGAAAGTGGGCTATTAGAATTGATTTATATTATATAATTTAGAAGGATATAACAAAAGATATTTTTCTAATGGTGAATTATTTAGATGATAAATGGAATTTACTTGTAAAAATAAGAATGTATTGAAATGAATAATGTAAGTTCTGTAGACAGGATAAATACTTTTTATTGAAATAGGGAAATATGGGTTACCTGGAAATTAAGTTTTTTCTTTCTTCTTCTTTTATATATCATAGGCTATTCCAGGATATTCTATTGTAATTAGGTAAAAATTAAAAACAGGATATAGATATGTATAAGTGAAAATATATTGAAAATTATTCTAATTGATTATGTGACAATTAGAAATGTTTTAATTTGATTATGTCAAAACTAAGGGAATTGGAGAGGGAATCTTTGTTGACGCAACTTGAGCTATTTACAAATAATTTGTTATTTGCAATTGTTTACTTTTGTACCCAAATACTGTATTGCTTCACAAATATCTGAATGTAAAATTAAAAAATAAAGCTTGTATAAAAAAAAGAAAAGAAAAAAGACTGGATAAAATGGACTTCAGAGGTGCCAGGGAAAACACTAGGACTGAAGGGACAAAAAATAAGAGAAGCAGAGAAAAAAAGAAGGAAAAAGATTTTCAACAAAAATGAGTGGGCAAATGTCTCTAACAAAGATACTGTACTTGACTTACTATTTATAACTACAGCAACACCTATAAGAATATGGAAAGATTTGACAGCAGAACATATTGATTAAAAAAGACATTGGGCAAAAGAAAGGCTAAAGTGAAAATTAAAAAAATAGATGAGGGGGCCTATCAGAATATTTAAAAAAGAAACACCTATTTGAGAATGGTTAAACAGAAAAATTTTGGATGTGAATTTGACTTCAGGAGGGAAGAGCTCCTTAAGTAACAGAACTTTCTTTTTCTTTTTGTTTTATTTTTGGATATGAGTAATATAAAAGAGTTGCAATGGCTTATATAAAGGAAATGTTTTAGATATCTTAAGGTGATTGACTTTAAGAAAACTATAAATGGATTAAAAATGTTTTGACTAAGCTAAAAGACTAGAGGATTAGATTTATTATTATTATTATTATTATTAATAATAATAATAATAATAATAATAATAATAATAATAATAATAATAATTAATAATTAATAATAAAGTTGGAAGGGACCTTGGAGGTCATCTAGTCCAACCCCCTGCTCAGGCAGGAAACCTTATACCATTTCAGGCAAATGGCTGTCCAGTCTCTTCTTAAAAACCTCCAGTGTTGGAGCATTCACCACCTCTGGAGGCAGGTTGTTCCACTGGTTAATTGTTCTAACTGTCAGGAAGTTTCTCCTTAGTTCTAGGTTGCTTCTCTCCTTGACTAGTTTCCATCCGTTGCTTCTTGTTCTGCTTTCAGGTGCTTTGGAGAATAGCTGGACTCCCTCTTCTTTGTGGTAGCCCCTGAGATATTGGAACACTGCTATCATGTCACCCCTCACCCTTCTCTTCATTAAACTACACATACCCAATTCCAGCAACCGTTCCCTATATGTTTTAGCCTCCAGCCCCCTAATCATCTTTGTTGCTCTTCTCTGTACCCTTTCTACAGTCTCGACATCTTTTTTACATCATGGTGACCAAAACAATGCAGTATTCCAGGTGTGGCCTTACTAAAGCATTGTAAAGTATTAGTACTTCACTTGATCTTGATTCTATCCCTCTGTTAATGCAGCCTAGCACTGTGTTGGCTTTTTTGGCAGCTGCAGCACACTGCTGGCTCATATTGAAGTGATTGTCTACTAGGACTCCGAGATCCCTCTCACAGTTACTACTATTGAGCAAGGTACCACGTATACTATACCTGTGCATTTGATTTTTCCTGCCTAAATGTAGAACCTTACTTTTTTCACTATTGAATTTCATTTTGTTAGATAGTGCCCAGTGTTCGAGTCTGTCCAGATCCTTCTGTATCTTAAGCCTATCTTCTGGAGTATTGGCTATTCCTGCCAGCTTGGTGTCGTCTGCAAATTTGATGAGTTCCCCATCTATCCCCTCATCCAAATCATTAATGAAGATATTGAAGAGCACTGGGCCCAGAACAGAGCCCTGGGGCACCCCACTACACACTTCCTTCCATGTAGATGCAGTTCCATTGAGGACCACACGCTCAGTACAGCCTGTCAGCCAGCTACGAATCCATCTGGTGATGCTATCTAACCCACATTTTTCTATCTTATCAAGTAGTAGGTTGTGATCTACTTTATCAAATGCCTTACTGAAATCCAAGTAAATTATATCTACAGCATTCCTTTGGTCCACTAATTTTGTCACTTGGTCAAAGAATGTAATAGGATTTGTCTGGCATGATCTGTTTTTGACAAACCCATGTTGACTTTTAGTGATGACTTTGTTTGCATCAAGGTGTTCGCTGATTTGTTGTTTGATTATCTTTTCCAGAATCTTCCCAGGTATTGAGGTCAGGCTGATACGTCTGTAGTTTCCTGGATCTATTTTTTTCCCTTTTTTGAAGATGGGAACTACATCAGCTCTCTTCCAGTCCTCTGGTAGTTCCCCAGTGCTCCAGGATCTTTGAAAAATATAGTTCAGTGGTTCTGAGATCACGTCTGCCAGTTCCTTGAGAACCTTGGGGTGTAATCCATCTGGTCCTGGTGATTTGAACTCGTCTAGGCTGGACAGGTGTTCACTTACCATTTTTTTGCCTATCTTAACTTGCGTTTCTTTTCTGTTTTTTATGACACTGGTTTTGGTAGGTTGGACTGTTTTTTCCTTTGTGTAAAGACAGACGCAAAAAATGAGTTAAATAGTTTTGCTTTCTCCCTATTGCTTGTCACCTTCTTGCCACTTTCCATATTAAATGGAATATTTCAAAATTAAACACATTTTCAATTATGGTAAAAAAGAACAAAAAGGTTTTGGAAATATGTGTTAGCTTATAGGAAATAGGGATTTTAAGTAGCATACTATGTATTTTATTCTTTCTCTTATTCTTTCTCTTTTTAGTCTTAATTATTCCTTAAGAAAGGTAAAAGTACTGGGTTTACATGCGAACAATAGATTTAAATATATTAAATGTAAATAACTCTGAGAAAATTTTGACCAGTACAAATGTTTAGTTTAGTTTAGTTTATTAATATTTCTATACCGCCCTTCTCCCGAAGGACTCAGGGCGGTGAACAGGGCAAGAATAAAATGCGAAATTACAAATATTAAAAGAAGATTAAATAGTTGCCCATTAAAAAACAATTAATACAATACATTTATAAAAACCCCAAAAGTACAGCAATAAAAACCCCACCAATCCCCCATCAGGCCAGGCCGGCTTGTTCGAATAAAAATGTTTTTAGATCGCGGTGAAAGGAGCGAAGATCGGGCGCCATCCAGAGCTCTACCGGTAACTGATTCCATAGTTCCGGAGCGCCCACAGAGAAGGATCTCCCCCTGAGGGCCACCAATCGACATTCTCTGATCGGTGGCACCCTGAGGAGTCCCTCTCTGTGGGAATGCACAGGGCGCAGGGAGGTTGATGCCGGCAGCAGGTGTTCCCTGAGGTTTAGGACATTGTGGGAAAAACAAATGTAAACAAGAATTGTAAACAGGATATATGATGGGACAACCAGAATGACTAGATAGAAAAGGAATATTACATTGATGTGATTATTTGTAGAAATATTAGAAAACTTTTATATTTAATTATTTATTAAAACAATAAAAATTGTATTGACTTAAGGTTAGTAAAAGAGAACACTGGGGAAAAGAGAAAATCAAGTAAAGTTATGTGGATTATAGGTTATAGAATTTAATTGTTGGTGAATGTTAAATATAAACCCAGACAACACACTGTCTACCGAATATTAAAATGATTATGTTAAAAAATGAATAAAACATACTTTTAAAAAAAGATCCTTTGAGGAAATATAATATTCTACTACCCTTTTAATATTTCCTTCTCTGGAGGGGTGTGACTTCCCACAACACAAACAAGAAAGCCCCATCCACGGGATGCAGGCAGCACACAAACCACGCCCTCTCCAGTCTGCGGAAAAATCCCCACGTACCGAGTCCCCGGTGCCCAAAAGGTTGGGGACCTCTGGATTAGTTCATAGGTTGCAGTGGACTTGTGGCATGCAGAGTTTTAAATCTTAACCAATGTCCTGATAAGGAATTTGTACTATTTTTTTCCTGCAACAGAGATTCACCTGGTATCAGCACAAGTAATTGCATTACCAAAGTAAATGTTCTTTTAGACATAACTATAAAACAAGGAGGACAGTTGGTCCTGGCGTGCAATTTACACAGAGTAAATTATAACCAATAGACATTCAAATTTTGGCTCCACTTATTAAAGTATTAATGATACGTCCAAATGCCATAAACTGCTTTGGATGAAACCTTTTCTCTGACAGATATAATAATGCAAAAATACGCTGTGATTAGGTCAGTCATTAGTGGAGCGTGTAGAGATTGCACATTAATCAAAGTTTCTTGGATGTTTCATGAAGGCTCAGTTGCACAAGAGAAGATAGCTAGAATAGCTGCCTTCCTAACTTGGGATGGAATATTTTCAAGAAACACTGCTTCCCATGATTATTATATCCATATCCCTTGTACTTTGTTTTATGCAATGCACTCCTTGTATGTTAGCCTGCCACACAGTGCTGCCCCTATTCTTTAAAATCTGCTCCACAACAGTCACAAGATATAACTGTACTTATAACTGCTGTGGAAAATATTGGAAGCTACTGTACCTTTACGTATGTATATCTTTTTTTTCAATTTGTATTTTCTTCCCGCACTTTTAGTTTTGTCTGTTATTCTTTCCTTTTTTTTCTGTCCCAATTTATTGAGACAGCAGTTTTGGAAAAGAAATCATACTCATTACGACTCAGAACTTAAGGAACAAAGAACTGGCATTGCTTTCATACCCAAGAAGGTGTATTATCTTCCATTTCATGTTCACCTTCTCAGCTAAAAGGACCCCACCTACCATCTTTTTTCACCTTCCAAGGTTCCTTGCCAATTAGTGGGATTAGCTAATTTTATGTTTTGGCTCCTTCATTAAGAATTAGTTAAGACAAGCAGTTCTTCCTATTTACTTTCCTTTGTAGTTCACATCTTTGCTTCCTTATTAAGGGTAAAGAGCAAACTCGCAAGTACCATGCCATGGCCTTGGGTTTGTAGCCACTGTTTAGACCTCCTTTCCATGCGGCTTAACTTGCAGTAATATTAACAATCAACAAGCCAAAAATGGAAGATAAAGACCAAAAAGTCCTTTCCCCGGCTGTCAGCTCGCAGATGTCATGGTTCCGAGAGATGAAACTCTTCAAAGCATTTCGAGGCATTGTTTACCTTAAAGAATCTTTTATTCTAGTAGCATAATATCGGCACTTACATAATCGAAGCCAAAAACTGAATTCCTCCTCCCCTGGGGACATAGTATCAAAGCAAAATTCCCTCCTCCAATTTAGTCATAAATCACATTCCCCTATTAGCTTGAAGCGCTCGCCAATTCTTTTATTAGCTGATTTCAACAACCTTGATTCTCACGCTAAGTTCAGTGTTGTTATGTCTAGCTGGACTCTCATTCACATCACCTACCTCCCCAGCATCATCTAACTCTAAAAGCGAAAGGGGGGGGGGGAAATGGCTACATTTCCATCTGTTTCTCAAGGCAAAAACATCCTTTGTTATGAGCGTTGACACCAGATGTGCACAGATTTACTCAGGGCTTTTTTTGTCACAGAACACCCAGAACGGAGTTCCAGCACCTTTTTTGGATGGAACCTTATAGGGTAGGCAAGGCGGGTTGTATGAGATGTGTGAGTTCGGGCACCTTTTTCTTTTACAAAAACAGCACTGGATTTACTCCAAAATAAACATAGGACCGTAAACCCAAGAAGTAAATTATCCCAATCAAGAATTGAAAAAAAAAGCTGGAAGCAAGCAGCTCAACTAAAGAACCTCCCAGACTGCTCCCAGTACACTGTCGGGGCAAGGCAGTAGAACAGAGGTCCCCAACCTCGGCCACTTTACGGCTTGTGGACTTCACCTCCCAGAATTCCTCTGGCTGAGGAATTCTGGGAGTTGAAGCCCACAAGCCGTAAAGTGGCCGAGGTTGAAGACCCCTGCAGTAGAATATAGACGGAGAAGAAACCCCACTTCTTAACTAGCACTGATGATGTTATCAAGCTTCGCTAATGAAACGCCTGCCAAGAAAACCAAACGCGGGAGAGAGAGAGGGAGAGCACCGCACACCCGCTCTCCCTTCGATGGGTTTTCCGGCATCACAACGGAGCGGAGCACGCGCAGAAGACCTCAATCCCAGCTGTGCCGAGGGGAGGCTTTGACTGGCAGAGGGAAGCTCTCGCGTAGACGCGTACGACGTATCACCTCTCTGGGAGGCAGAGGGGGCGGGGAAAGCGGAGCTCCCCCCTCCCTTCCTGGAACCAAGCAGAAAGAGGAGAGGGTGTGTGCTGGTGGGGGGTGGGGGAGCGGACTGGAGGGAGCAGGAAAAGGCGCCTCGGCTGTGGCTTTTGGTCCTCGATCTGCGACCGTCGACGGGCCTGCTGATGGCGGGGAGGCAGCAGGAACGAGCGTCGCTTCGGCTTCGGCGGCTCTCTCCTCTTCGGATCCCCCTTTGGCTTCTTCTCCCCTGCTGGATCCGGAGAGGATTTTGCGCTCTTTGAAAGCGGAACGTTGGAAAGGGGACCCGAATAGACTCATCCGGACAGTCTCCGGGGAAGAATGGCGACAGCTGTGGCCCAGGGCGGCCTGGGAGGGAGCTTCCCCCGTTCGGGCTTCGCCGAAGCGGGAGGCCGGATGGAAGCGCCGGGGTCTCCGGGGGAGGGAGCAGCAGCGGCTTTTCAGGCGGGCAGAGGAGGCGGCGGCGGCGGCCCGAGCGGCCTCCCCGAGGAGCCCCGCAACTCCGAGGCCGAGCGCCGGTGCTTCCGCAACTGCCGTCCCCGGGAGGTCGAGGGGCCCCGGGCGCTCTGCAGCCGCCTGCACCGGCTGTGCCGCGGGTGGCTGCGGCCTGAGCGGAGCGGCAAAGCCGAGATGGTGGACCGGGTGGTGCTGGAGCAGCTGCTGGCCCTGCTGCCCGCGGAGCTGGCGGGCTGGCTGCGGGAGTGCGGGGCGGAGAGCTGCGCCCAAGCGGTGGCCCTGGCCGAAGGGTTCCTGCTCTGCCCGCCGCCCTCCTCCGCCCCCCGGGAGCCCCCCGGAGAAGGCCGGCAGGTGAGACGAGTTGACCCCGAGGGATGCAAGGGATGGTGTTTTATTTAGCAGCCTCTGTAAGAAACGAGAGACCTTAAGAAGACG
The DNA here is from genome assembly GCF_964194415.1 of Vipera berus. Classification (NCBI taxonomy): domain Eukaryota; kingdom Metazoa; phylum Chordata; class Lepidosauria; order Squamata; family Viperidae; genus Vipera; species Vipera berus. The sequence goes on along the minus strand of NC_138203.1, from coordinate 284,033,423 downwards.
TCTCCACTTCTTGGAACTCTTCGTCCTTTGAGGACTGACTTGTTCTGGAGGCAAATGCTTCGTTTTCCTCTGGGTGATAATGCCATGGGAGGAAAGAGAAATTCAAGCCTCTTTCAGTGCCCCACCACCACCACCGGCCATCCTCAAAGGATGAAAGAGGCTTCAGAGTTTTGGGGAGATGGCTGGAATCCCTTCTCTGCTCTGCCCCTCTTCTTTTCCCTAATGAAGGATTTTATTGAGGCAGTTTTCCGGTTTAAACTGATAGTATTCAAACTCTTCAGCCTCGCTACAACATTGTGAACCTTCTTTTGAATTTCTGTTTCTCTGCTTTAAAAATAGCCACTGAGAAGAGACATCTGGAGTTTGTGTGTGTGTGTGTGTGTGTGTGTGTGTTTCTGTCTGTATGGCTGGCTGGGGAATTTGGGAGTTGAAGTCCACGAATCTTAAAGTCGCCAAGGTCTACACTCTAGTGTAGAAGATGCATACTGGGATGGTGTAATGGTCTGTGGAAATGGCATTGGAAGAGGGAAATGCCACAGTATGGACAACCATCATGTCTAACTTGGACCCCTCACGTAAATAAACAGGCGGGATGGGGGGATGTTTCAGTTTACCTGAGAGTGAAAGAACAGGAGGGGAGAAATACTTCCAAGTTTGCAAGACTTTGTTAATGTGGTCTTGGCTTTGATCCCTAAGTGTATCCACGAACTGCCAGGCTGGAGGTCTCCTCCCTATCATAGCAAAACTAAACAAAAGGAAGGGGAAATTCATCTCATTCCTTCTCAACTCCCAATGGTTCCTAAATCTAACAGAAAATATTCCCAAAGGAAGAGCTAGACCTGGCATACATACATCCAGAAAGGAGGAAAGGGATAGCTAGAGGAGAAGATAAAAAAGCAACTGCTGATTAGAATGAAAAGAGGAAATAAAGAGAGTCAGTGAAACATTTCACAAAAATGGCAGTCATTTTCTCAAATATAGCAGCCATTTTCAAATCAGTTCTCTCACTTGTGAGTTGGAGAAATGCAAGTGGAGCAGTGGGCTAATGCCTCCTTAAGTAACACCAGCTGCCTGCAATTAGTGCAGGTTCCATCGCACCAGGCTCAAGGTTGACTCAGCCTTCCATCCTTCCGAGGTAGGTAAAATGAGGACCCAGATTGTTGGGGGCAATAAGCTGACTTTGTAAAAATGACGCTGGGGGGGGGGGGCGAAAGCCCTAATAAGCAGGCATATACACAGAATGAAGGCTACTGCTAAGCACATTGATTTGTGCTTTAAATTGTAAGCCGCCCTGAGTCTTCGGAGAAGGGCGGGATATAAATGGGATTAAAAAAAAGTGGAGAGTCAAAAGGTAAGGGAAGCAAACTAACATGGTAATTAATAGTCTTTATGAAAGTGGATCATAAACTAGGCTGTTCTTTCAGGTACAGGAGCCATTCGCAAGAGACATCTCAGCAAAACTCCAGGAAAGAGGAGAACAATCCGGTCCTTCTCAACAGCTTCATTTCAGGAGGAACCAATTCAGGCCACCTTGCCAGGCAAATGTGGGTTTCTTCTGAAAGCAATCAAGTTCAAGCTCTTTCCATTCTTGAGCTACTTTTATAACCAAATGTTAAGTCTGTGCAGTTGAACCTTGTTTTGCATGTGTAAGCAAAGGACAGTTCACAAGATGAGAGGCTCGTATTACAAAATGTAATTGATTTGTGGAAAGAATTTAATACATAGTATGTTTCAAAAGAATGTGAAAACCAGTTAAAAATTAGGAATTGGAAAAGAACGGCTTTAGAAATATGCCAGCATATCCACTGAAAAACTAATCACCTGAAGGACAGATTTCCCCTGTAAAACCTCCTAAGTCAGGGGTAGACAACCTTGGCTCTTTTATGACTCGTGAACTTCAACTCCCAGCATGGCTGGCTCAGGAATTCTGGGAGTTGAAGTCCATGAGTCATAAAAGAGCCAAGGTTGCCTACCCCTGTCCTAAGTAAACACTAAATGGCTGTAACAGTAAGAGTGCTGGTCAGATGACTTGGGTTTCCCCAGCTTATTTCCAAAATTTTGAAACAGGCCAGGAAAGAAGTTTGTAGTGGGTTCGTCCTGTTTTGAAAGGAATTTGAAATTTGCTGAACCAGGCAGGTGCACCCAGGGGATGCTATTCCCCAAAACCTCCTTGCTGAGCCATTCCAGGGCTGTGGGAAGCTCCCCAAGCGGGGTGGGCAGTGTTGTCATCCTACAACTCAAATACATCTAACCCAGAGGTCCCCAACCTTTTGGGCATCAGGGACCGGTTCAATGGAGAGGGTTTTTTCCACGGACCGGAGCGGGGCATGGTTTCATGTACTGCCTGCATCCTGCAGATGGGGCTTCACTTGTTCACGCAGACCAGTTTCTGGCATGCTGGTCCATGGACCGGGAGTTGGAGATCCCTAATCTAAGCCATATTTTGTGCCTTTACAGCAGTAACCACAGGTGGCTGGTCTAAAGACCATGTTGACCTACAAACATTCCTGTCCTGTAAAAGAAAAATGTCCAATTGGTCTTTTGTAAAGCTCTGTTTTCTGTTTTGTGCAGTAAGAAAGGAAACACAGGAGCGGATTGTCTTCTAGGGAAGGTGTTCTTTCTCTTTCTAGGGCTCTGTTAACTTTGACGAGGTGGCCGTGGACTTCACAGAGGATGAGTGGGCTCTGCTGGATTCTGGCCAGAAGTCCTTGTGGAGGGAAGTCATGTTGGAGGTTTCCAGGAATATGGCCACTCTGGGTAAGGTCCCTCTGCTCTGTGTCCCATTCATTGGAAAAGGTGTTTTCAGAGGTAGGTAAACAAGGAAGGGACACGGTGGCTCAGTGGGTTAGGACGCTGAGCCTGTCGATCAGAAGGTCAGCAATTTGGCGGGTCGAATCCCGAGTGCCACGTAACAGAGTGAGCGCCTGTTACTCGTCTCAGCTTCTGCCAACCTAGCAGTTTGAAAGCACGTAAAAATGCAAGTAGAAAAATAGGGACCACTACGGTGGGAAGGTAACAGCATTCTGTGCGCCTTTGGCGTCTAGTCATGCCGGCCACATGACCACGGAGACGTCCTCGGACAAGCGCTGGCTCTTCGGCTTTGAAATGGAGATAAGCACTGGCCCCTAGAGTCGGAAATGACTAGCACACATGTGCGGGGGAACCTTTACCTTTTTTTAAACAAGGAAGGTCCCTGCACTCAGTTGCTTAAGATGATCATGACTCCTGCCTAATCACCACCTGAATTAGTGTACTCCCTTCAAACCTTTCCTAATCTCAAATAAAACCATTGAGGGTCAGGTGTGCTTAATACCTGACTCCTGTCCAAGGCCAGATATCTAGGCTGACATTCAAAAAAACATCTCAAAAAAGGTGTGATTTGCCATTTAGGTCTTGTAAATAAAACCACTTTGTTGCATCCAGGAAGCAAATAGAGATTTTTCATGTTAACTGGCAGGAAATAGGTTGTATGCCTGTAAGGATAGTTGGGTCTCTATGGGATCTTTCAAGGAAGGGGAATTAAAATAGTATGTATTGGGGAGGGGGAGGAATAAAAGGAATACCCTTCAATCACTTGGAAGCCTCTCCCCCCCCCCCCCGCCCCACCACCACGATCAAAAAGGAAAGATTCAGGTTCTGAAAAAGTGACCATGATAAACATCTATTTTTTTTCCTTTTGAGGAAAAGATAGAGAAGAAGAATTTGAAAATAGTCTATCAATGAATGATAATAGGATGGTGGGCTTGAGAAGTAGTTAGCTGCTAAATGCTTATCAATGAGCAGGGGATCCTAAAGGAGCCCTGATTTCCAATCCAGTTCAGTGCAGCGGCATGTGATCCTGTCAGGGAATTGCACAGCAGGTGTCCAAATGAAATCAGAGACACTGAATTTGTAGTTTTATATAAATAAATATATTTTATATTGATATTTACAGCAAACCAGATAGTCAAGCAAACAGGAGCATCTTGAAGTAAATCACAGAGCACAGAAAAAAAGGGAAACTCCCCCTCCGCCCCCATAGCAACCAATCATAGTGCAGATTGCCTCACAGAAGAGCTAGCACTCTCCAACCAATCAGCTGTAACTGAGTGTTCTGACTCACCCCACTGTTCCAGCTTCTAAATTTAAATATCTTAACAGAATCCATCCAGAGAGAAATACAGTGTCTCTGAAATCAGATGGCTTCCATACTTGTTGCTTCATTTTCTAGGGACTTAGCCCCAGTTTGTTCCTGTCCATATCCAGATTTGAGTAGCTTACATATTGTGAGGAAAATGGGTTTTCAGCTGAATGGAATTATTTGCATCAAATTGACACATAAGGAATTTTCATACCCTTGGAGCTGGCTCACACTAGCTTGTTGTCGTATCAGATTATTCCCATGGCAACCTCTGAATCTCAAGATACCAATGTTTGAGGGTGAAGGTTTCGTTCTCTGAGCTTGTGGGTTGGTTTCCAAACCTTTCGTTACTAGGTTAAGTAACATCTTCAGCAGAGTTTAAGGGATGTCAGTGTCTGTGTTCTTCTGTTTATAAGGGCTTCAGGTATGGGTGTGTCAAGTGAGGATCTTGTGATGGGTCAGGTGTGAGTCATCACAGAGATACCAATGCTTCTTCTCGCTATTACAGGTAATTCTCAACGTATGACCCCAACTGAGCCCAAAATTTCTGTTGGTGAGCAAGACTGGTTAAGTGAGTTTTGCATCATTTTACGAACTTTCTTGCCATGGTTCTTAAATGAATCACTATGGTTATTAAGTTAGTAACCTGGTTGTAAAATGACTCTGGCTTCCCCATTGACTTTGCTAGTCATAACGCTGCAAGAGGCAATCACAATGACCCTGGGACACTGCAGTAGTCATATATATGAGCGAGGTGACAAGTTAATAAATTTTGATTACATGACAACGGGAATGCTGCCACAGTCCTAACTGAAAAATGGTCATAATTCTGTTTGAAGATAGTAGAAGGTTTGCAGTAATTCAAGATCTATTACTTCATTACTTAGGAATATGTAGGCTTCTATCATTTCCCTCTCTCTGAAATGTATCAATATCAGTGCTTCTCTTATTTACAGGGATGTTTCTCACTATTCTTCGGGTGGGTTTTCCTCTATTTTATATAATATATAATACAAGTATTCCTTGACTTACAACCATTCATTTAGTGACCATTCAAAGTTATAGCAACACTGAAAAAAGTGACTTATGACTGTTCACACTTACAACCATTGCAGCATCCCTATGGTCATGTGATCAAAATTTAGATGCTTGGCAACTGGCTCATATTTATGACAGTTGCAGTGCCCTGGAGTCATGTGATCACCTTTTGCAACCTTCTGACAAGCAAATGGGGAAGCCAGATTCACCTAACCATGTTACTAACAAAACAACTGCATGATTCACTTGCAACTGTGGCAAGAAAGGTCATAAAATGGGGCAAAATTCATTTAACAAATGTCTCAGCAACATAAAATTTTGGGCTCAAGTATGGTCATAAGTCAAAGACTACCTGTAAATACTCTAGTAATTTGTTCCTCTTCCAGTCTAAACCTGAATAGCTTGGACATTATCCTGTCCAGGCTCAAGAAATAAACTGTATAGCAGTATCATGGTCAGAATGACTTGCCCAACCCCATTTGGTGGATCACTTCAACCAATAGCTTCATGTCCATGTTAATTAAGGAGATGTCAAACTTTGAGGAAAATCACAGCCGAGCAACCTGGGGCCCAATCACCCCTTCACCACCCTCTCCCTTCACCACTGCTCCAGAACTGTCCCTTAGGAAAAGAGAACCACTGCAAAATACTAATATTTCCAACATCCTGACTTTGGAGAGGGTCCAGAAATTTCAATTTTATGAAAAGCCAGAGATGTCAAGCAAGATTACAAGAATCATACTCCTGATATGCCAATCCCTCTAGAGGTCACTCACAAACGTAATGTGTGTAGCTCTGACCTGAACCTCCATAAAATGAGTCTAGATAATGTTCTCCATGACGAGTCCTCCGTAGCTATAGCCTCATGCTTTTCTTAAGAGCCTCTGTTGAAGACTTGTGTGTAGGAATCCAAAATCATCAGATTGAGTGATGGCTTTTGAGAAGGTGACACTGCCACCTCTTTCAAGAAGGATTGCAGCCCTTCAGCCAAGAATCCATTTACTAAATTCTAATGTGGAATTTATATTTTCTTTTTCCCAATCAGGTGACAAGCTGGAGAATGACAATGAGAAACAGCTGAGGTCAATGCCAATGCAAACAGCAAACCTTCAAGAAGAAATGATTTTTGACCATCAATGGGATGCAAAACCGCTAGAGAAAAGCCACTCAGAAGATGGGGAGAAGTCATCCACTTATCTTCCTATTGAAATCCACAGTTTCCTCATCCAGCAAGACCAGAAAGGGAAGAGAAAGGGCAAACATAGCAAAAGAGAGAAAAATGAATTCCATTTAGGTGAATATGGCAGAAGCCAGACCAAAGGAAAACAATATGGCTGCAGACAGTATGCAAAATTTATCAGTCGTTCTTTCTCTCTTTCTTTACCTAAGAAACTGTACAGGAAACACAGGCCACATATATTTGTAAAATTTGGGAAGAGTTTCAGTCTGAGCAGAGACATGAAGCTATGTATAAAGTGTGGAAAAAACTTCAGTAGCAGCAGTACACTTAATCGTCATCAGAGGATCCACACAGGGGAGAAACCGTATAAATGCACGGAGTGTGGAAAAAGCTTTTCTCGAAATACACAGCTTATTCATCACAAAAGGATTCATACAGGGGAAAGACCATATAAATGTCTGGAATGTGGAAAGAGCTTTATTGAGAACAGAGACTTTACTCGCCATCAGAGGATCCACACAGGAGAGAGACCATATAATTGCATAGAATGTGGAAAGGGCTTTATTGACAGCAGAGACCTTAGTCGCCACAAAAGGATCCACAGAGAGGAGAGACCATATAAATGCACAGAGTGTGGGGAAAGCTTTAATCACATCAGAACATTTACTCGTCATGAAAGGATGCACACTGGAGAGAATCAGTATAAATGCATAGAGTGTGGAAAGAGCTTTAATAACTGTAGCACTTTTACTTATCATAAAAGGATCCACGCAGGTGAGAAGCCATATAAATGCATAGAGTGTGGAAAGAGCTTTACACAGAAAGGACATCTTACTCGTCATGAAAAGATTCACACAGGGCAGAAACCTTATAAATGCACAGAGTGTGGAAAGGGCTTCAGTACAAACTGTAATCTGACTCGCCATCAGCGGATCCACACAACTGAAAAACCATATAGCTGCAAGGAGTGTGGAAAGACATTCACTGAGACTAGTGATATTATTTCCCATCAAAGAATCCACACAGGGGACAGACCATATAAATGCCTGGAATGTGGAAAGAGGTTTTTTGACAACAGTGACCTTATTCAACATCAAAAGATACACACGGCAGATAAACTGCATAAATGCTTGGAATGTGGAAAAAGCTTCACTCAGAAAGGAAAACTTAATTCTCATAAAAGGATCCACACAGGAGAGAGACCATATAAATGCATGGAGTGTGGAAAGAGCTTTATTGACAATTCTGTCCTTACCTTCCACCAAAGGATACACATGAGGGAAAGACCATATAAATGTATGGAGTGTGGAAAAAGCTTTTGTCGGAACACAGAACTTATTGATCATAAGAGGATCCACACTGGGGAGAAACCATATAAATGCATGGAGTGTGGAAAGCAATTTACTCAGAAAGGACATCTTACTCATCATGAAAGAATCCATACAGGGGAGAAACCATATCAATGTTTAGCGTGTGGAAAGAGCTTTGCTCAGAAAGGACAACTTAATTCTCATGAGAGAATCCACACAGGGGAAAGACCATACAAATGCTTGGAGTGTGGAAAAAGCTTTCATTGGAGCACAGAACTTATTCATCATGAAAGGATCCACACTGGGGAGAGACCATACAAGTGCACCGAGTGTGGAAAACAATTTACTCAGAAAGGTCATCTTATTACTCATGAAAGAATCCATAAAGGAGAAAAACCATATAAATGCATAGAGTGTGGAAAAAACTTTGCCCGGACAGGACAACTTAATGCTCATAAAAGGACCCACACAGAAGAGAGACCATATAAATGCATGTAGTATGAAGAAAGTTCTTAACAATCACAAGACATTTACTCATGAAGCAATCCAAACTGGGAAAAATCCATATAAATGTATGGAGTGTGGAAAGAGCTTTGCTTGGAAAGGACAACATAAATCTCATAAAAATATGCCCACAGAAGAAACCTTATACATCTATGGAGTGAGCTTCATTAAGAACAGTCAAATTACTTATCAAAGATTCCAGAAATGAGAATGAAGGTTATTATTGCATAGAACGTTAAAAGATCTTTTGTTTGATCTTAATTGTGATCCTTTGAGGATTCTCTGATTTCCAAGCAGTGGACACAACACAGCACAGCTTTAGCAAATCTGTACACCATGTTTCATTGTGGCAAATCCCTTCCCCCAAAACAGCCTATTCCTCTTTACTCTATCTTTCTGAATCTTGCAAGCTGAGATTGCCACTGAAATATGTCTTTAATACTGAGTCCTTAACTGAAACAAAAATTTCAAAGTCTATAAACTGGTATGCAACCTTTGCTTCCTTGCAAACATTATTACATTGAGGGATGGTCTCAGTGCAGTTGCTACTTTTCTCTTGGCCAACTCCAAGCTCTGTTCTTGAGCAATGTTCCTTTTGAGCATTCCAGCTGAGCTCCCAAGCCAAGCTCCAGGCAGGAGTCCCACCAGGAGATGCTGCTTGCCCTAGTTTGTGGTGCTAGCAGTTGAGGGATTGCTTGCTTGTACTGATTATCAGTCACCAAATATGGCCGTCTGTTTCCCCGTCTTCTTGCTTTTTTCTTATCTCCTTTTCTCTTACGTACCCACAAATGAACTTTGCTCTTTCTTAGATTTTGTTTCTGTAAACTAAGGGCCTTGTTGGGGGGAGGTTACTTTTGGATTTGCACACATTTGTGGCTCAATTAGTCAGGCAACTGGAATGCCAGCATGGATCCTTTAAGTAAACTGTGAGTAAATGAGTGAGTGAGTGAATGAATGATTGCATGAGCTGATCTCAAATTTCTTGAGGTGTGCTGAGCCCTGGGGAAGAGGGATGAGAAGCATTTCTGCCTGGCTGCAACTGTTTTTCCCAAGCACAGATAGCAATGGTAGCTTTGCTTCCTCAAGCATCCACACAGGAGAAAAACTACACGTAGTGCTCGACTTACAACAGTTCATTTAGTGACTGTTCAAAGTTACAACGGCACAGAAAAATGTGACTTATAACTACAACCTTTGCAGTATCCCCGTGAATGTGTGATCAAAATTCAGATGTTTGGCAGCTGATTCATATTTTCTTCCCATCGCTTTGTCTGCTCCTTTCCTCCATGCAGTGTCTTCCCCGATTACTCACTCAATTTTTGAGGGATTCCACAATTTCCTGAACTAGAACATGTTTCCCAGCTGGGTTTTCCCATGGGCTACACCAAGACGTGCTTAGTAATAGGCTGAGAAAGTAAGTATTTAGAAAGTAAGTAGCTCTGGCTCTTTAGATTTACACTGAGAAGCAAGCCTGAGATTGGGAGGTAAAGAGTTGCCTTAAACTGCAAGATAAGTGGCATATAAATTTGATGAATGAATGAATGAATGATTATGTCTGATGTAGAAAGATCAGACGAATTTTTCTTGAAGTGAAAGGAGGAATTCTCTAGAGCTGAATGTGTAACATTCTGGATAGACAGATCCTCTAGAATGGGGTCCTACAGCAAGTCAAGTTACATTAAACATGAGTTCAATTAACTTCTGGCTACAGGCTAATTTTCTCTGGATAAGCGGGGTCAATTCTGGTTAGAGATTGAAGAGGAGTCCTCTGGGATTTGCAAGACTGAAGGTCCATATTGCTATCTGAGGAGGATAGAATGAAGCTGAATGCTGTTAAGAGTCCATCTTTAGCTCTCTATTCTTTTCCTTAGACACATTCCTACACTGACAGCAAACAACACCAGTTCAATTGGAGCAACACTAAAATCATCGGCTATGCTAACACCTGCCACGCTCATGAGTTCATCGAAGCCTGACACTCCACAAACGATTCCGTCAATGGACACACATCGACCTGCAACCAGCTTACAAACTCTTCAGAATCCAAAAGAACCGCACAGCCAACCAGACACAGCACTGACCCTCAACCAACCCACGCAAGACCCTCTTCCCCCCCAGCAATTCACCTCCCAATGACCCTGACCTGAGGTAACCTTCCCCATCACAAAAACCATCACAAGCCTGTCACTGATGACTCACACCTGTCCCATCACAAGACCCTCACTTGACACACCGACACCTGAAGCCCTTATAAACAGAAGAACACTGACATCCCGTAAACCAGAGGTTGCCAACCTTTTGAGTACCAGGGACTGGTTCTGTGGAAAGAGGTTTTTCTGCGGACCAGAGACCGCATAGTTTCATGTATTGCCTGCATCCCACCGATGGGGCTTTGCTTGTTTGCACGGACTCATGGCTTGGTGCCTGTCCACAGACCAGGGGTTGGGGACCCTTGCCCTAAACTCTGCTGAAAATGTTACCTAGCCTGGTAACAAAACATTCAGAAACCCGCCCACAAGCTCAGAGAATGAACTTTCACCTCACACATTTCTATTCTTAATATAGCTACTAATCTATCCTTTTTTATTGGTACCTAAGATAAGAGAGATAAGATAACCTTTATTGTCATTTTTTTACTGCGGGCACAACGGCACACATTAAAAATGAAATTTAGTTGCCCGCTCTCAAAGTGGAACACATACATGAAACACACCCAACCATACTATATACACATATGTATAGACCCACACCCTTACATATACATAACAAATATTAAATACTGTCCATCTTAAATATATAAGCTTGAGAGTTCACAAGGTTAACGCTATATGGAATGAAACTATGGCTGAATCTGGATGTTCTGCTGCATATACCATAAAGCCTCCTCCCAGAAGGTAACAAGGAAAACAGGTCGTGAAAAGGATGTGTAGTGTCCCAGACAATCTTACGGACCCTGCTCAAGCAACGCTTCTGTGCTATCTTTGTCTATATTCTAAAGTGTAGTTAAAAGTGTATATTCTAAAGTGTAGTTAAAAGTGTTTACTCCCTTTGTTCAATAAATTATTTCAGGTTTTGTTGCCTGAAACTCTTCATTGTATAAGGATGGGGTAAAACAAAGCTAGTTTGGGACACTCAAATACACACACATAATCAGAATGCAGCACTGACAAATGACTTCTGTGTTACTGCTGAGCAAATATTGCTATTTGAACCAGGCTCTTAGAATAACAAAACAACAGAGTTGGAAGGGACCTTGCACGTCTTCTTGTCCAACCCAGAAAACCTTTTCAGGCAAATGGTTGCCCAATCTCTTCCTACAAACCCTCCTGTGTTGGAGTACCCACAACTTTTGGAGATGACTCATTGATTGATCCTCTCTGTCATCAAAGCAGTGCCAGTTCTTAGCAAGCACCAGGCAGAACCTGTCCAGGATATACTTGGCCCTTCAGGACTCCTAGTGATGCGCTCATTGCTGCTCTGATGGAATGCATCTGTCTTGTTGCCGTTTCTTTCCTTCCATTTCCCACCCTCAACAAACACACACAAACTTTCGGGGTATTTTTTTTTTAGTAGTGCAGTGCCTTGAAAACAGATCAACTCTTAAAAAATCCACCAGCCAGAAAAGGTGAACAAAAAGTCAAGACTTAGCACAGAAATAGAAACGAAAAATATATAGGGCAGATTGCATTCTGTAGGAAAACGGATACAGACAACAGAGAGGATAAATAAACCGGCCTGAAGGAAATCCTCGAAACATTTACTTTCATATTTATTTAATAATACATAACATCTACATTATAATATATAATTGTAATCATATAATACATAAATAAACTGCCCAGAGGGAAATCCCAGGTGCCCAGAAGCAGCAATCAAACCAGGTTCCATTCAAAGGCGCTTTAATCATTCCAGCCCTGCTCTACCTCCACCGTGCCCATCATCCTTGGCCCCTTAGCCCTTCCCCATACTCCAGCACCAACTCCCGCTCCCCTACCAAATACTCCGACAGCACCAAACTTTCGGCGACTTTTAAGCATCCGCAAAAAAACAGGGCATGCGCAGAAGACCGTTGCTTGCCCTCGGTACCGAGCAGAGGACTTGAGAGGCGGTAGTTGCCTTCGGAGACGCTCTAGTCAAGAGCAGTAAATCAAGGGACTTATAGGGTTTTGCCTCTCTAGGAAGAAGCACTCTGCTGGTTAAGCATCTGGGAGACCGGCGGGACGGGTGAAGTTTTGGCGGGAGCGATTTGCAGCGGCTCTTCTCCGCCTCAGAACCTCTGAGGAGGCGGAACCACGCCCCTTCTCGCGCAGCCTGAAGAGGAGCGGGCGGGGGAAGGTCCGCTGTGACCGAGGGCCGCCTCAGAGGGAGCTTCCCCGGTTCGGGGTGGGCCGATGGAGGCCCCGGGGTCTCCGTGGGCGGGAGCAGCAGCCGTCCCCGCGGCCCTTCAGGTGGAGGGCGTAGACGGCAGCCCGAGAGGCCTCCCCGAGGAGCCCCGTAGCTCCGAGGCCGAGCGCCGGCGCTTCCGCAGCTGCTGCCCCCGGGAGGACGAGGAGCCCCGGGCGCTCTGCAGCCGCCTGCACCGTCTGTGCCGCGGGTGGCTGCGCCCCGAGCGGAGCGGCAAAGCCGAGATGCTGGACCGGGTGGTGCTGGAGCAGCTGCTGGCCTTGCTGCCCCCGGAGCTGGCGGGCTGGCTGCGGGAGTGCGGGGCGGAGAGCTGCGCCCAGGCGGTGGCCCTGGCCGAAGGGTTCCTGCTCGGTCCCGCAGCCGGAAAGGGGCACCAGGTGAGAGGGAATTTCAGCCTCTTCTACGCCGCTCTATAGAGAAAAGACATTCAGAGGACACGTGTTGGGATGGTGTTGCAGTATGTGGGAATAAGAGAGACCTTATTCACACGTTCTATTTTCCCATATAATTTGTCATGGGCTGGATAACCGTAATGCAAAAGATACCTCAATTTCCATATGGGGTGTGTATGTGAGAGAATTACTGTTTTCTATTCTATTATTTTCTATTCTACTTTACCTTATATGGAAACACTCCGAGTGTCCATATACTTTTATATGGAGAATATATCATTCATTAAAGTTAGATATCCTTTTGAATCATTTAGCAAAAATCGTTTATTGGGCAAATCTGCCAAAAGTTTGTATTCATTGCAACACAGGTTCTCCCTAGTTCAGCTTTTCTATATATTCAAAATTATCTTAAAACATTTACCACTAAAAGTTAAACTTGACATGAGAAAGAATGAAATATCCAAATTGCCTTTTAATGAGAGTCATAATATTTTCAGGGGATGCATTCCTCAGGACTGCCAGGTTGGTGGTCTACTTACTGCAAGAAGCACAGAGAAGCCACCCCAAAAGGGAAGGGGAGACTGATCCTATCCATTTCAGGAAATAAAGGTCCCCAAATCTAAAGGAAAAAGAGGACAAGATAGTACAGGCATAAATACATTCATAAAAAGGAAAAGGCCATAATGGTCAAGTAAAAGGAAGCCGTTAAAAAAGCATCTCCTGATCAGAAGTAAAAGGAAATAAAAAAGAAGCAATGAAGTATTTCACCAAAGTGGCAGGCTATTGTCAAGAACTAACAGCCACTCAGAGCAAGAGTTTTCAAGTTCTCTTATATTGACTTGAATTTCAAAAGTACAATTGGAGAGAAAAAGCTAAAGCAAGTGAACTAACACGTCATTTGAAAGTGGACCATAAACCAGGCTGTTCTTGCAGTTGCAGGAGCCAGTCAAGGGGGAGATCTCAGTAGAGCGCTGGGGAAGACGAGGTCCATTCATTAATTCTGAAGAGCTTCCGTTCAGGAGGATCCAACTGGGGCCACCTTGCCAGGTAAGTTTAGATTTCTCATGAAAACATTAAACTCCTGGTCATGAACTACTTTGAAAATGAAATCCTGAGTCTGTGTCCATTTGAACCTGGTGTCTCCACAGAATGACCCAATGAGCCTTACTGATTCAACCTTCAAGATTGTCCTGGGAATGCAAACAAAGGACAAATCAAAAGAGTCTTAAGAAATATAATTTATATGTTAGAACAGTTTAATCTTTCTTAATATTTTTAAAATACTTTGGAAAAGGAGTTAAAAAATTAAAGACATGACGCGAACCAATACCACTTGTACAAAAACTGTTTCAGAAGTAGCCCAATATATCCACTTTAAAATGAATTACAGCAGGAACAAATTTCTCATATGAAGATCCCTAAGTCAAAAATGAGAGGTTTTAATGGAAATCCAAGTCACTGTTGATCAAGTGACTTGGATTTCCAGGTTTATGTAAGATAACATAAGATAACCTTTATTGTCATTTTTTCCTGTGGGCACAACTGCACACATTAAAAATGAAATTTGGTTGCTTACTCTCAAAATGTACACATACATAACATACATTTAAAACACTATATACAACATATGTATAGACCTATACCCTTACATATAAGTAACATATAAAATAAATCCCTTTCCATTTTGAATAAATAATGGAAGGAGGAAACTTTAGAATTCACAAGGTAAATACTATATGGAACAAAGCTGTGACTGAATCTGGATATTCTGCTTCGGATACCACGAAGCCGAAGGAAAACGGGTCATGAAGAGGATGTGTCCCAGATAATCTTGCTGACCCTGCTCAAGCAAATCTTATGTGCTATGTCCTGGATGGAAGGGAGAGAACTGCCAATGATCTTTTCAGCTATCCTCACCACACTGCACCGCCTTCCTGTCTGAAGCAATGATTTTGAAATAGGCCAGGTAACACATTCTTAATAGGTATCTCCTGTTTTCTAAGAAAGTTGTATTTTACTGGGCCAGAGAGATGAGGCCAGGAGATTCCCCTGCCCCAAACCATTTTGGTGACTTAGTTCCAGGCCGGGTGGCGGGTCACCAAGGAGTGTCATTCTATAACTTGAATGCATCTAAGCCAGTGATGGCAAACCTTTTATTTTATTTTTTATTTTAATTCCATTTTAGAGACCGGGTGCCCCAAAAGTGCCCTGCCCCCGTTCCACTCTGCCCACCCACCCCCGTCCTCACCCTGCCTGCCCTCAGGGCCGTCCACAGCCCACCGCGGATCGCCCAGGCGGCCCTGCAGCACCATGTTGGCCATGCCCTCCGCCCACATCCCTCGGCATCACTTGCCCAGCTGCCGTGTGCTTGGCTGCACTGCTCCATGCGGGCCGCACCCAGGGTGACTCTCCTTTGGGGGGGCTGCTGATGAGGGGGCTGTGGGGGGAGGCAGGGCTGGGGCGACGGAATGCGTGCCTACAGAGAGGGCTCCAATTGCCACCTCTGGCACTCGTGCCATAGGTTCGCCACCACTGATCTAAGCCCATGTTTTATGCCTTTAAAACATCAGCATGGAGCACGTAGAGGGGTTTCCCAACCTTAAGGACTATGTGCACCTAGATTGCATATATCTGTCCTATAAGAAAACGTCCATTTTGTCTCTTGAAAAGCTCTCTTTTCTGTTTTGGAAGTAAAGAAAACATGAGAGGACTGAATTATAGGGAAGATTTCCTTTTTCATGCTAGGACACTGATCCCTTTGAGGAGATGGCTGTGGACTTCACAGAGGAGGAGTGGGCACTGCTGGATTTTAGACAGAAGGCCTTGTGCAGGGAAGTCATGCTGGAGGTTTCTAAGAATATGGCCACTCAGGGTAAGGTCCCTCTTTGTTCTGGGTTCCGTTTATTGGGAAAGCTATTTTCAGTGGCAGGTGAACAGGGAAGATACCTGCACTGAAATGCTTAAGGTGGTCAGAACTCTACCTGGCCACCACCTGTAAAACCCTTCCTAATCTCAGGAAAATCAGGATAAGAATGTATAATATGTAGCTAATATTCAGTAGACAGCCACAGGCGCAAAGACTCCCATACACTTCCCCAGGAAGAGATGGCTCACCTTAAAGGGGGTCACTGGTTGATAATCACTGGTTGATTATCTGCAGATACAAATTAGTGCAGTGCACGAATTACCATGAGTTAGGCCTTAATAGCAGCTCTTAACCGTGTTTGATAATTCATCCCTTGTCTTTTGCCAGTGGCACTTTAGACATCTCTTCCATCTATTTCATCCCTCTCAGTTTCTCTGTATACCACAGAGGAGAGAGAGGTCTATGGGTGAGTAGAGGTTGTATGAGCACAATCCTATCCAGATCCTCAGTCACCTTCCTATTCTAAATCATGACTAAGAGCTTGGCTGGACTGCGCAGCAGATCTGCGGTTATAACCTCCAGTTCCTTCTGGAACCCCTCTGGGTCCAGTAGTCACTGGGGGCAGAACAATCCAATAGGTCCTGCCTCTCCGGGGGGTGGTGGTGGTTCAGCTCTCAAGAAGCTCATTGACACCAGACTGTGATCTGACCAATGTATAGTATGTAGTTAATATCCAGTGGACAGCCACAGGAGCAAAGAGTCCCATACACTAGCTTTTGGTTCTCTTTAACCACCAGGGTCCCCTGGATCACAAACCAGCTGAGCCACTTTATGGGCAATTTTGTCCAAGGTTATCATTACAGCCACTCTTCTAGAAAACAACTAAGGCCTTGGTAGAATGCTCACGGTTGTTGTTGTTGTTAGCTGCGAAGTCGTGTCCGACCCATCGTGACCCTATGGACAATGTTCCTCCAGGCCTTCCTGTCCTCTACCATCTTCTGGAGTCCATTTAAGCTCACACCTACTGCTTCAGAGACTCCATCCAGCCACCTCATTCTCTGTCGTCCCCTTCTTCTCTTGCCCTCAATCTTTCCTAGCATTAGGCTCTTCTCCAGTGAGTCTTTCCTTCTCATTAGGTGGCCAAAGTATTTGAATTTTAGCTTCAGGATCTGGCCTTCTAAGTAGCAGTCAGGGTTGATCTCCTCTAGGACTGACCGGTTTGATCACCTTGCACTCCAAGGGACTCACAGGAGTCTTCTCCAGCACCATAGTTCAAAGGCTTCAATTCTTTGGCGCTCAGCCTTTTTTATGGTCCAACTTTCACTGCCATACATTGCAACTGGGAAGACCATAGCCTTGACTATACGCACTTTTAGTGTGCTGTCTAGATTTGTCATGGCTTTCCTCCCAAGGAGCAAAGCGTCTTAATTTCTTGGCTACAGTCCCCATCTGCAGTGATCTTGGAGCCCAGGAAAATAAAATCTGTCACTACCTCCATTTCCTCCCCATCTATTTGCCAGGAATTGAGAGGGCCGGATGCCTTGATCTTGGTTTTCTTAATGTTTAGTTTCAACCGAACTTTTGCACTCTCCTTCTTCACCTGCAGCACGAGGCTCTTTAGTTCTTCTTCACTTTCTGCCATTAGAGTGGTATCTGCATATCTTAGGTTGATAATATTTCTTCCGGCAATCTTACCGTATTTTCCGGCGTATAAGATGACTTTTTAACCCATGAAAATCTTCTCAAAAGTCGGGGGTCATCTTATACGCCCAGTCGTCTTATACGCCAGAAAATACGGGTAGTCTTATATGGCAAGTATAGCCCAAACCCTATACCTGTATTTTTCAGACCATAAGACACACTTTTCCCCCCCAAAAGTAGGGGGGAAAACGAGGGTGCGTCTTATGGTCCGAAGCTGATCTGTATGGCCAGCCCCAACCTCTGCAAGTGGAAAGCAAGCAAGATTGCCAGTCACGAATTGGCATGTGCTGAGAAATGCCGATCTCACGCTCCTGCAATCTCTCTCCCTCAGTTTCAGCTTCCCTTGCTACAAGAGAAAGCAGGCTGAAACGGAGTGAGGTTGCCAGGAATGCGAATCGGCTGATCTCGTGCTGCTGCAATCTCCCTCGTTTCAGCCTGCTTTCTCTTGTAGCAAGGGAAGCTGAAACCGAGTGAGGGAGATTGCAGGAACGTGAGATCGGCCGATTCGCGTTCCTGGCAATCTCCCTTGCTCCGTTTCAGTTTGCTTTCCGCAAGAGAAAGCCGGGCCGCAGGGCCACCTCCGCAGGTACTGCTCTAACGTGGAGAGGGAAGGACAAAGAGGGAGGGAAGGAAGAAAGAAAGGAAGGAAAGAAGCAAGGGACAATGGGAGAGGGAAGGAGAGAGAGAAATAGAGAGAGAGAAGGAGAAATAGGGAAGGAGAGAAAGAGAAGGAGAAAGAAAGGGAGAGAAATAGAGGGAGAGAGAGAAAGAGGGAGAGGGAAAGGGAGAGAGAGACAAGGAGAAAAAGAGGGAGGGAAATAGGGAGAGAGAGAAAGGGAGAAATAAGAGGGAAAGAAATAGAGAGGGAGAGAAAGAGGGAGAGAGAGAGAAGGAGAAAGAAAGGGAGGGAAATAGAGGGAGAGAGAGAAAGAGGGAGAAATAGAGGGAAAGAAAAATAGAGAGGGAGAGAAAGGGAGAGAGAGACAAGGAGAAAGGAAGAGGGAGGGAAATGGAGAGAGAGAAAGAGGGAGAAATAGAGGGAAATAAAAAAATAGAGAGGGAGAGAAAGGGAGAGAGAGACAAGGAGAAAGAAAGAGAGGGAAATAGAGGGAGAGAGAAAGAGGGAGAAATAGAGGGAAAGAGAAAAATCGGGAGAGAAGGAGAGAGAAAGAAGGAGAGAGAGGAGAGAGAAAGAGGGAGGGGGAGAGAAAGAGGGAGGGGGAGAGAAAGGGAGAGAGATAAATTAAATTAGTAACGTGATTGTTAAGTGAATCTGGTTTCCCCACTAACTTTGCTTGTCAGAAGGTTGCAAAAGGCGATCACATGACCCTGGAACAATGTGACCATCATAAATATGAATCGATTGCCAAGCATCCGAATGTAATCACATGACCCTGGGGATGCTGCAATGGTCATAAGTGTGAAAAATGGTCATAAGTCATTTTTTCAGTGCCGTTGTAACTTTGAACGGTCACTAAGTGAATCATTGTAAGCCAAGGACTACCTGTACTTTATCATTTTTTTCCTATTGGGGGGGTGTCAAGTTTTTGACACGTTGCTGGGCGACTGGTGGTACTCGGACATTACCTTGTCCTAAAAGTGGTACAATGGATGAAAAGGTTGAAAAGCCCTGTTTTAGTATACCGGTACTATTTGGTTCAGAATATTTTTTTTCTTGTTATCCTGCTCTAAAAACTGGGTGCATCTTATGGTCAGGTACGTCTTATGGTCCGAAAAATACAGTAATTTAACAGGAAAAGTAGGGGGTCGTCTTATACGCCCAGTCGTCTTATACGCCGGAAAATACGATAATTCCAACTTTTGATTCCTCTAACCCTGCCTTTCTCATGATGTGCACTGCATATAAGTTAAATAGGCAGGGCGACAGTATATAGCCTTGCCGGACTCCTTTCCCAATTTTGAACCAATCAGTGGTTCCGTGTCCAGTTCTCACTGTTGCTTCTTGGCCCACATAGGTTTCTCAAGAGACAAATAAGATGGTCTGGTACGCCCATCTCTTTAAGAACTTGCCACAGTTTGTTATGATCCACACAATCAAAGGCTTTAGCATAGTCAATGAAGCAGAAATAGATGTTTTTCTGGAACTCTCTAGCTTTCTCCATGATCCAGCGTATGTTGGCAATTTGATCTCTAGTTCCTCTGCCTCTTCAAAATCCTGCCTGTACTGGAAGTTCTCTATCCACATACTGCTGAAGTCTAGTTTGTAGGATTTTAAGCATAACTTTACTAGCATGAGAAATGAGTGCAATGGTGCGATAGTTTGAACATTCTTTGGCACTGCCTTTCTTTGGAATTGGAATGTAAACTGATCTTTTCCAATCCTGTGGCCACTGTTGAGTTTTCCAAATTTGCTGGCAAATTGAGTGTAGCACTTTTACTGCATCGTCTTTTAAGATTTTGAATAGCTCAGCTGGAATACTGTCACCTCCACTAGCTTTGTTGTTGCTCAGCTTTTCTAAGGCCCACTTCACTTCACATTCTAGGATGTCTGGCTCGAGGTCAGTGACCACCTCATTGTGATTATCAGGGACGTTGAGCTCATTCTTGTATAGTTCTTCTGTGTAATTTTGCCACCTCTTCTTAATCTCTTCTGCCTCTGTTAGGTCCCTGCCATTTTGGTCCTTTATCGTGCCCATTTTTGCATGAAACGTTCCCTTCATCTCTCCAATTTTCTTGAAAAGATCTCTGGTCTTCCCTATTCTATTGTTTTCTTCTATTTCTTTGCACTGTTCATTTAAGAAGGCATTCTTATCTCTTCTAGCTGTTCTCTGGAATTCTGCATTCAATTGGACGTATCTTTCTTTTTCTCCCTTGCCTTTCGCTTCCCTCCTTTCCTCAGCTATTTGCAAAGCTTCCTCAGACAGCCATTTTGGTTTCTTGCATTTCTTTTTCTTTGGGATGGTTTTAGTTGCTACCTGTTGTACAATGTTGCGAACCTCTGTCCATAGTTCTTCAGGTACTCTGTCTATCAGATCTAATTCCTTAAATCTATTTGTCACCTCTACTGTATATTCCACAGGGATATGATTTAATTCATACCTGAGTGGCCTAGTGATTTTCCCTACTTTCTTCAATTTAAGCCTAAATTTTGCAATGAGAAGCTCATGGTCTGAGCCACAGTCAGCTCCTGGTCTTGTTTTTACTGACTGTATAGAGCTTCTCGATCTTTGGCTGCAGAGCACATAGTCAATCTGATTTCTGTGTTGACTGTCTGGTGATGTCCATGTGTAGAGCCGTCTCTTGGGTTGTTGGAAAAGAGTGTTTGCTATGACCATCGTATTCTCTTGACAAAATTCTATCAGCCTGTGCCCTGCTTCATTTTGTATTCCACACTTGCCTGTTATTCCGGTTATCTTTTGGCTTCCTACTTTAGCATTCCAATCCCCCATGATGATAAGGACATCATTTTTTGGTGTTAGTTCTATAAGGTGCTGTAGGGCTTCATAGAACCGGTCAATTTCATCCTCTTCAGCACTGGTGGTTGGGGCATAGACTTGGACTACTGTGATATTGAATGGTTTGCCTTGGATTCGAACTGAGATCATTCTGTCATTTTGAGGATTGTATCCCAGTATTGCTTTTCCTACTCTTTTATTGACTATGAAGGCTACTCCATTTCTTCTGAGGGATTCTTGCCCGCAGTAGTATACCTGGTGGTCATCTGAATTAAATTCACCCATTCCTGTCCATTTTAGTTCGCTGATACCTAAGATGTCGATGTTCAGTCTTGTCATCTCTTGTTTGACCATGTCCAGCTTTCCTTGATTCATGCATCTTACACTCCAGGTTCCTATGGAGAAAAAATCTTTACAGCATCGGACTTTCCTTTCACCACCAGACACATCCACAGCTGAGCATCCTTTCGGCTTTGGCCCAGTCATTTCATTCTTTCTGGTGCTACTAGTACTAGCCCTCTGCTCTTCCCTAGTAGCATATTGGATGTCTTCCGACCTGAGGGGCTCATCTTCCAGCGTCATATCGTTTTGCCTTTTGGTACTGTCCATAGGGTTTTCATGGCAAAGATACTGGAGTGGGTTGCCATTTACTTCTCCAGTGGATCACGTTTTGTCAGAACTCTCTGCTATGACCTTTCCGTCTTGGGTGGCCCTGCACGGCATAGCTCATAGCTTCATTGAATTGCACAAGCCCCTTCGCCACGACAAGGCAGTAATCCATGAAAGGATTCACATGGTAGTGTTGTGAAAAGCCTTAGAAGCTCCATGGAAATGCCTGAGTACATTGATTTATCAGCAGCAAAGCCTTAATCTGGTTCAGGGCTGCAGAATCTCATGGATACCATTTGAGTGTCCCTAGATAACAATTTCAACCCAACATCTCCTAGTTTGATACATAGCTGGCACCCAACCTGATACTCAGATAGACATATTTTTGACACGGAGAGACAACCCCACCCCCAAGGCATCATTTTAAATTCTAATGAGAATTTCTGTTGTGTTTTTTTTCCAACCAGGTGATGGTGGTGGTAATGGATTGGAGAATGAGAATGAAAAGCAGATGATGTCATTGACACTACAAAGAGCAATGTCTGCAAAGAGCCATTCCTTATCTTTTACTTTACCTAAAATAATGGATAGGAAACCACAAAGGTCAATTGCAAACTATGAGAGGGATTTCAGTTTAAGCAAAAAAATGAAAGTATGCATGAAATGTGGAAAGAGCTTCAGTAGCAAGAGTAAACTTAACTACCATCAGAGGATCCACTCAGGTGAGAGTCCATATAAGTGCATAGAGTGTGGAAAGACATTTACTCGGAAAGCCCAATTTACTCGTCATGAAAGGATCCACACAGGGGAGAGACCTTATAAATGCACAGAATGTGGAAAAGCCTTCAATACAAAGTATAATCTGAGTCGCCATCAGCAGATCCACACAAGAGAAAAACCATATAATTGCAAGGAGCGTGGAAAGAAATTCACCGAGAGTAGTGATATTACTCCCCCTCAAATAATCCACATAGACGACAAACCATATAAATGCTTGGAGTGCGGAAAGAGCTTCATTCAGAAAGGAAAACTTAACTCTCATAAAAGGATCCACACAGGTAAAAGACTGTATAAATGCTTGGAGTGTGGAAAAAGCTTTCTTTGGAACACAGAACTTATTCGTCATAAGAGGACACACACTGGGGAGAGACCATATAAATGCATGGAGTGTGGAAAGTGCTTTGCTCAAAAAGGATATCTTAATGATCATGAAAGAATCCACACAGGGGAGAGACCATTTAAATGCACAGAGTGTGGAAGGGACTTCCGTACAAGGCGTAATCTGACTCACCATCAGAGGATTCACACAATTGAAAAAACATATAATTGCAAGGAGTTTGAAACGAATTTCACTGAGAGTAGTGATATTACTTGCCATCAAAGGATCAACACAGGAGACAGACCATATAAATGCCTGGAGTGTGGAAAAAGCTTTATTCACAAATGGCGCCTTACTTTCCACCAAAGGATGCACAAGGGGGAAAGACCGTATAAATGCACGGTGTGTGGAAAAAGCTTCCTTTGGAACTCACAACTTATTTATCATAAGAGAATCCACACTGGAGAGAGACCATATAAATGCATACAATGTGGAAAAACATTTACTCAGAAAAGTGGTCTTATTATTCATGAAAGAATCCATACAGGAGAGAAACCATTTCAATGTATAGAATGTGGAAAGAGCTTTGCTCAGAAAGGACAACTTAATTTTCATGAAACAATCCATACAGGGGAGAAACCATTTCAATGTACAGAATGTGGAAAATGCTTTGCTCAGAAAGGAAAACTTAATTTTCATGAGAGAATCCACACAGGGCAGAGATTGTATAAATGCTTGGAGTGTGGAAAAAGCTTTCATTGGAACAGCAATCTTATTTGTCATGAAAGGATCCACACTGGGGAGAGACCATACAAGTGCATGAAGTGTGGAAAGCAATTTACTCAGAAAAATTATCTTATTAAACATGAAAGAATACATACAGGAGAAAGACCATATAAATGCACAGAATGTGGAAAAAGCTTTACTCAGAAAGGGCAACTTACTTTTCATGAGAGAATCCACTCAGGGCAGAGATCATATAAATGCTTGGAGTGTAGAAAAAGTTTTTATTCAAGCACAGAACTTATTCATCATGAAAGGATCCATACAGGGGAGAGACCATATAAATGCATTGAGTGTGGAAAGAGCTTTATAGACAAATGGCGCCTTGCTTTCCACCAAAAGATGCACACGCGGGAAAGACCGTATATATGCTTGGAGTGTGGGAAAAGCTTTCATTGGAATAGCGATCTTATTTGTCACAAAAGGATCCATACTGGGGAGAGACCATACAAGTGCATGGAGTGTGGAAAGCAATTTACTCGGAAATTTTATCTTATTAATCATGAAAGAATCCATACAGGGGAGACACCATATAAATGTGCAGAAGGAGGCAGTGGTGAGGCCCCTCCTCAAGAAACCTGTCCTGGATCCAGCTGTTTTGAACAACTATCGTCCTGTCTCCAACCTTCGCTTTGTAGCTAAGTTTGTTGAGAACATGGTGGCACATCAGCTCCCTTTGTTCCTGGAGGAAACTGATTATCTGGACCCGTTCCAATTGGGCTTCAGGCCCGGGTACAGCACAGAGATGGCATTGGTCGTGCTGGTGAATGATCTCTGGTGGGCTCAGGACAGGGGTTGTTCCTCTGTCCTAGTCCTATTAGACCTCTCAGCGGCTTTCGATACCATCGACCATGATATCTTGCTGCGGCGTCTCAGGGGGTTGGGAGTGGGGAGCACTGTTCTACAGTGGTTCTCCTACCTCCTGGGCCGCTCGCAGTCGGTGTTGGCAGGAGGGCAGAGGTCGGCCCCGAGGCCTCTCATTTGTGGAGTTCCTCAGGGGTCGGTCCTCTCTCCCCTCCTGTTCAACATCTATATGAAGCCGCTGGGTGAGATCATTCGTGGTTTTGGGGTGGGGTATCATCAGTATGCTGATGATACCCAGCTTTTTCTCTCCACCCCGAACCAACCCAGTGATGCCCTCGATGTGATGTCCCGTTGCCTGGAGGCGGTCCGGGTCTGGATGGGGAGAAACAGGCTTCGACTTAACCCCGCCAAGACTGAGTGGCTGTGCATACCGGCATCTCGGATTGACTATTCTATTCCATTGTTAATTATGGGGGGTGAGGTGTTACCCCCCCCCCCGTAGATAGGGCCCGCAACTTGGGCGTCCTCCTGGACTCACGGCTCAGTTTGGAAGATCATATAGGAGCCGTGGCCAGGGGGGCTTTCGCCCAGGTGGACCGAGATGCCCTACATACAGTCACTCATGCGCTTGTGACGTCCCGGATAGACTACTGCAACGCTCTCTACATGGGGCTGCCCTTGAGGACCACTCAGAAGCTTCAGCTGGTGCAGAATGCAGCCACGCGAGTTGTGATGGGGGTTTCTCGATACTCCCATGTAACACCTCCGCGAGCTGCATTGGCTTCCGGTTGCCCTCCGGCTGAGATTCAAGGTGCTGGTAATGACCTATAAAGCCCTAAATGGCACGGGTCCGGACTATCTTCGGGAGCTCCTGCAGCCAGCATCAATTTCCCATCATCCTGTGCGCTCCCACAGGGAGGGTCTCCACAGGGTGCCGCCGGTCAGGGAGTGCCGGCTGGCGGCACCCAGGGGGAGAGCATTCTCGGTGGGCACGCCTGCCCTTTGGAATCATCTGCCGGTCGAACTCTGGATGGCCCCCGACCTTCACTTGTTTCACTGGGACCCCCGACCTTCACTGGGACCCCCGACCTTCACTCGTTTCACTAAAGACTTGGCTATTTGAGCTTGCCGGCCTGGACTGAGGGTTTTTAAGGTTTTATTTTTTAGCGCTATCTAATTTAATTTTTATTTTAAGTTTTAGATATTGTATTGTTTTAATCTGCCCTGTAAACAGCCCTGAGTCCCTCGGGAAAAGGGCGGTATATAAATCGAATTTTAAAAAAAATGTGGAAACGGCTTTGCTCAAACAGCACAACTTAATGCTCATAAAAGGCTCCACAGAGAACAGAGACCATATAAATGCATGTAGTGAGGAAAAAGCTTTTAACAATCACAAGGCATTTACTCATGAAAGAATCAGGAAAATCCCTATATTGCAAGGGATGTGGATATAATTTTTCCTCGGAAAGAATATTTTACTCATAAAAGGACCCACGTAGGGAAGAAACCTGAATGGACAAAGGTGAAAGGCCTCCAGTAGAAACTCCTTTTTTATATAAATATTTTATTAAGTTTTTCTCTTACATATATTAATTTTTCAACCAGCATGCTGTCTGTATTCAAAAGCACTAATATATAGTGAATTCCTAATCCTTGTTTCTTTCCTCTAGCCACTTGTAGAATGACTCCCAGATTTGGTAGTGTTGTTTTTTCTTTATCTTTCAATCATACTTAATCTGTCCATCTCTGCACATTCCAATATTTTTTAATTATTTCTTCCTCTGGTGGTACTCTTTCATTTTTCCAGTATTGCGCGAAGACTATTCTTGGTGCTGTTGTGATGTGTAGAATCAAACGTAAACTTTGTTTATTAATCTTTTCTGGCATTATACCTAGTAAAAAAAGTTCAGGTTTAAATTCCACATGTTCTCCCAACATTTTTTCTAACCAAGCATGTATCTTTTTCTATTAAGCCTTTGCTTTACCACATGTCCACCAAATATGATAATAGGTGCCTGAGTTATGTTTACATATCCAGCATCTATCTGACATATTTTTAAACATTTTTGCTAATCTTGCTGGTGGCAACTGCCATCTATAAAACAGTTTAATAGATTTTCTTTATACGAAGTTGACATGGTCAATTTATAATTTCTCTCCCATAATTTTTGCCATTTTTCTAGTTCTATATTACAACCAAAATTTTTCACCCACCTTATCATTGTTTCTTTAACTTGTTCACTTTCCATCTCCAAAATTAACAAAAAATTATACATTTTCTTAATTTCTCATCAGAGGTTAACTATCTTATCAAATATAGTTTGTTCTTTATAAAACCCATGCAGTTTCACGTCTTTTTCATATCTTATTTTGCATTTGTAGATGTGCCCATGACAGGTTGATACCGATTTTCCAATTATTGTCTCGATCTTAAATTCCAATCAGTATTTAGAATATATATGTCCAATTTTTTTCAAAGTCTACCAAGTTTGGATGTAGAAAAGCTTCCATCGTTGATAGCCACCCTGGAATTTTTACATATATTTTAGTTTTAATTTTTTTCCATACTTAACAAAGCATTTCTTATATAGTGATTTTGGAAATACTTATGAATTTTGTTTTTCCCACACCACAAAAAAATGTGCCATCCCAATTGTAAATCGTGTCCCTCCAAATAATAATAATAATAATAATAATAATAATAATAATAATAATAATAATAATAATAATAATAATAATAATAATAATAAGAATCAGTTGGAAGGGACCTTGGAGGTCATCTAGTCCAACCCCCTGCTAAGGCAGGAAACCCTATACCATTTCAGACAAATGGCTGGCCAGTCTCTTAAAAACTTCCAGTGTTGGAGCATTCACCACTTCTGGAGGCAGGTTGTTCCACTGGTTAATTGTTCTAACTGTCAGGAAGTTTCTCCTTAGTTCTAGGTTGCTTCTCTCCTTGACTAGTTTCCATCCATTGCTTCTTGTCCTGCTTTCAGGTGCTTTGGAGAATAGCTTGGCTCCCTCTTCTTTGTGGCGGCCCCTGAGATATTGGAATACTGCTATCATGTCACCCCTCACCCTTCTCTTCATTGAACTACACATACCCAATTCCAGCAACCGTTCCCTATATGTTTTAGCCTCCAGTCCCCCAATCATCTTTGTTGCTCTTCTCTGTACTCTTTCTAGAGTCTCGACATCTTTTTTACATCGTGGTAACCAAAACTGGATGAAGTATTCCAGGTGTGGCCTTACCAAGGCATTGTAAAGTGGTATTAGTACTTCACGTGATCTTGATTATATTCCTCTGTTAATGCAGCCTAGCACTGTGTTGGCTTTTTTGGCAGCTGCAGCACACTGCTGGCTCATATTTAAGTGATTGTCCACTAGGACTCCGAGATCCCTCTCACAGTTACTACTATCGAGCAAGGTACCACTTATACTATACCTGTGCATTTGATTTTTCCTGCCTAAATGCAGAACCTTACTTTTTTCACAATTGAATTTCATTTTGTTAGATAGTGCCCAGTGTTCAAGTCTGTCCAGGTCCTCCTGTATCTTAAGCCTATCTTCTGGAGTATTGGCTATTCCTGCCAGCTTGGTGTCATCTGCAAATTTGATGAGTTCCCCATCTATCTCCTCATCCAAATCGTTGATGAAGATGTTGAAGAGCACTGGGCCCAGAACAGAGCCCTGGGGCACCCCACTACACACTTCCTTCCATGTAGATGCAGTTCCATTGAGGACCACACGTCAGCCAGCTACGAATACATCTGGTGGTGATGCTATCTAACCCACATTTTTCTATTTTATCAAGTAGTAGGTTGTAGTCTACTTTATCAAATGCCTTACTGAAATCCAAGTAAATTAAATCTACAGCATTCCTCTGGTCCACTAGTTTTGTCACTTGGTCAAAGAATGCAATAAGGTTTGTCTGGCACGATCTGTTTTTGACAAACCCAAGTTGGCTTTTAGTGATGACTTTGTTTGCATCAAGGTGCTGATTTGTTGTTTGATTATCTTTTCCAGAATCTTCCCAGGTATTGAGGTCAGGCTGATAGGTCTGTAGTTTCCTGGATCTATTTTTTTCCCTTTTTTGAAGATGGGAACTACATCAGCTCTCTTCCAGTCCTCTGGTAGTTCCCCAGTGCTCCAGGATCTTTGAAAAATATAGTTCAGTGGTTCTGAGATCACGTCTGCCAGTTCCTTGAGAACTTTGGGGTGTGATCCATCTGGTCCTGGTGATTTGAACTCGTCTAGGCTGGACAGGTGTTCACTTACCATTTTCTTGCCTATCTTAACTTGCGTTTCTATTCTGTTTTTTATGACACTGGTTTTGGTAGGTTGGACTGTTTTTTCCCTTTGTGTAAAGACAGATGCAAAAAACGAGTTAAATAGTTCTGCTTTCTCCCTGTTGCTTGTCACCTTCTTGCCACTTTCCCCCACTAATGGACCAATCATTTCCTTAACTTTTTTCTTGTTTCTTATATGTTGAAAGAAGCATTTTTTGTTATTTTTTACTTTGGTTGCAAGCCTTAGTTCGTTTTGAGCCTTAGCTTCCCTCATTTCATCTTTGCAGGCACGGGCTGTTTGCTGATATTCTGCCTTAGTTATGTGCCCCTCTTTCCACTTCCTATAGTTGTCCCTATTGTCTTTCAGTTTATCAGAGAGTTCTTTATGCAGCCATGCTGGTTTCCTTTGAAAGCCGTTATTTTTCTTCTTTGTTGGTATTGTGCTAGACTGGGCCTTTATTATCTCACTTTTCAAAATTACCCAAGCTTCTTGAGTTGTTTTCCCCTTTAGGATTCTCATCCATGGAATTCTTCCCAATGTCTCTCTAAGTTTATTGAAATTAGCTCTTTTAAAGCCCAAGACTCTAGTTTGGTTGTATTCTATTGCTTGTACTTCCATAATGTTAAATTCCAATATTGCATGATCACTTCCCCCCAAGGTTCCTGTGGCTTTGACACTTTCTATCATTTCATCTCTGTTAGTGAGAATTAAATCCAATATGGCTAATCCCCTAGTTCCCTTCTAAGAACCTTTTATTTCTGAGAGTTATCCATTCTTTCACCCATGTTAATACAGATGCTTGATAGAACAAAGCCCTCAGGTAGCCCAAAACCTCCGTTCTCCTTAGCATCTTGTCACATTTTCATCTTTATTTCTTTCCTTCCCAAACAAACTTCAAAATTAATGAATTTAAATCTTGGAAGAAATTTTTTTCAGGTTTTATTGGAATAGTTTGGAATAAAAATCTTTTTGACTATAGCAATTCTTCCCAGTATTGACAATTGCAAATTCTTCCACTTTTTCAAGTCCAATTTTTTTGTTTCAATAGCCTTATATAGTTGTCTTCTTTTATTGTTGAGCATTTGGCCGATAGGCATATACTCAAGTATTTGACCTTTTTCACTATCTTACCTCAAGGCTGCTGCTGCTGTGCTTGCTCTCCTTAGCCAGGTTGCTCATGATGTGTATGAGGGCAAAGTCAAGAGGGAGGCCCACTCCCTCTCCATGTGAGGACACCTGGCTTTGTATCCAAAGCCTCCTTAGCAATAGGATGGGAGACACCCCCCCACGGGATAGGCCTGGAGGAGGGGGCAAGGCGGTGGTGAAAGGGCAGCAGGGCAGGGCTAAGGCCTCAGACCCTCCCCCTTCCTTCCTTCCTTCCTTCCTTCCTTCCTTCCTTCCTTCCTTCCTTCCTTCCTTCCTTCCATAGAGTGGTGGGAAAATATTTGAGATGAGGGAGGGAGAAAAATAGGCAAGAAATGCATCTGGGGAAGTGTCATACTTCATGAGGAATGAAGAAATGCACCATCGCCTGGAAGTGGTCAGTACATGACCCTCGCCTACTTCACATATCCGGCTTGGTGGGCTCTGGGGGAGAGGATGCCATGAGCAGCATGAGAGTCGATGTTACCTGCGCAATGCAGCCCAACCCCCAGCCTGCCTGGTTTTGGCAGGCAGCGGGGTGCTCTCCTCTCCTCCGAGAGGCTGAGCCGGGTGGCACGAATCTGAAGAGAAGCACAACACTGCCCAGCCCCTAGCCTGCCTGAAGTAAGCAGGGCCATGTGCTGGCCACTTCCAGGCAATGGTGCATTTCTTCATTCCTCACAAAGGGTGATACTTCCCTAGCACACGCCCAGTGGGCAGGGCCGACACGGCAGGGGCTGGTCCCTTGCTGTTTCCAGACGGCCTTGTGAAGCTAAGACTGAATGCATTTCAGCATAGATGGCCACCGTGAAATTGTACATTGACTCCTGGCCAGCTGGGGCCAAGGCAGTGGGGGCCGTTCCATTTCCAGGATGGGTTCACGGGCCACATGAAACCACTTTGCAGGCTGGGTCCGGCCCCAGGGCCTTGTGTTTGACATGGCTGCTCAAGGAGAAGGAAAGAAAATTATGGCTAACCCAGCTTTGGCATGCAGTTGACAGATGTTTTGCAGTGCTTCCCTTCCGGTTGGAGATGACTTGGGCTGTCTTGGCTCATGCTGCAGCCTTTCCTCCGCCTTTTCAGAGGGGTCTTCAGTCCACTCCAATCGGCCACCACCAGATCCAAGCTCCTGTAGTATCCTGTAGTATTCCCTCCTCCTTCGTTGCCCCTTCAGGGCAACTTTCTGACCCTTTTAAGTGTTGCTGGGCGAAGAGAAACCACACTGGAAAGCCAGAGTGCTTGCTTTTTCCAGTCATTCTGTCGGCGACCAAACCAGAAGTTCTCTCCAGTAGAAACTCTTCTGTCTCACCATTAAAGAATCCACACAGGAGAAATTATGTAAATACAAAAAGTGTGGAAAAGCTAAACTTGGGAAGGACACCATAATTTCTATGAAATGATGCCCACAGAAGAAACTATATAAATCCATGGAAATAGCTTCAGAATAATCTTCGTCCCAAATATTTCAAGTCATTCAGAGCAGCCAGGATTTCTGTTGCCTATTTTGACTTGCATTTCTCTCCCCCCACCCCCATCCAATGCTCTGGAAACGGATGCAAAATAGGAATTAAGCTCTTCAGTTTCCTGCTTTTTGCCCATCACAATTTTACTATCATTTCCAGCCAGATGACTGATGGCTTCCTTGACTTCCCTCATAATTTATCTAAAAAGCTATATATAAAACAGAATCCACATGCATTTATCAAATTTAGAAAGCATTTTCATCTTCTAGTTTCCCGTTATCTTTCAACCAGATGGAGGAGTGAGATCAGCCCCAAAGAGATAACCTCTTTTTGAGCAGTTGCCAAGACAATTGTTCCTCACTACTTGAACGTTTCATGCAAAAATGGGCATGATAAAGGACCAAAATGGCAGGGACCTAACAGAGGCAGAAGAGATTAAGAAGAGGTGGCAAAATTACACAGAAGAACTATACAAGAATGAGCTTAACGTCCCAGATAATCACAATGAGGTGGTCACTGACCTCGAGCCAGACATCCTAGAATGTGAGGTGAAGTGGGCCTTAGAAAAGCTGAGCAACAACAAAGCTAGTGGAGGTGACAGTATTCCAGCTGAGCTATTCAAAATCTTAAAAGATGATGCAGTAAAAGTGCTACACTCAATTTGCCAGCAAATTTGGAAAACTCAACAGTGGCCACAGGATTGGAAAAGATCAGTTTACATTCCAATTCCAAAGAAAGGCAGTGCCAAAGAATGTTCAAACTATCGCACCATTGCACTCATTTCTCATGCTAGTAAAGTCATGCTTAAAATCCTACAAGCTAGACTTCAGCAGTATGTGGATCGAGAACTACCAGAAGTACAGGCAGGATTTCGAAGAGGCAGAGGAACTAGAGATCAAATTGCCAACATACGCTGGATCATGGAGAAAGCTAGGGAGTTCCAGAAAAACATCTACTTCTGCTTCATTGACTATGCTAAAGCCTTTGATTGTGTGGATCATAACAAACTGTGGCAAGTTCTTAAAGAGATGGGAGTACCAGACCATCTTATTTGTCTCTTGAGAAACCTATATGCGGGTCAAGAAGCAACAGTGAGAACTGGACACGGAACCACTGATTGGTTCAAAATTGGGAAAGGAGTCCGGCAAGGCTGTATACTGTCGCCCTGCCTATTTAACTTATATGCAGAGCACATCATGAGAAAGGCAGGGCTAGATGAATCAAAAGTTGGAATTAAGATTGCCGGAAGAAATATCAACAACCTAAGATACGCAGATGATACCACTCTAATGGCAGAAAGTGAAGAAGAACTAAAGAGCCTCTTGTTGCGGGTGAAGAAGGAGAGTGCAAAACTTGGGTTGAAACTTAACATTAAGAAAACCAAGATCATGGCATCTGGCCCTCTCAATTCTTGGCAAATAGATGGGGAAGAAATGGAGGTAGTGACAGATTTTGTTTTCCTGGGCTCCAAGATCACTGCAGATGGGGACTGTAGCCAATAAATTAAAAGACGCTTGCTCCTGGGGAGGAAAGCCATGGCAAATCTAGACAGCACACTAAAAAGCAGAGACATCACCCTGTCAACAAAAGTGCGTATAGTCAAGGCTATGGTCTTCCCAGTTGCAATGTATGGCAGTGAAAGTTGGACCATAAGAAAGGCTGAGCGCCAAAGAATTGAGGCCTTTGAACTATGGTGCTGGAGAAGACTCCTGCGAGTCCCTTGGACTGCAAGGCGATCAAACCGGTCAGTCCTAGAGGAGATCAATCCTGACTGCTCTTTAGAAGGCCAGATCCTGAAGCTAAAACTCAAATACTTTGGCCACCTAATGAGAAGGAAGGACTCACTGGAGAAGAGCCTAATGCTGGGAAAGATCGAGGGCAATAGAAGAAGGGGACGACAGAGAATGAGGTGGCTGGATGGAGTCACTGAAGCAGTAGGCGTGAGCTTAAATGGACTCCAGAAGATGGTAGAAGACAGGAAGGCCTGGAGGAATGTTGTCCATAGGGTCGCGATGGGTCGGACACGACTTCGCAGCTAACAACAACAACACTTGAGCTTCCCAATGCATTTTGGAGAAGCAACTCTATACTCTTAGAACCTTGCTAATAAACTCTTATGTCCTGTAATTCTACAGTCCGCTATTGTGTATTCTTTTTTCACTATCTCATCCTGTCGTGGTCAGCAATACATTTGAGTCCAGCTAGGAGGACAAACCCACTTCAGGAGGTCAGTTTCTCAGTTTTTTAAGGTAGTGCTGGCCCTTGAAACCAGATCAACTGTTCAAAATCCACTAGGCAGGAAAGATAAGCAGAAAAGGTGAACAAAAAGACAAGACTTCAACAGAACAGAAATAGATAAAAACAGAGAAGATGTAGGGCAGATTAGAAAATGGGGGATTCCTATACTGAATCTATGGAGATTCTCAGTCACCCAAGGCAGAATTTCCCCAACCTTTCCCACTTTGTTGAAGTATCTGTGCGTTTGCCTGCTCCTTGCATAAGGGGGGATGGGCAAGATACACATGCACTCTCAACCACCACTTCTGTGGCCCAGTTCCAAAAGGCTTAATTCTTGGCATCCCCTCCCAGGGAGGAAGAGTTGAGGACTCCTGATCCAGGTCATTGTTGTCCCAAAGGAGTATTTTTCAAAAGACAACTGGATTTTGTTTTTGCTTGAAGGTGTTTCACTTCTCATCCAAGCTGAGAACTGAAGAGGAAAATCAAAGTCCGGTTGTCTAGAAAAATCACCTTTGGGGGTCCTTCATTGAGTCCCACCACAGTAATACAGACAGAAGGACAAATAAAGTGGCCTGAAGGAACCCCCAAAGCAGGAATCCCAAAGATTGCATATTTAATAATAAATAAATAAACGTCACTGTACGGCTGCCCTGGCCCCTTTTGATCAGATTTGCAGCCCCATCCATGACTCTTCCACCTGTCCCAGGAATACATTCACGTTTCCAAGAGGATTCCGGGAGAAAGAAATCTCAGCTGCCCAGAAGTAGCAATCCAATCCGCTTTGCTCATTTCTGCCCAGCTCAATTACCACCGCAGCCATCATCCTCAGCCCCCTATAGCCCTTCTTTGCACTCGCATCTCCTGCCACTCTGGGCCAAACATTCTGTCAGCAGCAGAACTGGGGTTTCCTTTCAGCGTCCAAACGGAACGGGGAACGCGAAGAGGACCTGCGCCGGGCCCTTGAAGCAGAAGATAGGAAAGGCGGTAATTGCTGTAGGAGACGCTCTAGGGTCAGGGGTAGGCAACCTCGGCTCTTTTATAACTGAGGGACTGCAACTCGTAGAATTCCTGAGTCAGCATAGTTAGTCCACGAGTCATAAAAGACCCGAGGTTGCCTACCCCTGCTCTAGGTGTAAATGAGGGAGTCCAATAAAGTTTTGCCTCTTTAGGAGGCAGATGTCTGACCCAGTGTCTTGCTGGCCAGCGGGGTGGGGAAAGTTTTGGCGGGAACGACCTTTAGCTGCTCTTCTACGCCTCAGAAGCTCTGAGGAAGCGGAGCCCCGCCCCTTGTCCCTCCTCCCCTGCAGCCTGGAAAGGGGAGAGGGGAGGGGTAGGGTCCGCCATGACCGAGGGCAGCCTCCGGGGAAGCTTCCCCCGCTCGGACTTCGCCGAAGCGGGAGGACGAATGGCGGCTCCGGGATCTCCTGGGGCGGGAGCAGCAGCGGCCCTTCAGGCGGGGAGTGGAGGCGGCGGGGAATCCGGGGAAAGCAACGACGGCGGCCTTCCCGAGGACACCCGCAGCTCCGAGGCCGAGCGCCGGCGCTTCCGCAGCTACCGCTCCCGGGAAGCCGAGGGGCCGCGGGCGCTCTGCAGCCGCCTGCACCGGCTGTGCCGCGGGTGGCTGCGGCCGGAGCGCAGTAGCAAAGCCGAGATGCTGGACCGGGTGGTGCTGGAGCAGCTGCTGGCCCTATTGCCACCGGAGCTGGCGGGCTGGCTGCGGGAGTGCGGGGCGGAGAGCTGCGCCCAGGCGGTGGCCCTGGCCGAGGGCTTCCTGCTCGGCCCGACATCCACCCAGGAGTTCGGGAAGGGGCGGCAGGTGAGAGACTTTCATCACGCTGGGATGGCGTAATCGTCTGTGGGAATAACATTGTGGGACACTATTCCCACCTTCTCACTTCCCACATAGTTTATCCTGGACTGGACAGCCGCAATGCAAAAGGTATCCCACATGTTGATGGGCATGGACGGGATGAGAAATGTCATAAAATTCATAGTTTTCCAGTGAGTACAACGAGAGGATCGGAAAAATACTTTCAGAATTGCAAGATTATGTTAACAAAGATAGAGCTATTTAACTGAGCTTTCTCTTACTTTATACACGTGTGTACCCTTACGGATATTATTAACATATGTCATAAAATCCATATTTATACTTTATGATTTCCTGTCACTTAAATCTACCCGAATACAGTCAAACATCTAGATTATGTGAACCTGGTACAGGGCCATAACCCTAGATATTTACACTACATGATCTACATAATGCATGGGGCTAAACAGAATGGAACATCTAGGCTTTAATATACCATCTACTATCACAATAGTGAGGGAAAGCTACAGATTGACATAACTTTACACCAGGAGTTCCCAACCGGAACAATATTCCAAGGAGTGCAAAAAACTTGGTTTTTCAAAATTATAGTGTACATGGATAATTTGTTGCCGTTATTTCGAACTTTTCTAAGGATATATCAGAAGTGTTCTAGAGCTGCGAGATATAGAAAGGGTTGGGAACCACTGCTTTACACTTTATGCACATCTCCACAGTTTGTTGTCCTAACTCCCCTGTGTTTCTCAATTTATTACCTAAAAATGTCAAGTTCTGATCTGTAAGTTTCTATCAATCATGTCACAGAATATTGCTCTAAAAAGCAGTTTAAGAAAGGGTCTGTCAGTGGGCAGTTTTTGGTTATGGAAGTTCCTGTCATTGTGTTCATAACTGTTACTAATTCTAGTTGGTTCCATTCTCAATTTGTGGCACGTCATTCTTTTAGCAGAGAAGAGCAATAAAGATGATTAGGGAACCGGAGGGTAAAACATATAAAAAACGGTTGCTGAAACTGGGTATGTCTATTTAATGAAAAGGACTAAGCGTTACATGATACCAGTGTTCCAAAATCTCAGGTTGCCACAAAGAAGAGGGAGGCAAGCTATTCTCCAAAGCACCTGAAGGCAGACAAGAAGCAATGGATGGAAACTAATCAAGGAGGGAAGAAACCTAGAACTAAGGAAAAATTTAATCAGTGGAACAACTTGCCTCCAGAAGTTGTGAATGCTCCAACACTGGAAGTTTTTAAGAGGAGATTGGACAACCCTTTGTCTGAAATGGTGTAGGGTTTCCTGCTTGAGCAGGGGGTTGGATTAGAAAACTTCCAACCTCCCTTCCAACTCTATTATTCTATTCTGTTCCAGTTCACCTTAGTCTCCGTGTACTTATTAAGGACAATATATCATTCACTGAAGTTGGATATCGTTCTGAATCATTTTGCAAAAATGGTTTATTGGGCAAATCTGCCAACAGAGATTCTCCCTAGTTCAGCTTTTCTTTTCTATATATTCAAAATTATCTTAAAACATTTATCAGTAAAAGTTAAACCTGACTGGGAATTTGACATGAGAAAAAAAATGAAGTATCCAAATTGCCTTTAGTGAGAGTCACAATGTTTTCAGTGGGTGCATTTTACCTTTGAAAACATCTCAGTGTTCACTTCAAGCTCTCCCTCTGAACTACCAAGTTGGTGGTTTCCTCATGCAGGAAGCACAGGGAAGCCACCCCAAAAGGGAGGGGAGATTGATCCTGTCTCTATCAGGATATAAATGCCCCCAAATCTAAAGGAAAAAGAGTATGAGATGTACAGGCATAAATACATTCATAAAAAGGAAAGGCCACAATGGTCAGGTGATTATCAACAAATAATAGCCTTCCACAGAGCAGGATTTCTCAAGTTTTCTTTTATGGACTTGAGTTCGAAAAGTTCAATTGGAGAGAAAAAGGTAAGGCAAGTGAACTAACATGGTTAAAGTCATTTGAATCATAAATCAGGCCATTCTATCACTTGCAGGAGCCATTCATGGGGGAGATCTCAGCAGAGCTCCAGGAAAGAGTAGATCCATCCAATGATTCTGAAGATCTTTCATTCAGGAGGATCCAACTGGGACCACCTTGCCAGGTAAGTTAAGAGTTTTTTTGTGAAAGGTTTAAACCCCTTCTATTCATGAGCTTCTTTGAAAACCAAATGCTGAGTCCGTGTGCATTTCAACCTGGTTTCCTCACAGAATGACCCATTTAGAAAATGTAATATGTGTGTTTGGACAGTTTAATCTTTCTTAGTGATTAATATTTATATGTTACTTACATATAAGGTCTATACATATGTTATATATAGTATGTCTAAATGTGTGCTACGTATGTGTACACTTTGAAAGCAAGCAACTAAATTTCATTTTTAATGTGTGCCATTGTGCCCACAGTAAAAAATTACAATAAAGGTTATCTGTCTTTCTGTCTGTCTATCATCTATCTATCTATCTATCTATCTGTCTATCTAAATATTTTTCAAAAAACTTTGGAAAAGCAGATAAAAAAATAAAAACCATGAAGCGAAACAATACCAATTGTACAAAAATTGCTTTAGAAATAGGCCAATATTTCCACTTAAAAATTAATTACAGTATGCACAAATTTCTCATATAATGACCCCTAAGTCAAAGGTGACAGGTTTTCCTGGTAAGACTGTTGGTCAATTGACTTGATATTTCCAGAATCATGTACATTTTTAAAAGAGGCCAGGTAAAAAATTCTTAGTCGGTATCTCTTGTTTTCTAAGAAATGTGTATTTTACTGGACCAGAGAGATGAGGCCATGGGATTCCCCTACCCAAAACCATTTTGGTGAGTTATTCCAAGCCTGGAGAGGGGGGTCCCCAAGAAATATCATTCTGCCACTTGGATGGATCTAAGTCATACTTTCTGCCTTTAAAACAGCAGCATGGAAGAGGTACAGTATGTCTGTCCTACAAGAAAATATCCATTTGTCTCTTGCAAAACTCTCTTTTCTGTGTTGGAAGCAGGGTGGATTTGATTTAAATCAAGTGAATTTAAATCATGATTTAAATCACTAGTAAAAAGGCTCAATTTAAATCAACTCGATTTAAATCATAATTTTTAAAGAGCACTGTCATCTCTGTCCCGCAGCGACTCCTCCTCTGACCCGCTGTTGACTCACTGAAAGTCTCATTCACTTTAATGGGATGGCTGGTGATGCAGCAGTGACACAACAAGGTGAGGAACGTGGCGGGCAGCAAGTGAGTGGATGTCTGCTAACAGGCGCTGCCATGATGGATCTGAAATGACAGGTGCTCTTTAAATGTCAGGACTCATTCTTGCTGGTAATTAGAATCCTTAATATTATTTGCAAAGAAAATGAAGGATCCCTATTTAGAATAATAAGCTGTCAGGTTAGTAAAAAAGCAATATCAGAACCGATTTTAGGTTAATAAGTTAATCCCACATAGTTGGAGAACTATTCAAATTCTTTTATTTAATTAAAACACTAAGCGCCTGGTACAGATGCATTTCTCTTCAAACAATCACGCAGTTTGTAGTGTATGTAGATTTGCAAAACAATGGGATAAAGGAATATTCCTGAACTTTGTTTTATGATTTATCTCATGGTTACTGTGAAATTGTGTGAATGCATCAATGCAGTGCATGTTATCTCAGCTTACAAAGCTTGGATACCAAAAATGTAAATATTGTAGAATATACAGCCTCATGCTATATAACTAAGCTCCATTTCATACTGAACAAACTAAATTATTAATGAATCTTAAATAGAAAACTATATTTAGATAGATTTTTTACTCCAAAAGCATTTTATTAAAATAAATTTAATAAAAAAATCTGATTTCAATAAAAAAATCCAATTTAAATAAAACAAATCCGTTTTTTTAAAAAAATCATTGATTATGATCCACCCTGATAGGAAATAAGAAAGAAAACATAAGAGAGGACTGTCTCATGGGAAAGATTTTCTTTTTCTTTCTAGGATACAGATCCCTTTGAGGAGGTGGCTGTGGACTTCACAGAGGGGGAGTGGTCACTGCTGGATTCTGGCCAGAAGGCCTTGTGCATGGAAGTCATGCTGGAGGTTTCTAGGAATATGGCCGCTCTGGGTAAGGACCCTCATTGGTCTGGGTTCAGTTTATTGGGAAAGGTTTTCAGTGGCAGCTGAACATGGAAGATACTTGCACTCAGATATTTAAAATGGCCAGAACTGTACCTGGCCACCACCTGTAAAACCTCTCCTAATCTCAAGAAAATCAGGGTCAGAGTGTGTAGCATGTAGCTAATATCCAGTGTACAGCGACAGGTGAAAACACTCTCATATACGTCCCCAGGCAGTTATGGCTCATGTTAAAGAATGTCGCTGGTTGATTTTCTGTATATATAATTAGTCTGGAATAGTATTTACTCTTGATTTGTACATATCACCACGAGGTAGGCTTTAATAGCACCTGTTACCTGTGTTCAGTCAAGTACATCCTTATCTTTCACCAGCGGCACTCTAGACATCTCTTCCTCTGTTTCATCCCACTCAGTTTCTCTATATACCATGGAAGATAGAGAGGTCTGTGGGTGAGGAGAGGTTGCATGGGTGCAAACATATCCAGAGTCTCAGTCACCTTCCTGTTCCAAACAGTGATTAAGAGCTTGAGTGTACCTTGCAGTACATCAGCAGTTATAACCCTCAGTTCTTTCTGCAAGCCATTTGGATCCAGCAGTCGCTTGTGGCGGACCAGTTCAATAGGTCCTGCCTCCCTGCAGGGGGTACAACTTTTCAGAAACTCATTGACACAAAATTGTGACCTGAGCAAATGGAAGGACCAAAGACAAGGCCACCAATGTATAGCATTTAACTAATATCCAGTGGACAGCCACAGGTGCAAAGAGTTCCATACATTAGGGCTTTTCAACCTTTTCACCCATTGTACCACATTTAGGATATGGCAACATTCCAGTACCACCAGTCACCTAGGAAGGTATCAAAAACTTGATGACGCAAAAAAAGGGACAAAAAGTGATGAAGTACAGGTAGTCCTCGACTTACAACAGTTCGCTTACTGACTGTTCAAAGTTACAATGACACTGAAAAAATACTCCCCAAGCCACAGCCGAGCAACTCACCTGCCTCCCCACCCGGCGGCACTCTTCCTCCAGTCTGAGGTTTTCATTGTTGTGAGCATTTGTTTTGAGGATTGGCAGCAGGGGTGGAGTGGGTATGTGTTTGGTTTTTATTCCACCCGTCTGCTGGGTGGTTGGAGCAGGTTTTGGTCACTTCACATGATCCTGGGACACTGTGACCATCATAAATATGAATCAGTTGCCAAGCATCTGAATGTAAATCACAAGACCCGGGAGATGCTGCAACATTCCAGCTGATTGGCTGGCACTTCTTCTGGGCTCAGAAGTGGCAGGATCAGCACCGAGCTCTAACTGGAGCCTGGCGCTGATCCTAGCGCTTCCACTGAGCCCTGACAGCCCCGAAGAAGCACTGATCCTGGAGCTTCCGCTGAGCCCTGACAGCCCTGCAGCTCCAGTCATCTCTCGCTCAGGCTTCTGTAGTGCTGCCACCAGTTCAGCTCATTCCCCTCCCCCGCTACCACTTTTCTAGAATGGTCGTGCACCACCTGCCAGGTGCCAATGTACCACAGGTGGTACCCATACCACTGGTTGAAAAGCCCTGCCATACACTACACTTTGATTCTCTTTAACAGCCAGCCCCACCCCCGCCCCGGATCCCAAACCAGCTGGGCTATTTCATGGGCAATTTTGTCCAAAGTTGTCATTACAGCTACTCTTCAAGAAAACAACTAAGGCCTTGGCACAAATGCTCACCATAGCTTTGTGAAAGGCCTTAGATCAGGGGTGTCAAACTGCCGGCCCACGGTCCAGACGTGTCATGTAGAAGCTACGCCCACCCCATTGCCGGCAATGGCAAAACAGTCCTGATAAGTCTCGTGACATCACATGATGTCGCGAGTTTGACACGTCTGCCTTAGTTACTCCACAGAAATGCCTGGGAAGATTGACCTATCAGCACCAAAGCCTTAATCTGGTTCAGGGCTGAAAAATCTTGAGGTTTCCATTAGAGTGTCCTAGGACCTAGATAACAATTTCAACCCAACATCTCCTAGTTTTAACACATGGCTGATACCCAACCTAAAACTCGGGCATATTTTTGACAGGGAGAGACAACCCCCCTCCCTTCCTAATAATTTTGAATTCTAATGAGAATTTCTGTTTTTTTTCCCCAAACTAGGTGATGGTGATGGGCTGGAAAATGAGAATGACAAACAGCTGAGGTCATTGACACTACAAAGTGGAATGTCTACAAAGAGCCATTCCATATCTTTTACTTTATCTAAAATACAGCAATGGAAATTCACTGAGAGCACTGATACTACTTCACATCAAAGGATCCACACAGGGGACGAACCATATAAATGCCTGGAGTGTGGAAAAAGCTTTTTTTGCAACTTACAACTTTTTAATCATAAGAGGATCCACACTGGGGAGAGACCATATAAATGTATACAGTGTGGAAATGCATTTACTC
Organism: Vipera berus; assembly: GCF_964194415.1. NCBI lineage: Eukaryota > Metazoa > Chordata > Lepidosauria > Squamata > Viperidae > Vipera > Vipera berus. Next base: position 283,991,665 of record NC_138203.1, on the reverse strand, counting down.
AGAAAAGTGGTCTTATTAGTCATGAAAGAATCCATACAGGAGAGAAACCGTTTCAACGTACAGAATGTGGAAAGAGCTTTGCTCAGAAAGGAAATCTTAAACTACATCAGACAATCCATAAAGGAGAGAAACCATTTCAATGTATAGAATGTGGAAAGAGCTTTGCTCAGAAAAGACAACTTAATGTTCATGTTAGAATCCACACACGGCAGAGATCGTATAAATGCTTGGAGTGTGGAAAAAGTTTTCATTGGAACAGAGATCTTATTCGTCATGAAAGGATCCACACTGGGGAGAGACCATATAAATGTATACAATGTGGAAATGCGTTTATTCAGAAAAGTGGTCTTATTAGTCATGAAAGAATCCATTCAGGAGAGAAACCATTTCAATGTACAGAATGTGGAAAGAGATTTGCTCAGAAAAGACAACTTAATGTTCATGTTAGAATCCACACAGGGCAGAGATCGCATAAATGCTTGGAGTGTGGAAAAAGCTTTCATTGGAACAGACATCTTATTTGTCATGAAAGGATCCACACTGGGGAGAGACCATATAAATGTATACAATGTGGAAATGCGTTTACTCAGAAAAGTGGTCTTATTAGTCATGAAAGAATCCATACAGGAGAGAGACCATTTCAATGTACAGAATGTGGAAAGAGCTTTGCTCAGAAAGGAAATCTTAAACTACATCAGACAATCCATACAGGAGAGAAACCATTTCAATGTACAGAATGTGGTAAGAGCTTTGCTCGGAAATGCCGACTTAAATTTCATCAGACAACCCATACAGGAGAGAAACCATTTCAATGTACAGAATGTGGAAAGGGCTTTGCTCAGAAAGGACAACTTAATGTTCATGTTAGAATTCACACAGGGCAGAGATCGTATAAATGCTTGGAGTGTGGAAAAAGCTTTCATTGGAACAGTGATCTAATTTGTCATGAAAGGATCCACACTGGGGAAAGACCATACAAGTGCATGGAGTGTGGAAAGCAATTTACTCACAAAAATTATCTTGCTAAACATGAAAAAATCCATACAGGGGAGAGACCACATAAATGCACAGAATGTGGAAAGTGCTTTGCTCAGAAAGGAAAACTTAATTTCCATAAGAGGATCCACACTGGGGAGAGACCATATAAATGTATACAGTGTGGAAAAGCGTTTACTCAGAAAAGTGTTCTTATTAGTCATGAAAGAATCCATACAGGAGAGAAACCATTTCAATGTACAGAATGTGGAAAGAGCTTCGCTCAGAATGGACAACTTAAATTTCATCAGACAATCCATACAGGGGAGAAACCATTTCAGTGTTCAGAATGTGGGAAGAGCTTTTCTCAGAAAAGACAGCTTAATGTTCATGTTAAAATCCACACAGGGCAGAGATCGTTTAAATGCTTCGAGTGTGGAAAAAGCTTTCTTTGGAACAGAGATCTTATTTGTCATGAAAGGATCCACACTGGGGAGAGACCATATAAGTGCATGGAGTGTGGAAAGCAATTTACTCGGAAAATTTATCTTATTAATCATGAAAGAATTCATACAAGGGAAAATAAATGCACAGAATGTGGAAAAAGCTTTGCTCAGAGAAGACAACTTAATGTTCATGTTAGAATCCACACAGGGCAGAGATCATATAAATGCTTGGAGTGTGGGAAAAGTTTTTATTCAAGCACAGAACTTATTCATCATGAAAGGATCCATACTGGGGAGAGACCATATACATGCATGGAGTGTGGAAAGAGCTTTATAGACAAATGGCACCTTGCTTTCCACCAAAAGAGGCACACGCAGGAAAGACCGTATAAATGCATGGACTGTGGAAAAAGCTTTCATTGGAACAGCGATCTTATTTGTCACAAAAGGACCCACACTGGGGAGAGACCATACAAGTGCATGGAATGTGGAAAGCGATTTACTCGGAAAATTTATCTTATTAATCATGAAAGAATCCATACAGGAGAAACACCCTATAAATGCACACAATGTGGAAAAAGCTTTGCTCAAACAGCACAACTTAATGCTCATAAAAGGCTCCACAGAGAATAGATGAATGTAGTGTGAAAAAAGCTTTAATAATCACAAGGCATTTACTCATGAAGGAATCCACACTCAGGAAAAGCCATATATTGCAAGGAGTGTGTGGATATAATTTTTCCTGGGAAAGAACATTTTACTCATCATAAAAGGATATACATAGGGAAGAAACCTAAATGGACAAAGGGGAAAGGCCTCTAGTAGAAACTCCATTAAAGGATTCACACAAGAGAAATCATGTAAATGCAAAGAGTGTGGAAAAGCTAAGCTTTGGAAGGACACCATAATTCTCATAAAATGATGCCCATAGAGGGAAGTATATAAATCCATGGAAGTAGCCTCAGAATAATCTTCGCCCCAAATATTTGAATTCATTCAGAGCAGCGAGGATTTCTGTTGCCTATTTTGACTTGCATTTCTCTCCACACACACCTCCCAATGCTGTAGAAACAGGGATGCAAAATAGGAATTAAACTCTTCAGTTTCTTGCTTTTTGCCCATCACCATTTTACTATCATTTCTGAGCTTCTCGATATCCTCTCAGGGTTGGTGGTTGAGTTCCCCAAACTCATAGTTTTGGGTGACTTCAACCTATCATCCCTGGGGGGATCATCTGAGTTAGTTCGGGAGTTCATGGCTTCCATGACGGCCATGGACCTGATGCAGGTTATTCAGGGCCCAACTCATGGGGGGGGGGTCACACGCTCGATCTGGTTTTTCTATCCGGACGGTGGTTAGATGATTTCGGGGGGGGGTTCTCCAATTATTACACCCCTGTCATGGACCGATCATCATCTCCTGCGGTTGGTCTTCCGTTTTGCCACTCCCCGTCGTGGGGTTGTTGAGCCAATCAGATGGTTCCGTCCTAGGCGCCTGATGGACCCTGAGCAGTTCCAGACGGTGCTGGGGCCCCCACCTGCCTCCTTTGCTCACAGCTCGGTCGATGCCCTAGTGGAAGCCTGGGAAAGGGCAGCCACAGAGGCACTCGACCAAGTTGTACCCATGCGGCCCTTGACCCGGCGCAGATCCCAATGGGCTCCATGGAGCTCCGGGAGATGAAGTGTCGGAGACGGGGCCTAGAGAGCTGTTGGAGATCCAGCCGATCCGAATCCGGCCGGTTACGACTAAGGTCGTTTACGAGAACTTATCTCGCGGCGATGAGGGTGGCGAGGTCTAACCACTTCGCCACTCTCATCGCGTCCGCAGATAATCGCCCGGCCGCCCTGTTTAGGGTAACTCGCTCTCTCCTTAATCGGGAGGTGAGGGAGGACCCCTTGCAGGGTCGAGCCGAGGAGTTTAGTCGATTTCTGTCGGACAAAATCGCTCAAATCCGGACCAGTCTGGACTCCGACTGGGCAGAGTCTGACGATGAGGATACGGGCGGCCTTGTTGATTTAATCTGGGAAGAGTTCGACCCTGTGACTCCTGAAGAAGTGGACAAGATCATGGGGAAGCTGAGCTCCACCACGTGTTTGTTGGACCCGTGCCCCTCCTGGCTGACTTATGCAGCCCGGGATGGGACACGAGGCTGGCTCCAGGCAGTGATTACTGCTTCTTTGAGTCAGGGTAGTTTTCCCGCCGCCTTAAAGGAGGCGGTGGTGAGACCCCTCCTCAAGAAGCCTGCCTTGGACCCAGCAATTTTAAACAACTATCGTCCGGTCTCCAACCTTCGCTTTTTGGCGAAGGTTGTTGAGAGTGTGGTGGCGCATCAGCTCCCTTTGTTCTTGGAGGAAGCTGACTACCTAGACCCGTACCAATCGGGTTTCAGGCCCGGGTACAGCATGGAGACGGCATTGGTCGCGCTGGTGAATGATCTCTGGCGGGCTCGGGACAGGGGTTGTTTCTCTGTCCTAGTCCTTTTAGACCTCTCAGCGGCTTTTGATACCATCGACCATGGTATCCTGCTGCGACGTCTCAGGGGGTTAGGAGTGGGAGGCACAGTTCTCCAGTGGTTCTCCTCTTACCTTCTGGGACGTTCGCAGTCGGTGTAGGCAGGGGGGCAGAGATCGACCCTGAGACCTCTCATTTGTGGAGTTCCTCAGGGATTGGTTCTCTCGCCTCTCCTGTTCAACATCTATATGAAGCCGTTGGGTGAGATCATTCGTGGTTTTGGAGTTGGGTATCACCAATATGCTGATGATACCCAGCTTTTTATTTCGACCCCAAACCACCCCAGTGATGCCCTCGACGTGATGTTCCGTTGCCTGGAGGCGGTCCGGGTCTGGATGGGGAGGAACAGGCTTCGACTCAACCCTGACAAGACTGAGTGGCTGTTCGTGCTGGCATTCCGGGAAATTCCGATCATTCCATCACTGGCCATGGGGGGTGAGCTATTACCCCCCGTAGATAGGGCCCGCAACTTGGGGGTCCTTCTAGACTCACAGCTCTCTTTGGAAGAGCATATTGGAGCTGTGACTAGGGGGGCCTTTGCCCAGGTTCGCCTGGTGCGCCAGTTGCGGCCCTATCTAGACCGGGATGCCTTGCGCACAGTCACTCATGCGCTCGTGACCTCTTGTCTAGACTACTGTAATGCTCTCTACATGGGGCTGCCCTTGAGGTCCACCCGGAGACTCCAACTGGTGCAGAATGCAGCCGCGCGAGTTGTCTTGGGAGTTTCCCGATACTCCCATGTTACACCTTTGCTCCGCGAGCTGCATTGGCTACCGGTTGCTCTCCGGGTGAGGTCCAAGGTGTTAGTTATGACTTACAAAGCCCTTCATGGCATGGGTCCGGATTACCTACGGCAACACCTGCGGCCAGCGTCAACTTCCCTCCATCCAGTGCGCTCCCACAGAGAGGGCCTCCTCAGGGTGCCGCCGATCAAAGAATGCCGATTGGTGACCCCCCAGGGGGAGAGCGTTCTCTGTGGGCACACCAGACCTTTGGAACCGCTTACCGGTTGAGCTCCGGATGGCCCCCGACCTTCGCTCCTTCCGGCGCGATCTCAAAACATTCTTTTTCGAACAAGCTGGCCTGGTCTGACGGGATGGGGTTGGGTTTTTAAAACTAGTTTTAACTTTAATATGTATTGATTTTATGGGCATGATGTTTAATGACTTTTTAATTTTTGTATTCGATTTTTATTGTGTATTGCCCTGTTCACCGCCCTGAGTCCTTCGGGAGAAGGGCGGTATAGAAATCAAATTATTAAATTAAATTAAATTAAATTTCCAACTAGAGCACTGGTGGGTTCCTTGATTTCCCTCATAATTTATCTAAAAAGCTATATATAAAACAGAATCCACATGCATTTATCAAATTTAGAAAGCATTTTCATCTGCAGTTTCGTTAATTCCCACAAAATGGTGGTCTTGTTTTTTCTGTTCTCTTAAGATTTATCTGAACAAGTCTTCTCCTTTGTCTTTGTTATCTTCTGACCAGAAGGAAGAGTGAGATCAGCCCCAGAAAGACAACCTCTTTTTGAGCAGTTGCCAAGGCAATTGATCCTCACTACTTGAGTTTCTGAATACATTTTGGAAAAGAAACACTATACTCTTGGAACCTTGCTAATAAACTCTTATGTCCTGTAATACTACAGTCCGCTGTTGTGTATTCTTTTTTCACCATCTCATCCTGTCGTGGTCAGCAATACCAAGCCCCACATTTGAGTCTAGCTAGGAGGAGAAACCCACTTCAGGAGGCCAATTTCTCAGTTTTTTAAGGTAGTGCATGCCCTTGAAACCAGATCAGCTCTTCAAAATCCACCAGGCAGGAAAGATTAAGCAGAAAAGGTGAACAAAAAGCCAAGACTTCAACAGAACAGAAATAGATATAAAACAGAAAAGATGTCGGGCAGATTGTACTCTTTAGAAAATGGGGGGTTCTCAGTCATGCAGGGCAGAATTCCCCCAACCTTTCCCACTTTGTTGAAGTATCTGTGCATTTGCCCGCTCTTTGCATAAGTGGGGATGTGTGGGTACACATGTACTCTTGGCCGCCACTTCTGTGGCCCAGTTCCGAAGGGCTTAATTCTTGGCATCCCCTTCTGGGGAGGGAGAGTTGAGGACTCCTGATTCAGGTCATGGCTGTCCTAAAGGTGTTTTTTCTAAAGACAACTGGATTTTGTTTTTGCTTGAAGGTGTTTCGCTTCTCATTCAAGAAGCTGAGAACTGAAGAGGGAAAACAAAGTCCGGTTGTCTTGAAAAATCACCTTTGGGGGTTCTTCATTGAGTCCCATCACAGTAATACAGACAGAAGGACAAATAAAGTGGCCTGAATCTCCAAAGCATGAATCGATTGCATGTTTAATACTAAATAAACGTCACTGTATGGCTGCCATGGCCTCTTGTTATCAGATTTGCAGCACTATCCATGTCTCTTCCATCTGTCCCAGGAACATAAAATCCACGTCTCCAAGAGGATTCCAGAAGAAAGAAATCTCAGCTGCCCAGAAGCAGCAATCCAATCCCCTTTACTCATTTCTGCCCAGCTCAATCACCACCGCAGCCATCATCCTCAGCCCCCTATAGCCCTTCTCTGCACTCGCATCTCCTGCCACTCTGGGAAAAACGTTCTGTCAGCAGCAGAACTGGGGTTTCCTTTCAGCGTCCAAACGGAAAAGGGAACGCGAAGAGGACTTGCGCCGGCCCTTGAAGCAGAGAACAGGAAAGGCGGTAATTGTTGTAGGAGACCCTCTAAGGTCAGGGGTAGGCAACCAAGGCTCTTTTATGACCAAGGGACTTCACCTCCCAGAATTCCTGAGTCAGAATAGTTGAAGTCCACGAGTCATAAAAGAGCCGAGTTTGCCTACCCCTGCTCTAGGTTTAAATGGGGGAGTCCAATGGGGTTTTGCCTCTCTTGGAGGCAGGCGTCTCTGACCCAGTGTCTTGCTGGGCAGCGGGGCGGGGAAAGTTTTGGCGGGAACGACCTTTAGCTGCTCTTCTCCGCCTCAGAAGCTCTGAGGAAGCGGAGCCCCGCCCCTTGTCGCCATCCCTGAAACCGGGAAAGAGGCGGGGCGAGGGGAGCGAACGGGGCAGGGTCTGCCGTGACCGAGGGCGGCCTAGGAAGGAGCTTCCCCCACTCGGGCTTCGCCGAAGTGGGAGGCCGAATGGCAGCCCCGGGATCTCCTTGGGCGGGAGCCCTTAAGGCGGGGAGCGGAGGTGGCGGGGAATCCGGGGAAAGCGACGACTACGGCCCCCGCAGCTCCGAGGCCGAGCGCCGGCGCTTCCGCAGCTGTCGCCCCCGGGAGGTCGAGGGGCCCCGGGCGCTTTGCAGCCGCCTGCACCGGCTGTGCCGCGAGTGGCTGCAGCCGGAACGGAGCTGCAAAGCCGAGATGGTGGACCGGGTGGTGCTGGAGCAGCTGCTGGCCCTGCTGCCCCCGGAGCTGGCGGGCTGGCTGCGGGAGTGCGGGGCGGAGAGCTGCGCCCAGGCGGTGGCCCTGGCCGAGGGCTTCCTGCTCGGCCCGACATCTACCCAGGAGCTCGGGAAGGGGCGGCAGGTGAGAGACTTTCATCACGCTGGGATGGCGTAATCGTCTGTGGAAATAACTTTGTGGGACACTATTCCCACCTTCTCACTTCCCACATAGTTTGTCCTGGACTGGACAGCCGCAATGCAAAAGGTATCCCACATGTTGATGGGCGTGGACGGGATGAGAAATGTCATAAAATTCATAGGTTTTCCAGCGAGTACAAGGAGAGGATCGGAAAAATGCTTTCAGAATTGCAAGATTATGTTAACAAAGATAGAGCTATTTAACTGAGCTTTCTCTTACTTTATACACGTGTGCATCCTTCCGGATATTATCAACATATGCCATAAAATCAGTATTTATACTTTATGATTTCCTGTCACTTAAATTTACCCGAATACAGTCAAACATCTAGATTATGTGAACCTGGTGCAGGGCCATAACACTAGATACACATTATATATTTACACTACATGATCTACATAATGCGTGGTGCTAAACAAAATAGAACATCTAGGCTTTGATAGACCAGGTACTATCACAATAGGGAGGGAAAGCAACAGATTGACATACCTTTTTACACCAGGAGTTCCCAAACGGGTGCAAGACAATATTCCAGGGGGTGCAAAAAACTTGGTTTTTCAAAATTATACTGTACATGCATAATTTGTTGCCATTATTTCCAACTTTTGTAAGGAGTGGGAGAATATATCAGAAGTGTTCTAGAGCTGTGAGATATAGAAAGGGTTGGGAACCACTGCTTTAAACTTTATGCACATCTCCACAGTTTGTTGTCCTAACTCCCCTGTGTTTCTCAATTTATTACCTAAAAATGTCAAATTGTAATCTGTCAGTTTTTATCAATCATGTCACAGAATATTGTTCTAAAAAGCAGTTTAAGAAACTGTCCTGTCAGTGGGCAGTTTTTGGTTATGGAAGTTCCTGTCATTGTGTTCATAACTGTTACTAATTCTAGTTGGTTCCATTCTCAATTTGTGGCACGTCATTCTTTTAGCAGAGAAGAGCAATAAAGATGATTAGGGGACCTGAGGCTAAAACATATAAAGAACAGTTGTTGGAACTGGGTATGTCTATTTAATGAAAAGAAGGACTAAGGGTTACATGATACCAGTGTTCCAAAATCTCAACTTGCCACAAAGAAGAGGGAGGCAAGCTATTCTCCAAAGCACCTGAAGGCAGACAAGAAGCAATGGATGAGAAGAAACCTAGAACTAAGGAAAAATTTAATCAGTGGAACAACTTGCCTTCAGAAGTTGTGAATGCTCCAACACTGGAAGTTTTTAAGAGGAGATTGGACAACCATTTGTCTGAAATGGTGTAGGGCTTCCTGCCTGAGTAGGAGGTTGGATTAGAAGACCTCTAAGCTCCCTTCCAACTCTATTATTCTATTCTGTTCCAGTTCACCTTAGTCTCCGTGTACTTATTAAGGAGAATATATCATTCACTGAAGTTGGATATCGTTCTGAATCATTTTGCAAAAGTGGTTTATTGGGCAAATCTGCCAACAGAGATTCTCCCTAGTTCAGCTTTTCTTTTCTATATATTCAAAATTATCTTAAAACATTTATCAGTAAAAGTTAAACCTGACTGGGAATTTGACATGAGAAAAAATGAAGTATCCAAATTGCCTTTAGTGAGAGTCACAATGTTTTCAGTGGGTGCATTTTACCCTTGAAAACATCTCAGTGTTCACTTCAAGCTCTCCCTCTGAACTACCAAGTTGGTGGTTTCCTCACTGCAAGAAGCACAGAGAAGCCACCACGAAAGGAAAGGGAGATTGATCCTGTCCTTCTCAGGAGATTAAAGAGCCAAATCTAAAGGAAAAAGAGTACGAGGTAGTACAGGCATAAATACATTCATAAAAAGCAAAGGCCACAATGGTCAAGTAAAGGGGAGGAGCTAAAGAGGCGTCTCCTGATCAGAAGGAAAAGGAAATAAAGAACAATGAAGTATTTCACAAAAATGGCAGGCGATTATCAAGAAATAATAGCCATCCACAGAGCAGGTGTTTTCAAGTTCTCTTATATTGATTTGAGTTTGAAAAGAATTTGAGTTTGAAATTCGAGAGAAAAAGGTAAAGCAGCCAATTAACATGGTTAAGGTCATTTGAAAGTGGATCATAAATCAGGCTATTCGATCACTTGCAGGAGCTATTCATGGGGGAGATTTCAGCAGAGCTCCAGGGAAGAGGAGATCCATCCAATGATTCTAAAGATCTTTCTTTCAGGAGGATCCAACTGGGACCACTTTGCCAGGTAAGTTAAGGTTTTTTTTGAAAAGTTTAAACCCCTTCTATTCATGAGCTTTGAAAACCAAATGCTGAGTCCGTGTGCATTTAAACCTGATTTCCTCACAAAATGACCCATTTAGAAAATGTAATATACTGTATATGTTGGAACAGTTTAATATTTCTTGGTGATTAATATTTATATGTTACATGTAAGGATGTAGGTCTATACATATGTTATATATAGTATGTCTAAATATGTGTAATGTGCGTGTACACTTTGAAAGCAAGCAACTAAATTTCATTTTTAATGTGTGCCATTGTGCCCACAATAAAAAATTACAATAAAGGTTGTCTGTCTGTCTGTCTGTCCATCTATCTTATCTATCTAAATAGTTTTCAAAAAAACTTTGGAAAAACAGATAAAAAATAAAAACCATGAAGCGAAACAATACCAATTGTACAAATATTGCTTTAGAAATAGGCCAATATATCCACTTAAAAATAAATTACAGTATGCACAAATTTCTCATATAAAGACCCCTAAGTCAAAGGTCAGGCTGTTGGTCAAGTGACTTGATATTTCCAGAATCATGTACATTTTGAAATAGGTCAGATAAAAAATTCTTAGTATCTCTTGTTGTCTAAGAAATGTGTATTTTACTGGGCAGAGAGATGAGGCCATGGGATTCCTATACCCAAAACCATTTTGGTGAGTTATTCCAGGCCTGGGGAGGAGGGTGCCCGAGGAATACCATTCTGCCACTTGGATGCATTTAAGTCATACTATCTGCCTTTAAAACAGCAGCATGGAAGAGGTATGTCTGTCCTACAGGAAAATATCAATTTGTCTCTTGGAAAACTCTTTTCTGTGTTGGAAGCAGGGTGGATTTGATTTAAATCAAGTGGATTTAAATCAACTCAATTTAAATCATAATTTTTAAAGAGCACTGTCATCTGTGTCCCGCAGCGACTCCTCCGACCCACTGTTGACTCACTGAAAGTCTCATTCACTTTAATGGGATGGCTGGTGATGCGGCAGTAACACAACAAGGTGAGGAACGTGGCAGGCAGCAGGTGAGTTAATGTCCCCTAACAGGCGCTGCCATGATGGATCTGAAATGACAGGTGCTCTTTAAATGTTAGGATTCATTCTTGCTGGTAGTTAGAATCTTTAATATTATTTGCAAACAAAATGAAGTTTTCCTATTTAGAATAATGTCAGATTAGTAAAACAGCAATATCAGAAATGATTTTAGGTTAATTAGTTAATCACAAATAGTTGGAGAACTATTCAAATTCTTTTATTTAATTAAAACACTTAGCGCCTGGTATAGATGCATTTCTCTTCAAACAATCATACTGTTTGTAGTGTACATAGCTTTGCAAAACAATGGAATAAAGGAATATTCCTGAACTTTGTTTTATGATTTATCTCATGGTTACTGTGAAATTGTGTGAATGCATCATTGCCGTGCACGATATCTCAGCTTAGAGAGCTTGGATACCAAAAATGTAAATATTGCAGAATATACAGCCTTATGCTACATACGTAAGCTCCATTTCATGCTGAATAAACTAAATTATCAATGAATCTTAAATAAAAAACTATATTTAGATAGATTTTTTTACTCCAAAAGCATTTTTTATTTTTATTTATTTTTATTACATTTATATCCCGCCCTTCTCCGAAGACTCAGGGCGGCTTACAAGCTTAGCAGTAGCCTTCATTCTATGTATATGCCTGCTTGTTAGGGCTTTCACACACACACACCCCAAGCGGCATTATTACAAAGTCAGCTTATTGCCCCCAACAATCTGGGTCCTCATTTTACCTACCTCGGAAGGATGGAAGGCTGAGTCACCTTGAGCCTGGTGGGATGCGAACCTGCACTAATTGCAGGCAGCTGGTGTTACTTAAGGAGGCATTAGCCCACTGCTCCACCAAGGCTCATAAATAAATTTAATAAAAATCAAAAATATCTGATTTAAATAAAAAATGATTTTTTAATTTTTTTAAAAAAATCATTGATCATTATCCACCCTGATTAGAAGTAAAAAAAACATGAGAGGACTGTTTCATGGGAAAAATTTTCTTTTTCTTTCTAGGACACTGATCCCTTTGAGGAGGTGGCTGTGGATTTCACAGAGGGGGAGTGGTCACTGCTGGATTCTGGCCAGAAGGCCTTGTGCATGGAAGTCATGCTGGAGGTTTCTAGGAATATGGCCGCTCTGGGTAAGGACCCTCATTGGTCTGGGTTCAGTTTATTGGGAAAGGTTTTCAGTGGCAGCTGAACATGGAAGATACTTGCACTCAGATATTTAAAATGGCCAGAACTGTACCTGGCCACCACCTGTAAAACCTCTCCTAATCTCAGGAAAATCAGGGTCAGAATGTGTAGCATGTAGCTAATATCCAGTGTACAGCGACAGGTGAAAACACTCTCATATACGTCCCCAGGCAGTTATGGCTCATGTTAAAGAATGTTGCTGGTTGATTTTCTGCATATATAATAAGTCTGGAATAGTATTTACTCTTGATTGTACATATCACCACGAGGTAGGCCTTAATAGCACCTGTTACCTGTGTTCAGTCGAGTTCATCCTTATCTTTCACCAGCGGCACTCTAGACATCTCTTCCTCTGTTTCATCCCACTCAGTTTCTCTATATACCATGGAAGACAAGAGAGGTCTATGGGTGAGGAGAGGTTGCATGGGTGCAAACATATCCAGAGTCTCAGTCACCTTCCTGTTCCAAACAGTGATTAAGAGCTTGAGTGTACCTTGCAGTAGATCAGCAGTTATAACCCTCAGTTCTTTCTGCAATCCATTTGGATACAGTAGTCACCGCTGGCAGACCAGTTCAATAGGTTCTGCCTCCCTGCAGGGGGTACAGCTCTTGAGAAACTTACTGACACAAGATTGCGGCCTGAGCAAATGGTGGGACCAAAGACAAGGCCACTAATGTACAGCATGTAACTAATATCTAGACAGCAACAGGTGCAAAGAGTTCCATACACTACACTTTGATTATCTAACAGCCAGGCCCCCCTGAACCAGCTGAGCTACTTCATGGACAATTTTGTCCAAGGTTGTCATTACAGTTACTCTTCTAGAAAACAACTAAAGCCTTGGCAGAAATGCTCACCATAGCTTTGTGAAAACCTTAGATCAGGGGTGTCAAACTGCCGGCCCACAGACCGGACGTGTCATGTAGAAGCTACGCCCACCCCATTGCCGGCAATGGCAAAACAGTCCTGATACGTCTCATGATGTCACGTGATGTCGCGAGTTTGACATGTGTGTCTTAGATGCTCCACAGAAATTCCTGGGCAGATTGACCTATCAGCAGCACAGCCTTAATCTGGTTCAGGGCTGAAAAATCTTGTGGATACCATTAGAGTGTCCTAGGACCTAGATAACAATTTCAACCCAACATCTAGTTTTAACACATGGCTGATACCCAACTTGATACTCAGATGGGCATATTTTTGACAGGGAGAGACAACCCCCCTCCCTTCCTAGTCATTTTGAATTCTAATGAGAATTTCTGGTGTTTTTTTTTTCAAAATAGGTGATGGTGATGGGCTGGAGAATGAGAATGACAATCAGCTAAGGTCAAAAAAAAGCTTTTTTTGCAACTCACAACTTTTTAATCATAAAAGGATCCACACTGGGGAGGGACTATATAAATGTATACAATGTGGAAATGCATTTATTCAGAAAAGTGGTCTTATTAGTCATGAAAGAATCCATACAGGAGAGAAACCATTTCAATGTACAGAATGTGGAAAGACCTTTCCTCAGAAATGCCGTCTTAAATTTCATCAGACAACCCATACAGGGGAGAAACCGTTTCAATGTACAGAATGTGGAAAGAGCTTTGCTCGGAAATGCCGACTTAAATTTCATCAGACAACCCATACAGGAGAGAAACCATTTCAATGTACAGAATGTGGAAAGAGCTTTGCTCAGAAAGATCAACTTAATGTTCATGTTAAAATCCACACAGGGCAGAGAGCGTATAAATGCTTGGAGTGTGGAAAAAGCTTTCATTGGAACAGCTATCTTATTTGTCATGAAAGGATCCACACTGGGGAGAGACCATATAAATGCATACAATGTGGAAATGCATTTACGCAGAAAAGTGGTCTTATTAGTCATGAAAGAATCCATACAGGAGAGAAACCATTTCAGTGTACAGAATGTGGAAAGAGCTTCACTCACAAAGGACATCTTAAACTTCATCAGACAATCCATACAGGAGAGAAACCATTTCAATGTGCAGAATGTGGAAAGAGCTTTGCTCGGAAATGCCGACTTAAATTTCATCAGACAACCCATACAGGGGAGAAACCATTTCAATGTACAGAATGTGGAAAGAGCTTTGCTCGGAAATGCCGACTTAAATTTCATCAGACAACCCATACAGGAGAGAAACCATTTCAATGTACAGAATGTGGAAAGGGCTTTGCTCAGAAAGGACAACTTAATGTTCATGTTAGAATCCACACAGGGCAGAGATCATATAAATGCTTGGAGTGTGGAAAAAGCTTCCATCGGAACAGCGATCTTATTTGTCATGGAAGGATCCACACTGGGGAGAGACCATACAAGTGCATGGAGTGTGGAAAGCAATTTGCTCAGAAAATTTATCTTGCTAAACATGAAAAAATCCATACAGGGGAGAGACCACATAAATGCACAGAATGTGGAAAGTGCTTTGCTCAGAAAGGAAAACTTAATTTTCATAAGAGGATCCACACTGGGGAGAGACCATATAAATGTATACAGTGTGGAAAAGCGTTTACTCAGAAAAGTGTTCTTATTAGTCATGAAAGAATCCATACAGGGGAGAAATCATTTTAATGTACAGAATGTGGAAACAGCTTTGCTCAAACAGCACAGCTTAATGCTCATGAAAGGCTCCACAGAGAAGAGAGACCATATAGTGTGAAAAAAGCTTTAACAATCACAAGATTTATTATTATTTATTTATTTAATTAATTTGTATACCGCCCTTCTCCCGAAGGACTCAGGGCGGTGAACAGGACAATACATAATAAAAAACAAGATACAAAAATTAAAAAGTAATTAAACAGCAATGCCCGTAAATAAATTAGTACACATTAAAAATTTAAAACCGATTTATAAAACCCAACCCCATCCCATCAGGCCAGGCCAGCTTGTTCAAAAAGGTAGGTTTTGAGATCGCGCCGGAAGGAGCGGAGATCAGGCGCCATCCGGAGCTCGACCGGAAGATGGTTCCATAAATCCGGCGCGCCCACAGAGAACGCCCTCCCCCTGGGGGCCACCAGTCGGCATTCTTTGACTGGTGGCACCCTGAGGAGGCCCTCTCTGTGGGAGCGTACTGGGCAGAGGGAAGTTGACGCCGGCCGCAGGTGCTCCCCAAGGTATTCCGGACCCATGCCATGTAGGGCTTTGTAGGTCATTACTAACACCTTGAATCTCACCTGGAAGACAACTGGAAGCCAATGCAGCTCGCGGAGCAGAGGTGTAACATGGGAGTGTTGGGAAACTCCCAACACAACTCTCGCGGCTGCATTCTGTACCAGTTGGAGCCTCCGAGTGGTCTTCAAGGGTAGCCTCATGTAGAGAGCGTTGCAGTAGTCCAGACGAGAGGTCACGAGCGTGTGAGTGACCATACGTAAGGCATCCCGGTCTAGATAGGGCCGCAACTGGCGCACCATGCGAACCTGGGCGAAGGCCCCCCTAGTCACAGCTACTATATGGTCTTCTAAGGAAAGCTGTGAATCTAGGAGGACTCCCAAGTTGCGAGCCCTATCTACGGGGGGTAATAACTCACCCCCCATAGAGAGGGGTGGAATATCCTGAACATCCTGAGTAAAGAGATTTACTCATGAAGGAATCCACTCTCGGGAAAATCTATATGTTGCAAGGAGTGAGGATATAATTTTTCCTGGGAAAGAACATTTTACTCATAAAAGGATCCACGTAGGGAAGAAACCTAAATGGACAAGGGAAAGACCTCTAGTAGAAACTCTTCATTCAAAGCAGCCAGGATTTCTGTTGCCTATTTTGACTTGCATTTCTCTCCCCTCTCCCAATGCTGTGAAAACAGGGATGCAAAATAAGAATTAAGCTCTTCAGTTTCCAGCTTTTTGCCCATCACCATTTCACTATCATTTCCAACCAGAAGATTGATGGCTTCCTTGATTTCCGTCATAATTTACCTAAAAACTATATATAAAACAGGATCGACATGCGTTTATCAAATTAGAAAGCATTTTCATCTGCAGTTATGTTAATTCCCACAAAATGGTGGTCTTGTTCTTTTCTGTCCTCTTAAAATTTATCTGAATAAGTGTTCTCCTTTCCCTTTATTATCTTCCGACCAGAAGTAGGAGAGAGATCGTCCCCAGAAAGACAACCCGTTTTTGAACAGTTGCCAAGGCAATTG
Source organism: Vipera berus (assembly GCF_964194415.1). Taxonomy (NCBI): domain Eukaryota; kingdom Metazoa; phylum Chordata; class Lepidosauria; order Squamata; family Viperidae; genus Vipera; species Vipera berus. The sequence continues at coordinate 283,975,522 of NC_138203.1, read as the reverse complement.
TTACTACTTGAGCTCCCCAATGCATTTTGGAGAAGAAACTCTATACTCTTACAGACTTGGAACCTTACTAATAAACTCTTACATAATGCTACAGTCTGCTATTGTGTATTCTTTTTTCACTATCACCCTGTCGTGGTTAGCAATACTGAACCCCACATTTGAGTCCAGCTAGGAGGACAAACCCACTTCAGGAAGTCAATTTCTCAGTTTTTTAAGGTAGTGCAGACCCTTGAAACCAGATCAGCTCTTCAAAATCCACTAGGTAGGAAAGATCAAGCAGAAAAGCTGAACAAAAATCCAAGACAGAACAGAACAGAAGAGAGTTATAAAAAAGAAAAGATGTAGGGAAGATTGTACTCTTTAGAAAATGGGGGATTCCTTTACTGAATCTATGGAGATTCTCAGTCATCCAGGGCAGAATTTCCCTTTGTGGAAGCATCTGTGCATTTGCCTGTTCCTTGCATAAGTGGGGATGTGCAAGATACACATGCACTCTCTACCGCCACTTCTTTGGCCTGGTTCCGAAAGGCTTAATTTTTGCCATCCCCCCCCCAGAGAGGAAGAGTTGAGGAGTCCTGATCCAGGTCGTGGTTGTCCCAAAGGAGTTTTTTTCAAAAAAACACTAGATTTTGTTTTTGCTTGAAGGCATTTCGCTTCTCATCCAAGAAGCTGAGAACTGAAGAGGAAAATCAAAGTCCGGTTGTCTTGAAAAATCACCTTTGGGGGTCCTTCATTGAGTCCCACCACAGTAATACAGACAACAGGACAAATAAAAGTGGCCTGAAGGAATCCCCACAGCATGAACCGATTGCATATTTAATACTAAATAAACGTAGTCCCTATATGGCTGCCTTGGGCTCTTTTTATAAAGATTTGCAGCACCATCCATGTCTCACCCGGCCCTTCCATCTCTCCCAGGAATACATCCACGTCTCTAAGAGCAGGGCTTTTCAACCTTTTCACCCATTGTACCACTTTTAGGATAAGGCAATGTCCGAGTACCACCAGTCGCCCAGCAAAGTGTCAAAAACTTGATCGAAAAAAAGGAAAAAATAATAAAATACAGGTAGTCCTTGATTTACAACAATTTGCTTAGTGACCGTTTGAAGTTACGATGGCACTGAAAGTGACTTATGACCATTTTTTACACTTATGACTGCTGCAGCATCCCCAGGGTCATGTGATTTACATTCGGATGCTTGGCAACTGATTCATGCTTATGATGGTCACAGTGTCCCAGGGTCATGTGATCACCTTTTGCAACTTTTTGACAAGTGAAGTCAATGGCTGGGGGGGCGGGTAGCTCATCACTCAGGTTGCAGGGTGCCTGTGTGGGGGGAATCCATGGGTCTCTGGTGGAGGGGTGTGGGACGGGTGGGTGCCCTCCTTCCTCTCTCCCATTGTCCTTTCCTTCCTTTTTCTCCTCCTTTGTCCCTCCCTCCCTCAGGTTGCAGGGTGCCTGTGTGGGGGTGGGGGGTGGGGGGTGGAAATCCATGGGTTACTATTGGGCAGGAGGGAAACAAAACTTTTCAATAGGCATGTTACTGTTTATACGCTGAAGGGCAAATATCCCTACCTTTCTTCTTCCCTTCCTTTCTTCCTTCCCTCCCACTGTCCCTACCTTTCTTCTTTCCTTCCTTCCTTGTTTTTTTTTCTTTTAACTTGATCATATTTGAAGAAGTTCTTTTTATTCCTCCACCAACCTCGGTTCATTCTCAGCAGTTCACAGTTCTGGGCTTCTTTTGTCACCTTTTTGTTTTCCCAGTTCTTCCCTAAGATTTTTTGGGTCACTTCTTCTTTTCTCCTCCATTCTCCGAGCAATTGTGCTTTCAAGGAGTCCAACTCTTCCACCCCACCTCGTCTCCTTTCCCCATTATTTCCTCTCGCTACCAGGCACTCTCTGTTTAGGAAAACTGCTTTCTGAAGTCCAAGATAGGGAGGTATCAGACACAGTCACGCTTCCATTGCAGTTGCCCTTAAAGTCCCAAAATTGGGCTTATTTTGCTTCCATAAAGATCGTTCTTTCCCACGTGGGCTTTGGCTGCCTCAGAAGACGCAAGGGGCCTTGCTCCTTATCGGAGATGCGCAGAGGGAGGCGTTGGGTGGGGGCAGAGCCTGGAGGGAACTCTTTGGAGGGAACTCGCTGCCGGCCGCCCACCTCCACGGCTCCTTCCCCGGGCGCTTCACTTCCTGCAAAGGGCGATGGGAGAGGAGCGGGCGCAGGGCCAATCAGGAGCCCTGCTAGGGGGCAAGCCGGCATGGAGAGAGAGAGAGTGCCTCTCTGTCTCTCTCTGCAAATGCTGGAGGACTGGGAGCCGTAGTTGAAGGCTGAAACGCTGCCAATCCTCAATAGAAATGCTCACAACAATGAAAACCTCAGACAGGAGGAAGAGCTGCCGGGCGGGCAGGCAGGTGTCTTGCTCGGCTGTGGCTTGGGGGGCACTTTTTTCAGTGCCATTGTAATTTTGAACAGTCACTGAGCAAACTGTTGGAAGTCGGGGACTACCTGTACATCACTTTTTCCCTTTGGGGGGGGGGGGTGTCATCAATTTTTGACACCTTGCTAGGTGACTGGTGGTGCTCGGATGTTGCCATATCCTAAAAGTGGTACAGTGGGTGAAAAGGTTGAAAAGCCTTGCTCTAGTAGAAACTCTTATCTGACTCACCATTAAAGCAGGGCTTTTCAACCTTTTCACCCATTGTACCACTTTCAGGATATGGCAACATCCGAGTACCACCAGTCACCTAGCAAGCTGACAAAAATGCGATGACCAAAAAAAAAAAAAGGAAAAAGTGCTGAAGTACAGGTAGTCCTTGACTTACAACAGTTTGTTTAGTGACTGTTTGAAGTTACAATGGCACTGAAAAACGTGCCTCCCAAGCTACAGCCAAGCAAGACACCTGCCTGCCCGCCTGGTGGCGCTCTTCGTCCTGTCTGAGGTTTTCATTGTTGTGAGAATTTCTGTTGAGGATTGGCAGCAGGGGTGGGGTGGTGTTTGGTTTTTATTTCCCTCACACCATCTGCTGGGTACTTGCAGCAGGTTTTGGTACTTCACATGATCCTGGGACACTGTGACCGTCATAAATATGAATCAGTTGCCAAGCATCTGAATGTAAATCACAAGACCCTGGAGATGCTGCAACATTCCAGCTAATCTGGGCTCAGAAGCGCCAGGATCAGCGCCGACATCCAGCTGGAGCCTGGCGCTGATCCTGGTGCTTCCGCTGAGCCCTGACAGCCCTGAAGAAGCGCTGATCCTGGCGTTTCCACTCAGCCCTGATAGCCTTGTAGCTCCAGCTGTCTCTTGCTCAGGCTTGTGTGGTGCTACCACCACTTCAGCTCATTCTCCCCCTCCCGCTACCACTTCTAGGATGGTAGCGTACCACCTGCCAGGTGCCAATGTACCACAGGTGGTATTTTTTATTTATTTTTTAAATTCCATTTATATCCCGCCCTTCTCCGAAGACTCAGGGCGGCTTACAAGCTTAGCAGTAGCCTTCATTCTATGTATATGCCTGCTTATTAGGGCTTTCACACACACCCCAAGCGGCATTATTACAAAGTCAGCTTAATTGCCCCCAACAATCTGGGTCCTCATTTTACCTACCTCGGGAGGATGGAAGGCTGAGTCAACCTTGAGCCTGGTGGGATGCGAACCTGCACTAATTGCAGGCAGCTGGTGTTACTTAAGGAGGCATTAGCCCACTGCTCCACCAAGGCTCTGGTTGAAAAGCCCTGCGTTAAAGGATCTGCACAGGAGAAATCATACACATGCAAGGAGTGTTGAAAAGCTAAACTTGGGAAGGACACTAATTCTCATAAAATGTAGTGATGTTACTTCCCATCAAAGTATCAACCCAGGGGGCAGACCATATTAATGCCTGGAATGTGAAAAGAGCTTTTCTGATAGCAGCGACCTTACTCAATATCAAAGGATGCACAAAGCGGATAAACTGCATAAATGCTGGAGTGTGGAAAGAGCTTTACAGAAAGGAAAACTTAATTCTCATAAAAGCATCCACACAGGAGAGAGAATGTGTAAATGCATGGAGTGTGGAAAGAGCTTTATTGACAAATGGAGAGTTATTTTCCACCAAAAGATACATATGGGGGGAAAGATCATATAAATGCATGGAGTGTGGAAAAAGATTTAGTCAGAATTCAGAACTTATCCATCATAAAAGGATCCACACTTGGGACAAACCATACACGTGGATGGAGAGGGAAAAGAGCTTTTCTTGGAAAGGACATCTTAATTCTCATAAATTAATTAATTCTCATAAAATAATCCACACCATATAAATGCTTGGAGCATGGAAAAAGTTTTGCTCATAAAGGATGTCTTACTGATCATGAAAGAATTCACAAAGGGGAGAGACCATATAAGTGCACAGAATGTGGAAAGAGCTTTGCTCTGATAGGACATCTTTATTCTCATAAAAGGCTGCACACGGGAGAGACCACATAAAAGCAAAGAGTGGAAAAAACTTTCATTGGAGGAGAGGTCTTATTTGTCATGAAAGAATCCACACTGGGGAGAGATCATACAGGTGCATGGAGTGGAAAAAAATTTACTCAGAAACATCATCTTATTAATCACGAAAGAATCCATACAGGGGAGAGACCATATAAAGGCACAGAATGTGGAAAAAGCTTTGCTGAGAAAGGACAACTTAATTCTTATAAAAAGATCCACACATAACAGAGCATATAAATAAATGCATGCTGTGTGGATAAAGCTTTAAAAGTTAAAAGACATTTACTAATAAAGAATCCATGCACTTGGGAAATAGTATATACTGCATGGAGTGTGGAAATAATTTTACTGGGAAAGAACATCTTTGTTGTCATGAAAGGATCCACCCAGGGAGGAAACCACTTTAAATGGAGAAAGTGGAAAATCCTCTTATCTAACTCATCATTAGAGGATCCAGACATGACAAATCATATATAAACGCAGAGTGTGGAAAGAACTTTACTCAGAAAGGACACCATAATTCTCATAAAATCATGTCCACAGAAGAAACCATATAAATCTATGGAAGGAGCTTCAGAATAATCCTTCTGGTCCCCAAAACTTGAATTCATTCAGAGTAACTACGGTAAGTCTTCAGTTGCCTGTTTTGACCTGTGCTTTTCATCTCTCTCCCTACGCTATGGAAAGCGAGATGCAAAATATGAATTAAGCCATTCAGTTTCCTGCTTTTTGCCCCTCACTATCTCACTATCTTTTCCAACCAGAGAACTGGTAGCTTCCTGGACTTCCATCTTAATTTAACTAAAAAACACTATATAAAACAGAAATTGCATAGAAATATCAAATGCAGAATTATGTTAATTCCCACACAATAGTGCTCGCTTTTCTTTCCTCTTAAGATTTGTCTAAAGAAATTTTCCCATTCCCCTTTGTTATCTTCTGACCAGGAGAAGGATGAGTGAGATCAGACCCAGAAAGACAACCTCTTTTTGAGCAGTTGCCAAAGCAATTATTCCTCACCACTTGAGCTTCCCAACACATTTTTGGAAAAGTATACTGTTGATAGTCTTGGATCTTTATTAATAAAGTCCCATGACCTATAATTCTGCCACAATCTTCCATGTATTGTTTTTTTCACTATCTCATCCTGTCATCATGGCCAGCAGAGCCCCATATTTGAGTCCACCTAGGAGGGGGATAAACCCACTTCTCTCTCTCTCTCTCTCTCTCTGTGTGTGTGTGTGTGTGTGTGTGTGTGTGTGTGTCAAGTAGTGCAACCTTTTGAAATCAGATCTTTTCAAAAAAATCAACCAGCCAGAAAAGATCAAGTAGAATAGGTGACTTGTCAAGACTTCAACAGAAGAGAAACAGAAACTATACAGATACAGGGTAGAAAGCAGGGGTCTTCAAATTTGGCCCTTTTATGATTTGTGGACTTCCAACTCCCAGAATTCCTCAGCCGGGCACACTGGCTAAGGAAAGGGCCAAGTTTGAAGACCCATGGGATAGATCGGGGTAGGCAACCTTGGCTTTTGTATGACTCTTCAGCTCCCAGAAGTCCACGAGTCATAAAAGAGCCAAGGTTGCCTACCCCTGGGATAGACTGTAGTCTATAGAAAAAGGGGGATTCATTGAGTGTCATCAATACAATACAGACAACACAACGGTCCAATAAACTGGCCCGAAGAAATCCCCAAAGAATTTATTGCTTCCATGTTGATTTAATAATGTATCAATTTGATGAACGGATGCCTGCTCTCCACCTCTTTCCTTTTCTCACATTTGCGGTGTCCTTCCTCAAGTCTCTCTCCCCCCCCCCCCACTTTCCATCTGTCCACATCCACATTTTCAAGAGGATTCCGGGAGAAAAAAATCCCGGTGCCCAGAAGCAGCAATCAAACCAGGATTCACCCACAGGCGTTTGGCTCATTTCAGCTGCGCTCTACTTCCATCGTCCCCTCTGTATTGGCCCCCTAACTCTGCACAGCCCCTCATTCATTCCCCTACCAAGCGTTTGGCCTGCTCAAACCTTATCTGACCTCTTACGGTCAGCATGGAACAAGGCATGCGCAGAGAGCTTTTGCCAGCCCGCGGTAGCTTCTGAGGACAGGAACGCTGGTAAATTGCATTAGGCGTGGCGCTCTAGCTGAGAGCAGTAAACCAAAGGATTACAGAATTTTGCCCGTCTAGGAAGCATCCCTCTCTAGCTCGGTGTCTGGGAGGACAGCGGAGCGCGGGAAGTTTTGGCGGGAGCGACCTGCAGCTGCTCTCCCCCTCAGAAGTTCTGAGGAGGCGGAGCTCCGCCCCTTCTCGGGAAAGGGGCGGAGGGAGGGCGGCTTCGGAGGGAGCTTCTCCCATTTGGGCTTCGCCGAAGCGAGAGGCCGAATGGAGGCTCCGGGGTCTCCGTGGGCGGCAACAGCAGCAGCCCCCGCGACCCTCCCCGAGGGGCCCCACAGCTCCGAGGCCGAGCGCCGGCGCTTCCGCAGCTGCCGCCCCCGAGAGGACGAGGGGCCCCGGGCACTCTGCAGCCGCCTGCACCGGCTGTGCCGCGGGTGGCTGCGGCCCGAGCGAAGCGGCAAAGCCGAGATGCTGGACCGGGTGGTGCTGGAGCAGCTGCTGGCCCTGCTGCCCCCGGAACTGGCGGGCTGGCTGCGGGAGTGCGGGGCGGAGAGCTGCGCCCAGGCGGTGGCCCTGGCCGAGGGCTTCCTACTCGGCCCGCCGCCCTTCTCCGCCCCGCGGGAGCCCCCCGGAGAGGGCCGGCAGGTGAGAGGGAATTTCAGCCTCTTTTACGCCTCTGTTTTCTTTACAGTCAGAAAGAAAAGGCATCCAGAGAACACGTGTTGGCAGGGTGTAATATAGTCTGTGGGAATAACTTTGTGGGACATTATTCCTACATTTTTAACTTCCCACATAGTTTTTCATGGACTGGACATAATGTGGCCATAACGCAAAAGATATCTCAATTGATTTTATTAATGTGCTCTTACAATAAAGATAGAGCTTATATTCATTCTTATAATAATAATAATAATAAGTTGGAAGGGACCTTGGAGGTCATCTAGTCCAACCCCCTGCTAAGGCAGGAAACCCTAAACCATTTCAGAAAAATGGCTGTCCAGTCTCTTCTTAAAAATTTCCAGTGTTGGAGCATTCACCACTTCTGGAGGCAGGTTGTTCCACTGGTTAGTTGTTCTTGTGCTTCTTGAAGCTGAATGGCTGATTGTTTCCTCCAGTCAGGATTCCCAAAACAGGGAAGCAGATCCCAAACCTGAATCCAAGAGGGCTCCTCTAGCTACTAATAGCTCTTCCCCATCCACAAAAATATGTGTTTATAGTTCACTTGGATCATCAACTGGTCCTTTTAGAAATCTTGGTCAGTACCATTAGCTATGAACTTAAAATAAGTGAACTCTGTCTCATGAACTGGATCTATTAAGCAAACCAGATGTTGGAAACATATTTCTTCTAGATAATATTTTTGGCTAGAACCAGGAAACAAGAATTATTACACACAGGTATTTCACACAATGCAAGTTAGTACAAAGAACGAACAGAGGATTATACGTAGTTATGAAATAAAAGATGAAAATTGTTTTTAGCTGGACCAAGTAGTATTTAGGTTGCATATTTCAAAACATATGTTTGATGTTATGAGGCAAAAGCATAGCTTCACAGTATTTGGATGGAGTGAGCACATTGGTCTTAAAAAGCAGTGATATTTAGTAAAATAATTTAGCAAATTATGCTTTGAATATAGTTACCATTTTTTACATTGCTTCATTTCAGCAAAACTAAATAGAGATACAGATTCCAAGCCTACATGATTTTCCCAACTAACATAACCAAAAAGATTGTCTGATTATTACTATTATTATTTACAAGTATTGTGGTTCACAAAAGTGTCAGGCAATAATCAAGAACTAACAGCCACCCACAGAACAGGATTTCTCAAGTTCTCTTATGCTGACTTGAGTTTGAAAAGTACAATTGGAGAGAAAAAGGTAAGGCAAGTGAACTAACAAGGTTGACATTATTTGAAAGTGGATCATAAATACAGGCTATTTAAGTTGCAGGAGCCATTCATGGGAGAGATCTCAACAGTGCTCCAGGGAAGAGGAGATCCATCCTTTTATTCTGAAGAGCTTTCTTTCAATAACATCACACTGGGGCCACCTTGCCAGGTAAGTTCATTTGAAAGTGGAAATGTAATTAGGAAATGTATAAGTTGGAACAATTTAATCTTAATATTTTTGAAAAGACTTTGGAAAAGCACATGAAAAATAAAAGCCATGAAGTGAAACAAAACCAATTGTACAAAAATTGCTTCAGAAATAGGCCAGTATATCCACTTAAGAATAAATTACAGGATGGGCAAATTTCTCATATAAAAACCTCTACATCAAAGCTGACAAGTTTTAATGATAAGACTGTTGGTGAAATAACTTGATATTTCCAGGTTTGTGAACAATTTGAAATAGGCCAGGTAAAGAATTCTTAATAGATCTCTCCTGTTTTCTAAGAAATGTGTATTTTACTGGGCCAGAGAGATGCGGCCAGGAGATTCCCCTGCCCAAAATGATTTTGGTGAGTTATTCAAGGCCAGGGGAGGGAGGTCCCCAAGGAATACCATTCTGCAACTTGGATGCATCTAAGTCATGTTTTGTGCCTTTAAAACATCAGCATGGAGGACATAGAGAGGGCCTTCCCACCCTTAAGGACTATATGAACCTGCACGGTCAGATTGTGGCCTGTCAGTTTTTATCAATCATGGCACAGAATATTATTGTAAAAAGCAGTTTAGGGAATGGTCTGTCCGTGGGCAGTTTTTGGTTATGGAAGTTCCTGTCATGATTTTCATTACAGTTACTAATTCTAGTGTGATCTAGTCCCAATTTATGGCATATCATTATTTTAGTCCACCTAGGGATATTATTGCAGTTTGCATGTTCCTGTGCTTTGATATGGAGAGTATATCATTCATTAAAATTGTATATCGTTCAGAATCATTTTGCAAAACTGGTTTATTGTGCAAATCTGCCAAAAGTTTGCATTCCATTGCAGCAAAGATTCTCCCTGGTTCATTTTTTCTGTTCTATATATTCAAAATTATCTTAAAACATTTATCACTAAGTTAAGCCAGACTGGGAATTTGACATGAGAAAGAATGAAGTATCCAAATTGCTTTTAATGAGTGTCACAATATTTTTAGGAGATGCATTTTACTTTCACAAGCATCTTGGTGTTCACTTCATAGTCTTCCCCTGAACTGCCAAGTTTGTGGTTTCCTCACTGCAAGAAGCACAGAGAAGCCACTCCAAAGGAAGGGGATATTGATCCTGTCTTTCTCAGGAGATAAAGGCCCCCAAATCTAAAGAAAAAAGAGGAAAAGATAGTACAGGCATAAATACACACATAAAATGAAAAGGCCATAATGGTCAGGTAAAGGGCTAAAGAAGCATCTCCTGATCAGAAGGAAAAGAGGAAATATGAAAGAAGAAATAAAGTATTTGACAAAAGTGTCAGGCGATTATCAAATAACAGCCACCCACAGAGCAGGGGTTCTCAAGTTTCCTTATATTGACTTGAGTTTGAAAAGTACAGTTGGAGAGAAAAAAGTAAGGCAAGTGAACTAACATGGTTGACTTTATTTATTTAATTAATTTAATTTATTTATTTATTTATTTTTGGGACTTATATGCCACCCTATCTCCCGAAGGACTCAGGGCGGCTAACAACAATAAAGCACAATAATACAAATGTTAAAAAAGATTAAACTAACAAGCCCCAATCATAAAATGATAAAATATTAAAAAATATTCTATTTAAAAATCCCTATCGTCAGTCCAGGTCAGCCTGATGGAAGAGAAATGTTTTAAGGCCGCGACGAAAGGACCGGAGATCCGGGGCCATCCGGAGCTCAAGGGGAAGTTGATTCCACAGGGCCGGCGCTCCCACAGAGAAGGCCCTCCCCTTGGGGGTCGCCAGCCGACATTGTCTAGCCGACGGCACCCTGAGGAGGCCCTCCCTGTGTGAGCGCACCGGGCGATGGGAGGTCATTCCTGGCAGCAGACGGTCCTGCAAATATCCCGGGCCTAAAAAAGTGGATCATAAATACAGGCTATTCTTTCAGTTGGAGGAGCCATTCATGGGAGAGATCTCAACAGTGCTCCAGGGAAGAAGAGATCCATCCTTTTATTCTGAAGAGCTTCCTTTCAATAACATCAAACTGGGGCCACCTTGCCAGGTAAGTTTAAGTTCTTGTGAAAAGATTAAAGTCCTTCTGCTCATGAGCTACTTTAAAAACCAAATGCAACACGTGAAGTAAAACAATGCCCACTGTACAAATAGACCAATATATGCACTTAAAAATAAATTATAGGATAGACAAATTTCTGATAGCAAGGTCAAAGCTAAGCAGTTTTAATGGTAAGACTGTTGTCAAGTGACTTGATATTTCCAGGGTCATTTACAACATTTTTAAATAGGCCAGGTAAAAAATTCCTGGTAGGTATGTCCTCTTTTCTAAGAAATTTGTATTATGCTGATTCTGTGAGAAAAGGTCAGAGGGGATTCCTCTGCACAAAATCATCTTGGTGAGAGAATAGAATGGAATTGTCAGAGTCCTTACAGGAATGGAATGGAATGGAATGGAGGGATCTTGGAGGTTTTCTAGTCTAACCCCTGCTCAGGCAGAAATCCTACACCAGTGGTGGCAAAGCTGTGGCATGGGTGCCAGAGGTGGCACTCAGAGCCCTCTCTGTGGGCACCTGTGCCATACCTCGGAGGTGGTAACTGTCCTTCAACCAGCCATCTGCTAACTTGCCGAGGTCACACGTGGCCAGATGCATCCCAGCATGGCTGGTTTCCCACCCCACCCCGTCCCTCCTGGCCTCACATGTTCTCTTTTTCCCCAGGCATGACCCAGTGCATCGCTTCCTCAGCTGTCAGCCAACCATCCATCTTGGAGGCGGCTTCTTTGAACTGCTGGCGATGGGCTGCGGAGCCCCAGAGTGCGCCAGTCGAGGGGCCAGCAGGCTGTGGCTACTGATGGACACCGTCGGCCCCCATGCACTTGCTGGCCTCTCTGTGGCTAATGGTGTCAGGCAGCAGCCACCCCGGTTCTTGACTTGCCCCATGGCAATGGCACCCCCTCACTACCTCGCCTTATCCCGCAGGATGAACCTCCTACCTACCACACCTACCAGAGACCCCCTGGATCTCCCCCAACTCTGCCCACCCCCCACAGGTGTCCTGAGCGACATTGAGGTGACCACATCCACCTTGGCCACACCCACCCAATCTTCCATGACCACCACAGCCACACCCACCCAGTAGGCCACACCCACCTGGCACCCAGCAATAAATAAGTGGGTTTTGGGTTGCAGTTTGGGCACTTGGTCTCTAAAGGTTTCGCCATCACTGCCCTACACCATTTCAGACAAATGATTGTCCAATTTCTTCTTAAAAATTCCCAGTGTTGGAGTATTCACAGCTTCGGGAGGCAAATTGTTCCACCGATTAATTGTTCTATCAGGAAATTTATCCTTAGTTCTATGTTTCTTCTCTCATTGATTAGTTTCTATCCATTGCTTCTTATCCTGCCTTCAGGTGCTTTGCCATTATTCCTTTGCAGTTATTCTAGGCCAGGGGAGGGGGCTCCCCAAGTAGACCATTCTATAACTTGGATGCATCTAAGCCATGTTTTGTGCCTTTAAGACAGCAGCATGGAGCAGGTGAAGGTGGATGTCTACCCCATAAGAAAATGTCCATTTGGACTCTTCCAGAGCCTTGTTTTCTGTTTTGGAAGTAAGAAGTAAGAAAGAAAACAGCAGAGGACTGTCTTATGGGAAAGTTTTTATTTTTCTTTCTAGGACACTGATCTCTTTGAGGAGGTAGCTGTGGACTTCACAGAGGAGGAGTGGGCACTGCTGGATTGTGACCAGAAGGCTTTGTGCAGTGAAGTCATGCTGGAGGTTTCTAAGAATATGGACGCTCTGGGTAAGGACCCCCTTTGTTCTGGGTTCCATTGATTAGGAAAGGTGTTTTAAGTGGGAGTTAAACGGGGAAGATATACATGCTTTCAGTTGCATAATGTGGTCAGAACTCTACTTGGCCATCACGTGTAAAACTTTTCCTAATCTCAAGAAAATTAGGATCACGATGTATAGTACCAATATGTAGCTAATATCCAGTGGAGAGCTATGGGTGCAAAGAGCCCTGTACACGTCCCCTTCATTTCCTTTAACTGTCAACCCCGGATGACAAACCAGCCGAGGCACTTCATGGGGAATTTTATCCAGGGTTGTCATCAGAGCCAGAACACAGCAAAGGCCTTGGCAGATATGCTCACCATAGCTTTGTGAAAGGCTTTAGATGCTCCATGGAAATGCCTGAGCAGATTGACCTATCAACAGCAAAGCCTTAATCTGGCTCAGGGTGAAAAATCCCTTGCATACCAATTCTAATGAGAATTTCTGGTGGGTTTGTTGTTTTTTTGTTCCAAACAGGTGATGGGCTAGAGAATGAGAACGACAACCAGCTTAGACTATTTAAACTGCAAATGGCAGTGTCTTCAAAGAGCCATTCTTTCTCTTTTGCTTTACCTAAAATGCTGCCTAGGAAGCACAAACAACAAAAGTATGTAAAATATGAGAGGGATTTCAGTCTAAACAAAGAGATGAAAATATGCATGAAATGTGGAAAGAGCTTCAGTAGAAACTCTAATCTTCATCGCCATCAGCGGATCCACACAACTAAAAAATCATATAGTTGCAAGGAGTGTGGAAAGATTTTTACTTGGAAAGGGCAACTTACTTTTCATGAATGGATCCACACAGGGGAGAGACCTTATAAATGCACAGAATGTGGAAAAGCCTTCAGTACAAACTGTAATCTGAGTCACCATCAGCAGATCCACACAAGTGAAAAACCATATAATTGCAAGGAGTGTGGAAAGACATTCATTGAGAGTAGTGATATTATTTCCCATCAAAGGATCCATACAGGGGAGAGACCATATAATTGCCTGGAATGTGGAAATAGTTTTTTTGACAACAGTCACCTTACTCGACATCAAAGGGGCCACACAAGGGATAAAATGCATAAATACCTGCAGTGCGGAAAGAGCTTTACTTGGAAAGAAGACCTTAATACTCATAAAAGGATTCACATAGGAGAAAAACCATTTAAATGCCTGGAGTGTGAAAAAAGCTTTTCTTGGAACTCAGGTCTTATTCGTCATAATGTGATCCACACTGGGGACAGACCATATAAATGCATGGAGTGTGGAAAGACCTTTTTCTTCTACAAAGACCTTACTCGCCACCTAAGGATGCACACGGGAGGGAAACCGCATAAATGCATGGAGTGTGGAAACAAATTTCGTTGGAACTCAGAACTTATTGATCATAAGAGGATCCACACTGGGGAGAGACCGTATAAATGCATGGAATGTGGAAAGCAGTTTGCTCAGAAACAATATCTTACTAAACATGAAAAAATCCATACAGGGGAAAAACCACATAAATGCACAGAATGTGGAAAGTGCTTTGCTCAGAAAGGACGACTTAATTTTCATAAGAAGATCCACACTGGGGAGAAACCTTATAAATGTATACAATGTGGGAAAGCATTTACTCGGAAAAGTAGTCTTATTAGTCATGAAAGAATCCATACAGGAGAGAAACCATTTCAATGTACAGAATGTGGAAAGAGCTTTGTTCAGAAAAGCCAACTTAAAATTCATCAGACAATCCATACAGGAGAGAGACCATATAAATGCACAGAATGTGGAACAGCCTTCAGAAGATACTCTAATCTGACTCGCCATCAGCGGATCCACACATTAAAAACTATATAGTTGCGAAGACTATGGAAACATATTCACTGAGAGTAGTGGTATTATTTCCCATCAAAGGATCCACCCAACGGAGAAACCATATAAATGCTTGGAATGTGGAAACAGCCTTATTGTCAACAGAGATTTTATTCGACATCAAAGATTCCACACAGATGGTTGGAGTATGGAAAAAGCTTCACTCGGAAAGGGAAACTTAATTCTCAAAAAAGGATCCACACAGGAGAGGGACCATATAAATGCATGGAGTTTTATTGACTACTGGCACCTTAGAGGTAAAGGTAAAGGTTCCCCCGCACATGCGTGCTAGTCGTTTTCGACTAGGGGCCGGTGTTCATCTCCGTTTCAAAGCTGAAGAGCCAGTGCTTGTCCGAGGACGTCTCCGTGGTCATGTGGCCAGTATGACTAGACTCCAAAGGCACATGGAACGCTGTTACCTACCCACTGTAGTGGTCCCTATTTTTCTACTTGCATTTTTACGTGCTTTCGAACTGCTAGGTTGGCAGAAGCTGGGACAAGTAACAAGTGCTCACTTTGTTACGCGGCACTCAGCACCTTACTTTCTATCAAAAGATGCACATGGGTGAAAGACCATATAAATGCAGAGTGTGGAAAAAGCTCATCACAACTGATAATTTATTTGTCATAAGAGGATCCATACTGGGAAAAGACTAAACATATAGAATGTGGAAAGGGCTTCAGTTCTGTTGTGACTCAGGGCCAGCCTGTGGGTCCGACAGCCGGCTCCGATGTATCGGATGACTCAGATGAGGGGGAGGAGGGAAACGAACCGGCTGATGATGGTTTGGAGGCTTTGCAGAGCCCTCAGCCGGGGACCTCTTCTCAGCTGCGTGAGCCCGAGAGTGCGGAGGAAGATGACCCACAGCTGGCCCTGTTCAAGGACGCCCGGCGCAGGAGGCAGTCGAGCAGGAACAAACAAAGGCTGCGGGACTCCTCGGGAGGAGGCACAGGGAGACCACGCCCTGAGCTCTCTATAAAAGGAGTGTTTTGGGAGGGGCTGGTTGCTGAAAGCAACTTTTCCGCTTGAGAAGACAAGCTCTAGTGTTTTTGTTAACTGCGTAATAAATCTTGGCAGATGCCTTTTAGCCTTGGACGCTCTCCAGTCTCTTCTTTCTGAATAGGGGTTTGCCTTATTACAAGGCCAGAAGAGGGCTGGTTCAGAACAAGTTCAAACTGTAATCTTATTTGCTATCAGAAGATCCACACAATTGAAAAACCATATAATTATAAATGTGGAAAGAGATTAAGTTGAGAGTAGTGATATTATTTCCGATCACAGGATGCACACAGGAGAGAGATTATATAAAGACTTTTAGTATGGTAAAAGCTTTAACAGTTACAAGACATTGTCTCATGAAAGAATCCAGACTGGGGAAAATCTACATACATGCACGGAGTGTGAAAAGGGCTTTTCTTGGAAAGGACAACATAAATCAAAATATGTCCACAGAAGAAATCATATAAATCTATGCAATGAGCTTCATTCAGACAGTCAAATCACTCATTTAATTTAATTTAATTTAATTTATTAATATTTCTATACCGCCCTTCTCCCGAAGGACTCAGGGCGGTGTACAGGGCAAGAATAAAACAAGAGTTACAAAAATTAAAAGATAATTAAATACATGCCCATAAAAACAGTTGATACATTAATAAAAACCCCAATAAAATGATAATAAAAAACCCCCACCAATCCCCCCTCAGGCCAGGCCGGCTTGTTCGAACAGGTAGGTTTTCAGATCGCGGCGAAAGGAGCGGAGATCGGGCGCCGTCCGGAGCTCAACCGGTAACTGGTTCCATAGCTCCGGGGCGCCCACAGAGAAAGATCTCCCCCTGGGGGCCACCAATCTACATTCTCTGACCGGTGGCACCCTGAGGAGTCCCTCTCTGTGGGAACGCACAGGGCGGAGGGAAGTTGACGCCGGCAGCAGGTGTTCCCTAAGGTACTCATCATCTAATGCAGATGGGAAAGAAGCTTATTGCATAGTATATGCAAAAATATTTTGTTTGATTTGTAATCTTATTCATGAGGGTTTTTTACTTTCCAAGCAGTGGAGACAGCACAACACAGCATTAACAAATCTATACACCGTGCTTTATTGTGTGACATGCCTTCCCCAACAACAGGCTGTTGCTTTTAACTATCCTGGGCTTTGCAAAGTGATGTTGCCATGTAAGTAAATTTAATAGCATCCCTGTCTGAAACAAAATTCTTTTAGTCTGTAAAGTGGTATGCAACCTTTCCGTCCTTCCAAATATTCTCACACTAAAGGACTGCCTCAGTGCAGTTGCTGCTTTTCTAGAAGAATTTTATTGGATTTTATAGGACTAGGAATAAATTAGGGTTGGGGTTAGGGTTTAGAGTTGGGTTGGGATCAGGGTTGGGATTAGGACAGGGTTGGAGTTAACACTGGGGTTATCCCCCAGTAACATTTTCAATATTTAGCAAACAGAACATTGGGTACATATGTTTAGCTAACAATAATTAATATAATAACAGTAGTAAATATAATTGGTTATCATAATAAAGGTAAAGGTTCCCCCGCACATGCGTGCTAGTCGTTTCCGACTCTAGGGGCCGGTGCTCATCTCCGTTTCAAAGCCGAAGAGCCAGCGCTTGTCCGAGGACGTCTCCGTGGTCATGTGGCCGGCATGACTAGACGCCAGAGGCGCACGGAACGCTGTTACCTTCCCACCGTAGTGGTCCCTATTTTTCTACTTGCATTTTTACGTGCTTTCGAACTGCTAGGTTGGCAGAAGCTGGGACGAGTAACAGGCGCTCACTCTGTTACGCGGCACTCGGGATTCGACCCGCCAAACTGCCGACCTTCTGATCGACAAGCTCAGCGTCCTAACCCACTGAGCCACCGCGTCCCTTTTTTGGTTATCATAGACAGTATTAATTTATAACCTCCTTACTAGTATGTATTCAAAATAACATATCACATTCCTTTCTCACTAGTTCGTTTTCCTAACCATTGATAGAAATTATCCCATGTTCTAATGTAAACTTGAATCTTTCTCTTTAATCTCTAAAGTCAATCTATCCATTTCTGCACATTCTAAAATTTTCTTGATTTTCTGCACATTCTAAAATTTTCTTCTTCAGTTGGTAAGTTTTCATTTTTCCAATATTGGGCAAATGCAATTCTCGCTGCTGTTAATACATGTAATATTAAATATTTGCTCTCCTCACAGTTAGCTCCTAATAGTCCTAACAAAAACAGTTCTGGTTTAAATTCAGTTTTTAGTCATTTTTTCCAACCATATATGTATCTTAACCCCAACCCTTTTTACTTTGGGGCATGTCCACCAAATATAATAAGTACCTGGCCTTTGTATACATTTCCAACAATTATTAGAAGTATTTTTAAACATTTTCGCTAATATTACTGGTGTCATATGCCACCTACAAACATTTTGTACTATTCTTTTGAATAACACACTATGTCAGGGGTGTCAAACTGGCGGCCTGCAGGCTGGATGCGTCACACAAAGGCCATGCCACCCCGGCTCCACAAAGGCAAAAGAATGTCACAATACATCATATGATGCAATTGAGTTTGACACCTGTGCACTATGTCGTTGGTTCCAAACAAGTAATACTGATTAAATTTATATGCTGTCCAACTCCGAGCAACTACAGGTAGTCCTTGACTTACAACCATTTGTTTAGTGACCGTTCAAAGTTAAACGGCACTGAAACGGCACTTATGACCATTGCACCATCACCATTGTCATGTGATTTACATTCAGATGGCAACTGGTTTGTCTATATGACAGTTGCAGTGTCCAGGGGTTAAGTGATCTTTTGGGATCTTCTGACGAGCATAGTCAATGGAGAAGCCAAATTCACTTAACAACCCTGTTACTAACTTAGCAACTGCAACAATTCACTTAAACCAGGCATGACAAACTGCTGTCCCATGGGCCAGATGCGTCACATCAAAACCGCACCTACCTCAATGCCAGCAATGGGGAAAAAGTTGCAACACGTGAGTGACATGCCTAACTTAAATGTGGCAAGAAAAGTCATAAACTGGGCAAAACTCACTTAAACTTCTCACATAGGTTTTGGGCTCAATTGTGGTCGTAAGTCGAGGGCTACCTGTATATGTGATGTCATTACTCAGTGCCCCAATTACATGTATACGTAATCCAGTGACATTAGCCCCAAGAAGGCAACCCCTTTTGGGGCAGTTGCCAGGGCAATTATTCCTGACCACTTTTGAGTTTCCCAACACATTTTGGAAAAGAAACTGATACGGAGACAAACCCACTTTAGGCAGACAACTTTTTTAAGTAGCGCAGCCCCTTGAAACCGCATCAACTCTTCAAGAAGCTAAGAAAGATCAAGCAGAAAAAAATCAAGATTTCAACCCAGCAGAAATAGAAACTAAAAAAAAGGGCAGATGTGCAGGCTGCAGAAAAAAGGGGTTCCTTCATTGAGTGTTAACTGTTAATACGGACAACAGAGAGGGCCAACTTGGTTTGAAGGAATCCCCAAAACGGTTATTACTTATTTATATGTAACATTTATATAACTATAATTATATAGTATATAAATGGCGGGGAGTAAAGAGAAATCCCAGGAATCAAACCAAATTCCATTCAAAGGCGTTTTGCTCATTCCAGCCCTGCTCTATCTCCTCCGTGCCCATCATTCCCGGCACGCAAGCCTAACCGACTTCTACAGATTTTTGAGCGTCTGCAAACGGAATGCGCAGGAGACCTTTGCCGGCCCTCAATACCGAGCAGAGGATGTGTCAAGCGATGGTTGTGTTAGAAGACGCTCTAGCCAAGAGCAGTAAACGAAGGGGGCTTCTAGGGTTTTGCCTCTGTAGGAAGCAGCCCTTTCTGACCGAGATTCTGAGGGGATAGGAGGGCGCGGGAGCCTGAGGCGGGAGCGACTTGCAGCTGCTCTTCTCCGCCTCAGAAGCTCTGAGAAAGCGGAGCCCCGCCCCTTCTCGCCCCCCCTGAAACCGGGAGAGGGGCGGGGGCGAAGGGGAGGAGCGGCCGGGGGAGGGTCCGCCGTGGCCGAGGGCCGCCTCAAAGGCAGCTTCCCCCGTTCGGATTGCGCCGAAACGGGAGACCGAATGGAGGCGCGAGGGTCTCCGTGGGCGGGAGCAGCAGCGGCCCCCGCGGTCCTTCAAGCGGGAGGCGGAGGGGAGTCCGGGGAAAGCGGCAGCTCGAGAGGCCTTCCTGAGGAGCCCCGCAACTCCGAGGCCGAGCGCCGGTGGTTCCGCAGCTGCCGCCCCCGGGAGGACGAGGGGCCCCGGGCGCTTTGCAGCCGCCTGCACCGGCTGTGCCGCGGGTGGCTGCGGCCCGAGCGGAGCGGCAAAGCCTAGATGCTGGACCGGGTGGTGCTGGAGCAGCTGCTGGCCCTGCTGCCCCCGGAGTTGGCGGGCTGGCTGCGGGAGTGCGGGGCGGAGTGCTGCGCCCAGGCGGTGGCCCTGGCCGAGGGCTTCCTGCTCGGCCCGCCGCCCTTCTCCGCCCCCCGGGAGCCGCCCGGAGAGGGCCGGCAGGTGAGAGGCAATTTCAGCCTCTTTTACGCCTCTGTTTTCTTTACAGTTAGAAAGAAAAGGCATCTAGAGAACACGTGTTGGCAGGGTGTAATATAGTCTGTGGGAATAACTTTGTGGGACATTATTCCCACATTTTTAACTTCCCACATAGTTTTTCATGGACTGGACATAATGTGGCCATAACGCAAAAGATATCTCAATTCCCACATGGTGATGGTGGAGGGGGGTATGAAATTTCATAAAAACCCTTCCTAGTTTTCCAGAGAGTCCAAGGAGAGGATCGGAAAAATGCTTTCAGAATTGCAAGATTTTATTAATGTGCTCTTACAATAAAGATAGAGCTTATATTCATTCTTGTGCTTCTTGAACATGAATGGCTGATTGTATACTATATAAACTGGATATTTATCTCTCTCACCTGCCGCCCTCCCCCCCCCACCCTCCCGGAGAGGGCCGGCAGGTGAGAGAGAATTTCATCCGGAGGGATGGGGGGGACGCTAATGGATTTAGCAGCCTCTGTAAGAAATTACAGGTATGAAGAAGAAATCAGTGCAAGGTTTTCAGCCGCTCCTAATCTTTTGGGGCTCATTTCATCTTGAGGCAAATGCTTCGGTTTCCATACTGCTAGAAAAAAAAATCCCATGGGATGTTGATGTATGTAGCTGACTTAGTAAGCAATCACAGACATTAAGAAATTAGGGCAAGCATCTGGTTAGCCCTCAGGACAGAAATGACTGTGGTTCAAGTCACCCTGCTGAGACGTGGTTTAGCCTTTTTTCACTGAAAGTGGTGATCATGGGGGGAAAAAGTCTACTTATTTCATCACACAGATCTCAAGATAAAAGAGATCTCAGGTTGTGGTAAAATTAGGAGGAGTGTTGTTTGTACATTTGTTGTTTCCCACGGCACTTTGATCCTATTCTGATTTGTGCCTTTGAATTGCAGAAGGCAGAATGTGTGAAGGGTGGGCATGATTTGCTTCCCAGACATTCCAAGAGAAATTCTCTGGATCAGCTCTTCTTTTCTGGATAGTCAGAATTATCTTAAAAGATCTATAACTAAAAATTAACTGTGATTGGGAATTTAAGGTGAGAAATAATGAAGTATTGAAATTGCCTTTTAATGACAATCACAGTGTTTTCAAGGGGTGCATTTTACCCCTGAAGGCATCTGTTTTCATCCCAAAGTCTCTCCCTGAACTACCAAGCTGATGTAGTCCCACACTGCAAGAGGCACGGAGAAGCCTCCACAAAAGGAAGGGGAGAATCATCCTATCCCTCAACAAAGGTCCCCAAATATAAAGCAAAGTAGTTCTGAAGTAAGAGATAGAAGAGGCTTAACTATATCTACAAACAGGAAAAGTCATCACTGCTTCAGACAGGAAGGCAGTGCAGAGAGTGGTGAGGATGGCCGAAAAGATCATTGGCAGTTCCCTCCTTCCCATCCAGGACATAGCACAGAAGCATTGCTTGACCAGGGTCTGTAAGATTATCTGGGACACTACACATCCTCTTCACAACCTGTTTTCTTTGTTACCTTCTGGGAGGAGGCTTCATGATATCCGTAGCAGAACATCCAGATTCAGCCATAGTTTCATTTCATACAGCATTAACTTTGTGAACTCTCAGGCTTCCTCCTTCCGTTATATATTCAAGATGGACAGTATTTAATATTTTATTGTTATGTATATATAGGGCTGTGGGTCTATACATATGTTGTATATAGTATGTTTTAGGTGTGTGTCATGTATGTGTTTCACTTTGAGAGCGGGCAACTGAATTTCATTTTTGATGTGTGTCATTGTGCCCATAGTAAAAAATGACAAAGATTATCTTATACCTGTCAAGTGAAGAGAAGGAAATGAACACTTAGTTCCTGATCGGAGTAAAATACAAAATAAAAAATGAAGTGTTTCACAAAAGTGGCTAGCATTAATCAAGAAATAGCAGCCATCCACAGAACAGGAGTTCCCAGGTTAGTCATACAGAATAATAATAATAATAATAATAATAATAATAATAATAATAATAATAATAATAATAATAATAATAAAATGTTGGAAGGGACCTTGGAGGTCATCTAGTCCAACCACCTGCTAAAGCAGGAAACCCTATACCATTTCAGACAAATGGCTGTCCAGTCTCTTCTTAAAAACTTCCAGTGTTGGAGCATTCACCACTTCTGGAGGCAGGTTGTTCCACTGATTAATTGTTCTAACTGTCAGGAAATTTCTCCTTAGTTCTAGGTTGCTTCTCTCCTTGACTAGTTTCCATCCATTGCTTCTTGTCCTGCTCTCAGGTGCTCTGGAGAACAGCCTGGCTCCCTCTTCTTTGTGGCAGCCCCTGAGATATTGGAACACTGCTATCATGTCACCCCTCACCCTTCTCTTCATTAAACTACACATACCCAATTCCAGCAACTGTTCCCTATATGTTTTAGCCTCCAGTCCCCCAATCATCTCACTTTATCTTCATTTGAAAGTGGATGATAAACCAGCCTGTTCTTTTAGTTGCAGGAGCTGTTCATGGATGATATCTCAGCAGAGCTTCAGGAAAGAGGGGATCAATCCAGTCCTAAAGAGGTTTTCTCGAGGATCCAAGTATAATAATATAATATTATAATATAATATAATATAATATAATATAATATAATATAATATAATATAATATAATATAATATAATATAATATAATATAATATAATATAATATAATATAATATAATATAATATAATAATAAGGTTGGAAGGGGCCTTGGAGGTCATCTAGTCCAACCCCCTGCTCAGGCAGGAAACCCTATACCATTTCAGGCAAATGGCTGTCTAGTCTCTTCTTAAAAACCTCCAGTGTTGGAGCATTCACCACCTCTGGAGGCAGGTTGTTCCACTGGTTAATTGTTCTAACTGTCAGGAAGTTTCTCCTTAGTTCTAGGTTGCTTCTCTCCTTGACTAGTTTCCATCCGTTGCTTCTTGTCCTGCTTTCAGGTGCTTTGGAGAATAGCTTGACTCCCTCTTTTTTGTGGTAGCCCCTGAGATATTGGAACACTGCTATCATGTCACCCCTCACCCTTCTCTTCATTAAACTACACATTTATTTATTTATTTATTTATTTATTTATTTATTTATTTATTAAATTTTTATACCCAATTCCAGCAACCGTTCCCTATATGTTTTAGCCTCCAGCCCCCTAATCATCTTTGTTGCTCTTCTCTGTACCCTTTCTAGAGTCTCGACATCTTTTTTACATCGTGGTGACCAAAACTGGATGCAGTATTCCAGGTGTGGCCTTACCAAAGCATTGTAAAGTGGTGTTAGTACTTCACTTGATCTTGATTCTATCCCTCTGTTAATGCAGCCTAGCACTGTGTTGGCTTTTTTGGCAGCTGCAGCACACTGCTGGCTCATATTGAAGTGATTGTCTACTAAGACTAAGTAGGGCCAACTTGCCCGGTAAGCCTAGGTTTCTTGTGAGAAAATGACCCAGTGAGTCTCACTGATTCAAACTTCAGGATTGTTCTGGGGAGGCACATGACGGACAATTCAGAAGAATTGTATTAGGAAGTGAAATTGATATGTTGGAATATTTTTCAAAAAAGTTTGGGACAACCAGTTTTAAAAATAAAGGCCGTTAAGCAAGACGAGAAATTATAAAAAAAAATTGTTTCAAAAATAGGCCAAAATATCCACTTAAAAACGAATCACACGAAGGACAGATTTTCTGTATAAAACCCGCTATGTCAGCACTAATTGCTTGTAAAAATAAGGGTGTTTGTCAAATGATCTGAGATTTCCAGGCTCATTTTCAATATTTTGAAATAGGCCAAGTAAGAACTTCCTAGTAGTTTGTCCTGTTTTCCAAGATATTCACAGCCATGAGGACTATGTGGATCTGCCCATTTGGTCTCTTGTAAAGCTCTGTTTTCTCTTTTGGAAGTAAAAAAAAGAGAGAGAGAGAGAGAGAGGACTGTCTGCTGGAGAAGATTTTCTTTCTCTTTCTAGGACTCTGTTCCCTTTGAGGAGGTGGCTGTGGACTTTACAGAAGAGGAGTGGGCACTGCTGGATTCTGACCAGAAAGCCTTGTGCAGAGAAGTCATGCTGGAGCTTTTTAGAAATATGGTTTCTCTGGGTAAGGACCCTCTTTGCTCTAGATTCCATTTATTGGGAAAAGTGTTTTAAGTGGGAAGTAAACAGGGAAGATATCTGCACTCAATTGCTTAAGGTGGTTAGAACTCTACTTGCCACCATCTTTTTAACTTTTCCTAATCTCAGGAAAATTAGGGTCAGAATGTTTCCTGTATAGCTAATATCCAGTGGAGGAGCCATGGTCGCAAAGAGCCCTGTACACTTATCTTTGATTCCCTTCAACTGCCAAGGCCTCCCCTAGAGCACAAGCCAGCAGAGACAATTTTGTCCAAGGTTGTCACTATAGCCACTCTTCTAGAACTGAGGCCTTGGCAAAAATGTTCCCCATGGCTTTGGGAAAGGCCTTAGATGTTCCATGGAACTCCCTTGTGTGATTGACCTATCAATAGTAAACTCTTAATCTGGTTCAGGGCTGAAAAAAATCCTTGGATACTATTAGAGTCTCTTAGATAACAATTTGTGCCCACCATCTCTTAGCTTGACACATAGCTGGTGCCAAATGTGATGATAAAATGGGCATATTTTTGATTTGGGAAGGACCCCCCCCCTTGCCATTAATGTAAATTCTAATGATAATTTCTAATTTTTCTTTTTTCTACAAGCAGGTGATGGTGATGGGCTGGTGAATGAGAAAGAAAAACAGCTGAGATTATTGACATTGGAAAGAGCAATGTCTGCAAAGAGTCATTCCTTCTCTTTTACTTTACCTAAAATACTGTATAGGAAACATAAACCACATAACTTTGTAAAATATGAGACAGATTTCAACCTAAGCAAAAAGATGAAACTATGCATGCAGTCCGGAAAGAGCTTCAGTAGCAAAAGTAATTTTCATTGGCATCAGAGGATCCACACAGCTGAGAGACCATATAAATGCATGGAGTATGGAAACAGGTTTATTGACAATTGGAACGCTATTTTCCATCAAAGGATACACATAGGGGAAAAACCATATAAATGCATAGAGTGTGGAAAAAGCTTTTGTTGGAACTCACAACTTATTCGTCATAGGCGGATCCATACTGGGGAGCGACCATATAGATGCATAGTGTGTGGAAAAGACTTTACTCAGAAAAGACATCTTACTGTTCATGAAAGGATCCACACAGGGGAGAGACCATATAAATGCTTGGAGTGTGGAAAGAGTTTTGTCAGCAAAGGATGTCTTACTGGTCACAAAAGAATTCACACAGGAGATAAACCATATAAATGCACAGACTGTGGAAAGACGTTTGCTAGGACAGGTCATCTTTATTCTCATAAAAGGACCCACTCAGTGGAGAGACCGTATAAATGCTTGGAATGTGGAAAAAGCTTTAACTGGAACAGAGATCTTATTCGTCATGAAAGGATTCACACTGGGGAGAGACCATACAAGTGCATGGAATGTGGAAAGCAATTTACTCAGAAAAGTGCTCTTATTAATCATGAAAGAATCCATACAGGGGAGAGACCACATAAATGCACAGAATGTGGAAAGTGCTTTGCTCAGAAAGGAAAACTTAATTTTCATAAGAGGATCCACACTGGGGAGAGACCATATAAATGTATACAGTGTGGAAAAGCGTTTACTCAGAAAAGTGTTCTTATTAGTCATGAAAGAATCCATACAGGGGAGAAATCATTTTAATGTACAGAATGTGGAAACAGCTTTGCTCAAACAGCACAGCTTAATGCTCATAAAAGGCTCCACAGAGAAGAGAGACCATATAAAGGCATGTAGTGTGGAAAAAGCTTTAACAATCACAAGAGATTTACTCATGAAAGAATCCACTCTCGGGAAAATCCATATGTTGCAAGGAGTGAGGATATAATTTTTCCTGGGAAAGAACATTTTACTCATAAAAGGATCCACGTAGGGAAGAAACCTAAATGGACAAAGGGGAAAGACCTCTAGTAGAAACTCTTCATTCAAAGCAGCCAGGATTTCTGTTGCCTATTTTGACTTGCATTTCTCTCCCCTCTCCCAATGCTGTGAAAACAGGGATGCAAAATAAGAATTAAGCTCTTCAGTTTCCAGCTTTTTGCCCATCACCATTTCACTATCATTTCCAACCAGAAGATTGATGGCTTCCTTGATTTCCCTCATAATTTACCTAAAAACTATATATAAAACAGGATTGACATGCATTTATCAAATTAGAAAGCATTTTCATCTGCAGTTATGTTAATTCCCACAAAATGGTGGTCTTGTTCTTTTCTGTCCTCTTAAAATTTATCTGAATAAGTGTTCTCCTTTCCCTTTATTATCTTTCGACCAGAAGTAGGAGAGAGATCATCCCCAGAAAGACAACCCGTTTTTGAACAGTTGCCAAGGCAATTGTTACTACTTGAGCTCCCCAATGCATTTTGGAGAAGAAACTCTATACTCTTACAGACTTGGAACCTTACTAATAAACTCTTACATAATGCTACAGTCTGCTATTGTGTATTCTTTTTTCACTATCACCCTGTCGTGGTTAGCAATACTGAACCCCACATTTGAGTCCAGCTAGGAGGACAAACCCACTTCAGGAAGTCAATTTCTCAGTTTTTTAAGGTAGTGCAGACCCTTGAAACCAGATCAGCTCTTCAAAATCCACTAGGTAGGAAAGATCAAGCAGAAAAGCTGAACAAAAATCCAAGACAGAACAGAACAGAAGAGAGTTATAAAAAAGAAAAGATGTAGGGAAGATTGTACTCTTTAGAAAATGGGGGATTCCTTTACTGAATCTATGGAGATTCTCAGTCATCCAGGGCAGAATTTCCCTTTGTGGAAGCATCTGTGCATTTGCCTGTTCCTTGCATAAGTGGGGATGTGCAAGATACACATGCACTCTCTACCGGCACTTCTGTGGCCTGGTTCCGAAAGGCTTAATTCTTGGCATCCCCTCCCAGAGAGGAAGAGTTGAGGAGTCCTGATCCAGGTCGTGGTTGTCCCAAAGGAGTTTTTTTCAAAAGAAAACTAGATTTTGTTTTTGCTTGAAGGCGTTTCACTTCTCATCCAAGAAGCTGAGAACTGAAGAGGAAAATCAAAGTCCGGTTGTCTTGAAAAATCACCTTTGGGGGTCCTTCATTGAGTCCCACCACAGTAATACAGACAACAGGACAAATAAAAGTGGCCTGAAGGAATCCCCACAGCATGAACCGATTGCATATTTAATACTAAATAAACGTAGTCCCTGTATGGCTGCCTTGGGCTCTTTTTATAAAGATTTGCAGCACCATCCATGTCTCACCCGGCCCTTCCATCTCTCCCAGGAATACATCCACGTCTCTAAGAGCAGGGCTTTTCAACCTTTTCACCCATTGTACCACTTTTAGGATAAGGCAATGTCCGAGTACCACCAGTCGCCCAGCAAAGTGTCAAAAACTTGACCGAAAAAAAGGAAAAAATAAAATACAGGTAGTCCTTGATTTACAACAATTTGCTTAGTGACCGTTTGAAGTTACGATGGCACTGAAAAAGTGACTTAATGACCATTTTTTACACTTATGACTGTTGCAGCATCCCCAGGGTCATGTGATTTACATTCGGATGCTTGGCAACTGATTCATGCTTATGATGGTCACAGTGTCCCAGGGTCATGTGATCACCTTTTGCAACTTTTTGACAAGTGAAGTCAATGGCTGGGGGGGCGGGTAGCTCATCACTCAGGTTGCAGGGTGCCTGTGTGGGGGGAATCCAAGGGTCTCTGGTGGAGGGGTGTGGGACGGGTGGGTGCCCTCCTTCCTCTCTCCCATTGTCCTTTCCTTCCTTTCTTTTCTCCTCCTTTGTCCCTCCCTCCCTCAGGTTGCAGGGTGCCTGTGTGTGTGGGGGTGTGGGGGGTGGAAATCCATGGGTTACTATTGGGCAGGAGGGAAACCAAACTTTTCAATAGGCATGTTACTGTTTATACGCTGAAGGGCAAATATCCCTACCTTTCTTCTTCCCTTCCTTTCTTCCTTCCCTCCCACTGTCCCTACCTTTCTTCTTTCCTTCCTTCCTTGTTTTTTTTTCTTTTAACTTGATCATATTTGAAGAAGTTCTTTTTATTCCTCCACCAACCTCGATTCATTCTCAGCAGTTCACAGTTCTGGGCTTCTTTTGTCACTTTTTTGTTTTCCCAGTTCTTCCCTAAGATTTTTTGGGTCACTTCTTCTCTTCTTTTCTCCTCCATTCTCCGAGCAATTGTGCTTTCAACAAGTCCAACTCTTCCACCCCACCTCGTCTCCTTTCCCCATTATTTCCTCTTGCTACCAGGCACTCTGTTTAGGAAAACTGCTTTCTGAAGTCCAAGATAGGGAGGTATCAGACACAGTCACGCTTCCATTGCAGTTGCCCTTAAAGTCCCGAAATTGGGCTTATTTTGTTTCCATAAAGATCGTTCTTTCCCACGTGGGCTTTGGCTGCCTCAGAAGATGCAAGGGGCCTTGCTCCTTATCGGAGACGCGCAGAGGGAGGCGTTGGGTGGGGGCAGAGCCTGGAGGAAACTCTTTGGAGGGAACTCGCTGCCCGCCTGGCCGCCCACCTCCGCGGCTCCTTCCCCGGGCGCTTCACTTCCTGCAAAGGGCGATGGGAGAGGAGCGGGCGCAGGGCCAATCAGGAGCCCTGCTAGGGGGCAAGCCGGCATGGAGAGAGAGAGAGTGCCTCTCTGTCTCTCTCTGCAAATGCTGGAGGACTGGGAGCCATAGTTGAAGGCTGAAACGCTGCCAATCCTCAATAGAAATGCTCAAAACAATGAAAACCTCAGAACGTCCGGTGGCGACGCAACGCCGAAGACAGCCGTCTTCGGGCTGCCCGCTCCGCAGCTGTGTTTTTCCATCGTAAACAGCGCCGATCAGCTGTTTAGATGGATTTGAAGCCCCCTCCTCGGGAGAAGAGGAGGGGGTGAGGCCCCAGGTAGGGGTTGAGCTCTCCGGGGCCGCCTGAGCTGAGAGTTTGGGCGGCTGAAGGATTGAGCCCCCCCGAAGCCTGGGTTGCTCCTAGCTGTGCAGCGCCCCTGCTCCGGGATTTATGGAGCAGAGCCAGGCGTTAGCAACCACCCCTGCCAAAAGGAAATACTTTTGATTATCAAGATGCAGGCAGAGCGGTACAGGAGGTCAAGGTGATGTGGACTCTTATCTTTACTCTCTAGCTCAATGGATTTTATAGCTTTAAAGTGAAAGTGCGCAATAAGTGAAAGTGGGGGAAGATGGCGGCTAAAACTTCTAAAGCTCTTCGGAGTGCGGGGTCTTCCTTGGTGCAACAGACCTCATTGCAAGCTTTGCTTCCTCCTGCACCTCCTCCGGCATTGACGCTTAAGGATTTACAAGATGCTCTTGGAAAGCATTCACAATTGATGTCTGACATGATGGATGAAAAGCTGAAAAAGTTGGAGGAGAAACTGGAGAAGAAGATGGAAGAGAAGTTTAGAGCAATGAGGGTGGACATGTTGTCTATGATTGAATCTGTAGCTGAATGTGTGCAACAGCTGGATGAAAAAGTGAAGGATCTCAGTCAAAAGAACTCTATATTAGAAGCAAAGGTATCAGAAAATGAAAATATAAGGGATAAAATGGACGGAGAATTGAGCCTTGCTCAGTATCATCAGATGCAGTATGCTATTAGAATCAGGGGTTTAAAGGAGAACTGTAAAGAAGATTTAAAGCAGCTGATTTCTGAGGCTCTGGAAGGGGTATTGGGCCAGCCAGCATCTGAAATTGAGGGAAATATGGACAAAATTTTTCGTGTAAATTCATGGATTGCAAGACAAAGGAAGTTACCCAGAGATGTGGTGGTCTATTTTACAAAGAGAGTAATTAGAGATGAAGTTATTCAAGCTGCCTATGATACTAAACTGGTAGTGGCTGAGCAAGAAGTCTTGGTTTTAAAAGAGATTCCTCCGAAGATTTTAAGAAGGAAAGATTTTGCATTTTTAGTACAGGAACTTAAGAAATGTGATATTAAGTTTAGATGGGAGATTCCAGTTGGACTGGTGGTGACGCATGAAGGTAAAAGACATCGTCTGGTTACTGTGGCCCAGGCACGTGATTTTTATAGCAATGTGTTAAAAGCAACCCCCCTATCATTTTTGGAAGCTGTTAAGGGATACGGCGAGGGAAAGCTTCAAGATGTTGCAGACAGACAGATAGAGGACAATGGTGTTGGAGGGGATCAAGATACAGTTTCATTGGATGTTGCAGGAGGCCAGAGGAAGACGCGTGCCGCCTTAAGAAGAGCGAGACGAGAGCAAGAGCAAGACCAGCAGATAGTTATGGAATCTCCAAAGTGTATTTACAGTGAAGATGTGGGAGGGGCGCGGTCCAAAGAAGTTTTGGGGGTCATGACAGACGTGCTCCAAAAGTTTTGGGGCGTTAAGATTGCTGATTAAATTTTTAAATTAGTATCTTAATGGATTAAATTTATCATAGAGGAGAAAGAAAGTTTTTTTTTAATATTTAACACAATTTAAGATGGATGTTATTTGCTTGTTAGAAAAGTATATTAGGGTTATGGACTAAAAGTGTGTGTTGAACACATTTGGTGTGATACATGCAAGAATTATTTTTGATTATGGTTTAGTTTGGTTGGAGATTATTAAGGTTAATAGATAGGCGCTTTTGGCGCGTAACTGAGAATTTGTTTATTTTTTTTCTTTGAAATTAATATGAATAAGGACTGGGATTAAGAAAATCTATTCTGAGTAAAGCTCTTTTTTGTTTTTCTCTTTTTCTTTTTTACTTTATTTGTAATATTAATATTGTTTGTATTCATTTTACATGAGCTAGAGGGAGATAGAACTAATAGTTTATTGCTGATAACATAGGGGTGCTTATGTTTGTTTTTTGATTTTATACCCTGTATTTAGCTCTGGGAAGTCGGGGGGGGGGAGGAGGGAATGGGGGGAAGGGATAGGGAGGGTTGGGTGGGGGTGGGGGAGGGGGGATTAAAGTTAAAATGTATTGTAAAACTTT
The DNA here is from genome assembly GCF_964194415.1 of Vipera berus. NCBI lineage: Eukaryota > Metazoa > Chordata > Lepidosauria > Squamata > Viperidae > Vipera > Vipera berus. The sequence continues at coordinate 283,944,587 of NC_138203.1, read as the reverse complement.
TTAAATAAAAAAAACAATGAAAACCTCAGACAGGAGGAAGAGCTGCTGGGCGGGCAGGCAGGTGTCTTGCTCGGCTGTGGCTTGGGGGGCACTTTTTTCAGTGCCATTGTAATTTTGAACAGTCACTGAGCGAACTGTTGGAAGTCGGGGACTACCTGTACATCACTTTTTCCCTTTGGGGGGGGTGTCATCAATTTTTGACACCTTGCTAGGTGACTGGTGGTACTCGGATGTTGCCATATCCTAAAAGTGGTACAGTGGGTGAAAAGGTTGAAAAGCCCTGCTCTAGTAGAAACTCTTATCTGACTCACCGTTAAAGCAGGGCTTTTCAACCTTTTCACCCATTGTACCGCTTTCAGGATATGGCAACATCCGAGTACCACCAGTCACCTAGCAAGGTGTCAAAAATGCGATGACCAAAAAAAAAAAAAGGAAAAAGTGCTGAAGTACAGGTAGTCCTCGACTTACAACAGTTCGTTTAGTGACTGTTTGAAGTTACAATGGCACTGAAAAAAGTGCCTCCCAAGCTACAGCCAAGCAAGACACCTGCCTGCCCGCCTGGTGGCGCTCTTCCTCCTGTCTGAGGTTTTCATTGTTGTGAGCATTTCTGTTGAGGATTGGCAGCGGGGGTGGGGTGGTGTTTGGTTTTTATTTCCCCCACACCATCTGCTGGGTACTTGCAGCAGGTTTTGGTACTTAACATGATCCTGGGACACTGTGACCGTCATAAATATGAATCAGTTGCCAAGCATCTGAATGTAAATCACAAGACCCTGGAGATGCTGCAACATTCCAGCTAATCTGGGCTCAGAAGCGCCAGGATCAGCGCTGACCTCCAGCTGGAGCCTGGCGCTGATCCTGGTGCTTCCGCTGAGCCCTGACAGCCCTGAAGAAGCGCTGATCCTGGCGTGTCCGCTCAGCCCTGATAGCCTTGTAGCTCCAGCTGTCTATTGCTCAGGCTTGTGTGGTGCTACCACCAGTTCAGCTCATTCCCCTCCCCCACTACCCCTTTTCTAGGATGGTAGCGTACTACCTGCCAGGTGCCAATGTACCACAGGTGGTACCCGTACCACTGGTTGAAAAGCCCTGCGTTAAAGGATCTGCACAGGAGAAATCATGCACATGCAAGGAGTGTTGAAAAGCTAAACTTGGGAAGGACACTAATTCTCATAAAATGTAGTGATGTTACTTCCCATCAAAGTATCAACCCAGGGGGCAGACCATATTAATGCCTGGAATGTGAAAAGAGCTTTTCTGATAGCAGCGACCTTACTCAATATCAAAGGATGCACAAAGCGGATAAACTGCATAAATGCTGGAGTGTGGAAAGAGCTTTACAGAAAGGAAAACCTAATTCTCACAAAAGCATCCACACAGGAGAGAGAATGTATAAATGCATGGAGTGTGGAAAGAGCTTTATTGACAAATGGAGAGTTATTTTCCACCAAAAGATACATATGGGGGGAAAGATCATATAAATGCATGGAGTGTGGAAAAAGATTTAGTCAGAATTCAGAACTTATCCATCATAAAAGGATCCACACTTGGGACAAACCATACACGTGGATGGAGAGGGAAAAGAGCTTTTCTTGGAAAGGACATCTTAATTCTCATAAATTAATTAATTCTCATAAAATAATCCACACCATATAAATGCTTGGAGCATGGAAAAAGTTTTGCTCATAAAGGATGTCTTACTGATCATGAAAGAATTCACAAAGGGGAGAGACCATATAAGTGCACAGAATGTGGAAAGAGCTTTGCTCTGATAGGACATCTTTATTCTCATAAAAGGCTGCACACGGGAGAGACCACATAAAAGCAAAGAGTGGAAAAAACTTTCATTGGAGGAGAGGTCTTATTTGTCATGAAAGAATCCACACTGGGGAGAGATCATACAGGTCCATGGAGTGGAAAACAATTTACTCAGAAACATCATCTTATTAATCACGAAAGAATCCATACAGGGGAGAGACCATATAAAGGCATAGAATGTGGAAAAAACTTTGCTGAGAAAGGACAACTTAATTCTTATAAAAAGATCCACACATAACAGAGCATATAAATAAATGCATGCTGTGTGGATAAAGCTTTAAAAGTTAAAAGACATTTACTAATAAAGAATCCATGCACTTGGGAAATAGTATATACTGCATGGAGTGTGGAAATAATTTTACTGGGAAAAAAACCATATAAATCTATGGAAGGAGCTTCAGAATAATCCTTCTGGTCCCCAAAACTTGAATTCATTCAGAGTAACTAAGTCTTCAGTTGTCTGTTTTGACCTGTGCTTTTCATCTCTCTCCCTATGCTATCGAAAGCGAGATGCAAAATATGAATTAAGCCATTCAGTTTCCTGCTTTTTGCCCCTCACTATCTCACTATCTTTTCCAACCAGAGAACTGGTAGCTTCCTGGACTTCCATCTTAATTTAACTAAAAAACACTATATAAAACAGAAATTGCATAGAAATATCAAATGCAGAATTATGTTAATTCCCACACAATAGTGCTCGCTTTTCTTTCCTCTTAAGATTTGTCTAAAGAAATTTTCCCATTCCCCTTTGTTATCTTCTGACCAGGAGAAGGATGAGTGAGATCAGACCCAGAAAGACAACCTCTTTTTGAGCAGTTGCCAAAGCAATTATTCCTCACCACTTGAGCTTCCCAACACATTTTTGGAAAAGAAAGTATACTGTTGATAGTCTTGGATCTTTATTAATAAAGTCCCATGACCTATAATTCTGCCACAATCTTCCATGTATTCTTTTTCACTATCTCATCCTGTCATCGTGGCCAGTGATACAGAGCCCCATATTTGAGTCCACCTAGGAGGGGGATAAACCCACTTCAGGAGGTCAATTTCTCTGTGTGTGTGTGTGTGTGTGTGTGTTAAGTAGTGCAACCTTTTGAAATCAGATCTTTTCAAAAAAAATCAACCAGCCAGAAAAGATCAAGCAGAATAGGTAACTTAAGTCAAGACTTCAACAGAAGAGAAACAGAAACTATACAGATACAGGGTAGAAAGCAGGGGTCTTCAAATTTGGCCCTTTTATGATTTGTGGACTTCCAACTCCCAGAATTCCTCAGCCGGGCACGCTGGCTAAGGAAAGGGCCAAGTTTGAAGACCCATGGGATAGATCGGGGTAGGCAACCTTGGCTTTTGTATGACTCTTCAGCTCCCAGAAGTCCACGAGTCATAAAAGAGCCAAGGTTGCCTACCCCTGGGATAGACTGTAGTCTATAGAAAAAGGGGGATTCATTGAGTGTCATCAATACAATACAGACAACACAACGGTCCAATAAACTGGCCCGAAGAAATCCCCAAAGAATTTATTGCTTCTATGTTGATTTAATAATGTATCAATTTGAAGAACGGATGCCTGCTCTCCACCTCTTTCCTTTTCTCACATTTGCGGTGTCCTTCCTCAAGTCTCTCTCCCCCCCCCCACTTTCCATCTGTCCACATCCACATTTTCAAGAGGATTCCGAGAGAAAAAAATCCCGGTGCCCAGAAGCAGCAATCAAACCAGGATTCACCCACAGGCGTTTGGCTCATTTCAGCTGCGCTCTACTTCCATCGTCCCCTCTGTATTGGCCCCCTAACTCTGCACAGCCCCTCATTCATTCCCCTACCAAGCGTTTGGCCTGTTCAAACCTTATCTGACCTCTTACGGTCAGCATGGAACAAGGCATGCGCAGAGAGCTTTTGCCAGCCCGCGGTAGCTTCTGAGGACAGGAACGCTGGTAAATTGCATTAGGCGTGGCGCTCTAGCTGAGAGCAGTAAACCAAAGGATTACAGAATTTTGCCCGTCTAGGAAGCATCCCTCTCTAGCTCGGTGTCTGGGAGGACAGCGGAGCGCGGGAAGTTTTGGCGGGAGCGACCTGCAGCTGCTCTCCCCCTCAGAAGTTCTGAGGAGGCGGAGCTCCGCCCCTTCTCGGGAAAGGGGCGGAGGGAGGGCGGCTTCGGAGGGAGCTTCTCCCATTTGGGCTTCGCCGAAGCGAGAGGCCGAATGGAGGCTCCGGGGTCTCCGTGGGCGGCAACAGCAGCAGCCCCCGCGACCCTCCCCGAGGGGCCCCACAGCTCCGAGGCCGAGCGCCGGCGCTTCCGCAGCTGCCGCCCCCGAGAGGACGAGGGGCCCCGGGCACTCTGCAGCCGCCTGCACCGGCTGTGCCGCGGGTGGCTGCGGCCCGAGCGAAGCGGCAAAGCCGAGATGCTGGACCGGGTGGTGCTGGAGCAGCTGCTGGCCCTGCTGCCCCCGGAACTGGCGGGCTGGCTGCGGGAGTGCGGGGCGGAGAGCTGCGCCCAGGCGGTGGCCCTGGCCGAGGGCTTCCTACTCGGCCCGCCGCCCTTCTCCGCCCCGCGGGAGCCCCCCGGAGAGGGCCGGCAGGTGAGAGGGAATTTCAGCCTCTTTTACGCCTCTGTTTTCTTTACATTCAGAAAGAAAAGGCATCCAGAGAACACGTGTTGGCAGGGTGTAATATAGTCTGTGGGAATAACTTTGTGGGACATTATTCCCACATTTTTAACTTCCCACATAGTTTTTCATGGACTGGACATAATGTGGCCATAACGCAAAAGATATCTCAATTCCCACATGGTGATGGGGTGGAGGGGGGTATGAAATTTCATAAAAACCCTTCCTAGTTTTCCAGAGAGTCCAAGGAGAGGATCGGAAAAATGCTTTCAGAATTGCAAGATTTTATTAATGTGCTCTTACAATAAAGATAGAGCTTATATTCATTCTTATAATAATAATAATAATAAGTTGGAAGGGACCTTGGAGGTCATCTAGTCCAACCCCCTGCTAAGGCAGGAAACCCTAAACCATTTCAGAAAAATGGCTGTCCAGTCTCTTCTTAAAAATTTCCAGTGTTGGAGCATTCACCACTTCTGGAGGCAGGTTGTTCCACTGGTTAGTTGTTCTTGTGCTTCTTGAAGCTGAATGGCTGATTGTTTCCTCCAGTCAGGATTCCCAAAACAGGGAAGCAGATCCCAAACCTGAATCCAAGAGGGCTCCTCTAGCTACTAATAGCTCTTCCCCATCCACAAAAATATGTGTTTATAGTTCACTTGGATCATCAACTGGTCCTTTTAGAAATCTTGGTCAGTACCATTAGCTATGAACTTAAAATAAGTGAACTCTGTCTCATGAACTGGATCTATTAAGCAAACCAGATGTTGGAAACATATTTCTTCTAGATAATATTTTTGGCTAGAACCAGGAAACAAGAATTATTACACACAGGTATTTCACACAATGCAAGTTAGTACAAAGAACGAACAGAGGATTATACGTAGTTATGAAATAAAAGATGAAAATTGTTTTTAGCTGGACCAAATAGTATTTAGGTTGCATATTTCAAAACATGTTTGATGTTATGAGGCAAAAGCATAGCTTCACAGTATTTGGATGGAGTGAGCACATTGGTCTTAAAAAGCAGTGATATTTAGTAAAATAATTTAGCAAATTATGCTTTGAATATAGTTACCATTTTTTACATTGCTTCATTTCAGCAAAACTAAATAGAGATACAGATTCCAAGCCTACATGATTTTCCCAACTAACATAACCAAAAAGATTGTCTGATTATTACTATTATTATTACAAGTATTGTGGTTCACAAAAGTGTCAGGCAATAATCAAGAACTAACAGCCACCCACAGAACAGGATTTCTCAAGTTCTCTTATGCTGACTTGAGTTTGAAAAGTACAATTGGAGAGAAAAAGGTAAGGCAAGTGAACTAACATGGTTGACATTATTTGAAACTGGATCATAAATACAGGCTATTTAAGTTGCAGGAGCCATTCATGGGAGAGATCTCAACAGTGCTCCAGGGAAGAGGAGATCCATCCTTTTATTCTGAAGAGCTTTCTTTCAATAACATCACACTGGGGCCACCTTGCCAGGTAAGTTCATTTGAAAGTGGAAATGTAATTAGGAAATGTATAAGTTGGAACAATTTAATCTTAATATTTTTGAAAAGACTTTGGAAAAGCACATGAAAAATAAAAGCCATGAAGTGAAACAAAACCAATTGTACAAAAATTGCTTCAGAAATAGGCCAGTATATCCACTTAAGAATAAATTACAGGATGGGCAAATTTCTCATATAAAAACCTCTACATCAAAGCTGACAAGTTTTAATGATAAGACTGTTGGTGAAATAACTTGATATTTCCAGGTTTGTGAACAATTTGAAATAGGCCAGGTAAAGAATTCTTAATAGATCTCTCCTGTTTTCTAAGAAATGTGTATTTTACTGGGCCAGAGAGATGCGGCCAGGAGATTCCCCTGCCCAAAATGATTTTGGTGAGTTATTCAAGGCCAGGGGAGGGAGGTCCCCAAGGAATACCATTCTGCAACTTGGATGCATCTAAGTCATGTTTTGTGCCTTTAAAACATCAGCATGGAGGACATAGAGAGGGCCTTCCCACCCTTAAGGACTATATGAACCTGCACGGTCAGATTGTGGCCTGTCAGTTTTTATCAATCATGGCACAGAATATTATTGTAAAAAGCAGTTTAGGGAATGGTCTGTCCGTGGGCAGTTTTTGGTTATGGAAGTTCCTGTCATGATTTTCATTACAGTTACTAATTCTAGTGTGATCTAGTCCCAATTTATGGCATATCATTATTTTAGTCCACCTAGGGATATTATTGCAGTTTGCATGTTCCTGTGCTTTGATATGGAGAGTATATCATTCATTAAAATTGTATATCGTTCAGAATCATTTTGCAAAACTGGTTTATTGTGCAAATCTGCCAAACGTTTGCATTCCATTGCAGCAAAGATTCTCCCTGGTTCATTTTTTCTGTTCTATATATTCAAAATTATCTTAAAACATTTATCACTAAGTTAAGCCAGACTGGGAATTTGACATGAGAAAGAATGAAGTATCCAAATTGCTTTTAATGAGTGTCACAATATTTTTAGGAGATGCATTTTACTTTCACAAGCATCTTGGTGTTCACTTCATAGTCTTCCCCTGAACTGCCAAGTTTGTGGTTTCCTCACTGCAAGAAGCACAGAGAAGCCACTCCAAAGGAAGGGGATATTGATCCTGTCTTTCTCAGGAGATAAAGGCCCCCAAATCTAAAGAAAAAAGAGGACAAGATAGTACAGGCATAAATACACACATAAAATGAAAAGGCCATAATGGTCAGGTAAAGGGGAGGAGATAAAGAAGCATCTCCTGATCAGAAGGAAAAGAGGAAATATGAAAGAAGAAATAAAGTATTTGACAAAAGTGTCAGGCGATTATCAAATAACAGCCACCCACAGAGCAGGGGTTCTCAAGTTTCCTTATATTGACTTGAGTTTGAAAAGTACAGTTGGAGAGAAAAAAGTAAGGCAAGTGAACTAATATGGTTGACTTTATTTATTTAATTTAATTTATTTATTTATTTATTTTTGGGACTTATATGCCACCCTGTAGAAATCCCAGACCTACAAAAGACCCTTTTTATTCCTATATTAAAAAATTACAAGGTTCTCCCTTCCTGTCTCCAGTGATAATATTTCTGCAAGTGCAAAATCTGCTTTCCTCTACCTGCAAAAGACCTTTTTTGATTTCCATATTAAAAGTTCAACACTTCTGCCTTTTCCCCAATTAGCAATTGTTAAGTCACATTCCTGCACTCAGTTTAACACTTCTACCTGATCTGCAATTGTAAGGCCACATTCCTACATTCCATCTCTGCCTCTGGTGATAAAACTCTTTTCTTATTTACAACCACATTCCTGTCTCTGATTCACATGTGTATACAACAAAGACTTGTTTCATTTAAATTGCCCTGTATATAGTTTCCTGTCTCCTGAAGTTGTCCTTGCTTCAAGATGGGGCCTCTGCCTTCCCCCATTTAAGTCTGCATTCCTGTGATAAACCTTTGCCCCTTGCTTCATTTACAACAAGACTTGTCTTTTATAATTGTCTATGTTTCAAGTTATGTTTCAAGTCATGCCTTTCAAGATATGCCTTCTTGACTGATGACAACCCTTGTATTCTCTGTTAGCATTTGTAATATGATAAGCTATGCTTTATTGTTTCCTGTGATGACCTTTGCTCTCTTCATTAGCAGATGTGTACAATGAGTTATGTTTTCCCTTTGACCTTCCATGAGTGTTTTTCCCCCCTCCCAAATGAAACAGCCTAATAAAAAGAGGGTGTCCAGAGCTGTTCGGGGGGCACACCATCCACCCCGGGCACTTCCGTGCTCCCTCACCTTGAGCAAACTTGTGTTGGTGCCTCAGTTTGTCCTAGGACTCTGCCTAATCATCGCAGTTCCCAAGTGTGACCGTCGGAACTTCCGGCACACTGGGTCGGTGACAAAGGGCAAGATCCTTCCATATTCAAGGTGTTCACCCTTGCGAGGGTCCCTCTAAATTCTCACCCCTGTTACGGGGCTCTAAGAGTTGAGGCCAGAACCCTGATCAGTCGCTCATTGCAACACCACCCTATCTCCCGAAGGACTCAGGGCGGCTAACAACAATAAAGCACAATAATACAAATGTTAAAAAAGATTAAACTAACAAGCCCCAATCATAAAATGATAAAATATTAAAAAATATTCTATTTAAAAATCCCTATCGTCAGTCCAGGTCAGCCTGATGGAAGAGAAATGTTTTAAGGCCGCGACGAAAGGACCGGAGATCCGGGGCCATCCGGAGCTCAAGGGGAAGTTGATTCCACAGGGCCGGCGCTCCCACAGAGAAGGCCCTCCCCTTGGGGGTCGCCAGCCGACATTGTCTAGCCGACGGCACCCTGAGGAGGCCCTCCCTGTGTGAGCGCACCGGGCGATGGGAGGTCATTCCTGGCAGCAGACGGTCCTGCAAATATCCCGGGCCTAAAAAAGTGGATCATAAATACAGGCTATTCTTTCAGTTGGAGGAGCCATTCATGGGAGAGATCTCAACAGTGCTCCAGGGAAGAAGAGATCCATCCTTTTATTCTGAAGAGCTTCCTTTCAATAACATCAAACTGGGGCCACCTTGCCAGGTAAGTTTAAGTTCTTGTGAAAAGATTAAAGTCCTTCTGCTCATGAGCTACTTTAAAAACCAAATGCAACACGTGAAGTAAAACAATGCCCACTGTACAAATAGACCAATATATGCACTTAAAAATAAATTATAGGATAGACAAATTTCTGATAGCAAGGTCAAAGCTAAGCAGTTTTAATGGTAAGACTGTTGTCAAGTGACTTGATATTTCCAGGGTCATTTACAACATTTTTAAATAGGCCAGGTAAAAAATTCCTGGTAGGTATGTCCTCTTTTCTAAGAAATTTGTATTATGCTGATTCTGTGAGAAAAGGTCAGAGGGGATTCCTCTGCACAAAATCATCTTGGTGAGAGAATAGAATGGAATTGTCAGAGTCCTTACAGGAATGGAATGGAATGGAATGGAGGGATCTTGGAGGTTTTCTAGTCTAACCCCTGCTCAGGCAGAAATCCTACACCAGTGGTGGCAAAGCTATGGCATGGGTGCCAGAGGTGGCACTCAGAGCCCTCTCTGTGGGCACCTGTGCCATACCTCGGAGGTGGTAACTGTCCTTCAACCAGCCATCTGCTAACTTGCCGAAGTCACACGTGGCCAGATGCATCCCAGCATGGCTGGTTTCCCACCCCACCCCGTCCCTCCTGGCCTCGCATGCTCTCTTTTTCCCCAGGCATGACCCAGTGCATCGCTTCCTCAGCTGTCAGCCAACCATCCATCTTGGAGGCGGCTTCTTTGAACTGCTGGCGATGGGCTGCGGAGCCCCAGAGTGCGCCAGTCGAGGGGCCAGCAGGCTGTGGCTACTGATGGACACCGTCGGCCCCCATGCACTTGCTGGCCTCTCTGTGGCTGATGGTGTCAGGCAGCAGCCACCCCGGTTCTTGACTTGCCCCATGGCAATGGCACCCCCTCACTACCTCGCCTTATCCCGCAGGATGAACCTCCTACCTACCACACCTACCAGAGACCCCCTGGATCTCCCCCAACTCTGCCCACCCCCCACAGGTGTCCTGAGCGACATTGAGGTGACCACATCCACCTTGGCCACACCCACCCAATCTTCCATGACCACCACAGCCACACCCACCCAGTAGGCCACACCCACCTGGCACCCAGCAATAAATAAGTGGGTTTTGGGTTGCAGTTTGGGCACTTGGTCTCTAAAGGTTTCGCCATCACTGCCCTACCCCATTTCAGACAAATGATTGTCCAATTTCTTCTTAAAAATTCCCAGTGTTGGAGTATTCACAGCTTCGGGAGGCAAATTGTTCCACTGATTAATTGTTCTATCAGGAAATTTATCCTTAGTTCTATGTTTCTTCTCTCCTTGATTAGTTTCTATCCATTGCTTCTTATCCTGCCTTCAGGTGCTTTGGCATTATTCCTTTGCAGTTATTCTAGGCCAGGGGAGGGGGCTCCCCAAGTAGTCCATTCTATAACTTGGATGCATCTAAGCCATGTTTTGTGCCTTTAAGACAGCAGCATGGAGCAGGTGAAGGTGGATGTCTACCCCATAAGAAAATGTCCATTTGGACTCTTCCAGAGCCTTGTTTTCTGTTTTGGAAGTAAGAAGTAAGAAAGAAAACAGCAGAGGACTGTCTTATGGGAAAGTTTTTATTTTTCTTTCTAGGACACTGATCTCTTTGAGGAGGTAGCTGTGGACTTCACAGAGGAGGAGTGGGCACTGCTGGATTGTGACCAGAAGGCTTTGTGCAGTGAAGTCATGCTGGAGGTTTCTAAGAATATGGACGCTCTGGGTAAGGACCCCCTTTGTTCTGGGTTCCATTGATTAGGAAAGGTGTTTTAAGTGGGAGTTAAACGGGGAAGATATACATGCCTTCAGTTGCATAATGTGGTCAGAACTCTACTTGGCCATCACGTGTAAAACTTTTCCTAATCTCAAGAAAATTAGGATCACGATGTATAGTACCAATATGTAGCTAATATCCAGTGGAGAGCTATGGGTGCAAAGAGCCCTGTACACGTCCCCTTCATTTCCTTTAACTGTCAACCCCGGATGACAAACCAGCCGAGGCACTTCATGGGGAATTTATCCAGGGTTGTCATCAGAGCCAGAACACAGCAAAGGCCTTGGCAGATATGCTCACCATAGCTTTGTGAAAGGCTTTAGATGCTCCATGGAAATGCCTGAGCAGATTGACCTATCAACAGCAAAGCCTTAATCTGGTTCAGGGTGAAAAATCCCTTGCATACCAATTCTAATGAGAATTTCTGGTGGGTTTGTTGTTTTTTTGTTCCAAACAGGTGATGGGCTAGAGAATGAGAACGACAACCAGCTTAGACTATTTAAACTGCAAATGGCAGTGTCTTCAAAGAGCCATTCTTTCTCTTTTGCTTTACCTAAAATGCTGCCTAGGAAGCACAAACCACAAAAGTATGTAAAATATGAGAGGGATTTCAGTCTAAACAAAGAGATGAAAATATGCATGAAGTGTGGAAAGAGCTTCAGTAGAAACTCTAATCTTCATCGCCATCAGCGGATCCACACAACTAAAAAATCATATAGTTGCAAGGAGTGTGGAAAGATTTTTACTTGGAAAGGGCAACTTACTTTTCATGAATGGATCCACACAGGGGAGAGACCTTATAAATGCACAGAATGTGGAAAAGCCTTCAGTACAAACTGTAATCTGAGTCGCCATCAGCAGATCCACACAAGTGAAAAACCATATAATTGCAAGGAGTGTGGAAAGACATTCATTGAGAGTAGTGATATTATTTCCCATCAAAGGATCCACACAGGGGAGAGACCATATAATTGCCTGGAATGTGGAAATAGTTTTTTTGACAACAGTCACCTTACTCGACATCAAAGGGGCCACACAAGGGATAAAATGCATAAATACCTGCAGTGCGGAAAGAGCTTTACTTGGAAAGAAGACCTTAATACTCATAAAAGGATTCACATAGGAGAAAAACCATTTAAATGCCTGGAGTGTGAAAAAAGCTTTTCTTGGAACTCAGGTCTTATTCGTCATAATGTGATCCACACTGGGGACAGACCATATAAATGCATGGAGTGTGGAAAGACCTTTTTCTTCTACAAAGACCTTACTCGCCACCTAAGGATGCACACGGGAGGGAAACCGCATAAATGCATGGAGTGTGGAAACAAATTTCGTTGGAACTCAGAACTTATTGATCATAAGAGGATCCACACTGGGGAGAGACCGTATAAATGCATGGAATGTGGAAAGCAGTTTGCTCAGAAACAATATCTTACTAAACATGAAAAAATCCATACAGGGGAAAAACCACATAAATGCACAGAATGTGGAAAGTGCTTTGCTCAGAAAGGACGACTTAATTTTCATAAGAAGATCCACACTGGGGAGAAACCTTATAAATGTATACAGTGTGGGAAAGCATTTACTCGGAAAAGTAGTCTTATTAGTCATGAAAGAATCCATACAGGAGAGAAACCATTTCAATGTACAGAATGTGGAAAGAGCTTTGTTCAGAAAAGCCAACTTAAAATTCATCAGACAATCCATACAGGAGAGAGACCATATAAATGCACAGAATGTGGAACAGCCTTCAGAAGATACTCTAATCTGACTCGCCATCAGCGGATCCACACATTAAAAACTATATAGTTGCGAAGACTATGGAAACATATTCACTGAGAGTAGTGGTATTATTTCCCATCAAAGGATCCACCCAACGGAGAAACCATATAAATGCTTGGAATGTGGAAACAGCCTTATTGTCAACAGAGATTTTATTCGACATCAAAGATTCCACACAGATGGTTGGAGTATGGAAAAAGCTTCACTCAGAAAGGGAAACTTAATTCTCAAAAAAGGATCCACACAGGAGAGGGACCATATAAATGCATGGAGTTTTATTGACTACTGGCACCTTAGAGGTAAAGGTAAAGGTTCCCCCGCACATGCGTGCTAGTCGTTTTCGACTAGGGGCCGGTGTTCATCTCAGTTTCAAAGCTGAAGAGCCAGTGCTTGTCCGAGGACGTCTCCATGGTCATGTGGCCAGTATGACTAGACTCCAAAGGCGCATGGAACGCTGTTACCTACCCACTGTAGTGGTCCCTATTTTTCTACTTGCATTTTTACGTGCTTTCGAACTGCTAGGTTGGCAGAAGCTGGGACAAGTAACAAGTGCTCACTTTGTTACGCGGCACTCAGCACCTTACTTTCTATCAAAAGATGCACATGGGTGAAACACCATATAAATGCAGAGTGTGGAAAAAGCTCATCACAACTGATAATTTATTTGTCATAAGAGGATCCATACTGGGAAAAGACTAAACATATAGAATGTGGAAAGGGCTTCAGTTCAAACTGTAATCTTATTTGCTATCAGAAGATCCACACAATTGAAAAACCATATAATTATAAATGTGGAAAGAGATTAAGTTGAGAGTAGTGATATTATTTCCGATCACAGGATGCACACAGGAGAGAGATTATATAAAGACTTTTAGTATGGTAAAAGCTTTAACAGTTACAAGACATTGTCTCATGAAAGAATCCAGACTGGGGAAAATCTACATACATGCACGGAGTGTGAAAAGGGCTTTTCTTGGAAAGGACAACATAAATCAAAATATGTCCACAGAAGAAATCATATAAATCTATGCAATGAGCTTCATTCAGACAGTCAAATCACTCATTTAATTTAATTTAATTTATTAATATTTCTATACCGCCCTTCTCCCGAAGGACTCAGGGCGGTGTACAGGGCAAGAATAAAACAAGAGTTACAAAAATTAAAAGATAATTAAATACATGCCCATAAAAACAGTTGATACATTAATAAAAACCCCAATAAAATGATAATAAAAAACCCCCACCAATCCCCCCTCAGGCCAGGCCGGCTTGTTCGAACAGGTATGTTTTCAGATCGCGGCGAAAGGAGCGGAGATCGGGCGCCGTCCGGAGCTCAACCGGTAACTGGTTCCATAGCTTCGGGGCGCCCACAGAGAAAGATCTCCCCCTGGGGGCCACCAATCTACATTCTCTGACCGGTGGCACCCTGAGGAGTCCCTCTCTGTGGGAACGCACAGGGCGGAGGGAAGTTGACGCCGGCAGCAGGTGTTCCCTAAGGTACTCATCATCTAATGCAGATGGGAAAGAAGCTTATTGCATAGTATATGCAAAAATATTTTGTTTGATTTGTAATCTTATTCATGAGGGTTTTTTACTTTCCAAGCAGTGGAGACAGCACAACACAGCATTAACAAATCTATACACCGTGCTTTATTGTGTGACATGCCTTCCCCAACAACAGGCTGTTGCTTTTAACTATCCTGGGCTTTGCAAAGTGATGTTGCCATGTAAGTAAATTTAATAGCATCCCTGTCTGAAACAAAATTCTTTTAGTCTGTAAAGTGGTATGCAACCTTTCCGTCCTTCCAAATATTCTCACACTAAAGGACTGCCTCAGTGCAGTTGCTGCTTTTCTAGAAGAATTTTATTGGATTTTATAGGACTAGGAATAAATTAGGGTTGGGGTTAGGGTTTAGAGTTGGGTTGGGATCAGGGTTGGGATTAGGACAGGGTTGGAGTTAACACTGGGGTTATCCCCCAGTAACATTTTCAATATTTAGCAAACAGAACATTGGGTACATATGTTTAGCTAACAATAATTAATATAATAACAGTAGTAAATATAATTGGTTATCATAGACAGTATTAATTTATAACCTCCTTACTAGTATGTATTCAAAATAACATATCACATTCCTTTCTCACTAGTTCGTTTTCCTAACCATTGATAGAAATTATCCCATGTTCTAATGTAAACTTGAATCTTTCTCTTTAATCTCTAAAGTCAATCTATCCATTTCTGCACATTCTAAAATTTTCTTGATTTTCTGCACATTCTAAAATTTTCTTCTTCAGTTGGTAAGTTTTCATTTTTCCAATGTTGGGCAAATGCAATTCTCGCTGCTGTTAATACATGTAATATTAAATATTTGCTCTCCTCACAGTTAGCTCCTAATAGTCCTAACAAAAACAGTTCTGGTTTAAATTCAGTTTTTAGTCATTTTTTCCAACCATATATGTATTTTAACCCCAACCCTTTTTACTTTGGGGCATGTCCACCAAATATAATAAGTACCTGGCCTTTGTATACATTTCCAACAATTATTAGAAGTATTTTTAAACATTTTCGCTAATATTACTGGTGTCATATGCCACCTACAAACATTTTGTACTATTCTTTTGAATAACACACTATGTCAGGGGTGTCAAACTGGCGGCCTGCAGGCTGGATGTGTCACACAAAGGCCATGCCACCCCGGCTCCACAAAGGCAAAAGAATGTCACAATACATCATATGATGCAATTGAGTTTGACACCTGTGCACTATGTCGTTGGTTCCAAACAAGTAATACTGATTAAATTTATATGCTGTCCAACTCCGAGCAACTACAGGTAGTCCTTGACTTACAACCATTTGTTTAGTGACCGTTCAAAGTTAAACGGCACTGAAACGGCACTTATGACCATTGCACCATCACCATTGTCATGTGATTTACATTCAGATGGCAACTGGTTTGTCTATATGACAGTTGCAGTGTCCAGGGGTTAAGTGATCTTTTGGGATCTTCTGACGAGCATAGTCAATGGAGAAGCCAAATTCACTTAACAACCCTGTTACTAACTTAGCAACTGCAACAATTCACTTAAACCAGGCATGACAAACTGCTGTCCCATGGGCCAGATGCGTCACATCAAAACCGCACCTACCTCAATGCCAGCAATGGGGAAAAAGTTGCAACACGTGAGTGATATGCCTAACTTAAATGTGGCAAGAAAAGTCATAAACTGGGCAAAACTCACTTAAACTTCTCACATAAGTTTTGGGCTCAATTGTGGTCGTAAGTCGAGGGCTACCTGTATATGTGATGTCATTACTCAGTGCCCCAATTACATGTATACGTAATCCAGTGACATTAGCCCCAAGAAGGCAACCCCTTTTGGGGCAGTTGCCAGGGCAATTATTCCTGACCACTTTTGAGTTTCCCAACACATTTTGGAAAAGAAACTGATACGGAGACAAACCCACTTTAGGCAGACAACTTTTTTAAGTAGCGCAGCCCCTTGAAACCGCATCAACTCTTCAAGAAGCCAAGAAAGATCAAGCAGAAAAAAATCAAGATTTCAACCCAGCAGAAATAGAAACTAAAAAAAAGGGCAGATGTGCAGGCTGCAGAAAAAAGGGGTTCCTTCATTGAGTGTTAACTGTTAATACGGACAACAGAGAGGGCCAACTTGGTTTGAAGGAATCCCCAAAACGGTTATTACTTATTTATATGTAACATTTATATAACTATAATTATATAGTATATAAATGGCGGGGAGTAAAGAGAAATCCCAGGAATCAAACCAAATTCCATTCAAAGGCGTTTTGCTCATTCCAGCCCTGCTCTATCTCCTCCGTGCCCATCATTCCCGGCACGCAAGCCTAACCGACTTCTACAGATTTTTGAGCGTCTGCAAACGGAATGCGCAGGAGACCTTTGCCGGCCCTCAATACCGAGCAGAGGATGTGTCAAGCGATGGTTGTGTTAGAAGACGCTCTAGCCAAGAGCAGTAAACGAAGGGGGCTTCTAAGGTTTTGCCTCTGTAGGAAGCAGCCCTTTCTGACCGAGATTCTGAGGGGATAGGAGGGCGCGGGAGCCTGAGGCGGGAGCGACTTGCAGCTGCTCTTCTCCGCCTCAGAAGCTCTGAGAAAGCGGAGCCCCGCCCCTTCTCGCCCCCCCCGAAACCGGGAGAGGGGCGGGGGCGAAAGGGAGGAGCGGCCGGGGGAGGGTCCGCCGTGGCCGAGGGCCGCCTCAAAGGCAGCTTCCCCCGTTCGGATTGCGCCGAAACGGGAGACCGAATGGAGGCGCGAGGGTCTCCGTGGGCGGGAGCAGCAGCGGCCCCCGCGGTCCTTCAAGCGGGAGGCGGAGGGGAGTCCGGGGAAAGCGGCAGCTCGAGAGGCCTTCCTGAGGAGCCCCGCAACTCCGAGGCCGAGCGCCGGTGGTTCCGCAGCTGCCGCCCCCGGGAGGACGAGGGGCCCCGGGCGCTTTGCAGCCGCCTGCACCGGCTGTGCCGCGGGTGGCTGCGGCCCGAGCGGAGCGGCAAAGCCTAGATGCTGGACCGGGTGGTGCTGGAGCAGCTGCTGGCCCTGCTGCCCCCGGAGTTGGCGGGCTGGCTGCGGGAGTGCGGGGCGGAGTGCTGCGCCCAGGCGGTGGCCCTGGCCGAGGGCTTCCTGCTCGGCCCGCCGCCCTTCTCCGCCCCCCGGGAGCCGCCCGGAGAGGGCCGGCAGGTGAGAGGCAATTTCAGCCTCTTTTACGCCTCTGTTTTCTTTACAGTTAGAAAGAAAAGGCATCTAGAGAACACGTGTTGGCAGGGTGTAATATAGTCTGTGGGAATAACTTTGTGGGACATTATTCCCACATTTTTAACTTCCCACATAGTTTTTCATGGACTGGACATAATGTGGCCATAACGCAAAAGATATCTCAATTCCCACATGGTGATGGTGGAGGGGGGTATGAAATTTCATAAAAACCCTTCCTAGTTTTCCAGAGAGTCCAAGGAGAGGATCGGAAAAATGCTTTCAGAATTGCAAGATTTTATTAATGTGCTCTTACAATAAAGATAGAGCTTATATTCATTCTTGTGCTTCTTGAACATGAATGGCTGATTGTATACTATATAAACTGGATATTTATCTCTCTCACCTGCCGCCCTCCCCCCCCCACCCTCCCGGAGAGGGCCGGCAGGTGAGAGAGAATTTCATCCGGAGGGATGGGGGGGACGCTAATGGATTTAGCAGCCTCTGTAAGAAATTACAGGTATGAAGAAGAAATCAGTGCAAGGTTTTCAGCCGCTCCTAATCTTTTGGGGCTCATTTCATCTTGAGGCAAATGCTTCGGTTTCCATACTGCTAGAAAAAAAAAATCCCATGGGATGTTGATGTATGTAGCTGACTTAGTAAGCAATCACAGACATTAAGAAATTAGGGCAAGCATCTGGTTAGCCCTCAGGACAGAAATGACTGTGGTTCAAGTCACCCTGCTGAGACGTGGTTTAGCCTTTTTTCACTGAAAGTGGTGATCCTGGGGGGAAAAAGTCTACTTATTTCATCACACAGATCTCAAGATAAAAGAGATCTCAGGTTGTGGTAAAATTAGGAGGAGTGTTGTTTGTACATTTGTTGTTTCCCACGGCACTTTGATCCTATTCTGATTTGTGCCTTTGAATTGCAGAAGGCAGAATGTGTGAAGGGTGGGCATGATTTGCTTCCCAGACATTCCAAGAGAAATTCTCTGGATCAGCTCTTCTTTTCTGGATAGTCAGAATTATCTTAAAAGATCTATAACTAAAAATTAACTGTGATTGGGAATTTAAGGTGAGAAATAATGAAGTATTGAAATTGCCTTTTAATGACAATCACAGTGTTTTCAAGGGGTGCATTTTACCCCTGAAGGCATCTGTTTTCATCCCAAAGTCTCTCCCTGAACTACCAAGCTGATGTAGTCCCACACTGCAAGAGGCACGGAGAAGCCTCCACAAAAGGAAGGGGAGAATCATCCTATCCCTCAACAAAGGTCCCCAAATATAAAGCAAAGTAGTTCTGAAGTAAGAGATAGAAGAGGCTTAACTATATCTACAAACAGGAAAAGTCATCACTGCTTCAGACAGGAAGGCAGTGCAGAGAGTGGTGAGGATGGCCGAAAAGATCATTGGCAGTTCCCTCCTTCCCATCCAGGACATAGCACAGAAGCATTGCTTGACCAGGGTCTGTAAGATTATCTGGGACACTACACATCCTCTTCACAACCTGTTTTCTTTGTTACCTTCTGGGAGGAGGCTTCATGATATCCGTAGCAGAACATCCAGATTCAGCCATAGTTTCATTTCATACAGCATTAACTTTGTGAACTCTCAGGCTTCCTCCTTCCGTTATATATTCAAGATGGACAGTATTTAATATTTTATTGTTATGTATATATAGGGCTGTGGGTCTATACATATGTTGTATATAGTATGTTTTAGGTGTGTGTCATGTATGTGTTTCACTTTGAGAGCGGGCAACTGAATTTCATTTTTGATGTGTGTCATTGTGCCCATAGTAAAAAATGACAAAGATTATCTTATACCTGTCAAGTGAAGAGAAGGAAATGAACACTTAGTTCCTGATCGGAGTAAAATACAAAATAAAAAATGAAGTGTTTCACAAAAGTGGCTAGCATTAATCAAGAAATAGCAGCCATCCACAGAACAGGAGTTCCCAGGTTAGTCATACAGAATAATAATAATAGTAATAATAATAATAATAATAATAATAATAATAATAATAATAATAATAATAATAATAATAATAATAATAATAATAAAATGTTGGAAGGGACCTTGGAGGTCATCTAGTCCAACCCCCTGCTCAGGCAGGAAACCCTATACCATTTCAGGCAAATGGCTGTCTAGTCTCTTCTTAAAAACCTCCAGTGTTGGAGCATTCACCACCTCTGGAGGCAGGTTGTTCCACTGGTTAATTGTTCTAACTGTCAGGAAGTTTCTCCTTAGTTCTAGGTTGCTTCTCTCCTTGACTAGTTTCCATCCGTTGCTTCTTGTCCTGCTTTCAGGTGCTTTGGAGAATAGCTTGACTCCCTCTTCTTTGTGGTAGCCCCTGAGATATTGGAACACTGCTATCATGTCACCCCTCACCCTTCTCTTCATTAAAATACACATTTATTTATTTATTTATTTATTTATTTATTTATTTATTTATTTATTTATTAAATTTTTATACCCAATTCCAGCAACCGTTCCCTATATGTTTTAGCCTCCAGCCCCCTAATCATCTTTGTTGCTCTTCTCTGTACCCTTTCTAGAGTCTCGACATCTCTTTTACATCGTGGTGACCAAAACTGGATGCAGTATTCCAGGTGTGGCCTTACCAAAGCATTGTAAAGTGGTGTTAGTACTTCACTTGATCTTGATTCTATCCCTCTGTTAATGCAGCCTAGCACTGTGTTGGCTTTTTTGGCAGCTGCAGCACACTGCTGGCTCATATTGAAGTGATTGTCTACTAAGACTAAGTAGGGCCAACTTGCCCGGTAAGCCTAGGTTTCTTGTGAGAAAATGACCCAGTGAGTCTCACTGATTCAAACTTCAGGATTGTTCTGGGGAGGCACATGACGGACAATTCAGAAGAATTGTATTAGGAAGTGAAATTGATATGTTGGAATATTTTTCAAAAAAGTTTGGGACAACCAGTTTTAAAAATAAAGGCCGTTAAGCAAGACGAGAAATTATAAAAAAAAATTGTTTCAAAAATAGGCCAAAATATCCACTTAAAAACGAATCACACGAAGGACAGATTTTCTGTATAAAACCCGCTATGTCAGCACTAATTGCTTGTAAAAATAAGGGTGTTTGTCAAATGATCTGAGATTTCCAGGCTCATTTTCAATATTTTGAAATAGGCCAAGTAAGAACTTCCTAGTAGTTTGTCCTGTTTTCCAAGATATTCACAGCCATGAGGACTATGTGGATCTGCCCATTTGGTCTCTTGTAAAGCTCTGTTTTCTCTTTTGGAAGTAAAAAAGAGAGAGAGAGAGAGAGAGAGGACTGTCTGCTGGAGAAGATTTTCTTTCTCTTTCTAGGACTCTGTTCCCTTTGAGGAGGTGGCTGTGGACTTTACAGAAGAGGAGTGGGCACTGCTGGATTCTGACCAGAAAGCCTTGTGCAGAGAAGTCATGCTGGAGCTTTTTAGAAATATGGTTTCTCTGGGTAAGGACCCTCTTTGCTCTAGATTCCATTTATTGGGAAAAGTGTTTTAAGTGGGAAGTAAACAGGGAAGATATCTGCACTCAATTGCTTAAGGTGGTTAGAACTCTACTGGCCACCATCTTTTTAACTTTTCCTAATCTCAGGAAAATTAGGGTCAGAATGTTTCCTGTATAGCTAATATCCAGTGGAGGAGCCATGGTCGCAAAGAGCCCTGTACACTTATCTTTGATTCCCTTCAACTGCCAAGGCCTCCCCTAGAGCACAAGCCAGCAGAGACAATTTTGTCCAACGTTGTCACTATAGCCACTCTTCTAGAACTGAGGCCTTGGCAAAAATGTTCCCCATGGCTTTGGGAAAGGCCTTAGATGTTCCATGGAACTCCCTTGTGTGATTGACCTATCAATAGTAAACTCTTAATCTGGTTCAGGGCTGAAAAAAATCCTTGGATACTATTAGAGTCTCTTAGATAACAATTTGTGCCCACCATCTCTTAGCTTGACACATAGCTGGTGCCAAATGTGATGATAAAATGGGCATATTTTTGATTTGGGAAGGACCCCCCCCCTTGCCATTAATGTAAATTCTAATGATAATTTCTAATTTTTCTTTTTTCTACAAGCAGGTGATGGTGATGGGCTGGTGAATGAGAAAGAAAAACAGCTGAGATTATTGACATTGGAAAGAGCAATCTCTGCAAAGAGTCATTCCTTCTCTTTTACTTTACCTAAAATACTGTATAGGAAACATAAACCACATAACTTTGTAAAATATGAGACAGATTTCAACCTAAGCAAAAAGATGAAACTATGCATGCAGTCCGGAAAGAGCTTCAGTAGCAAAAGTAATTTTCATTGGCATCAGAGGATCCACACAGCTGAGAGACCATATAAATGCATGGAGTATGGAAACAGGTTTATTGACAATTGGAACGCTATTTTCCATCAAAGGATACACATAGGGGAAAAACCATATAAATGCATGGTATGTGGAAAAAGCTTTTGTTGGAACTCACAACTTATTCGTCATAGGCGGATCCATACTGGGGAGCGACCATATAGATGCACAGTGTGTGGAAAAGACTTTACTCAGAAAAGACATCTTACTGTTCATGAAAGGATCCACACAGGGGAGAGACCATATAAATGCTTGGAGTGTGGAAAGAGTTTTGTCAGCAAAGGATGTCTTACTGGTCACAAAAGAATTCACACAGGAGATAAACCATATAAATGCACTGACTGTGGAAAGACGTTTGCTAGGACAGGTCATCTTTATTCTCATAAAAGGACCCACTCAGTGGAGAGACCGTATAAATGCTTGGAATGTGGAAAAAGCTTTAACTGGAACAGAGATCTTATTCGTCATGAAAGGATTCACACTGGGGAGAGACCATACAAGTGCATGGAATGTGGAAAGCAATTTACTCAGAAAAGTGCTCTTATTAATCATGAAAGAATCCATACAGGGGAGAGACCACATAAATGCACAGAATGTGGAAAGTGCTTTGCTCAGAAAGGAAAACTTAATTTTCATAAGAGGATCCACACTGGGGAGAGACCATATAAATGTATACAGTGTGGAAAAGCGTTTACTCAGAAAAGTGTTCTTATTAGTCATGAAAGAATCCATACAGGGGAGAAATCATTTTAATGTACAGAATGTGGAAACAGCTTTGCTCAAACAGCACAGCTTAATGCTCATAAAAGGCTCCACAGAGAAGAGAGACCATATAAAGGCATGTAGTGTGGAAAAAGCTTTAACAATCACAAGAGATTTACTCATGAAAGAATCCACTCTCGGGAAAATCCATATGTTGCAAGGAGTGAGGATATAATTTTTCCTGGGAAAGAACATTTTACTCATAAAAGGATCCACGTAGGGAAGAAACCTAAATGGACAAAGGGGAAAGACCTCTAGTAGAAACTCTTCATTCAAAGCAGCCAGGATTTCTGTTGCCTATTTTGACTTGCATTTCTCTCCCCTCTCCCAATGCTGTGAAAACAGGGATGCAAAATAAGAATTAAGCTCTTCAGTTTCCAGCTTTTTGCCCATCACCATTTCACTATCATTTCCAACCAGAAGATTGATGGCTTCCTTGATTTCCGTCATAATTTACCTAAAAACTATATATAAAACAGGATCGACATGCGTTTATCAAATTAGAAAGCATTTTCATCTGCAGTTATGTTAATTCCCACAAAATGGTGGTCTTGTTCTTTTCTGTCCTCTTAAAATTTATCTGAATAAGTGTTCTCCTTTCCCTTTATTATCTTTCGACCAGAAGTAGGAGAGAGATCATCCCCAGAAAGACAACCCGTTTTTGAACAGTTGCCAAGGCAATTGTTACTACTTGAGCTCCCCAATGCATTTTGGAGAAGAAACTCTATACTCTTACAGACTTGGAACCTTACTAATAAACTCTTACATAATGCTACAGTCTGCTATTGTGTATTCTTTTTTCACTATCACCCTGTCGTGGTTAGCAATACTGAACCCCACATTTGAGTCCAGCTAGGAGGACAAACCCACTTCAGGAAGTCAATTTCTCAGTTTTTTAAGGTAGTGCAGACCCTTGAAACCAGATCAGCTCTTCAAAATCCACTAGGTAGGAAAGATCAAGCAGAAAAGCTGAACAAAAATCCAAGACAGAACAGAACAGAGTTATAAAAAAGAAAAGATGTAGGGAAGATTGTACTCTTTAGAAAATGGGGGATTCCTTTACTGAATCTATGGAGATTCTCAGTCATCCAGGGCAGAATTTCCCTTTCTGGAAGCATCTGTGCATTTGCCTGTTCCTTGCATAAGTGGGGATGTGCAAGATACACATGCACTCTCTACCGGCACTTCTGTGGCCTGGTTCCGAAAGGCTTAATTCTTGGCATCCCCTCCCAGAGAGGAAGAGTTGAGGAGTCCTGATCCAGGTCGTGGTTGTCCCAAAGGAGTTTTTTTCAAAAGAAAACTAGATTTTGTTTTTGCTTGAAGGCGTTTCACTTCTCATCCAAGAAGCTGAGAACTGAAGAGGAAAATCAAAGTCCGGTTGTCTTGAAAAATCACCTTTGGGGGTCCTTCATTGAGTCCCACCACAGTAATACAGACAACAGGACAAATAAAAGTGGCCTGAAGGAATCCCCACAGCATGAACCGATTGCATATTTAATACTAAATAAACGTAGTCCCTGTATGGCTGCCTTGGGCTCTTTTTATAAAGATTTGCAGCACCATCCATGTCTCACCCGGCCCTTCCATCTCTCCCAGGAATACATCCACGTCTCTAAGAGCAGGGCTTTTCAACCTTTTCACCCATTGTACCACTTTTAGGATAAGGCAATGTCCGAGTACCACCAGTCGCCCAGCAAAGTGTCAAAAACTTGACCGAAAAAAAGGAAAAAATAAAATACAGGTAGTCCTTGATTTACAACAATTTGCTTAGTGACCGTTTGAAGTTACGATGGCACTGAAAAAGTGACTTAATGACCATTTTTTACACTTATGACTGTTGCAGCATCCCCAGGGTCATGTGATTTACATTCGGATGCTTGGCAACTGATTCATGCTTATGATGGTCACAGTGTCCCAGGGTCATGTGATCACCTTTTGCAACTTTTTGACAAGTGAAGTCAATGGCTGGGGGGGCGGGTAGCTCATCACTCAGGTTGCAGGGTGCCTGTGTGGGGGGAATCCATGGGTCTCTGGTGGAGGGGTGTGGGACGGGTGGGTGCCCTCCTTCCTCCCATTCTCCTTTCCTTCCTTTTTTTTCTCCTCCTTTGTCTCTCCCTCCCTCAGGTTGCAGGGTGCCTGTGTGTGTGGGGGTGTGGGGGGTGGAAATCCATGGGTTACTATTGGGCAGGAGGGAAACCAAACTTTTCAATAGGCATGTTACTGTTTATACGCTGAAGGGCAAATATCCCTACCTTTCTTCTTCCCTTCCTTTCTTCCTTCCCTCCCACTGTCCCTACCTTTCTTCTTTCCTTCCTTCGTTTTTTTTTTCTTTTAACTTGATCATATTTGAAGAAGTTCTTTTTATTCCTCCACCAACCTCGATTCATTCTCAGCAGTTCACAGTTCTGGGCTTCTTTTGTCACTTTTTTGTTTTCCCAGTTCTTCCCTAAGATTTTTTGGGTCACTTCTTCTCTTCTTTTCTCCTCCATTCTCCGAGCAATTGTGCTTTCATCAAGTCCAACTCTTCCACCCCACCTCGTCTCCTTTCCCCAT
Organism: Vipera berus; assembly: GCF_964194415.1. Classification (NCBI taxonomy): domain Eukaryota; kingdom Metazoa; phylum Chordata; class Lepidosauria; order Squamata; family Viperidae; genus Vipera; species Vipera berus. The sequence continues at coordinate 283,919,605 of NC_138203.1, read as the reverse complement.
TATTTCCTCTTGCTACCAGGCACTCTGTTTAGGAAAACTGCTTTCTGAAGTCCAAGATAGGGAGGTATCAGACACAGTCACGCTTCCATTGCAGTTGCCCTTAAAGTCCCGAAATTGGGCTTATTTTGTTTCCATAAAGATCGTTCTTTCCCACGTGGGCTTTGGCTGCCTCAGAAGATGCAAGGGGCCTTGCTCCTTATCGGAGACGCGCAGAGGGAGGCGTTGGGTGGGGGCAGAGCCTGGAGGAAACTCTTTGGAGGGAACTCGCTGCCCGCCTGGCCGCCCACCTCCGCGGCTCCTTCCCCGGGCGCTTCACTTCCTGCAAAGGGCGATGGGAGAGGAGCGGGCGCAGTGCCAATCAGGAGCCCTGCTAGGGGGCAAGCCGGCATGGAGAGAGAGAGAGTGCCTCTCTGTCTCTCTCTGCAAATGCTGGAGGACTGGGAGCCGTAGTTGAAGGCTGAAACGCTGCCAATCCTCAATAGAAATGCTCACAACAATGAAAACCTCAGAACGTCCGGTGGCGACGCGACGCCGAAGACAGCCGTCTTCGGGCTGCCCGCTCCGCAGCTGTGTTTTTCCATCGTAAACAGCGCCGATCAGCTGTTTAGATGGATTTGAAGCCCCCTCCTCGGGAGAAGAGGAGGGGGTGAGGCCCCAGGTAGGGGTTGAGCTCTCCGGGGCCGCCTGAGCTGAGAGTTTGGGCGGCTGAAGGATTGAGCCCCCCCCGAAGCCTGGGTTGCTCCTAGCTGCGCAGCGCCCCTGCTCCGGGATTTATGGAGCAGAGCCAGGCGTTAGCAACCACCCCTGCCAAAAGGAAATACTTTTGATTATCAAGATGCAGGCAGAGCGGTACAGGAGGTCAAGGTGATGTGGACTCTTATCTTTACTCTCTAGCTCAATGGATTTTATAGCTTTAAAGTGAAAGTGCGCAATAAGTGAAAGTGGGGGAAGATGGCGGCTAAAACTTCTAAAGCTCTTCGGAGTGCGGGGTCTTCCTTGGTGCAACAGACCTCATTGCAAGCTTTGCTTCCTCCTGCACCTCCTCCGGCATTGACGCTTAAGGATTTACAAGATGCTCTTGGAAAGCATTCACAATTGATGTCTGACATGATGGATGAAAAGCTGAAAAAGTTGGAGGAGAAACTGGAGAAGAAGATGGAAGAGAAGTTTAGAGCAATGAGGGTGGACATGTTGTCTATGATTGAATCTGTAGCTGAATGTGTGCAACAGCTGGATGAAAAAGTGAAGGATCTCAGTCAAAAGAACTCTATTTTAGAAGCAAAGGTATCAGAATATGAAAATATAAGGGATAAAATGGACGGAGAATTGAGCCTTGCTCAGTATCATCAGATGCAGTATGCTATTAGAATCAGGGGTTTAAAGGAGAACTGTAAAGAAGATTTAAAGCAGCTGATTTCTGAGGCTCTGGAAGGGGTATTGGGCCAGCCAGCATCTGAAATTGAGGGAAATATGGACAAAATTTTTCGTGTAAATTCATGGATTGCAAGACAAAGGAAGTTACCCAGAGATGTGGTGGTCTATTTTACAAAGAGAGTAATTAGAGATGAAGTTATTCAAGCTGCCTATGATACTAAACTGGTAGTGGCTGAGCAAGAAGTCTTGGTTTTAAAAGAGATTCCTCCGAAGATTTTAAGAAGGAAAGATTTTGCATTTTTAGTACAGGAACTTAAGAAATGTGATATTAAGTTTAGATGGGAGATTCCAGTTGGACTGGTGGTGACGCATGAAGGTAAAAGACATCGTCTGGTTACTGTGGCCCAGGCACGTGATTTTTATAGCAATGTGTTAAAAGCAACCCCCCTATCATTTTTGGAAGCTGTTAAGGGATACGGCGAGGGAAAGCTTCAAGATGTTGCAGACAGACAGATAGAGGACAATGGTGTTGGAGGGGATCAAGATACAGTTTCATTGGATGTTGCAGGAGGCCAGAGGAAGACGCGTGCCGCCTTAAGAAGAGCGAGACGAGAGCAAGAGCAAGACCAGCAGATAGTTATGGAATCTCCAAAGTGTATTTACAGTGAAGATGTGGGAGGGGCGCGGTCCAAAGAAGTTTTGGGGGTCATGACAGACGTGCTCCAAAAGTTTTGGGGCGTTAAGATTGCTGATTAAATTTTTAAATTAGTATCTTAATGGATTAAATTTATCATAGAGGAGAAAGAAAGTTTTTTTTAATATTTAACACAATTTAAGATGGATGTTATTTGCTTGTTAGAAAAGTATATTAGGGTTATGGACTAAAAGTGTGTGTTGAACACATTTGGTGTGATACATGCAAGAATTATTTTTGATTATGGTTTAGTTTGGTTGGAGATTATTAAGGTTAATAGATAGGCGCTTTTGGCGCGTAACTGAGAATTTGTTTATTTTTTTTCTTTGAAATTAATATGAATAAGGACTGGGATTAAGAAAATCTATTCTGAGTAAAGCTCTTTTTTGTTTTTCTCTTTTTCTTTTACTTTATTTGTAATATTAATATTGTTTGTATTCATTTTACATGAGCTAGAGGGAGATAGAACTAATAGTTTATTGCTGATAACATAGGGGTGCTTATGTTTGTTTTTTGATTTTATACCCTGTATTTAGCTCTGGGAAGTCGGGGGGGGGGAGGAGGGAATGGGGGGAAGGGATAGGGAGGGTTGGGTGGGGGTGGGGGAGGGGGGGATTAAAGTTAAAATGTATTGTAAAACTTTTTAAATAAAAAAAACAATGAAAACCTCAGACAGGAGGAAGAGCTGCTGGGCGGGCAGGCAGGTGTCTTGCTCGGCTGTGGCTTGGGGGGCACTTTTTTCAGTGCCATTGTAATTTTGAACAGTCACTGAGCGAACTGTTGGAAGTCGGGGACTACCTGTACATCACTTTTTCCCTTTGGGGGGGGTGTCATCAATTTTTGACACCTTGCTAGGTGACTGGTGGTACTCGGATGTTGCCATATCCTAAAAGTGGTACAGTGGGTGAAAAGGTTGAAAAGCCCTGCTCTAGTAGAAACTCTTATCTGACTCACCGTTAAAGCAGGGCTTTTCAACCTTTTCACCCATTGTACCGCTTTCAGGATATGGCAACATCCGAGTACCACCAGTCACCTAGCAAGGTGTCAAAAATGCGATGACCAAAAAAAAAAAAAAGGAAAAAGTGCTGAAGTACAGGTAGTCCTCGACTTACAACAGTTCGTTTAGTGACTGTTTGAAGTTACAATGGCACTGAAAAAAGTGCCTCCCAAGCTACAGCCAAGCAAGACACCTGCCTGCCCGCCTGGTGGCGCTCTTCCTCCTGTCTGAGGTTTTCATTGTTGTGAGCATTTCTGTTGAGGATTGGCAGCGGGGGTGGGGTGGTGTTTGGTTTTTATTTCCCCCACACCATCTGCTGGGTACTTGCAGCAGGTTTTGGTACTTAACATGATCCTGGGACACTGTGACCGTCATAAATATGAATCAGTTGCCAAGCATCTGAATGTAAATCACAAGACCCTGGAGATGCTGCAACATTCCAGCTAATCTGGGCTCAGAAGCGCCAGGATCAGCGCTGACCTCCAGCTGGAGCCTGGAGCTGATCCTGGTGCTTCCGCTGAGCCCTGACAGCCCTGAAGAAGCGCTGATCCTGGCGTTTCCGCTCAGCCCTGATAGCCTTGTAGCTCCAGCTGTCTATTGCTCAGGCTTGTGTGGCGCTACCACCAGTTCAGCTCATTCCCCTCCCCCACTACCCCTTTTCTAGGATGGTAGCGTACTACCTGCCAGGTGCCAATGTACCACAGGTGGTACCCGTACCACTGGTTGAAAAGCCCTGCGTTAAAGGATCTGCACAGGAGAAATCATGCACATGCAAGGAGTGTTGAAAAGCTAAACTTGGGAAGGACACTAATTCTCATAAAATGTAGTGATGTTACTTCCCATCAAAGTATCAACCCAGGGGGCAGACCATATTAATGCCTGGAATGTGAAAAGAGCTTTTCTGATAGCAGCGACCTTACTCAATATCAAAGGATGCACAAAGCGGATAAACTGCATAAATGCTGGAGTGTGGAAAGAGCTTTACAGAAAGGAAAACCTAATTCTCACAAAAGCATCCACACAGGAGAGAGAATGTATAAATGCATGGAGTGTGGAAAGAGCTTTATTGACAAATGGAGAGTTATTTTCCACCAAAAGATACATATGGGGGGAAAGATCATATAAATGCATGGAGTGTGGAAAAAGATTTAGTCAGAATTCAGAACTTATCCATCATAAAAGGATCCACACTTGGGACAAACCATACACGTGGATGGAGAGGGAAAAGAGCTTTTCTTGGAAAGGACATCTTAATTCTCATAAATTAATTAATTCTCATAAAATAATCCACACCATATAAATGCTTGGAGCATGGAAAAAGTTTTGCTCATAAAGGATGTCTTACTGATCATGAAAGAATTCACAAAGGGGAGAGACCATATAAGTGCACAGAATGTGGAAAGAGCTTTGCTCTGATAGGACATCTTTATTCTCATAAAAGGCTGCACACGGGAGAGACCACATAAAAGCAAAGAGTGGAAAAAACTTTCATTGGAGGAGAGGTCTTATTTGTCATGAAAGAATCCACACTGGGGAGAGATCATACAGGTCCATGGAGTGGAAAACAATTTACTCAGAAACATCATCTTATTAATCACGAAAGAATCCATACAGGGGAGAGACCATATAAAGGCATAGAATGTGGAAAAAACTTTGCTGAGAAAGGACAACTTAATTCTTATAAAAAGATCCACACATAACAGAGCATATAAATAAATGCATGCTGTGTGGATAAAGCTTTAAAAGTTAAAAGACATTTACTAATAAAGAATCCATGCACTTGGGAAATAGTATATACTGCATGGAGTGTGGAAATAATTTTACTGGGAAAAAAACCATATAAATCTATGGAAGGAGCTTCAGAATAATCCTTCTGGTCCCCAAAACTTGAATTCATTCAGAGTAACTAAGTCTTCAGTTGTCTGTTTTGACCTGTGCTTTTCATCTCTCTCCCTATGCTATCGAAAGCGAGATGCAAAATATGAATTAAGCCATTCAGTTTCCTGCTTTTTGCCCCTCACTATCTCACTATCTTTTCCAACCAGAGAACTGGTAGCTTCCTGGACTTCCATCTTAATTTAACTAAAAAACACTATATAAAACAGAAATTGCATAGAAATATCAAATGCAGAATTATGTTAATTCCCACACAATAGTGCTCGCTTTTCTTTCCTCTTAAGATTTGTCTAAAGAAATTTTCCCATTCCCCTTTGTTATCTTCTGACCAGGAGAAGGATGAGTGAGATCAGACCCAGAAAGACAACCTCTTTTTGAGCAGTTGCCAAAGCAATTATTCCTCACCACTTGAGCTTCCCAACACATTTTTGGAAAAGAAAGTATACTGTTGATAGTCTTGGATCTTTATTAATAAAGTCCCATGACCTATAATTCTGCCACAATCTTCCATGTATTCTTTTTCACTATCTCATCCTGTCATCGTGGCCAGTGATACAGAGCCCCATATTTGAGTCCACCTAGGAGGGGGATAAACCCACTTCAGGAGGTCAATTTCTGTGTGTGTGTGTGTGTGTGTGTGTGTGTGTGTTAAGTAGTGCAACCTTTTGAAATCAGATCTTTTCAAAAAAAATCAACCAGCCAGAAAAGATCAAGCAGAATAGGTAACTTAAGTCAAGACTTCAACAGAAGAGAAACAGAAACTATACAGATACAGGGTAGAAAGCAGGGGTCTTCAAATTTGGCCCTTTTATGATTTGTGGACTTCCAACTCCCAGAATTCCTCAGCCGGGCACGCTGGCTAAGGAAAGGGCCAAGTTTGAAGACCCATGGGATAGATCGGGGTAGGCAACCTTGGCTTTTGTATGACTCTTCAGCTCCCAGAAGTCCACGAGTCATAAAAGAGCCAAGGTTGCCTACCCCTGGGATAGACTGTAGTCTATAGAAAAAGGGGGATTCATTGAGTGTCATCAATACAATACAGACAACACAACGGTCCAATAAACTGGCCCGAAGAAATCCCCAAAGAATTTATTGCTTCTATGTTGATTTAATAATGTATCAATTTGAAGAACGGATGCCTGCTCTCCACCTCTTTCCTTTTCTCACATTTGCGGTGTCCTTCCTCAAGTCTCTCTCCCCCCCCCCACTTTCCATCTGTCCACATCCACATTTTCAAGAGGATTCCGGGAGAAAAAAATCCCGGTGCCCAGAAGCAGCAATCAAACCAGGATTCACCCACAGGCGTTTGGCTCATTTCAGCTGCGCTCTACTTCCATCGTCCCCTCTGTATTGGCCCCCTAACTCTGCACAGCCCCTCATTCATTCCCCTACCAAGCGTTTGGCCCGCTCAAACCTTATCTGACCTCTTACGGTCAGCATGGAACAAGGCATGCGCAGAGAGCTTTTGCCAGCCCGCGGTAGCTTCTGAGGACAGGAACGCTGGTAAATTGCATTAGGCGTGGCGCTCTAGCTGAGAGCAGTAAACCAAAGGATTACAGAATTTTGCCCGTCTAGGAAGCATCCCTCTCTAGCTCGGTGTCTGGGAGGACAGCGGAGCGCGGGAAGTTTTGGCGGGAGCGACCTGCAGCTGCTCTCCCCCTCAGAAGTTCTGAGGAGGCGGAGCTCCGCCCCTTCTCGGGAAAGGGGCGGAGGGAGGGCGGCCTCGGAGGGAGCTTCTCCCATTTGGGCTTCGCCGAAGCGAGAGGCCGAATGGAGGCTCCGGGGTCTCCGTGGGCGGCAACAGCAGCAGCCCCCGCGACCCTCCCCGAGCGGCCCCACAGCTCTGAGGCCGAGCGCCGGCGCTTCCGCAGCTGCCGCCCCCGAGAGGACGAGGGGCCCCGGGCACTCTGCAGCCGCCTGCACCGGCTGTGCCGCGGGTGGCTGCGGCCCGAGCGAAGCGGCAAAGCCGAGATGCTGGACCGGGTGGTGCTGGAGCAGCTGCTGGCCCTGCTGCCCCCGGAACTGGCGGGCTGGCTGCGGGAGTGCGGGGCGGAGAGCTGCGCCCAGGCGGTGGCCCTGGCCGAGGGCTTCCTACTCGGCCCGCCGCCCTTCTCCGCCCCGCGGGAGCCCCCCGGAGAGGGCCGGCAGGTGAGAGGGAATTTCAGCCTCTTTTACGCCTCTGTTTTCTTTACAGTCAGAAAGAAAAGGCATCCAGAGAACACGTGTTGGCAGGGTGTAATATAGTCTGTGGGAATAACTTTGTGGGACATTATTCCTACATTTTTAACTTCCCACATAGTTTTTCATGGACTGGACATAATGTGGCCATAACGCAAAAGATATCTCAATTGCCACATGGTGATGGGGGTGGAGGGGGGTATGAAATTTCATAAAAACCCTTCCTAGTTTTCCAGAGAGTACAAGGAGAGGATCGGAAAAATGCTTTCAGAATTGCAAGATTTTATTAATGTGCTCTTACAATAAAGATAGAGCTTATTATATTCATTCTTATACTAATAATAAGTTGGAAGGGACCTTGGAGGTCATCAGTCCAACGCCCTGCTGAGGCAGGAAACCCTATACCATTTCAGAAAAATGGCTGTCCAGTCTCTTCTTAAAAACTTCCAGTGTTGGAGCATTCACCACTTCTGGAGGCAGGTTGTTCCACTGGTTAGTTGTTCTTGTGCTTCTTGAAGCTGAATGGCTGATTGTTTCCTCCAGTCAGGATTCCCAAAACAGGGAAGCAGATCCCAAACCTGAATCCAAGAGGGCTCCTCTAGCTACTAATAGCTCTTCCCCATCCACAAAAATATGTGTTTATAGTTCACTTGGATCATCAACTGGTCCTTTTAGAAATCTTGGTCAGTACCATTAGCTATGAACTTAAGATAGGTGAACTCTTGTCTCATGAACTGGATCTATTAAGCAAACCAGATGTTGGAAACTTATATTTCTTCTAGATAATATTTTTGGCTAGAACCAGGAACCAAGAATTATTTTCACACAGGTATTTCACACAATGCAAGTTAGTACAAAGAACGAACAGAGGATTATACATAGTTATGAAATAAAAGATGAAAATTGTTTTTAGCTGGACCAAATAGTATTTAGGTTGCATATTTCAAAACATATGTTTGATGTTATGAGGCAAAAGCATAGCTTCACAGTATTTGGATGGAGTGAGCACATTGGTCTTAAAAAGCAGTGATATTTAGTAAAATAATTTAGCAAATTATACTTTGAATATAGTTACCATTTTTTACATTGCTTCATCAACCTCCCTTCGTCCAGTGCGCTCCCACAGGGAGGGTCTTCTCAGGGTGCCACCGGTAAGAGATTGCCGGCGGACGACACCCAGGGATAGGGCCTTCTCAGTGGGTGCGCCTGCCCTTTGGAACCAGCTGCCAGTGGAGCTTAGGACTGCCCCCGACCTCCGTTCATTCCGCCGGGACCTGAAGACCTGGCTCTTCGAGCTCTCTGGCCCAGGCTGAGAATTTTAATTTTAATTTTAACTGGGGTTTTACTTATTCAGGGACGGATATAATTTTTTAATTTGTTTTTAACTTTTGTATTTTTGTTTTTAATCACCCTGTAAACCGCCCTGAGTCCTTAGGGAAAGGGCGGTATATAAATGTAATAAAAATAAATAAAATAAATAAATTTCAGCAAAACTAAATAGAGATACAGATTCCAAGCCTACATGATTTTCGCAACTAACATAACCAAAAAGATTGTCTGATTATTACTATTATTACAAGTATTGTAGTTCACAAAAGTGTCAGGCAATAATCAAGAACTAACAGCCACCCACAGAGCAGGAGTTCTCAAGTTCTCTTATACTGACTTGAGTTTGCAAAGTACAATTGGAGAGAGAAAGGTAAGGCAAGTGAACTAACATGGTTGACGTTATTTGAAAGTGGATCATAAATACAGGCTATTCTTTAAGTTGCAGGAGCCATTCATGGGAGAGATCTCAACAGTGCTCCAGGGAAGAGGAGATCCATCCTTTTATTCTGAAGAGCTTTCTTTCAATAACATCACGCTGGGGCCACCTTGCCAGGTAAGTTCATTTGAAAGTGGAAATGTAATTTGGAAATGTATAAGTTGGAACAATTTAATCTTAATATTTTTGAAAAGACTTTGGAAAAGGACATGAAAAATAAAATCCATGAAGTGAAACAATACCAATTGTACAAAAATTGCTAACCCTAACAAATTTCTCTTATAAAAACCTCTACATCAAAGCTGACAAGTTTTAATGATAAGACTGTTGGTGAAATAACTTGATATTTCCAAGTTTGTGAACAATTTGAAATAGGCCAGGTAAAGAATTCTTAATAGATCTCTCCTGTTTTCTAAGAAATGTGTATTTTACTGGGCCAGAGAGATGTGGCCAGGAGATTCCCCTGCCCAAAATGATTTTGGTGAGTTATTCAAGGCCAGGGGAGGGAGGTCCCCAAGGAATACCATTCTGCAACTTGGATGCATCTAAGTCATGTTTTGTGCCTTTAAAACATCAGCATGGAGGACATAGAGAGGGCCTTCCCACCCTTAAGGACTATATGGACCTGCACGGTCAAATTGTGGCCTGTCAGTTTTTATCAATCATGGCACAGAATATTATTGTAAAAAGCAGTTTAGGGAATGGTCTGTCTGTGGGCAGTTTTTGGTTATGGAAGTTCCTGTCATGATTTTCATTACAGTTACTAATTCTAGTGTGATCTAGTCCCAATTTATGGCATATCATTATTTTAGTCCACCTTAGGATATTATTGCAGTTTGCATGTTCCTGTGCTTTGATATGGAGCGTATATCATTCATTAAAATTGTATATCGTTCAGAATCATTTTGCAAAAGTGGTTTATTGAGCAAATTTGCCAAAAGTTTGCATTCCATTGCAGCAAAGATTCTCTTTGATTGAGCTTTTCTGTTCTATATATTCAAAATTATCTTAAAACATTTATCACTAAGTTAAGCCAGACTGGGAATTTGACATGAGAAAGAATGAAGTATCCAAATTGCTTTTAATGAGTGTCACAATATTTTTAGGAGATGCATTTTACTTTCACAAGCATCTCGGTGTTCACTTCAAAGTCTTCCCCTGAACTGCCAAGTTTGTGGTTTCCTCACTGCAAGAAGCACAGAGAAGCCACTCCAAAGGAAGGGGATATTGATCCTGTCTTTCTCAGGAGATAAAGGCCCCCAAATCTAAAGAAAAAAGAGGACAAGATAGTACAGGCATAAATACATACATAAAATGAAAAGGCCATAATGGTCAGGTAAAGGGGAGGAGCTAAAGAAGCATCTCCTGATCAGAAGGAAAAGAGGAAATATGAAAGAATAAACTATTCCACAAAAGTGTCAGGCGATTATCAAATAACAGCCACCCACAAGAGCAGGAATTTTCAAGTTTCCTTATATTGACTTGAGTTTGAAAAGTACAGTTGGAGAGAAAAAAGTAAGGCAAGTGAACTAACATGGTTGACATTACTTACTTACTTATTTATTTATTTATTTATTTATTTATTTATTTATTTATTTATTTATTTATTTATTTTTGGGACTTATATGCCGCCCTATCTCCCAAAGGACTCAGGGCAGCTAACAACAATAAAACACAATAATACAAATGTTTAAAAAGATTAAACTAACAAGCCCCAATGATAAAATGATAAAATATTAAAAATATTCTATTTAAAAATCCCTATTGTCAGTCCAGGTCAGCCTGATGGAAGAGAAATGTTTTAAGGCCGCGATGAAAGGACCAGAGCTCAAGGGGAAGTTGATTCCACAGGGCTGGCGCTCCCACAGAGAAGGCCCTCCCCCTGGGGGTCGCCAGCCGACATTGTCTAGCCAACGGCACCCTGAGGAGGCCCTCCCTGTGTGAGCGCACCGGGCGATGGGAGGTCATTCCTGGCAGCAGACGGTCCTGCAAATATCTCGGGCCTAAAAAAGTGGATCATAAATATAGGCTATTCTTTCAGTTGGAGGAGCCATTCATGGGAGAGATCTCAACAGTGCTCCAGGGAAGAAGAGATCCATCCTTTTATTCTGAAGAACTTCCTTTCAATAACATCAAACTGGGGCCACCTTGCCAGGTAAGTTTAGGTTCTTGTGAAAAGATTAAAGTCTTGCTCATGAGCTACTTTAAAAACCAAATGCAACATGTGAATTAAAACAATGCCCACTGTACAAATAGACCAATATATGCACTTAAAAATAAATTATAGGATAGACAAATTTCTGATAGCAAGGTCAAAGCTAAGCAGTTTTAATGGTAAGACTGTTGTCAAGTGACTTGATATTTCCAGGGTCATTTACAAAAATTTTAAATAGGCCAGGTAAAAAAATTCCTGGTAGGTATGTCCTCTTTTCTAAGAAATTTGTATTATGCTGATTCAGTGAGAAAAGGTCAGAGGGGATTCCTCTGCACAAAATCTTCTTGGTGAGAGAATAGAATGGAATTGTCAAGAGTCCTTACAGGACAGGAATGGAATGGAATGGAGGGATCTTGGAGGTTTTCTAGTCTAACCCCTGCTCAGGCAGAAACCCTACGCCAGTGGTGGCGAAGCTGTGGCACGGGTGCCAGAGGCGGAACTCAGAGCCCTCTCTGTGGGCACCCGCACCATACCTCGGAGGTGGTAACTGTCCCTCTTCAACCAGCCACCTGCTAACTTGCCGAGGTCGCAGGTGGCCAGATGCATCCCAGCATGGCTGGTTTCCCACCCCACCCCGTCCCTCCTGGCCTCGCATGCTCTCTTTTTCCCCAGGCACGACCCAGTGCATTGCTTCCTCAGCTGTCAGCCAACCATCCATCTTGGAGGCAGCTTCTTTGAACTGCTGGCGATGGGCTGCGGAGCCCCAGAGTGCGCCAGTCGAGGGGCCAGCAGGCTGTGGCTACTGATGGACACCGTCGGCTTCCATGCGCTTGCTGGCCTCTGTGTGCGATGGCTGATGGTGTCAGGCAGCAGTCACCCCGGCTCTTGACTTGCCCCATGGCAATGGCACTCCCTCTCTGCCTCGCCTTATCCCGCAGGATGAACCTCCTACCTACCACCACACCTACCAGAGACCCCCTGGATCTCCCCCAACTCTGCCCACCCCCTACAGGTGTCCCGAGCGACATTGAGGTGACCACATCCACCTTGGCCACACCCACCCAATCTTCCATGACCACCATAGGCACAACCACCCAGTAGGCCACACCCACCTGGCACCCAGCGATAAGTGGGTTTTGGGTTGCAGTTTGGGCACTCGGTCTCTAAAAGTTTCGCCATCACTACCCTACACCATTTCAGACAAATGATTGTCCAATTTCTTCTTAAAAATTCCCAATGTTGGAGCATTCACAGCTTCAGGAGGCAAATTGTTCCACTGATTAATTGTTCTGTCAGGAAATTTATCCTTAGTTCTATGTTTCTTCTCTCCTTGATTAGTTTCTATCCATTGCTTCTTATCCTGCCTTCAGGTGCTTTGGCATTATTCCTTTGCAGTTATTCCAGGCCAGGGGACGGGGCTCCCCAAGTAGACCATTCTATAACTTGGATGCATCTAAGCCATGTTTTGTGCCTTTAAGACAGCAGCATGGAGCAGGTGAAGGTGGATGTCTACCCCATAAGAAAATGTCCATTTGGACTCTTCCAGAGCCTTGTTTTCTGTTTTGGAAGTAAGAAGAAAGAAAGAAAACAGCAGAGGACTGTCTTATGGGAAAGTTTTTATTTTTCTTTCTAGGACATTGATCTCTTTGAGGAGGTAGCTGTGGACTTCACAGAGGAGGAGTGGGCACTGCTGGATTGTGACCAGAAGGCTTTGTGCAGTGAAGTCATGCTGGAGGTTTCTAAGAATATGGACTCTTTGGGTAAGGACCCCCTTTGTTCTGGGTTCCATTGATTAGGAAAGGTGTTTTAAGTGGGAGTTAAATGGGGAAGATATACATGCCTTCAGTTGCATAATGTGGTCAGAACTCTACTTGGCCATCACGTGTAAAACTTTTCCTAATCTCAAGAAAATTAGGATCACGATGTATAGTACCAGTATGTAGCTAATATCCAGTGGAGATCTATGGGTGCAAAGAGCCCTGTACACGTCCCCTTCATTTCCTTTAACTGTCAACCCCAGATGACAAACCAGCCGAGGCCCTTCATGGGGAATTTTATCCAGGGTTGTCATCAGAGCCAGAACACAACAAAGGCCTTGGCAGATATGCTCACCATAGCTTTGTGAAAGGCTTTAGATGCTCCATGGAAATGCCTGAGCAGATTGACCTATCAACAGCAAAGCCTTAATCTGGTTCAGGGTGAAAAATCCGTTGCATACCAATTCTAATGAGAATTTCTGGTGAGTTGTTGTTTTTTTGTTCCAAACAGGTGATGGGCTAGAGAATGAGAATGACAACCAGCTTAGACTATTTAAACTGCAAATGGCAGTGTCTTCAAAAAGCCATTCTTTCTCTTTTGCTCTACCTAAAATGCTGCCTAGGAAGCACAAACCACAAAAGTATGTAAAATATGAGAGGGATTTCAGTCTAAACAAAGAGATGAAAATATGCATGAAGTGTGGAAAGAGCTTCAGTAGCAACTGTAGTCTTCATCGCCATCAGAGGATTCACACAGCCGGGAGGCCATATAAATGCACAGAATGTGGAAAAACCTTCAATAGAAACTCTAATCTTCATCGCCATCAGCGGATCCACACAACTAAAAAATCATATAGTTGCAAGGAGTGTGGAAAGATTTTTACTAGGAAAGGGCAACTTACTTTTCATGAATGGATCCACACAGGGGAGAGACCTTATAAATGCAGAGAATGTGGAAAAACCTTCAGTAGAAACTCTAATCTTCATCGCCATCAGCGGATCCACACAACTAAAAAATCATATAGTTGCAAGGAGTGTGGAAAGATTTTTACTTGGAAAGGGCAACTTACTTTTCATGAATGGATCCACACAGGGGAGAGACCTTATAAATGCACAGAATGTGGAAAAGCCTTCAGTACAAACTGTAATCTGAGTCGCCATCAGCAGATCCACACAAGTGAAAAACCATATAATTGCAAGGAGTGTGGAAAGACATTCATTGAGAGTAGTGATATTATTTCCCATCAAAGGATCCACACAGGAGAGAAACCATATAATTGCCTGGAATGTGGAAATAGTTTTTTTGACAACAGTCACCTTACTCGACATCAAAGGGGCCACACAAGGGATAAAATGCATAAATGCCTGCAGTGTGGAAAGAGCTTTACTTGGAAAGAAGACCTTAATACTCATAAAAGGATTCACATAGGAGAAAAACCATTTAAATGCCTGGAGTGTGAAAAAAGCTTTTCTTGGAACTCAGGTCTTATTCGTCATAATGTGATCCACACTGGGGACAGACCATATAAATGCATGGAGTGTGGAAAGACCTTTTTCTTCTACAAAGACCTTACTCGCCACCTAAGGATGCACACGGGAGGGAAACCGCATAAATGCATGGAGTGTGGAAACAAATTTCGTTGGAACTCAGAACTTATTGATCATAAGAGGATCCACACTGGGGAGAGACCGTATAAATGTATGGAATGTGGAAAGCAGTTTGCTCAGAAAAAATATCTTACTAAACATGAAAAAATCCATATAGGGGAAAAACCACATAAATGCACAGAATGTGGAAAGTGCTTTGCTCAGAAAGGACGACTTAATTTTCATAAGAAGATCCACACTGGGGAGAAACCTTATAAATGTATACAATGTGGGAAAGCATTTACTCGGAAAAGTAGTCTTATTAGTCATGAAAGAATCCATACAGGAGAGAAACCATTTCAATGTACAGAATGTGGAAAGAGCTTTGTTCAGAAAAGCCAACTTAAAATTCATCAGACTATCCACTCAGGGGAGAAACCATTTCAATGTACAGAATGTGGAAAGAGCTTTGCTCAGAAAAGACAACTTAAATTTCATCAGACAATCCATACAGGAGAGAAACCATTTCACTGTATAGAATGTGGAAAGAGCTTTGCTCAGAAAGGACAACTTAAATTTCATCAGACAATCCATACAGGAGAGAGACCATATAAATGCACAGAATGTGGAACAGCCTTCAGAAGATACTCTAATCTGACTCGCCATCAGCGGATCCACACATTAAAAACTATATAGTTGCCTAGAATATGGAAACATATTCACTGAGAGTAGTGGTATTATTTCCCATCAAAGGATCCACCCAACGGAGAAACCATATAAATGCTTGGAATGTGGAAACAGCCTTATTGTCAACAGAGATTTTATTCGACATCAAAGATTCCAAACAGATGGTTGGAGTATGGAAAAAGCTTCACTCGGAAAGGGAAACGTAATTCTCAAAAAAGGATCCACACAGGAGAGGGACCATATAAATGCATGGAGTTTTATTGACTACTGGCACCTTAAAGGTAAAGATAAAATCCTACTATGCATGCCCAAGATGGCGGACTTGCTTGGGTGAGCTCCGCGGAGAGCTCCAGCTATTTCGGCGTCCTTGGAGTTTTTGGAGTCCGAAGGGTCTACAGACGTGTTTTTTCCTCTGTGCTGGGGTTTGGTGAGTTGAAGTATCCAGGAAGACAGATAGTCGGTACCTTTGTTGGTGATGTAGCCCCCCGTTTCGAACTGTGAGCTCCAGCATTTTTTCGGAGGCCCTCTGTGGAGTTGGGAGGCGCTGCGGCTTGGAGGGCTCTGAGCAGCTGATTTTCGGAGCCGATAGAGCCGCAGCCTAGAGCGGCCTCCGGAACGCCGAAAGCCCGTGAAATGGTGGATGAATTGGCGTTGCTTTGGAGCGGCTGGCAGAGAGTCGAGTGGAAGCGTTTTGGCTGTTTTTCGCTGTTTGGTGGCTATTTGGAGGCTGTTTCATGCCTGTTTTTGGCGAGGGAGACCTATGGCTGGGCGTTGGACTTCTGGCGCTGCATGCTGTTGGTCGGACGGCACAGGTTAGCTCGTGTCGCCTGTGTTTTGTGGCCATTTGGACTTGAGCTACCTGTTTTGGATCCATCTGTTGTTCAGCCTTCTTCGCTTTCCTCGCTGAGAAGATCCTCTGCAATTGGAACTTTTGCTATCTTCAGGTTGTTATGCCTGGTAATTGCTGCTCAAATTCCTCTTTTCCCCCCACGAACCCACTGGACCCAGAAGGTCCTGGAGCTGAGCTGCTGTGAGAGGGTGGCTCAGCTATACCATCAATTATACCAACCTATACCATCTGCTACCCCCCTAGAGGTGAGAGATCTAGGGAGGTATGCTTTATCCGGGTTGGTGTCCTGTCCGCTCCTGGATAGGTTTGGGCCCTCTGAGAGGGAGGTGCCTGATCTGCTTCGGAAGTTACCTGGAAGGTATCTAGCTCAAGTGGCAGGGAGCTGGTGGACTGGACATTGTTGACCTTCTATTTAACATCCTCCTGAGTGACTATGGGACTGCCTGGCTGGACCTACCCGAACAATGGTTTATTTGTCTTATTCAAGCACAGACTTATTTGCGCTCAGGGGTGCCCCCCCTTCCTGGGCACAACCTGCCTTTATTTCTACCTATCCTCTTGATGACGGGCCCAATTATTGGAACACTGAGAGATGGTTGGGCAAGGACAGGAGCCTCTGTCATAAATTTAATAAGAGTGGTGCGCTTTTTAGCTCAATTTTTTGTGGGGTTAGGGAGGGGGGAGGGTTCACAAAAGGTTTGGTTGGAAACTGGGCTGGTTCCACCAACCGTTTCTCAGACCAGGCCTGGGATTGATTGCGCCGTGACGAGGCTTGGGTTGGGTGCCTCCGGGGCCCCGGAGCGGGGTGTGGGTTTGCCTATCCCCACGACGGTAGGGAATGGCAGCAGGCGTGCGAACAGAGGGCCGCATCAATATCTGGGAGTGCGTCCCCGCTGTCTCCAAGCGGTGATGTGCTCTGACCCTTTGGTTTCGGCCCATGGTTCCGGGAGCGAGGATGAGCAGCCACCTGAGCTCAGGCTCATGTATTTTAATGCCAGGTCCGTAGTTAATAAGGCTCTTATACGTGATTTGATCGAGGAGGAGCATGCGGACCTGGCTTGCATTACGGAGACCTGGTTGGGTCCAGAGGGCGGTGTACCTCTGGTTGATCTTTGTCCATCGGGTTTCCGCGTGCTGCACCAGCCTCGGGCTCAGGGTAGGGGCGGAGGAGTGGTGGTAGTCGTGAGGGAGACCTTATGTCCGCGGGAGGCCACCGTTGTCCAGATAGCCGGGTGTGAGTCCCTCCTCCTGAGATGTGGCCCTAGAGCTCAGTTGGGCTTGCTGCTGGTGTACTTTTCGCCTAGTCGCGCAGCAGCAGCCCTGCCCGAGCTTCTCGACATCCTCTCAGGGTTGGTGATTGAGTTCCCCAAACTTATGGTTTTGGGTGACTTCAATCTACCATCCCTGGGAGGATCATCTGAGTTAGCCCGGGAGTTCATGGCTTCCATGACGGCCATGGACCTGATGTAAGTTATTCAGGGTCCAACTCATGGGGGGGGTCACACACTCGATTTGGTTTTTCTATCTGGACGGTGGTTAGATGATCTGGGTGGGGGTTCCCCAATTGTTATGCCCCTGTCATGAACCGATCATCATCTCCTGCGGTTGGTCTTCCGTTTTGCCACTCCCCGTCGGATTGCTGAACCAACAAGATAATAATAATAATAATAATAATAATAATAATAATAATAATAATAATAATAATAATAATTAATAATTTTATTTGTATACCGCCCTTCTCCCGAAGGACTCAGGGCGGTGAACAGGGCAAACATATAAAAGTACAAAAATACAAAAGTTAAAAAAGAATTAAACAAAATGCCCAAGCTACAACAATAAGTAAATATATTTAAAACAACAATAAAATCCCAACCCATCCCCCATAAGGCCAGGCCGGCTTGTTCGAACAAATAAGTCTTCAGATCGCGTCGGAAGGAGCAAAGGTCGGGCGCCATCCGGAGCTCAACTGGCAACCGATTCCATAAATCCGGGGTGCCCACAGAGAAGGACCTCCCCCTGGGGGCCACCAGATGACATTCTTTGACCGGTGGCACCCTGAGGAGGCCCTCTCTGTGAGAACGCACAGGGCGGAGGGAAGTTGACGCCGGCAGCAGGTGATCCCTAAGGTACTCCGGACCCATGCCATGTAGGGCCTTGAAAACCATTATCAGAACCTTGAATCTCACTCGGAAGACAACTGGGAGCCAATGCAGCTCACGGAGCAGAGGTGTAACATGGGAGTATCGGGAGACTCCCAACACCACTCGCGCGGCTGCATTCTGTACCAGTTGGAGCCTCCGAGTGGTCCTCGAGGGCAGCCCCATGTAGAGAGCGTTGCAGTAGTCTAAACGAGAGGTCACGAGCGCATGAGTGACCGTACGCAGGGCATCCCGGTCTAGATAGGGGCGCAACTGGCACACCAGGCGAACCTGGGCGAAGGCCCCCCTAGTCACAGTTATTATGTGGTCTTCCAGAGTAAGCTGTGAATCTAGGAGGGCTCCCAAGTTGCGAGCCCTATCTACGGGGGGTAATAGCTCACCCCCCATAGAAAGAGATGGAATATTCTGAATATCCCGAGATGCCGGTACGTACAGCCACTCAGTCTTGTCGGGGTTGAGTTGAAACCTGTTCCTCCCCATCCAGACCCGAACCGCTTCCAGGCAACGGGACATCACGTCGAGGGCATCACTGGGGTGGTTTGGGGTCGAAATAAAAAGCTGGGTATCATCAGCATACTGATGATACCCAACTCCAAAACCACGAATGATCTCACCCAGCGGTTTCATGTAGATGTTGAACAGGAGAGGCGAGAGGACCATGGTATCTTGCTGCGGCGTCTCAGGGGGTTAGGAGTGGGAGGCACAGTTCTTCAGTGGTTCTCCTACCTTCTGGGACGTTCGCAGTCGGTGTTGGCAGGGGGGCAGAGGTCGACCTTGAGGCCTCATTT
Source organism: Vipera berus (assembly GCF_964194415.1). Classification (NCBI taxonomy): domain Eukaryota; kingdom Metazoa; phylum Chordata; class Lepidosauria; order Squamata; family Viperidae; genus Vipera; species Vipera berus. The sequence goes on along the minus strand of NC_138203.1, from coordinate 283,900,718 downwards.
GTGGAGTTCCTCAGGGATCGGTCCTCTCGCCCCTCCTATTCAACATCTATATGAAGCCGCTGGGTGAGATCATTCGTGGTTTTGGAGTTGGTTATCATCAGTATGCTGATGATACCCAGCTTTTTATTTCAACCCCAAACCACCACAGTGATGCCCTCGACGTGATGTCCCATTGCCTGGAGGCGGTCCGGGTCTGGATGGGGAGGAACAGGCTTCAGCTCAACCCTCACAAGACTGAGTGGCTGTGCGTGCCGGCATCTCGGGAAATTCAGATTATTCCATCTCTTACTATGGGGGGGTGAGTTATTACCCCCTGTAGATAGGGCTCGCAACTTGAGGGTCCTCCTAGATTCACAGCTCTCCTTAGAAGATCATATAGGAGCTGTGACTAGGGGGGCCTTCGCCCAGGTTCACCTGGTGCACCAGTTGCGGCCCTATCTGGACCGGGATTCCTTGCGTACAGTCACTCATGCGCTCGTGACCTCTCGTTTGGACTACTGCAATGCTCTCTACATGGGGCTGCCCTTGAGGACCACTCGGAGGCTTCAACTGGTGCAGAATGCAGCCGCGCGAGTGGTGTTGGGGGTCTCCTGATACTCCCATGTTACACCTCTGCTCCGTGAGCTGCATTGGCTGCCAATTGCCCTCCGGGTGAGATTCAAGGTGCTGGTAATGACCTATAAAGCCCTACATGGCATGGGTCCGGACTACCTACGGCAGCACCTGCTGCTGGCATCAACTTCCCTCCGTCCAGTGCGCTCCCACAGAGAGGGCCTCCTTAGGGTGCCTCCGATCAGAGAATGTCGATTGGTGGCCCCCAGGGGGAGGGCGTTCTCTTTGGGTGCGCCAGACCTATGGAACCGCTTGCCGGTTGAGCTCCAGATGGCCCCTGACCTTCGCTCCTTCCGACGCGATCTAAAAACCTATTTATTTGAACAATCCGGCCTGGTCTGATGGGTTTGGGTTTGGGTTTTAGCATAGTTTTAATTATTGTATTATATTGGGCATAATTATTTAATTCTTTTTAACTTTTGTATTTTGTATTTCGATATTTATTGCCCTGTACACCGCCCTGAGTCCTTCGGGAGAAGGGTGGTATAAAAATTTAATAAATATAAATATAATATAATACAAAGGTTCCCCCGCACATGCTTGCTAGTCGTTTCCGACTAGGGGCCGGTGTTCATCTCCATTTCAAAGCCGAAGAACCAGCGCTTGTCCGAGGACGTCTCCATAGTCAATGTGGCCAGTATGACTAGACGCCAAAGGCGCACGGAACACTGACCTTCCCACCGTAGTGGTCCCTATTTTTCTACTTGCATTTTTACGTGCTTTCGAACTGCTAGGTTGGCAGAAGCTGGGACGAGTAACAGGCGCTCACTCTGTTACGAGGCACTCGGCACCTTACTTTATATCAAAAGATGCACATGGGTGAAAGACCATATAAATGCAGAGTGTGGAAAAAGCTTTCATCACAACTGATAACTTATTTGTCATAAGAAGATCCATACTGGGAAAAGACAACATATAGAATGTGGAAAGGGCTTCAGGTCAAACTGTAATCTTATTTGCTATCAGAAGATCCACACAATTGAAAAACCATATAATTATAAATGTGGAAAAAGATGAGAGTAGTGATATTATTTCGGAACACAGGATGCACACAGGAGAGAGATTATATAAAGACTTTTAGTATGGAAAAAGCTTTAACAGTTACAAGACATTGTCTCATGAAAGAATCCAGACTGGGGAAAATGTACATACATGCACGGAGTGTGAAAAGGGCTTTTCTTGGAAAGGACAACATAAATCAAAATATGTCCACAGAAGAAATCATATAAATCTATGCAATGAGCTTCATTCAGACAGTCAAATCACTCATCATCTAATGCAGACGGGAAAGAAGCTTATTGCATAGTATATGCAAAAATATTTTTTTTGATTTGTAATCTTATTCATGATCCTGTGAGGGTTTTTTACTTTCCAAGCAGTGGACACAGCACAACACAGCATTAACAAATCTATACACCGTGCTTTATTGTGTGACATGCCTTCCCCAACAACAGGCTATTGCTTTTAACTATCCTGGGCTTTGCAAAGTGATGTTGCCATGTAAGTAAATTTAATAGCATCCCTGTCTGAAACAAAATTCTCTTAGTCTGTAAAGTGGTATGCAACCTTTCCATCCTTCCAAATATTCTCACACTAAAGGACTGCCTCAGTGCAGTTGCTGCTTTTCTAGAAGAATTTTATTGGATTTTATAGGACTAGGAATACATTAGGGTTGGGGTTAGGGTTTAGAGTTGGGTTGGGATTAGGACAGGGTTGGAGTTAACACTGGGGTTATCCCCCAGTAACATTTTCAATATTTAGCAAACAGAACATTGGGTACATATGTTTAGCTAACAATAATTAATATAATAACAGTAGTAAATATAATTGGTTATCATAGGCAGTATTAATTTATAACCTTACTAGTATGTATTCAAAATAACATATCACATTCCTTTCTCACTAGTTCGTTTTCCTAACCATTGGTAGAAATTATCCCATGTTCTAACGTAAACTTGAATCTTCTTTCTCTTTAATCTCTAAAGTCAATCTATCCATTTCTGCACATTCTAAAATTTTCTTGATTAATACTTCTTCAGCAATTCTCGCTGCTGTTAATACATGTAATATTAAATATTCGCTCTCCTCACAGTTAGCTCCTAATAGTCCTAACAAAAACAGTTCTGGTTTAAATTCTGTTTTTAGTCATTTTTTCCAACCATATGTATATCTTAACCCCAACCCTTTCTACTTTGGGGCATGTCCACCAAATATAATAAGTACCTGGCCTTTGTATACATTTCCAACAATTACTAGAAGTATTTTTAAACATTTTTGCTAATATTACTGGTGTCATATGCCATCTACAAACATTTTGTACTATTCTTTTGAATAACACTATGTCAGGGGTGTCAAACTGGCGGCCTGCAGGCTGGATGCGTCACACAAAGGCCATGCCACCCCGGCTCCACAAAGGCAAAAGAATGTCACGATACATCATATGATGCAATTGAGTTTGACACCTGTGCACTATGTCGTTGGTTCCAAAGAAGTAATACTGATTAAATTTATATGCTGTCCAACTCTGGGCAATTACAGGTAGTGCTTGACTTACAACCATTTGTTTAGTGACCGTTCAAAGTTACAACGGCACTGAAATGGCACTTATGACCGTTGCACCATCCCCATTGTCATGTGATTTGCATTCAGATGGCAACTGGTTTGTCTATATGACAGTTGCAGTGTCCAGGGGTTAAGTGATCTCCTTTTGGGATCTTCTGACGAGCATAGTCAATGGAGAAGCCAAATTCACTTAACAACCCTGTTACTAACTTAGCAACTGCAACAATTCACTTAAACTAGGCATGTCAAACTGCTGGTCCATGGGCCAGATGCGTCACATCAAAACCGCACCTACCTCAATGCCAGCAATGGGGAAAAAGTAGCAACACGTGAGTTTGACATGCCTGACTTAAATGTGGCAAGAAAAGTCATAAACTGGGCAAAACTCACTTAAACTTCTCACATAAGTTTTGGGCTCAATTGTGGTCGTAAGTCGAGGGCTACGTGTATATGTGATGTCATTACTCAGTGCCCCAATTACATGTATACTTAATCCAGTGACATTAGCCCCAAGAAGGCAACCCCTTTTGGGGCAGTTGCCAGGGCAATTATTCCTGACCACACTGAGTTTCCCAACACATTTTGGAAAAGAAACTGACAAACCCACTTTAGGCAGACAACTTTTTTAAGTAGTGCAGCCCTTTGAAACCGCATCAACTCTTCAAGAATCAAGAAGCCAAGAAAGATCAAGCAGACAAAAGTCAAGATTTCAACCCAGACCCAGCAGAAATAGAAACTAAAAAAAAGAGCAGATGTGCAGGCTGCAGAAAAAAGGGGTTCCTTCACTGAGTGTAAACAGTGTTAATACACAACAGAGAGGGCCAACTTGGTTTGAAGGAATCCCCAAAACGGTTATTACTGACTTATTTAACTATATATAACATTTATATAATTATAATTATATACTATATAAACTGGCGGGGAGTAAAGAGAAATCCCAGGAATCAAACCAAATTCCATTCAAAGGCGTTTTGCTCATTCCAGCCCTGCTCTTATCTCCTCCGTGCCCATCATTCCCGGCACGCAAGCCTAACCGACTTCTACTGATTTTCGAGCGTCTGCAAACGGCATGCGCAGAAGACCTTTGCCGGCCCTCAATACCGAGCAGTGGACGTGTCAAGCGATGGTTGTGTTAGAAGACGCTCTAGCCAAGAGCAGTAAACGAAGGGGGCTTCTAAGGTTTTGCCTCTCTAGGAAGCAGCCCTTTCTGACCGAGATTCTGAGGGGATAGGAGGGCGCGGGAACCTGAGGCGGGAGCGACTTGCAGCTGCTCTTCTCCGCCTCAGAAGCTCTGAGAAAGCGGAGCCCCGCCCCTTCTCGCCCCCCCCGAAACCGGGAGAGGGGCGGGGGCGAAGGGGAGGAGCGGCCGGGGGAGGGTCCGCCGTGGCCGAGGGCCGCCTCAAAGGCAGCTTCCCCCGTTCGGATTGCGCCGAAACGGGAGACCGAATGGAGGCGCGAGGGTCTCCGTGGGCGGGAGCAGCAGCGGCCCCCGCGGTCCTTCAAGCGGGAGGCGGAGGGGAGTCCGGGGAAAGCGGCAGCTCGAGAGGCCTCCCTGAGGGGCCCCGCAACTCCGAGGCCGAGCGCCGGTGGTTCCGCAGCTGCCGCCCCCGGGAGGACGAGGGGCCCCGGGCGCTCTGCAGCCGCCTGCACCGGCTGTGCCGCGGGTGGCTGCGGCCCGAGCGCAGCGGCAAAGCCGAGATGCTGGACCGGGTGGTGCTGGAGCAGCTGCTGGCCCTGCTGCCCCCGGAGTTGGCGGGCTGGCTGCGGGAATGCGGGGCGGAGAGCTGCGCCCAGGCGGTGGCTCTGGCCGAGGGCTTCCTGCTCGGCCCGCCGCCCTCCTCCGCCCCCCGGGACCCTCCCGGAGAGGGCCGGCAGGTGAGAGAGAATTTCATCCCGAGGGATGCGGAAGCGGGGGGGGGGGGTGGGGACGCTGATGGATTTAGCAGCCTCTGTAAGAAATTACAGGTATGAAGAAGAAATCAGCGCAAGGTTTTCAGCCGCTCCTAATCTTTTGGGGCTCATTTCATCTTGAGGCAAATGCTTCGGTTTCCATACTGCTAGAAAAAAAAAATCCCATGGGATGTTGATGTATGTAGCTGACTTTGTAAGAAATCACAGACATTAAGAAATTAGGGCAAGCATCTGGTTAGCCCTCAGGACAGAAATGACTGCGGTTCAAGGCACTCTGCTGAGACGTGGTTTAGCCTTTTTTTCACTGAAAGTGGTGATCCTGGGGGGGAAAGTCTACTTATTTCATCACACAGATCTCAAGATAAAAGAGATCTCAGGTTGTGGTAAAATTAGGAGGAGTGTTGTTTGTACATTTGTTGTTTCCCACGGCACTTTGATCTTATTCTGATTTGTGCCTTTGAATCGCAGAAGGCAGAATGTGTGAAGGGTGGGCATGATTTGCTTCCCAGACATTCCAAGAGAAATTCTCTGGATCAGCTCTTCTTTTCTGGATAGTCAGAATTATCTTAAAAGATCTATAACTAAAAATTAACTGTGATTGGGAATTTAAGGTGAGAAATAATGAAGTATTGAAATTGCCTTTTAATGACAATCACAGTGTTTTCAAGGGGTGCATTTTACCCCTGAAGGCATCTGTTTTCATCCCAAAGTCTCTCCCTGAACTACCAAGCTGATGTAGTCCCACACTGCAAGAGGCACGGAGAAGCCTCCACAAAAGGAAGGGGAGAATCATCCTATCCTTCAACAAAGGTCCCCAAATATAAAGCAAAGTAGTTCTGAAGTAAGAGATAGAAGAGGCTTAACTATATCTACAAAAAGGAAAAGTCATCACTGCTTCAGACAGGAAGGCAGTGCAGAGAGTGGTGAGGATGGCCGAAAAGATCATTGGCAGTTCCCTCCTTCCCATCCAGGACATAGCACAGAAGCATTGCTTGAGCAGGGTCTGTAAGATTATCTGGGACACTACACATCCTCTTCACAACCTGTTTTCTTTGTTACCTTCTGGGAGGAGGCTTCATGATATCCGTAGCAGAACATCCAGATTCAGCCATAGTTTCATTCCATACAGCATTAACTTTGTGAACTCTCAGGCTTCCTCCTTCCGTTATATATTCAAGATGGACAGTATTTAATATTTTATTGTTATGTATATATAGGGCTGTGGGTCTATACATATGTTGTATATAGTATGTTTTAGGTGTGTGTCATGTATGTGTTTCACTTTGAGAGCGGGCAACTGAATTTCATTTTTGATGTGTGTCATTGTGCCCATAGTAAAAAATGACAAAGATTATCTTATACCTGTCAAGTGAAGAGAAGGAAATGAACACTTAGTTCCTGATCGGAGTAAAAAAACAAAATAAAAAATGAAGTGTTTCACAAAAGTGGCTAGCATTAATCAAGAAATAGCAGCCATCCACAGAACAGGAGTTCCCAAGTTAGTCATACAGAATAATAATAATAATAATAATTAATAATAATAATAATAGTAATAAATAATATAATGTTTGAAGGGACCTTGGAGGTCATCTAGTCCAACCACCTGCTAAGGCAGGAAACCCTATACCATTTCAGACAAATGGCTGTCCAGTCTCTTCTTAAAAACTTCCAGTGTTGGAGCATTCACCACCTCTGGAGGCAGGTTGTTCCACTGATTAATTGTTCTAACTGTCAGGAAATTTCTCCTTAGTTCTAGGTTGCTTCTCTCCTTGACTAGTTTCCATCCATTGCTTCTTGTCCTGCTCTCAGGTGCTCTGGAGAACAGCCTGGCTCCCTCTTCTTTGTGGCAGCCCCTGAGATATTGGAAGACTGCTATCATGTCACCCCTCACCCTTCTCTTCATTAAACTACACATACCCCATTCCAGCAACCGTTCCCTATATGTTTTAGCCTCCAGTCCCCCAATCATCTCACTTTATCTTCATTTGAAAGTGGATGATAAACCAGCCTGTTCTTTTAGTTGCAGGAGCTGTTCATGGATGATATCTCAGCAGAGCTTCAGGAAAGAGGGGATCAATCCAGTCCTAAAGAGGTTTTCTCGAGGATCCAAGTAGGGCCAAATTGCCAGGTAAGCCTAGGTTTCTTGTGAGAAAATGACCCAGTGAGTCTCACTGATTCAACCTTCAGGATTGTTCTGGGGAGGCACATGACGGACAATTCAGAAGAGTTGTATTAGGAAGTGAAATTGATATGTTGGAATATTTTTCAAAAAAGTTTGGGACAACCAGTTTTAAAAATAAAGGCCCTTAAGGAAGACGAGAAATTATAAAAAAATTTTTTTCAGAAATAGGCCAAAATATCCACTTAAAAACGAATCACACGAAGGACAGATTTTGTTCTGAACCAGCCCTCTTCTCGCAACCCCTAATTAAAAGAAGAGTCTGGAAAGCGTCCAAGGCTAAAAGGCTTCTGCCAAGATTTAATTACGCAGTTAACAAAAACACAAGAGCTTGTCTTCTCAAGCGGAAAAGTTGCTTTCAGCAACCAGCCCCTCCCCAAACACTTCTTTTATAGAGAGCTCAGGGCGTGGTCTCCCTGTGCCTCCTCCCGAGGAGTCCCATAGTCTTTCTTTGTTTGTCCCTGCTCGTCTGCCTCCTGCGTCGGGCGTCCTTGAACAGGGCCAGCTGTGGGTCATCATCCTCCGCACTCTCGGGCTCACACAGCTGAGAAGAGGTCCCCGGCTGAGGACTCTGCAAAGCCTCCAAATCATCATCAGCCGGTTCGTTTCCCTCCTCCCCCACATCTGAGTCCTCCGATACATCGGACCCGGCTGTCGGACCCACAGGCTGGCCCTGAGTCACAACAGATTTTCTGTATAAAACCCGCTATGTCAGCACTAATTGCTTGTAAAAATAAGGGTGTTTGTCAAATGATCTGAGATTTCCAGGCTCATTTTCAATATTTCGAAATAGGCCAAGTAAGAACTTCCTAGTAGTTTGTCCTGTTTTCTAAGATATTCACAGCCATGAGGACTATGTGGATCTGCCCATTTGGTCTCTTGCAAAGCTCTGTTTTCTCTTTTGGAAGTTAAAAAAAAAGAGAGAGAGAGAGGACTGTCTGCTGGAGAAGATTTTCTTTCTCTTTCTAGGACTCTGTTCCCTTTGAGGAGGTGGCTGTGGACTTTACAGAAGAGGAGTGGGCACTGCTGGATTCTGACCAGAAAGCCTTGTGCAGAGAAGTCATGCTGGAGCTTTTTAGAAATATGGTTTCTCTGGGTAAGGACCCTCTTTGCTCTAGATTCCATTCATTGGGAAAAGTGTTTTAAGTGGGAAGTAAACAGGGAAGATATCTGTACTCAATTGCTTAAGGTGGTTAGAACTCTACTGGCCACCATCTTTTTAACATTTCCTTATCTCAGGAAAATTAGGGTCAGAATGTTTCCTGTATAGCTAATATCCAGTGGAGGAGCCATGGTCGCAAAGAGCCCTGTACACTTATCTTTGATTCCCTTCAACTGCCAAGGCCTCCCCTAGAGCACAAGCCAGCAGAGACAATTTTGTCCAAGGTTGTCACTATAGCCACTCTTCTAGAACTGAGGCCTTGGCAAAAATGTTCCCCATGGCTTTGGGAAAGGCCTTAGATGTTCCATGGAACTCCCTTGTGTGATTGACCTATCAATAGTAAACTCTTAATCTGGTTCAGGGCTGAAAAAAAATCCTTGGATACTATTAGAGTCTCTTAGATAACAATTTGTGCCCACCATCTCTTAGCTTGACACATAGCTGGTGCCAAATGTGATGATAAAATGGGCATATTTTTGATTTGGGAAGGACCCCCCCCCCGTTGCCATTAATGTAAATTCTAATGATAATTTCTAATTTTTCTTTTTTCTACAAGCAGGTGATGGTGATGGGCTGGTGAATGAGAAAGAAAAGCAGCTGAGATTATTGACATTGGAAAGAGCAATGTCTGCAAAGAGTCATTCCTTCTCTTTTACTTTACCTAAAATACTGTGTAGGAAACATAAACCACATAACTTTGTAAAATATGAGACAGATTTCAACCTAAGCAAAAAGATGAAACTATGCATGCAGTCCGGAAAGAGCTTCAGTAGGAAAAGTAATTTTCAGTGGCATCAGAGGATCCACACAGCTGAGAGACCATATAAATGCATGGAGTATGGAAACAGGTTTATTGACAATTGGAACGTTATTTTACATCAAAGGATACACATGGGGGAAAAACCATATAAATGCATGGAGTGTGGAAAAAGCTTTTCTTGGAACTCACAACTTATTCGTCATAAACGGATCCATACTGGGGAGCGACCATATAGATGCATAGTGTGTGGAAAAGACTTTACCCAGAAAAGACATCTTACTGTTCATGAAAGGATCCACACCGGGGAGAGACCATACAACTGCACAGACTGTGCAAAGCAGTTTACTCAGAAAGCTCATCTCATTCATCATGAGAGAATCCATACAGGGGAGAGACCATATAAATGCACAGAGTGTGGAAAAACCTTTGCTCAAACAGCACAACTTAATGCTCATAAAAGGACCCACTTAGGGGGGAAACTATTTAAATGCTTGGAGTGTGGAAAAAGCTTTAACTGGAGCAGAGGTCTAATGCATCATGAAAGAATCCACACTGGGGAGAGACCATATAAATGCACAGAGTGTGGAAAAAGCTTTACTCAAACAGCATATCTTAATGCTCATAAAAGGATCCATACAGGGGAGAGACCATATAAATGCCTAGAATGTGGAAAGAGCTTTTTTGACAGCAGAGACCTTTCTCGACATCAAATGATTCATACAGCAGACAAACCGTATAAATGCATGGAGTGTGGAAAGAGCTTTATTGACAAGGGGCGCCTCACTATGCACCAAAGAATTCATACAGGGGAAAGACCGTATACATGCATCGAGTGTGGAAAAAGCTTTTGTCGGAACTCAGAATTTATTCATCATAAGAGGATCCACACTGGGGAGAGACCATATAAATGCATGGAGTGTGGAAAGAGCTTTGCTTGGAAAGGTCATCTTAATACTCATAAAATGATCCACACAGGGGAGAGACCATATAAATGCTTGGAGTGTGGAAAGAGTTTTGTCAGGAAAGGATGTCTTACTGGTCACAAAAGAATTCACACAGGAGATAAACCATATAAATGCACAGACTGTGGAAAGACGTTTGCTAGGACAGGTCATCTTTATTCTCATAAAAGGACCCACTCAGTGGAGAGACCGTATAAATGCTTGGAATGTGGAAAAAGCTTTAACTGGAACAGAGATCTTATTCGTCATGAAAGGATTCACACTGGGGAGAGACCATACAAGTGCATGGAATGTGGAAAGCAATTTACTCAGAAAAGTGCTCTTATTAATCATGAAAGAATCCATACAGGTGAGAGACCATATAAATGCACAGAGTGTGGAAAAAGCTTTGCTCAAAGAGGACCACTTAATTTTCACAAAAAGATCCACACGAAGGAGAAATTATATAAATGTGTGTAGTGTGTAAAAAGCTCTAACAAGACTCATGAAAGAATCCACACATGAAAAAAATCAATATAATGCATGGAGTGTGGAAATAATTTTATTGAGAAAGAATATCTTGTCATGAAAGGATCCCTGCAGGGAGGAAGCCTTCTAAATGGATAAATGCCTCCAGTAGAAAGTCTTTTTCTACCTCACCATTAAAAAGGTAAAGGTTCCCCCGCACATGTGTGCTAGTCGTTTCCGACCTTAGGGGCCGATGCTCATCTCTGTTTCAAAGCCGAAGAGCCAGCGCTTGTCTGAGGACGCCTTATAGGGAAGAAATGTAAATGCAGGGAGTGTGGAAAGAGCTTTACTCCAGAAGGACACCATAATTCTCATGAAGGAATGCACACAGAAGAAACCATATAAATCCATGGAAGGCACTTCAGAATAATGTTTCTGGTCCCAAATACTTGAATTCATTCAGAATAGTCATTTGTTCCCTTTCCTAGTTTGACCTGCATTTTTCTTTTCCCTCCCCCTGATATGGAAAGAGGGATACAAAATAGGGATTAAGCCCTTCAGTTTCCTCCCTGTTGCTCATTACCATCTCTCTATCTTTTCTAGTCTGAGAGCTGATGGCTTCCTTGACTTCCCTTTTAATTTACTTAAAGACTATATGATACGGAAGTGGCATACATATATCAAATTCAGAAAGCATTTCAATCTGCAGAGTTGTGTTTATTCGCACAAAATAGTGCTCGTTGTCTTCATTCCTCTTAAGATTTAGCTAAAGAAATCTTGCCATCTCCCTTTGTTATATTCTGAGCAGGAGGAAGAGAAAGAGTGGGATCAGCCCCAGAAAGGAAGATACTTTTTGAGTAGTTCCAAGGCAATTATTCCTCACCACTTGAGTTTCCCAGCCTATTTTTGGGAAGAAGCTCCTCCTTTTATAGTCTTGGAATCTTATTAATCAACTTTTAATAATTGTAATTTGCCTGCAGTCTCCTTCCGTGTATTCTTTTTTTCCACTATCTGTTAAGATATTTAAATTTAGTAGCTGGAGCAGTGGGGTTGTGCAGTAAGCCAGAACACACAGTTGTGGTTGATTTGTTACAGAGTACTGGCTACTACATGAGGCAATCTGCACTCTGATTGGTTGCTGTGGGTGTCGAAGGGGAGTTTCCCCTTTCTACCTGCCTTTTTCTTCTGTGTGCCCTCTATGCTCTGTGATATACCTGATGATGCTCCTGATGATATATTGATATAAAATACATTTGTTCATATAAAATTACAAGTAGATCTCAGCGTCTGTGACTTCACTTGTATACCTACCGTGTAATTCCCTGACAGATTAAGGACCTAAAAGCACCCTGAAGCACCAATAGTTAGTTTCTCTGAAGTAAAAGTTTATTTGTGAATGTAAGGGAGGCTGAGGGTGATTGTGCCTTAAAGATAGCACAATACTCTTTGTTACAAAAATGGGATGAGAATTTCCTTTAGCTGGTCTTTCTTAATGAGGCAAATTATCACTCATAGATCCTAAAGATGGAGTTGTTTCTGTGGAGGGAGGATTTGTAGACAGTTGTAAGCAATCGTCCAGCAGATCTCAATGAGGAATAGCAAAGGCAAAATGAAAAAGCATTACCCAGGATAATTTTTTGCTTGGAGGATAATCAGGTAATATATGTCCATGGGCTTACATCTGCTAGAGCAGGGGTCCCCAACCTCCAGTCTATGGACCAGTATCAGGCCATACAAGCAAGCAAATCATACATGGGATGCAGGCAGCACACAAAACCATACACCCTCCAGTCTGTGGAAAAACCTCTCCACGGAACTGGTCCCTAGTGCCCAAAAGGTTGGGGACCTCTGTGCTAGAGAATGCTGGCTTGCCTTACACAGAATTTATGTAAGAGAGATGGCAAACAGCAAAGTAACTCTCACCTGAAAACTTTATAGAGCAAGGGTACAGTCTGGAGAAAGTCTGTCAGATCACCTCCAGTTCATGAGGAAAACATGCAATTAGAAGAGCAAAGAATGTATATTGTGCTTAGTTCCCTTGATGATATTTGAGATGTGTTAGTAACAAGCCTTGATTCCATGAACAAGCATGATTTAATTATGAGTTATGTAACTTGGAGGCTTTTGGAAGAAGAAAAGATTAGAAAGAGAGGTTGCATAGAAATGACAGTAATGACTCAGTCAGAAAGGAGCCACATTCCAGAAAGATAACAAGGTGGGAGATAAAGTCTGTGTAATGAAACGCTGCTTTGCATATGGATCCACTCAACATATCCAGAGAAATTGCCCAGTAAGAAGATTAAAAGATGCGAGCAGGAGCAAGACAGCACAAAGAGGGAAGAAAGAAGACACACAGATTTCTATGGTGAAGGCAAATAAGAAAGACACTAAAGACATTTAGTTGTTGGATAGTGGGGCAAAAGAACATATTGTAAATAACCCAAAACAGTTTTAGTCTAGCACTAGCCAGGAATATGAAAACCTGGCAAATGGTAATTGTTCTTTTGTATAGGGGCAAGAAACTGTATATGTACCATGTATCGGTAAGTCGTTCGATAAGCTTTTACATGTACCAGATTTAGATCACAATTTGCTGAGTATGTCTCGCTTAGACAATGAAGGGTATGAAGTAAATTTTTGCAAAGGGTATATGCAAGGTCATAAAGAATAACAGGGCATGTGCACAAGGTTTTAAACTGAACAATTTATATGTTTTGAACCACAAGGAAACTGGTGTCAGTGTGCAGACAATCTTTTCTAATGAACCAAAGCATAATGGATGCGCACATTTATTACACAGAAGGCTGGGTCATGCAAGCTTTAAAGTATTGCAGAAAATGTCTGACCTGGCTGTAGGATGGAATGTAAAAGAGTGTGCCAACTATTTGGATTGTGCTATTTGCAAAGAGGCAAAATCTAAAGTATACCCTGTCAGCAAAAGAAGTGATAGGAAATCTGACAGAATATTTCAGTTTGTATAAGCTAATTTAATTGGCCCTCTATCTCCACCAGTGGGCGGGGCCAAATTTGCTTTGGTGATTGATGATTTCTGAAGATACAGGTTTTGTTATGTACTAAAAAGCCAAACAGGAGTTTCAACAATTTAAGAGTGGGTAATATTTGTAGTGAGGAAGTGTAATCCAAATGTATGTCAACTACCAACAGAGGTTCAGAGTTCACGTCTAATATATTTCAGCAGTGGCTGAGAAAGAAAGGCATAACCCATAGAAGAACAAAGCCCTACACTTCAGCAGAGAATGGAATTGCTGAACGCAGGAATGGCAGTGTCACAAAGTGAAAGATGCATTACTAGCAGCTGAAGGAATAAGTAAGCTATATTGGGGTGAGGCAATTGTAACTGCCAATTATTTGGTCAATAGACTGGAGTTCAGCGATTAATGAAACTCCATATTACATGTTATATAAAACCATCTTTGGCACATTTGAGAATCTTTGGCAGCAGTGCATGGGTGTACAAATAGGAAAGGACAATCAAAGTTAAGGAAATTAAAACTTATAGGTTATCAGTCAGGATCAAAGGTACATAGGTTTACAGATGGACATAAAAATGTTATTTTTCATTGCAAATTTCAGAACATGAGAATTGGGGAAAGGTACATGCCAATATTGAAATTTTTATGCCTGTTTGTCAGAGGTCTCCAATAAATGAACATTTACATAGAATATAGAGAGTGAGATTTTGGTGCAACAGGAACATGTTACAGGATCCAATCTGGGTCAATCACCGGGACCAGAGTTGACTGACCCAGATTGAATCCTGCAACATTATACTGGGACATGTATATTCACTTTCATTTGTGAGGAACATTTTATTCCAAGGTGGTCTAAAAGAGCAAACAAATGTGTTCCTCCAGAAAGATTCACAGCTGAGGAAGTAAAAGTATGTAATATTTTTATGAGCCCCAAAATTACCAAGAAGTATTAAATTTACCTATGGCAGAGCAAAAGAAATGGAAAGAGGCTAAGGATAAGAAAATGTTGCTTATGCAAAAATACAAAGTTTTCACTCCAATCAGGGTACCAGAGGCAGAAAAGACTGTTGGGTGCAGATGGGTATACAAAATGAAACTTCATGAATGATGAAGTACAATATAAAACAAGGTTAGTTGCTCAAAGCCTGCACAAAAACACTGTAGGAATTAAAAAGAATACTACATTCCTTAAAGGCAGGGGTCTTCAAACTTGGTCCTTTTATGACTTGTGGACTTCAACTCCCAGAATTCCTCAGCCAGCATGCCTGGCTGCGGAATTCTGGGAATTGAAGTCCGCAAGTCATAAAAGAGCCAAGATTGGGCCCTTTTATTAGCCCAAGTGATTTATTAGCCCAAGTGATTGGGCTAATGATGTACAGGATAGAAAGTCAATGTCAGGATGTATTGTAATGTTTGCAAACATAGTTGGTTGGAAATCTAGAAAATGGACCAGTTGCCATTTCCACAACTGAAGCGGGATTCAGAGCTTGTCAATTATGTTCAGAGATAATGCGAAAACATACACTTGTTCATTGGATATTGAACTGAAAGGAGCTATATGATCGGTATTTGAAGATAACACAACATGTATACAAATGGTAACAGGTGAGAGTAAAAACCAGAAGCGAACATATTGCCGTAAGATATTGTAATCTCAGAGAAATGGTGAAAGAAAATGTAATAGACCTAATTCACTGTCCATCGGAAGATAATTTGGCTGACCTCACGACAAAGCCATGGGGTATACAGAAACAGAAGGATCTTGTGAAACAACTTGGTTTAAATACTGTCCAGCTATATATTGGAGGGGTGTTGAGATATTTAAATTTAGTAGCTGCAACAGTGGGGTTATGCAGGGAGCCAGAACACACAATTATAGTTGATGGGTTGGACCAGGGGTCTTCAAACTTTGCCCTTTTATGATTCATGGACTTCAACTCCCAGAATTCCTCAGCCAGCTTGCCTAGCTGAGGAATTCTGAGGGTTGAAGTCCATGAGTCATATAAGGGTTGAGTTTGAAGACCCTTGGGTTGGGACGGTGCTGGTTCCTGCCTGAAGGAATCTGCACTGTGATTGGTTGCTGTGAGTTTGGAGGAGGGAGTGTCCTTTTTTTCCCTGCCTCTTTTTTTTTCTGTGTGCTCTCTGTGCTCTGCGATTTACCTGGCGATGCTCCTGTTTGCCTATCTGGTTTGTTGTATATATTGATGTAAATATATATATATATAAAACTATAAGTATCTGTCAGCATCTATGACTTCATTAGCACACCTACTGTGCAATTTCACAATACGATCATCTGACACAGCCCCATATTTCATTCCACCCTATGGGGATAATCCCACTTCAGGAGGTAACATTTCTGAGCTTTTTTAGGCATTGCAGTCCCTTGAAATCAGATCAATTCTTCAAGATTCAACCGGCAAGGAAGGATCAAGCAGAAAAAGTGAACAAAAAGTCAAGACTTCAAAAGAAAGAGCAGAAATAGATATAAAACAGAAAAAAGGTATAGGGCATATTGCGCAGGGTCTTCGAACTTGGCCCTTTTATGACTTGTGGACTTCAACTCCCAGAAGTCCTCAGCCAGGCACACTGGCTGAGGAATTCTGGGAGTTGAAGTCCACAAGTCATAAAAGGGCCAAGTTTGAAGACCCCGTTGTACTCTGTAGAAAACGGGGATTGCTTTACCAGAGGAATACAGACCAAAGAGAGGATAAATAAGCTGGCCTGAAAGAATCCCCAAAGCATGTTTTGTGTAAATATCAATTTAAAAATAAATAAATTTACAGCGCTGGATAACTCTCCTCATGCTATTTCCCTTTCTCACATTTGCAGCACCATCTATATCAGGTTCCCCCTCCCGCTTGTTCCTTCTGTTTCCCAAGAATAAATCCAGATTTATAAAAGGGTTCTGGGGAAAAAAGAAATCTCAGGTATCAAGAAGCAACAATCAAATCAGGTTCTATCCAAAAGCGTTTTTTTCATTCTAGACCCGGCTCAATCATGCCCCCCCCACCCGGGCCGTTCTCCGCCCTCTAGCATCCCCACTCCACGACTAAAGGTTCCGCCAGACCACAAACTCATCAGGGAACGGGGCATGCGCAGAAAAACTTTGCCAGTCCTGGACGTCGAGCAGAGGACAAGGGAGGCGGTTAGTTGCCTTAGGAGACGCTCTAGTCAAGAGCGGTAAACCAAGGGGCTTCTAGGGCTTCGCCTCTCTAGGAAGCAGCCCTCTCTGACCCAGTGTCTGGGAGTGCAGGGAGGAAAGGGGAGCCTGAGGCGGGAGCGACTTGCAGCTGCTCTTCTCCGCCTCAGAAGCTCTGAGGAAGAGGATCCCCGCCCCTTTTCGCCCCTTCAGAAACCGGGAGAGGGGCGGGCGGGGGAGGGCCCGCTGTGACCGAGAGCCGCCTCAGAGGGAGCTTTCCCCGTTCGGGTTTCGCCGAAGCGGGAGACCGAATGGAGGCTCCGGGGACGGGAGAAGCAACGGCCCTTCAGGCGGGAGGCGGCGGGGAATCCGGGGAAAGCGGCGACTTCGGCCCGAGCGGTCTCCCCGAGGGGCCCCGCAGCTCCGAGGACGAGCGCCGGCTCTTCCGCAGCTGCCTCCCCCGGGAGGACGAGGGTCCCAGGGCGCTTTGCAGCCGCCTGCACCGGCTGTGCCGCGGGTGGTTGCGGCCCGAGCGGAGCGGCAAAGCCGAGATGCTGGACCGGGTGGTGCTGGAGCAGCTGCTGGCCCTGCTGCCCCCGGAGTTGGCGGGCTGGCTGCGGGAGTGCGGGGCGGAGAGCTGCGCCCAAGCGGTGGCCCTGGCCGAAGGGTTCCTGCTCGGCCCGCCGCCCTCCTCCGCCCCCTGGGAGCCGCCCGGAGAGGGCCGGCAGGTGAGAGGGAATTTCATCCCCTTTCTGTTGCATAAGAGATTCTCCCTAGTTCAGGTGTTTTTTTCTGTATTTTCAAAATCGTCTTAAAACATTTCTCATTACAACCTAAACCTGATTGGGAATTTGTGGTGAGAAAGAATGAAGTGTCCAAATTGCGTTTTAATGATAGTCATATTGTTTTCAGGGGGTGCCTTTTACCTCCAAAACCATTTCGGTGTTCATTCCAAGACCTCGTCTTGAACTGCCAGGTTGGTGGTCTCCACCCCACAAGAGGCATAGAGAAGGCACCCCAAAAGGAAGGGGAGATTAATCCTTTTTTTCCCTCAGGAGAAAGTGGACAAGATAGAATAGGCATAAATACATTCATAAAGCAGGAAAGACCAGAGTCCTCAAGTAAAGGGGAGGAGATAAAGAAGCAGCTCCTGATCTGAAGGAAAATAGGAAATAAAAAAAGAAGCAATGAAGCATTTTACAAAAGTGGCAGGCGTTTATTCAGAAATAAGAGCAACCCACAGAGCTCTCATTTTGACCTGGGTTGGAAAAGTACAAACGAACTAACATGGTTAAAGTCATTTGAAAATGGATCATAAGCCAGACTTTCCTTTTAGGGGCAGGAGCTATTCATTGGGGAGATCTCAGCAGAGCTCTATGGAAAAAGAGATCCATCCAATGATTCTGAGGAGCTTCATTTCAGGAGAATTCACCTGGGGCCACATTGCCAGGTAAGTGTAACTTTCTTGTGAGAAGTTTAAATGCCTCTCATTTGTGAGTTACTCTGAAAACCAAATGCTGAATCTGTACATTTGAACCTGCTGTCCCCACAGAATGAACCAGTGAGCCTCACTCATTCAGCCTTCAAGATTGTTCTGAGAATGCAAACGAAGAACAATTCAGAAGAGCCTTCTATTTGCAAATATAATTTATATGTTGGGAGAGCTTAATCTTTCCTAATATTCTTCTAAAGGCTTTGGAAAAGAAGTAAAAAAAGATAAAAGCCATGAAGGGAAACGATATCAATTGTACAAAAACTGCTTCAGAAGCAGGCCAATATATCCACTTAAAAGTAAATTATGGGATGGACAAATTTCTCATATAAAATCTCCTAAGTCAAAGCTGACACCTTTTAATGATAAGTCTGTTGGTCAAGTGACTTAATATTTCCAGGGTCATTTACAACATTTTGAAATGGGCCAGGTAAAAGATTCTTCGCAGTTTTGGTCTGTTTTCTAAGAAATTTGTATTTTGCTGAGCCAGGGAGAAGAGGCTATGGGATTCCTGCGCCCAAAACCACCATGGTTCCAGGAAGGGTGGGGGTCTCCAAGGAGTGCCATTCTACAACTTGGATGCATCTAAGCCATGTTTACAACAGCAGCATGGAGGAGGTGGAGGGAGGCTTCCCACCCTTAAAGACCTTGTGTGTACAGGGCCTATGCCTGTCCTATAAGAAAATGTCCATTTGATCTCTTGCAAAGCTCTTTTTCCTCTTTTGGAAGTAAGAAACATAGAGGATTGTCTACTAATGAAGATGTTGTTTCCTTTCTAGAGCTCTGCTTCTTTTGAGGAGGTGGCTGTGGATTTCACAGAGGAGGAGTGGGCACTGCTGGATTCTGGCCAGCAGGCCTTGTGGAGGGAAGTCATGCTTGAGGTTTCTAGTAATATGGCCACTCTGGGTAAGGATCCTCTTTGCTCTGGGTTCAGTTCATTGGGAAAGGTGTTTTCAGTGGCCGGTAAACAGGGAAGATCCTTGCACTCAAATACTTATCTGGCTACCACCTGTAAAACCTTCCCCAATTTCAGGAAAATCAGAGTGAGAATGTTTAGCATGTAGATAATATCCAATGGAGGAGCCACAGGTGCAAAGAGCCCCATAAACTTCCCTTTCATTCTCTTTAAGTGCCAGGGCCCTCTGGATGACAAACCAGCCAAGGCACTTCATGGGCAAATTTATCCAAGGTTGTCATCACAGCCACTCTTCTAGAACACAACTAAGTCCTTGGCAAAAACGCTCACCATGGCTTTCCATGGAAAGTCCTGGGCAGATTGACATATCAACAGCAAAGCCTTTATCTGGTTCAGGGCTGAAAAATCTCTTGGATAGCATTAGTCTCCTACCTAGATAACCAAACATCTACTATGTTGACACATAGCTGGTGTCAAACCTGATGCTCGGATGGGCATATTTTTCACTAGGGAGATCCCCACCCCTTCTCCATTATCGTAAATTCTAATGAGAATTTCTTTCTTTTTTCTAAGCAGGTGATGGTGATAAGCTGGGGAATGAGAATAACAAGCAGCCAGGGCTATTGACACTGCAAAGAGCGCTCTCTGCAAAGAGTCATTCCTTCTCTTTTACTTTACCTAAAATACTGCATAGGAAACATAAACCACATACGTTTGTCAAATACGAGAGGGATTTCAGTCTCAGCAAAAAGATGAAACTCTGCATGAAGTACGGAAACAGCTTCATTAGCACGAGTAATTTTAACTGTCATCAGAGTATCTACCTAGGTGAGAGGCCAGGTAAATATCCAGAATTTGAAAAAAGCTTTTGTCAGAAAACAGAGATTATGTGTCCTAAAAAGATCCATATAGGGGACAGACCGTATAATTGCCTGGAATGTGGAAAGCGCTTTTTTAAGAACAGTGACCTTAATCGACATCAAAGGATCCACGCAGCAGAGAAACCATATAAATGCTTGGAGTGTGGAAAAAGCTTCACTCAGAAAGGAAAACTTAATTCCCATAAAAAGATCCACACAGGAGAGAGATCATATAAATGCATGGAGTGTGGAAAGGGGTTTATTGACAACTGGCGCCTTACTTTCCACCAAAGGATGCACACAGGGGAAAGACCATACAAATGCCTGGAGTGTGGAAAAAGCTTTAACTGGAGCAAAGATCTTATTCGTCACGAAAGGATCCACACTGGGGAGAGACCATACAAGTGCATGGAGTGTGGGAAAAGTTTTGCTCAGAAAGGATCTCTTACTGGTCATGAAAGGATCCACATGGGGGAGAAGCCATATAAATGCACATTGTGTGGAAAAAGCTTTGCTCAAACAGTACAACTGAATGCTCATAAAAGAATGCACACAGGGGAGAGACCATATAAATGTTTGGAATGTGGAAAAAGCTTTAATTGGAGCAGAGATCTAACACATCACGAAAGGATCCATACTGGGGAGAGACCGTATAAATGCACGGAGTGTGGAAAAAGCTTTGCTCAAACAGCACATCTTAATTCTCATAAAAGGATCCACACCGGGGAGAGACCATATAAATGCTTGGTGTGTGGAAAGAGTTTTGCTCGGAAAGGATGTCTTGCCGGTCATGAAACGATTCACACAGGAGATAAACCATATAAATGCACAGAATGTGGAAAAAGCTTTGCTCGGACAGGACATCTTTATTCTCACAAAAGGATCCACTCAGTGGATAGACCATATAAATGCTTGGAGTGTGGAAAAAGCTTTAACTGGAACAGAGATCTTATTCGTCATGAAAGAATCCATACTCGGGAGACACCATTCAAGTGCATGGAGTGTGGAAAGCAATTTACTCAGAAAAGTGCTCTTATTAATCATGAAAGAATCCATACAGGGGAGAGACCATATAAATGTCTAGAGTGTGGAAGAAGTTTTGCTCAAATAGGGGCACTTAATTCCCATAAAAGGATCCACATGGAAGTGGGACCATATAAATGCATATAGTGTGGAGATGGCTTTTAACTATCACACAACATTTACTCATGACAGAATCCACACAGGGAAATTCCATATTAATAGAGTGTCGAAATAATTTTACTGGGAAAGAACATCTTGTGAAAGGATCCATACTGGGTGGAAACCTAAACGAATAAAGTGGAAAGTCCTCCAATAGGAACTCTTTATTTGACTCACCATTAGAGGATCAACACAGGAGAAATTTGTAAATGTAGGGGGAGTGGATAAAGCTTTACTTGGAAGGACACTATAATTCTCATAAAAGAATGCCCACAGAAGAATCCGTATAAATCCATTGAAGGATGTTCATTATCTTTCTGGTCCCAAATACTGGATTTCATTCAGTCCAGCCAGTTCTTTCATTGCTTGTTTCAACCAGCATTTTTCTTCCCTTTCCGCATGATGTGGAAAGAGGGATGCAAAATATGAATTAAGCACTTCAGTTTACTCCCTGTTGCCCATCACCCTATCACTATCTTTTTCCAACCGGAGGACTGATGACTTACTTGACTTCCCTCTTTGTTTACTGAAAAAACTATACAAAACAAATTACATCCTCATTCTAACCACTGTTTATCCATTACAGTATAAAGGTCTCTTCTGCATGTTTCCATGTCTTGAGCTTTCCTCTGCCACTTGGGCCCACAATACTTGCTGATGTTGTCACTCCATCATGTTGTAGGTCTCTTGTGAATGCTTTCTGTCACCTGGAATCCATTGTCTGACTGCTTTAGTGCACCCGTCTCCTGCGGCTCCCAGCCGCCCGGTGTGCACGCACCTCTTTGAACGTGCAGTGGTGTGCGCGCACCTCTCCAAATGGAGAGTGGCACCGCCCGTTTGGAGAGGTGCGTGCGCACCTCTCAGAATGGGCAGGGGCACTGCTCTTTGAGGAAGCTGTAGCGGCCCGTCTGCAAAGCTGCCGAAAGCGGCAGCTTCGGAGACGGGCCGCTACAGCTTCCTCAAAGAGCGGCATCTCTGCCCGTTCGCGCGGAGGTACGCGCGCACCTCTCCAAACGGGCGGTGCCACTCTCCATTTGGAGAGGTGCGCGCGCACCACTGCCCATTCAAAGAGGTGCGCGCACACCGGGCGGCTGGGAGCCGCAGGAGACGGCTCAAAGAGCCGCATGCGGCTCCGGAGCCGCGGGTTGCCGACCCGTGATCTAGTCCAACCCCTGCTCAGGCAGGAAACCCAGTGGTTTCAGACAAATGGCTGTCTAGTCTCTTCTTAAAAACTTCCAGTGTTAGAGCATTCACTGCTTCTGGAGGCAGGTTGTTCCACTGGTTAATTGTTCTGTCAGGAAGTTTCTCCTTAGTTCCAGGTTGCTTCTCTCCTTGATTAGTTTCCATCCATTGCTTCTTGTCCTGCCCTCAGGTGCTTTGGAGAATAGCTTGACTCCCTCTTTTTTGTGGCAGCCTGAGATATTGGAACACTTATCTTGATAGCATTGTATATTTGTGATGTTGAGCATGTATCTGAAATTGTATAAATTTGCCAAATTT
Source organism: Vipera berus (assembly GCF_964194415.1). NCBI lineage: Eukaryota > Metazoa > Chordata > Lepidosauria > Squamata > Viperidae > Vipera > Vipera berus. Next base: position 283,878,038 of record NC_138203.1, on the reverse strand, counting down.
AAAAAGGATTACAGTCTGCAGATGTTAATTCCCACAAAATAGTGTTCGTGTTTCTCCCCTTTCTTTAGCTAAAGCAGGGCTCTTCAAACTTGGCCCTTTTATGACTTGTGGACTTCCAACTCCCAGAATTCCTCAGCTAGGCACTTTGGCTGAGGAATTCTGGGACTTGAAGTCCACAAGTAGTAAAAGGACCAGGTTTGAAGAGCCCTGAGCTAAAGAAATCTTGTCATTTCCTTTTGCTATCTTCTGACCAGGAGAAGTTGAAGGAGATCAGCCCCCAAAATGACTGCATACTTTTGAGCAGTTGCCAAGACAATTCTCCACCGCTTGAGATTCCCAACACATTTTGGAGAAGAAACTCTTTATACTCTTGGAACCTTATTAATAAACTCTTATGACGTGTAATTCTCCCGTCTCCTGTGTATCCTTAGAACCACTATCTGACCCAGTTGTTAACGGCCAACGATATGGAGGCCCATATTTGAGTCCACCTAAGAGGACAAACCCACTTCAGGAAGCCAATTTCTGGGATTTTTTTTAAGGTAATGCAGCTCCTTGAAACCAACTTTTTAAGAATCAGTCAGCCAGGAAAGATCAAGCAGAAAAGATGAATTAAAAAAAGTCAAGACTTCAACAGAACATAAATAGCAACTTAAAAGATGTGGAGCAGATTGTAGAAAAAAAAAGGGGGGGAGGGAATTCCTTCATTGAAGGTCACCACAGGAATACAGACAACAGAGCGGACAAATACACAGGCCTGAAGGAATCCCCATGCTTATATATTTAATAATATATAAATACATTTACCGTACTGGCTGGATGCCTACCATGGGGCTCTTTCCATTTCTCACATTTGCACTGCCCTTCCTCAAGTCTCCTCTCCTCCCCCTCCCCCATTTCTTCCACCTGTCCCAGGAACGCATCTACATTTTCCAAGAGGATTGCCGGGGGGGGGGTTTGGAGAAGAAAAATCCCGGGTGCCCAGAAGCAGCGATCAAACTAGGTTTCCTCCAAAGACGCTTTGTTCATTTGTGCCCAGCTCAATCCCCACCGCACCCATCATTCTAGGCCGCCTATTGCGCTTCTCCACACTCGCATCCCCCGCCACTCCCGACTGGATCCTCCCCCAGCAACTAAACTCGGGCGTCCTTTAAGCGGCATCAGGGAAACAGGGCATGCGCAGGGGATCTTAGCCAACCCTCGAAGCACAGGGCAGTTGCCGTAGGAGAAGCTCTAGGCGGGAGCAGTAAACGAAGGACGGGGGGGGGCGGGGCTACGGCCTTTCCCTTCTCTAGGATGCGGCACTCTCTGACTGAGATTCTGAGGGGATAGGAGGGCGCGGGAACCTGAGGCGGGAGCGACTCGCAGCTGCTTTTCTTCGCCTCAGAAGCTCTGAGGAAGCGGAGCCCCGCCCCTTCTCGCCCCCCCTAAAACCGCGAGAGGGGAGGGGTGGGCGGGGCCGCGGTGACCGAGGGCCGCCTCAGAGGGAGCTTCCCCCTTTTGGGCTTTGCCGATGGAGGCCCCGGGGTCTCCGTGGGCGGGAGCAGCAACAGCCCCCGCGGCTCTTCAGGCGGGGAGCGGCGGCGGCGGCCCGAAAGGCCTCCCCGAGGGGCCCCGCAACTCCGAGGCCGAGCGCCGGCGCTTCCGCAGCTGCCGCCCCCGGGAGGACGAGGGGCCCCGAGCGCTCTGCAGCCGCCTGCACCGGCTGTGCCGCGGGTGGCTGCGGCCCGAGCGGAGCGGCAAAGCCGAGATGCTGGACCGGGTGGTGCTGGAGCAGCTGCTGGCCCTGCTGCCCCCGGAGCTGGCGGGCTGGCTGCGGGAGTGCGGGGCGGAGAGCTGCGCCCAGGCGGTGGCCCTGGCCGAGGGCTTCCTGCTCAGCCCGCCGACCTCCTCCGCCCCCCGGGAGCCCCCCGGAGAGGCCCGGAAGGTGAGAGAGAATTTCAGCCTCTTTTACGCCTCTCTTTTCTTTACAGTCAGAAAAGGCATCCAGAGAACACGTGTTGGCAGGGTGCAATACCGGTAGTATGTGGAAATAACTTTGGGAGATGGGAATATGTCATCGACTGGACAGTAATAATTTTTAAAAGACATCTCAGTTTCCACATGGAGGTGGAGGGGTGAGGGAAGAAAACTCATAAAACTCTTCCTAGTTTTGCTGCAAGGAAAAGGGGAGGATGGGAACAATACTTTCAGAATTGCAATATTCTATTTAAAGTGGCTTTACAATAAAGGTAGAGCTCATATTCATTGTCATGGTTTTTGTCTGGACTACCTCTAAGGCAGAGGTCCACAACTTTTTGGGCACCAAGGTCCAGTTCTGTGGAGAAAGGTTTTTCCCACGGACTGGAGAGTTCATGGTTTTGTGTGCTGCCTGCTTTGCTTGTTTGTGGGGACACAGTTGCTGGCATGCTGCGGCCTGGTACCGGTTCACGGATAGGGGTGTGTGTGGGGGGAACCCTGATCTAAGGATTGGGAAATGGTTCCTCCAATCAGGATTCCCAGATCAGAAACACAGACCCCAATCCTGAATCTAAGAGGGCTCCTGTATCCAACAAAAGTTCTTCCACAAAAATCCCACCTTAAATGTATATATCAATTGGATCATCCCAGTTCTCTGGTTCTTTTAGAAATCTTGGTCAGTACCATTAGCAGTGAACTTAAGATAAGTGAATCCTCTTTCTCATAAACAGGACCTGTTAACCGATTTTGGAAACTTAATGTTTCTTCTTCTAGATGTAGATAATATGTTTGGTAAGAAGCAGGAAAACGAATTCCCATCGCCCAGTACGCTCACACAGAGAAGGCCGCCTCAGGGTACCATTGGCTAAACAATGTCGGCTGGCGACCCCCAGGGGGAGGGCCTTCTCTGTGGGAGCGCCAGCCCTGTGGAACCAGCTCCCCCATTAGCTTTGGATGGCCCAAGATCTCCGGTCCTTTTCCACCTGGCTGACCTGGACTGACAGGGATTTTATTTATTTATTTATTTATTTATTTATTTATTTATTTATTTATTTATTTATTAATGGGACTTATATCCCGCCCTATCTCCCGAAGGACTCAGGGCGGCTAACAACAATGACATATAACAGAAATTAAGATAAAATTAAAATTAAAGTCATATGTGCAATAAATTAAAATTAAAAATTAAAAATAAATTAAAAATTGTAAACATAATTAAAATGCCTGTCAGTCCAGGTCAGCCAGGTGGAAAAGGAGTGTTTTGAGGCCGCGGCGAAAGGACCGGAGATCTTGGGCCATCCTAAGCTCAGGGGGGAGCTGATTCCATAGGACTGGCTGAGAAGGCCCTTCCCCTGGGGTTCGCCAGCCGACATTGTCTAGCCGACGGTACCCTGAGGAGGCTTTCTCTGTGTGAGCGTACTGGGCGATGGGAATTCATTCCCGGTAGCAGATGGTCCTGCAAGTATCCCGGGCCTAAGCCATGTAGGGCTTTAAAGGTAAGTACCAGCACCTTAAATCTCACCCGGAGGGCAACCAGTAAACAATGCAGCTCATGGAGCAGAGGTGTTATATGGGAGTATCGGGGAGCTCCCATCACTACCCGTGCAGCCACATTCTGCACCAGCTGAAGCCTCCGGGTGGTTTTCAAGGGCAGCCCCATGTAGAGAGCATTGCAGTAGTCTATACGGGAGGTAACGAGAGCGTGGGTGACTGTACGTAGGGCATCTCGGTCCAGAAAGGGGCGCAATTGGTATATTAGGCGAATCTGGGCAAATGCCCCCCTAGCTACGACTCCAATATGATCTTCAAAACTGAGTCGTGAATCTAGGAGGATGCCCAGATTGCGTGCTCTATCAACGGGAGGTAACATCTCTCCTCCTATAATCAAAGATGGAACCTCTTGGACTAAACGAGATGACGGTATGTAAAGCCACTCAGTCTTGGCCGGGTTGAGCCGAAGCCTGTTCTTTCCCATCCAAATCTGTACCACTTCCAGGCAACGGGACATCACATCGAGGGCATCACTGGGTTGGTTCGGGGTGGAGATGAAAAGCTGGGTATCATCAGCATATTGATGATACTTCACCTCGAAGCCACGGATGATCTCTCCCAGCGGCTTCATATAGATGTTGAACAGGAGGGGCGAGAGCACCGACCCCTGAGGCACTCCACAACTAAGGGGCCTAGGGCTAACACCGTCTGCGAACGGCCCGAGAGGTAGGAGGAGAACCACCGCAGAACGGTGCCTCCCACTCCCAACCCCTCAAGACGACGCAGTAAGATACCGTGGTCGATGGTATCAAAAGCCGCTGAGAGATCTAATAGGACCAGGACAGAGGAATAACCTCTATCTCGGGCCCGCCAGAGATCATTCACCAGTGCGACCAATGCCGTCTCCGTGCTATACCCGGGTCTGAAACCCGATTGGTACGGATCCAGATACCTATTATATTTTTAATTTTTAACTCTATCTTTTAATTTATTTTAATTTTAATTTTAATTTATTGTACAGAGGCCTTTAATTTTAATTTTTATCTTAACTTCTGTATTTATTATATGTTACTGTTGTTAGCCGCCCTGAGTCCTTCGGGAGATAGGGCGGCATATAAGTCCCAATAATAAATAAATAAATAAATAAATTAAAATAAAAGCAAAGAGATTTCACACGGCTGCAAATTAGTACGAGGAGTGGACAGAGGATTATAAAAAGTTATGAAATAAAACATGAAAATTGTGTGGACCAAACAGCGCTTAGGTTGCATATCTCAAACCCTATGTTTGCTGTTAGAAGGCAGAAGTACAGGAACCACTTTTCCCCTCTCCCCAAGCTTTTTTGCTGTAATGAGCACAATCACCCTTGAAAGCAGTGGTATTCAGTAAAATAATTTACCAAATCAGTATGAGTATAATTACCATTTTTACATTGCTTAGTTTCAGCAAAAATAAGTAGAGATGCAGATCCCAAACCTACATGTTTTCCCCAATTAATGTAAGTGGAAAGATTGTGTGGGCAGGTTTTGGTTATGAAAGTTCCTGTCATGATTTTTATTACTAATTCTAGTATGATCTATTCCCAGTTTGTGGCATATCATTCTTTTAGTCCATTTTGGGATATTATTGCTCTCTGTATATCTCTGTGCTTTGATATGGAGAACATATTCATTAAAGTTGAATACCCTTCAAAATCATATTGCAAAAATGGTTTATTGGGCAAATCTGCCAGAAGGTTACATTCCATTCCAACAGAGATTCTCCCTAGTTCAGCTTTTGTTTTCTATATTTTGTCTTAATTGTCTTAATTCTTAATTTCTCATTACAAGTTAGACCTGACTAGGAATTGGTGGTGAGAAAGAATGAATTATTCAAATTTCTTTTTAATGGCAGTCAGTGTTTTCAGGGGGTGCATTTTACCCCTGAAAGCATCTCTATTTTTATTCCAAGGTCTATTCCTGAACTGCTTGATTGGTGGTCTTCCTACTGGAAGGAGAACACCATAGAGCTGGAGTTTTCAAGTTTGATGACTTGGATTGGGGATGTACAAGTGAAGAGAAAAAAAGTAAAGCATGTGAACTAATATGGTTACAGTCATTTGAAAATGGATCATAAACCAGGTTGTTCTTTCAGTTGCAGGAGCCATTCATGGGAGATATCTCAGCAGAGCTTCAGGGAACAGGAGATCCATCCAGTCCTTCTAAAGAGCTTTTCAGAAGAATCCAAATGGGACCACCTTGCCAAGTAAGTGTGGGTTTCTTGTGAAAAGTTTAAATTCCTTCCATTCATGAGCTGCTATTACAACCAAATGCTGAGTCTGTGTGCATTTGAACATGGGGTCTCCCCAGAATGGCCTGTGTCTGTGCAGGCAGCCAACTCTCCGTCTAGTTGACCACCTCCCCCCATGCCTGAGGGACCCAGGATAGCATCATCCTCAGCCCCTGGCATGCCTCCCCTGACGTCCGGTCCCAGCTCCAACTCTTCCTCCTCCAAACGGGCCTCTGAAGGCCCATGACATTAAGGAGAAATTTCCTAGCATTGAGAACAATTAACCAGTGAAGAACTTGCCTTCAGAAGTTGTGGGTGCTCCATCATTGGAGACTTGAGAAGAGACTGGACAGCCACTTGTCTGGAATTATATTGTGTCTCCTGTTTGAGCAGGTGGTTGGATTAGAAGATCTCCTTCCAACTCTGTTATTAAGAAATGTAATAGGAATAGGAAATATAATAGGAAATGTAATTTATGAGTTGGAAGAGTTTCATCTTTCTTAATGGTCTTCAAAACACTTTTCAAAACAAGTTAAAAAATAAAAACCATGAAATGAAACAATATCAATTAGATTAAAACTGCTGCAGAGATATATCCATTAAAAATGTGTTATAGTCCCCTATCCTATTTTCTAAGGAATCTGCTGAACTAGACAGGTGAGGCCAGGGATACTCTCTCCCCAACCTCCTTGTTGAATTATTTTGTACTAGGGAGAGGCTGCCCAGTGAGAGCAATGTTGTCATTATATTACTTAGATACACTTAAGCCAAGATTGTTGCAGCCAAAGCAACAGCCTGAACTTGGAGCTTCACAGCGACAAGGATTATGGGGAGAAGTAGACTTAAGCCTGCTTTTCCATAAAATCTCCATTTGGTGTTTTGCAAATCTCTGTTTTCTGGTTTGTGCCCAAAACATACAAGTGTTTCCTGGGATTGTCTACTAATGAATATGTTGTTTCTCTTTCTAGAGCTCTGCTCCTTTTGAGGAGGTGGCTGTGGACTTCACAGAGGAGGAGTGGGCACTGCTGGATTCTGGCCAGAAGGCCTTGTGCAGGGAGGTCATGCTGGATGTTTCCAGTAATATGGCTACTCTTGGTAAGGACCCTCTTTGCTCTGGGTTCCATTCATTGGGAAAGGTGTTTTCACTGGGAGGTAAACAGGGAAGATGCCTTCACTCATTTGCTTAGGGTGGTGAGGACTCTACCTGGCCACCATCTGAATAATAGCACATCTTTGAAACCTTTCCTAATTTCAAGAAAACAATCAGGGTGACATGTTTCATAATTAGCAAATATCCATGGAAAAGCAACTGCAGGAAATAGCCATATCCACTTCTCCTTTATTCCCTTCAACTGCCAGGATGCTGCTGGATAACAATTCAAGGGCAAAGACAAATCAGGGTTAATTTTGTCCAAGGTTCTCGTCACAGCCAAGGCCTTGGCAGAAACGCTGACCATAGTTTTGGGAAAGGCCTTAGATACTCCATGGAAATGCCTGGGCAGAATAACAGGTCAGATGGACTCCCAACTAAAAATTCCTTGGATTCCATTAAAATTCCTAGATAACATCTTCCACTCAACATCTCCAAACTAGCAAACCATGTTTTTGAGAAAAGGAATTGCCTGTCCTTAACATTTGTAATGTAGCAGAGGACCAGGCTGTGCCCAAGGGAGGGATCAAACGTGTCATCAGTCATGAGTCCCCTTGAGCCCACAAGAGACTTAAGTCCAGGTCATCTTGAATTCCTTCAACTGTTATCTACTGCCAATTTGCTTTAGTCGTTAGTAGTTCAGGTTCTTGTAGAGAGCTTAAGTTTGCAAGAAATCTTTATACCCATTTGAACTGCCTGGATCTTCTGATTTCCCTGGTGCTTGACATTTAAATTCTAATAGGAATTTCTATTTTCTTTTCTTCACCAGGTGATGGGCTGGAGAATGAGAATGACAAGCAGCCAAGGTTAATGCCAATGCAAAGAACAAAGCATGAAGTGGAAGAAATGATGTTTGGCCATCAAGGGGACCCACAAATGCATGCAAGAAGCCCCTCAGAAGATGGAGAGGAGATGTCCTCCATTTCTCTCCCTATTGAATTCCATGGATTCCTTACTCAGCCCGGTCAGAGAGAGAAGAGAAAAGGAAAATATGGCAAAATAGAGCAAAATGAATTTGATTTAGAGGAATCTGGCAGAAGTCAGACTACAGGAAAAGAGTATGTCTCCAAACAGTGTGAAAAATATGTTAACCAGTTCTTCTCTCTTGCTTTACATACAAAACTCTATGGGAAACACAAAGCACATACCTTTGTCAAATTTGGGAGAGATTTTGTATTGAGCAGAAAGATAAAACTATGCATGAGGTGTGGAAAGAGCTTCAGTAGCAAGAGTAATCTCAATCGCCATCAGAGGGTCCACACCGGTGATAAACCACATAAATGCACAGAGTGTGGAAAGCAGTTCAGTCAGAAAGGACACCTTACTCATCACAGAAGGATTCACACAGGGGAGAAGCCCTATACGTGCACAGAATGCGGAAAGAGCTTTGCTCAAAAAGGGCAACTTAGCTCTCATAGAAGGATCCACACAGGCGAGAGATTATATAAATGCATAGAGTGTGGAAAGAGGTTTATTGAGAACAGAGACCTTACTTGCCGTGAAAGGATCAATATAGACCGGAGTCGATATAGGTGCGTCGAGTGTGAAAAAAACTTTACTGACAATTTTACCCTTCATGAAAGGATCCTCCCTATAGAGACTCCATACAAATGCATATTGTGTGGAAAAGGATTTACTCAGAAAGGACATCTGACTCGTCATGAACGAATCCATACAGGGGAGAGACCATATAAATGCAGAGAATGTGGAAAGAGCTTTGCTGAGGAAGGACGACTTAATTCTCATAAAAGGATCCACACAGGTGAAAGACCATACAAATGCATAGAGTGTGGAAAGAGCTTTACTCAGAAAGAGCATCTTACTTGTCATGAAAGGGTCCACACAGGAGAGAAACCTTACAAGTGCACAGAGTGTGGAAAGGGCTTCAGTAGAAATTCTTATCTGAACCGTCATCAGAGGATCCACACAGGTGAAAAGCCATACAGCTGCAGGGAATGTGGAAAAAGATTCATTGAGAATAGAGAGCTAACTTCCCATCAAAGGGTCCACACAGGAAAGAGATCGTATACATGCCTGGAGTGCGGAAAGAGCTTTTTCGGCAACAAAGATCTTATTCGTCACCAAATGACTCACACAGAGGATAAGCCCTACAAATGCCTGGAGTGTGGAAAGAGCTTTACTGAGAAAGGAAAACTTATTTCTCATAAAAGTATCCATTCAGGAGAGAGACCATATAAGTGCCCGGAGTGTGGAAAGAGCTTTACTCAAAAAGGAAAACTTAATTCTCATAAAAGGATCCATAAGGGGGAGGGACCATATAAATGTATGGCGTGCGAAGACAGCTTTATTGACAACAAAGACCTCATTCGGCACCAAAGGATCCACACAGGAGAGAATCCTTATAAATGCAGTGAGGATGAGAAAACCTTTTTAATGACTACGGGACCTTTATTTGTCATGAAGAGATCTACACAGGAGGAAATTATAAATGCATGGAATGTGGAATAAACTTCATTGAGAATAGTGCACTTCTCACACAAAAAGAGGTATATGGTAAAAACCATATACAGATAGTTCTCGACTTTCAACAGTTCATTTAGCGATTGTTCAAAGTTACAATGGCACTGAAAAAAGTGAGTTATGACCAGTTTTCACACAACCATTGTTGCATCCCTGCAGTTATGTGATCAAGTCAGACATTTGGTAATTAACTCATATTTATGATGGATGTAGTCAGTGCTTTTTTTGTAAAAGAAAAAGGTGCCGGAACTCACACATGTCATACAACCCACCTTGCCTACCCTACAAGGTTCCATCCAAAAAAGGTGCCGGAACTCCGTTCTGAGTGTTCTATGAGAAAAAGAGCCCTGGATGTAGTGTCCTGGGGTCATGTGATCCCCTTTTGTGACCTGGCAACGTCAGGGGAAACCAGATTCACTTAACAGTTTGACTAATTTTAACACCTACAGCGATTCATTTAACTGTGGCAAGAAAGGTCATAAAATGGGGCAAACTCACTTAATAAATGTTTCATTTTAGCAACAGAAATTTTGGGCTCAATAGTGGTTAGTTGAGGACTACCTGCAACTCCATGAAATGTCAATTTTTTCATCAAAGAATGCAGACATAGGAGGAATTTTTTTATCGCATGGAACCAGCAGAGACTTTTTGTTTGTATAAATTATATAAATTAATTTGTTCCATGATTTCTCAAACGCATTCAGGTACTTCCTCTATCCTTGGTAGTTGATTAGAAAAAGAATCAGGAATTCAGATTGGAAGAGAAAGGAGATATTAACTATCTCTAGGAATAAGGATAGGATGGGATAGAAAATAGAACAGAAAATAGGAGTTGGAAGGGATCTTGGAGGTCTTCTAGTCCAGCCCCCCGCTCAAGCACAAAAATTATTCTATACCATCTCAGACAAGTGACTGTTCAGTCTCTTCTTAAAAACCTCCAGTGATGGAGCACCCATGGTTTCTGAAGGCAAGCTGTTCCACTGGTTAATTGTCCTCACTGTTAGGAACTCTCCTTAATTCCAGGTTGCTTCTCTCTCTGATCAGTTTCCAACCATTGTTTCTTGTCCTGCCCTCTGGTGCTTTGGACAATAATTTGACCCCCCTCTTCTTTGTGGCTGTCTCAAATATTGGAATACTGCTATCATATCACCCCTATTCATTTCTTTAGACAAGCCAAACCCAAGTCCTGCAGCCATTCTTCATGTTTTCGTTTCCAGGCCTTTGATCATCTTAGTTGCTCTTCTCTGAACTTTTTCCAAGGTCTCAACATTTTTGTAGTATGGTGACCAAAATTGGTTGCAGTATTCCAGGTGGGGTTTTATAAAGTGGTACTAATTCTTCACGTGATCTTGATTCTATGCCTGTTTATGGAACCCAGGATTGTATTAGATTTTTTGGCTGCTGCTGCACACTGCTGGCTCATAGTCAAGTGATCGTCCACTAGGACTCCAAGGTCCCTCTCACAGTTACTGTTTTTCAGCCAGGTCTCGCCCAATCTGTATTTGTACCTGATTTTTCCTGCCTAAATGTAAAACACTGCATTTCTCCATATTAAAACTCGTTTTATTGAATAGGGCCCATTGTTCCAGTTTGTCAAGAACTTTTTGAATCCTGAGCTTGTCTCCTGGGGTGTTGGCTGTTTCTGCCAGTTTAGTGTCATCTGCAAATTTGATGAGTTCCCCTTCTATTCTCTCATCTAAGTCATTCTAGCAAGGTTTTCTCCATGCAATCACTGGATGCTCCCTGGAAAGCCTCTAACCCAGACATGTCAAACTCACGACGTCACGTGACACGCGACGTATCGGAGCTTTTTCCCCATTGCCGACGATGGGGTGGGCGCGGTTTTGTTGTGATGCGTCCGGCCCATGGGCCGGCAGTTTGACATCCCTGCTCTAACCTGCAGCCCCATAAAGTTCAAACTGCACACAGACTGGGGATTAAGCAAGACAATCCCCATCTGAACCGCTGTGCTAAGCAAACCTTGCCAGAACACAAGGTAAAAACATTTGTGCTTGGGTGTTGATACTCCTAAGCTCAGAGAATTCCAAATAGGGTCTTGTCAAGGAGACTTTCTTCTGTTTTTTCTTATTTTCCTCTTTTTTTGGCCCCATCTTTTTCTGTTTCTCCTGCCTTCCTTTCTGTGCAGATGCCTTCCGAGTTACTCAATCTAATTTTGAGGGGTTGCACAACCTGGACCAAAATTTGCTGCTGAGCTGGGTTTGCCCATTAGTTGCACTTAAACATGGTTAGTTGGGATCTTTGGAAAGAATATGAGGTTTCATAGATCAAAAAGCAAGTCTGAGATTGGGAAATAAAAGATGTATAGTGCAGTGTAGGAAGTTCAGATAAATTCTCTGCATGATAAAACAAGAACCCAAATGAGAGATCCATAAGAATTGATTACGGAAGATTTTAGGTGGAGATCCATCAGAATTGAATGTGGAAGATTCTAGGTGTGTAACACATATCAGTCTAGATAAAATACACACCTGTAATTGTTAGTGGATTCTCACCAAAGGGCTTTGAGGAGGGGAAGAAAAGAAGCAGGAACAAAAGGGAGAAGGCAGAGATTTCCATGCTGTCAGCTTCTCACACAGACAATTGATGGGAAAGCCAGCAGAAAATCCAAAATTGCTTTCTCCCATTGATATGCTGACTTCCACTGGCCCATTCTTTCTCCGTTTACCGTTTAGGTAAAGAAATATCTTTGATATTTAACCCAAAGCTTCACAGGCTGTCTAGTTTAATAATAAACAAATCTACTGCCTGGGTGCCTGCTCTTCTCTCTCTCCATTTGTCACATTAGCGGCGTCCTCCGTCAGATCAACCCATATTTCTTCCACCTGTCCCAAGATCATATACACATTCCCAAGATGACTTCGAGACACAGAAATCCCAGGTGTAGAACAAGCTGTAATTAAACCAATTTCCACCTAAGGCCGCTTTCTTCATTCCAGACCCCGATCGGCCTCCGTCGGGTCCATCATCCCCGCCCTCCCACCTTCTGCCGTCCACCGCCCGTTCAGGAATAGTTCCAACGGCCGGCAACGAACGGAGCACGCGCAGAAAATCCCTGACAGCACTCGCTGCCCCGGAGAGGCGGTGGCTTGCAACGCAGCGGCTCTCTCGCCAAGGGCAGGAGACGAGGGTCGCGTGCAGCGTTGTGCCTCTCTAGGGATCAGCGCTCTGTGACCCCGGCTCCGGAGGGGGCCGTCAAGGCGCTGGAAGTTTTGGCGGGAACGATTTGTAGCTGAGGCGCAAAAGCCCTGAGGAAGCGGAGCTCCCCCTGAAACCAGGAAAGGGGCGGGGCAAAGGGAGGCGGGGGAGGGTCCGCCGTGACCAAGGGCTGCTTCGAAGGGAGCTTTACCCCGTTCGGGCTGCGCTGAAGTGGGAGACCGAATGGAGGCCCCGGGGGCGGCAGCAGCAGCAGCACCCGCGGCCCTTCAGGCGGGGAGCGGTGGCTGCGCAAGAGGCCTCCCCGAGGGGCCCCGCAGCTCCGAGCGCCGGCTCTTCCGCAGCTGTCGCCCCCGGGAGGTCGAGGGGCCACGGGCCCTCTGCAGCCGCCTGCACCGGCTGTGCCGCGGGTGGTTGAAGCCTGAGCGGAGCAGCAAAGCCGAAATGGTGGACCGGGTGGTGCTGGAGCAGCTGCTGGCCCTGCTGCCCCCGGAGCTGGCGGGCTGGCTGCGGGAGTGCGGGGCGGAGAGCAGAAGAGGGCCGGCAGGTGAGGCAAGTTGACCGTGTGGGATGCCTGGGGGGGCGCCGATGGATTGCGCATCCTCTCTAAGAAATCACAGATATGAAGGAAGAGTCAGCACAAGGTTTTCAGCAGCTCCTGATATTTTGGAACTCGTATCCTCTTGAGGCAAATCCTTCTGTTTCACAGTGCTAAAAATTCCATGGGAGGAATTAGTTCCGATGTCCTCTAGTTTTTTTTTTAAGAAGCAGGAAACGAGGTAGCACAGATATATTAATTACACAGCTGCTATATTGCACAAAGACATAATAACCAATGAGAAAAAAGTTATTAAGTAAAAGATAAAAAGTTATATTTAGATGGTCAAGGAGGAAACCCAGCCCCTTGCTCGACCGGTTAAGTGTGTAGGGCTGGGTCATAAATTCTTGCTTCTCTGTTGTGTCTCAGCCACCTCACGCAAAAGCAGCAGAAAAGTTCACAAGAACTTTTGGAAGGGACCCATCTTCATTCTGGTGCACCTTCTCCTCTTCGCAAAGACGCCAACGGCATATTGGAAAGCACGCTGCACCCCTCTTCATGGATTTATTAGATTCTTTTTAACCCGGATTTATTCGTTTATAAGTAATACAAAGTGGCAAACATGCCTAATATTCCTTCTTCCTTCCCCCCTCCATGACCAACAACCCTGTGAGGTGGGATAGGCTGGGAGACAGACGGACTAGCTCAAAGTCTCCCAATTGGCTTTCATATGTTCTAAGGCAGGACTAGAACTCACCATCTCCTGGTGACTGGCCCAAAGTCACCCAGCCGGCTTCCATGCCTAAGGCGGGGCTAGAACTCACAGTCTCCCAATTGATAGACCAGCAACTTAACCACTAGACCAGACTCCTATGCCCAAAGCACCTTTAAGGAGCCACTCCTGGGTCGGAGTCTTCTGCTGAGCCAGCTCTCCCGTTTTTCCAATGCTTCTTCCCACGGTCAGAATTCTCAAATATTTGAAATATTGGATTGCTGGTTTTAGAGCCTGCCTTGTTATGGAGACGGCAGAAACGTTGAAGCCGGTTTTTTTTCCATCCGGCGTGTCCTTCTGTCCCGAGAGAACGTTCCAGGTTGCCTGGTTTCCCAATCCGAAGAAAGGAGCGAAGGTCGGGCGCCATCCGGAGCTCAACCGGTAGCTGATTCCATAGCTCCGGGGCGCCCACAGAGAAGGATCTCCCCCTGGGGGCCACCAGTCGACATTCTCTGACCGGTGGCACCCTGAGGAGGCCCTCTCTGGGAACGCACAGGGCGGAGGGAAGTCGATGCCGGCAGCAGGTGTTCCCTAAGGTACTCTGGACCCCTGCCATGTAGGGCTTTGAACACCATTACTAGTACCTTGAATCTCACCCGGAAGGCAACTGGCAACCAATGCAGCTCACGGAGCAAAGGTGTAACGTGGGAGTATCGGGAGACTCCCAACACAACTCTCGCGGCTGCATTCTGTACCAGTTGGAGCTTCCGGGTGGTCCTCAAGGGCAGCTCCATGTAGAGAGCGTTGCAGTAGTCTAGTCGAGAGGTCACGAGCGCATGAGTGACCGTGCATAGATCATCCCGGCTTAGATAGGGCCGCAACTGGCGCACCAGGCGAACCTGGGCGAAAGCCCCCTTAGTCACAGCTCCTATGTGGTCTTCCAGGGTGAGCCGTGAATCTAGGAGGACTCCCAAGTTGCGAGCCCTATCTACGGGGGGTAAAAATTCACCCCCCATAGAAAGAAGTGGAATATTCTGAATATCCCGGGATGAAGGTATGCAAAGCCACTTGGTCTTGTCGGGGTTGAGTTGAAGTCTGTTCCTCCCCATCCAGACCCGAACCGCCTCCAGGCAACGGGACATCACGTTGAGGGCATCACTGGGGTGGTTTGGGGTCGAAAGGAAAAGCTGGGTATCATCAGCATACTGATGATACCCAACTCCAAAACCACGAATGATCTCACCCAGCGGTTTCATATAGATGTTGAACAGGAGAGGCGAGAGGACCGACCCCTGAGGAACTCCACAAACGAGAGACCTCGCGGTCGACCTCTGCCCTCCTGCCAACACCGACTGCGAACGTCCCTGGAGATAGGAGGAGAACCACTGTAAGACCGTGCCTCCCACTCCCAATCCCCTGAGACGCCGCAGTAAGATACCATGGTCGATGGTATCGAAAGCCGCTGAGAGGTCTAATAGGACCAGAACAGAGGAATGCCCCCTGTCTCGAGCCCTCCAGAGATCATTCACCAGCGCGACCAATGCCGTCTCCGTGCTGTGCCCGGGCCTGAAACCTGATTGGTACGGGTCTAGATAATCCGCTTCATCCAGGACCAGAGGGAGCTGATGTGCCACCACGCTCTCAACAACCTTCGCCAGAAAGCGAAGGTTGGAGACAGGATGAAAGTTGTTCAATACAGCTGGGTCCAAGGCAGGCTTCTTGAGGAGAGGCCTCACCACCGCCTCTTTCAAGACGGCGGGGAAGCTACCCTCACTCAGAGAAGCCGATATAACTGCCTGGAACCAGCTGCGTGTCCTCTCCCGGGCTGCATAGACCAGCCAGGAAGGGCACGGGTCCAATAAACATGTGGTGGTGCTCAGCCTCCCCATGATCCTGTCCACTTCCTCCGGAGTCACAGAATCAAACTCCTCCCAGGTGATATCGACAAGACCGCCCGCGTCCTGCTCGACAGACTCTGCCCAGTCAGAGTCCAAACCGGTCCGAATCCGAGCAATTTTATCCGACAGATGCTGGTTAAACTCCTCGGCACGACCCTGCAAGGGTTCCTCCCTCACCTCCTGATTCAGGAGGGAGCGAGTCACCCTAAACAGGGCGGCCGGGCGATTATCTGCGGACGCGATAAGGGTGGCGAAGTGGTTAGACCTCGCCTCCCTTATCGCAGCGAGATAAGACCTAGTATAGGTTCTTAGTCGCAATCGGTCGGATTCGGATCGGCTGGATCTCCAACCGCTCTCTAGGCCCCGTCTCCGACGCTTCATCTCCCGGAGCTCCGCGGAGAACCATGGAGCTCGACGGGATCTGCACCGGGTCAGGGGCCGCAGGGGTACAACTCGGTCAAGAGCCTCAGTGGCTGCCCTTTCCCAGGCTTCCACTAAGGCGTCTGCCGAGCTGTGAGCAAGGGAGGCAGGTGGGGACCCCAGCGATGCCTGGAACCTCTGGGGATCCATTAAGCGTCTGGGGTGGTACCATTTAATTGGTTTCACGCACCCACGGCGGGGGGTGGCAAAATGGAAGACCAGCCGCAGGAGATGATGATCGGTCCATGACAGGGGCATAACAATTGGGGAGCCCCCACCAAGATCACCTAACCACCGTCCAGATAAGAAAAGAAAACTAAGTCAAGGGTGTGGCCTCCCTCATGAGTCGGTCCCGAAATTACTTGTGTCAGGTCCATGGCCGTCATGGAAGCCATGAACTCCCGAGCCAACTCAGATGATCCTCCCAGCGATGGTAGATTGAAGTCCCCCAAAACTATAAGTTTCGGGAACTAAATCACCAACCCAGAGAGGACATCGAGAAGCTCAGGCAGGGCTGCTGCTATGTGACTAGGCGAAAGGTACACCAGCAGCAAGCCCAACTGCGCACCAGGGCCGCATCTCAAAAAGAGAGACTCACACCCGACTATCTGGGGAACGGTGGCCTCCCGCGGACCCAAGGTCTCCCTCATGACAACAGCCACACCCCCACCCCTACCCTGAGCCCGAGGCCGGTGTAGCACCCGGAAACCTGGTGGGCAAAGGTCGACCAGAGGAATCCCTCCCTCTGGGCCCAACCAAGTCTCCGTGATGCAAGCCAGGTCCGCCTGCTCACCCTCGACCAAGTCACGGACGAGAGGAGCTTTATTAGCGACAGACCTGGCATTCAAGTACACCAGCTGCACATCCTCACTCCCAGAGCCTCAGGGCAGAGCCAGAGGGTCGGAGTGCCCCACCGCTTTTAAGCAGCGGAGAGGCCTTCCCTGAGAACGATACGGCCCTCTGCTCCTGCACCTGCTGCCATTCCCTAACGTCGTGGGAATAGGTATTCCCACGACCAGCCCTGGAGCCCCGGAGGCAACCGACCCCCGCTCCTCCCCCCCGCGATCTACCTTGGCACTGGCCTGAACAGAGGTTGTTGGACTGCCCCCCTTGTCCAAACAACCAAAAAGAGTACCCTCCCCCCTCCCTAGCCCCCTAAAAAATTTAGAAAGAAAACTAACCAGGGGCCTCCTATTGGGTTTCCGTCGAAGGCCCCTACCCGTGCCCAGCCATCTCTCGGGGTCCCAATAGATGGGCCCCTCCTCGAGATTGTAAGCGGCTAGAAAGGCGGGTCGCACCCAGGAAGGGGGAGCACCCCTGAGGGCGAGCAAGTCCGTGCAAGAATATTTAAGGAAAGGCATAAGGAGTAGTCCAAATAGAAGGCAGTCCATAGTTGATGATCAGTCAGTAAGGAGGATCTAACAGAGGATAAATAGGTGTCCCAGACCTCCGCCCAGCTGCTGCCACTCAGCTGGGTAAACCCCCCGGGCAGGCCGACCACCGTCCTCTCACGACGGCCGCAGAGCCAATTCCCGGGGGGGGAGGTGGTGGTCTGAAACAACCACTCCGGATATAGCATGCCCCCTAGAGCTCTCACCTCTAGGGGCAGCAGGTGTAAGTTCAAGCCACCCTCTCACGGTGGCTAATACCCAGGATCCTCTGAGTCCTTTGGGGATGATGTGTAAAAGGCAAGCCATCATAGTCATGTCAGCTAACGACGAGGTCCCCCGCTGCTCCGCCATTCCAGAAGGATGTACCTGACCACAACTCCATGGGCCCTCAGTTCTATAGTCATTGGGGCCTTCCAGAGTGTGATCAATAAAGTCTGATTCCCCCACGTCTACTGATTTCCCCAGAGCCCCCTCAAAATCCAGCAGCACCAACCAGATCCCAACAGGTGCGATGGAGAGCATAGATCTTCCAGGATCCTCCGGACTAACCAGGATCCACTGGGCTCCACTGGGCTCCACCGGGGTTAACCGGCTAACCCAGGAGCTTTCGGGGCCACCAGGAACGATGGGGATGCCAGGCCATCTGGAGCATGCGGAACAGACAGAGGAGAAGGCAGGTCGGCCAGCACCCCCGCCGAGCCATCGGGGCCGCTGCCATTGCCGGAGCGCCGCTACAGACGCCACCGCCACCATCACGGCTACCACCAGGGCGCTGCCAAGCCACAAGCGATCTAGAAGAGGCCATCGCCGCCGCGGATGGAAAACGGGCCGAAAAGGCCCAGGCGGCCGAGGGACAAACGGCCCAAGCAAAGCCGGCCAGACCGCAACAGTCGATGACAAAGTGGCCCAGAACGGCCCGGGAGCAATGCTGCCGCCGCCGGCGTCGCCATCGCCATCAAAATGGGCCGAAGCGCCGTCGCCGACAAAGTCAAGAGCAGAGCCAGGCCGGTCCAAGGAACGGCCCAAAACAACTCGCAAATGCCTCCGTCGAAGCCAGCAACAGTCGGGAGCCATCCAAAGACGCCAGCTCCGTCGCCGCCGAAAAACACCGCCGCCGGCTGCCGAGAACGCCAAACGCCGCTGAAAAAAGCTCGGAGGCCGCCGACGCAGCGGAGAAATGCCGCGAGTATCCAGCCCGGCTTGTAGCAGGCCAGCAGCCCAGCGGAACGCCGACCAGGTTAGTAGGTTAGTTAGTTCGGTCTCATGTCTCTCATCTTTCTCTTGGCAATGCCCCATAGATTCTCTATGGCAGACATGTCAAACACAAGGCCCGTGGGCCACAAACGGCCCGCCATATGATTGAATCTGGCCTGCACAACTCTCCTGGAAATTACAAAGGTCTGGCCCCCACCACCTTGGAGCCACCTTGGCGCTGCCAAGGGTGAGCGGAGGCACCCGGCCCGGATCCTGCAACGCCCCGGCTGAGATGCACCCCCAGCAGCGGAGCCGCTCCGTCTTTTCTGCTGGGCGCTGCTGAGGGCGAGCGGAGGTGCCTGGCCCGGATCCTGCAACGCCCTGGCCGAGACACGCCCCCAGCAGCGGAGCCGCTCTGTCTCCTCTGCCAGGCGCTGCCAAGGGTGGGCGGAGGCACCCGGCCCGGATCCTGCAACGCCCTGGCTGAGATGCACCCCCAGGAGCAGAGCCACTCTGTCTCCTGTGCCGGGCGAGGGTGAGCGGAGGCGCTCGGCTGGCCCAGATCCTGCAATGCTTTGGCGCAAGATCCAGGTTGAGTGGCACTGCCTGCTTCAAGTGCACCTACCTACGAGGGTAACCCTGGTGTGATTGCTTGATTTGCTGGTATAGTAGAGCTGAGCGCTAAAAACTATTTTTGCCACCCTGCCTGCCCCTCAGGGGCACTGCTGCCAACTTTCAGCAGGAGTCACACTGGGGAATCCCCAGATGCTCCTTTGTTCCCCAACTGTTCCAGAGTAGGTGCCACCCTTGGCTCTGTGAACACCACAGCCCTGGGCCTTGGTGGGCTGGGAATGTCTCCAGATTTGTGTGGAGGAGAAAACCTGCTGACCTGGGGCTGCGGAGGGTTGGGAGGGGGTGAGGCAGAATGCTGGGCAGCCCTTTGGGGCCACAAGAGTGAAGCAGCAGCCGCCCTCCTGCAATCTTGGGCAGTGCCCAGACTGGCTCCATCCCTCTGTCCTGGAGTTGCTTCCTCCCCTCCCCCGCATGTTCCCAGCCTGAATCACATGCTGCTGGCCTCCTTTTCTGCGGGCCATCCCTGCCAGTGCCCCCAGGAGCCCCATGCCCTTGCCCCCTGGGTCCTCAAACCTCATTATGCTCAGTCTGATTCTTGGTGGAAAATATGTTGAAATCAATGGAGAGGTGCTTTGGGTCTCCCCCAAAGGACAGACTGACAGACCTTGAGAGAACTAACCAGCATTGCTTGCAAAAGCTAAATTTTGGGTGGATATTTCAGGGATTTTGAACTCTATTTCTGGCCTTCATGGACTTAGAAGAGTTGTTGGGGAAAAATGGAGCAAGGGCTTCCTTGTTTCCTATTTGGGAAAGCAGGATGTGTCTTGATTCCCCCCCCTTGCAATCAGAGACTGGAAGGCAGCCCTGAAAATATCAGAATCTGATCAGAAGTGGAGGCTGAGTAGTCCTTGTGGCTGTTAGACCAGCTTCTGAGTGATGGTGGATTGCTGATTTTTTCCTCCATCCATACAGGATCTCTCCTGCATAAAACATAATTTCAATTGTATCAAAGAGGGCTGCTTTCTTGCTTTCTCTCCACAGATACTGTTATGTTGCTAAACCTACTCCAAACATCTGGACTTGCAGCATCCTACTGAGCCAGCAGAGTGGATACCTAGTGTGCTCACAACTGTTTGCCTCACACAGTACCTGAGACTTTGAGCTTTCTGTTCAGTCTCATCCATATATACATCTGCAGGGAAGAAGACCTGTGTGCCGATATTTAAACCCCCCAAAATGGCCAAACGGAAAGTGGACTTTGAAAAAAGATGCTTTCAAAAGAGGTGGGAGCCAGAGTACCTGTTTGTGGACATTGAAGATAAGGCTGTGTGCCTTGTTTGTGGAGCTACTGTGGCTGTATTTAAAGAGTATAACTTGAGACGGCACTATGAGACAAAGCATCAGGACAAGTACAAAAATTTGAACATGGAGCAGAAAGCACAGAAGGTGGAAGACTTGAAAAAGAGCCTGATGTCACGGCAGCATATGTTCAGAAAAGCAAAATCACAAAGTGAAGCTGCTGGGAAAGCTAGTTTTATAGTGGCAGAAGAGATAGCCAAATCAGCCCGGCCATTTACAGAGAGGGAGTTTTTGAAGCGTTGCATGATTAAAGTGTGAGAAATCATGTGTCCAGACCAAAAGCAAGCTTTTTCGAACATAAGCCTAAGCAGAAATACTGTTGTTGATCGGATATGTGAGCTTGCCACTGATTTGAAAGTACAATTGGTTGAAAAGGGAAAAGAATTTATTGCTTATTCCCTTGCTGTGGATGAGAGCACTGATGTCTCTGACACAGCACAGCTGACAATCTTCATCCGTGGAGTGGACTCAGGTTTATGCATTACGGAGGAGCTTCTGGATATAAAATCACTGCATGGCACTACCACGGGGAAGGACATATTTGAAGCAGTATCCAAAAGCATACATGACATGAAACTACCCTGCGACAAACTTATAGGACTCCCAACAGATGGAGCACCTTCAATGTGCGGGGGAAAGAGTGGACTAGTAGGAAGGATGCGAGACAAAATGAAGAGTGAGAATTGCACAGGTGAGCTGACAGCATATCACTGCATTATACATTAAGAAACACTGTGGCAAACCCCTGAAAATGGACCATGTGATGCACACTGTAACAAAGACAGTTAACTTTATAAGAGCCAAAAGTAAATCACCGTCAATTTAAGACTTTGGCTAAGTCGACGGAAAGTGCTCAATAGATTTTTTGAATTACGCATGGAAATTTGTCAGTTTATTGAAAGCAAAGGAAAAGACTGCACGGAATTGAAGGATGAAAAGTGGCTGTGTGAATTAGCATTTTTATGTGACATTACTAATTATCTCAGTGGATTAAACCTACAGCTTCAGGGACGGGACCGTGTGATCACAGACATGTACAATGCTGTGAAAGCTTTTCAAGTAAAGCTGCGACTGTGGGAGACTCGCAGCAAGGAAACTTGAGTCACTTTCCCAGTTGCCAAACAATAAAAAACCAAGTATCCAATGTAATAGCACGCTGAAGGGAAAGTACGAATCTGTAGGACCTGCACAGTTCACCAGGTTCATCCCTGAAACAATGCTCCAACTCCACCTTCAAGCTGCTCAAATGCTCTCCATGTTTGGGAGTACATACCTCTGTGAGCAACTTCTCCGTCATGAGGGTGAACAAAAGCGCACACAGAAGTCAGCTCACGGATGCACACCTCCACTCTATCCTGAGAGTATCCACCACTCAAAACCTATCCCCAAACATGGATGAACTTGTAAAGATGCCAAACATCCAGTTCGGACAAAATGGCATGAGAACTAAAAAGCTTGTGTTTGTTTTAAATGTGTTTTTGCAGATTTATTTGAAATAAATAATTTATTTGTTCATATTTGAAATTTTACTCCTTTTTTCCCCACTCTTAGACATAATACACTTCTGAACTAATATGATACAATAGTTCTACATGCAACTGGCCCTTTGAAGGCAACCATAATGCTGATGTGGTGAAAATTTCCAGGAAGCAGTTTCCTCCAACTTCTTCTGTGAGATGATCTCATGAGGTCGATGGATCGTTAAGGTGCTTCCAAGTAAAAGGCATCACGCAGAGATGCAATCATATGAAGTTTATTCAATGATAGATTAAAGAGAAAGAATTACTTGGCATGAAGGCATTCATGCCTGCATGTGGGAGAGAACAAAAGAAAAGAAAGCAAGCTAGCATAGCATAACTGGAACAGAAGAAGAACAAAACTGAAGAGAGACTAGAACAAAGAGCAGCCCCTTGTGCAGAGGTATTTATGGGGGGTCTGGGCCCCTCCCTAACCATAAAACTCTCTCGCCAATGGGGCTGTAGGGGTCTGAGACCCCTGACTCATCAGTGGAAGCAAAGAAGCCTCTTTGCCTCCATCTGATGACCCTTTTGGGGAACTGCCATGGCTGGCACTAAACATCTAACAATTCCCCTTCTTGCCAGCCAATGACAGGGACCAGTGAATGTGTGTGAGGGGGCAAGCGGGTGTCATAGACATGCATAAAAACATTCAGAAGGCCAAACACAAACGCTTACACAGAAGGTTGTGCCGGTCAATGGGAACAGGTTTGGTGAACAGATCAGGTATCTGGTCAGCTGTGTTACAGTGCTCTACATGTATGAAACCCTCTTTGGCAAGCTGCCTGACATTTTTATAGCGTATGTCTATGTGGCGAGACCTAGATCCCACAGCATGTGCCCCCGAGATTGTAATCGCGGCCGTGTTGTCCTCTAGAATTTGGATGGGCAGAGGAGGAGAGGCCCAGATGCTTGTTATCAGAATATTGAACCAAATCAAATTATTGGCCGTGTCTGACAGGCTGGCATATTCAACCTCGGCCGTGGAGCAAGAAATAAATTTTTGCTGCCTAACATGCCAATGTATTGGACAGCCATTTAGCAATATGAGGAAACCAGAGGTGCTCCGTCTACTCTCGGTGTTGCCAGCCCAGTCTGTGTCTGAGTAAGCGGAGAGCTGGGCCGTCTTCCCCTTCTCTGGTTCCAGCACAAGGAGGGCATCAGCCGTGCCCCTAAGGTATCTAAGTACCCTTTTAACAGCAGTCCAGTGGAATTCCTTTGGGTGTTCCACGTGCCTGGACAATAGATTCACAGCTAAAGCTATGTCAGGCCTGCTCCAATTGCTGATGTATAGCAAGGAGCCAATCACAGATCTGTAAAGCGTGTTATCTGTGAACTCAGGACCATCCTTGTGGGTGTGGTTGTAAAAGTCGCTTTGCATTGGGCTATGCGTAGGGTTAGATTCTGCCAGTTTGCATTTGGCCAATAACTCCTCTATCTTTTCTTTTTGAGATAGAGCGAACCCCCCCCCTTAGTGGCCAAAATATGCACACCCAAGTACTTGTCAACCCGCCCCAAAGACTTCAGAGTAAACTTTTCTTCCAGGGCCTTGGCAAATTCATCACACCCTTCCTTGTCAGGTCCTACATACAGTAGGTCGTCCACATAAACTAACACCTGTTCTGTGGTACCCTTGGAGTTGCGTGTGAAGACACATTCATCTGCATGGGATGCAGTGAAACCAACTCGTTCTAAACCTTTTCTAAGACAGTCATACCATAATTTCCCTGACTGTTTGAGGCCATATAACCCTTTGTGGAGCAACCATGTATTTCCCCCTTCTTGCTGGTAGCCAGGAGGAGCCCTCACGTAGATCTGCCGGTCCAAGTTGGCGTGGAGGTAAGCCGTCTGAATGTCGAACTGGAAGACTTCCTCTCCCAGAGCGGCTGCAGTCACGAGGGCGGCCTTGACGCTCTCTGCCCGGACGGTTGGAGAGTAGGTCTCCGAGTAGTCTTCCATGTAGCGCTGAGCGAAGCCCTGGGCTACCAAACGGGCCTTATACAGGTAGAGGCCATTGGCAAGTGGTTTGGCCTTGTAAACCCACCTTGTGCCAATGACTTTCCTCTCCTTTGGTGGTTGCTGGGGGGTGAAGACTTTGAGTTTCTTTAAGCTCTGCATCTCCTTCTCCATCGCGAGCTGCCATTTCTCCTGTTCTTCGATGGGCAGCTCCTGGATGTCAGAGAAGGATTTTGGGTTGACCACAACGCTGTTGACGGACGCGATGTGGCCAATGTCAATTCTCTTTGGTGGGATTCCTTTGTTGGACCGCTTTGACCTCCTTACCTTCTGCCACTCACCGCCCTTTTCTTCCGCGGGTCTCTGAGGCGTCGCTGGGAGTGAGGACGGCGTGTCTTCCTCCATGGGACTGGACGCATCTTCGTCTTGTTTCTCACTTTCGTCGGTGGCAGGGTATGTGGTCGTCTCAGGTGATGTTGTGATCGGTGTGTCCTTG
Organism: Vipera berus; assembly: GCF_964194415.1. NCBI lineage: Eukaryota > Metazoa > Chordata > Lepidosauria > Squamata > Viperidae > Vipera > Vipera berus. Next base: position 283,853,461 of record NC_138203.1, on the reverse strand, counting down.
CTGGGTCGGTTGGCATATGGGCTCAGATCATTCGAGTGGATCTGGGTCCAATTGGAGTCCTCTTCGAAAGAGGCAGATTGGGAAGTCACAGGCCTGCCCCCTTCTCCCAGGAAACGATAGGCCTTGGAGCCAGGAGCATAGCCCAAGAACCTTAGTCTCTGGGAGACAGATCTCCCCTTCTTCCGCAGCTGCTTGGGGATGTGCACCCATGCGTAGGAACCAAACACACGTAAATGTCCCAGATTTGGTTTCCTACCGTGAACCAGGAAATATGGGGTCTGGTTCACAACACTGCTCCAGGTGCGGTTTAAGGTGTAATTGGCATAGTGCACTGCTTCTGCCCAGTATGATTCTGCGACTCCAGCGTCTGCAATCAGACTACGCATCATGGTTTGCAGGATTCCATTTCTTTTCTCAGCTACGCCATTCTGAGAGGGGGTGAATGGTGCAGTAAGAAAATGGCGGATGCCCTTACGCCTTACCCAGTCCTGGAACTTTTGGGACATGAACTCAGCCCCGCGATCACTCTGCAGTTGTGCGATCTTGGTCTTATACTGGGTCTCTACAAAGTTGTACAGTGACTTTATGGCGTCAAAGGCTTCGGATTTTTCTGTGAGGGTAATACACGTGGCCGTATCGTGAAAAATCATCAACGGCAGTGAGAAAATACTGTCTTTTCCCTAGGGATGGTGTGAACGGCCCAACCAAATCAACATGTACTAGTTGGTACGGGTATTGAGCCTTACGCAATGACACCTTTGGGATAGGGGCAGCCTTCCTCTTTGTTTTTTTGCAAATGGCACAGTCCAGAAACACCTCACAGTCCTTGAGCTGGACTCCCTCAGCAAACTCTCCCATCTTTTTAACTACAGGGAAGCTTGCATGACCTAATCTTCTGTGTAAGAGATGGGCAGACTTATCGTGGAGCGGCTTCCCCACTGACACCCTTTTGGCTCTAGTTGTTTTGAGTGGTGCTGTAGGTGCCTGCTGAGATTCAGGCTTCTTGCCCACACTGCCTTTGGAAAGCCTTGGGGCAGGCTGTGGGGGCTTGGGTGCAACTGCTTCAGCCTTGCGCTCTTTAAACAGCCTTGGGGCTGGCTGTGGGGCCCCTTCTGAGGTGGGTGGGCTCTCAGGGGAGAAATATGGCAAACCATTTATGATGGCAATATTTCCAATGACCCTCTGGTTCCGGGTGACATGACCTCCCCCTTTGCGAAATAAAACTTCCACCTTGTCATCGTCACATAATTTGATAATGCTTAATAGGTTGTTGGCAATGGAGGGAGCGTGTAACACCCCTTCAACTTTTCCAAGTCCAGGTACAGAAACAATGCCCTCAACAACAACTAAAGCTTTATCACCATTGGTCACTTTGACAGATGAGTTAATTTTCTTTAACCTTTTAAAACCTTGACTCATATTAGTAATGTGAGATGAGGCTCCAGAGTCCAGTAACCATAAGTCAGTGGAGTTATCAGCCTTTGTTATGGGGGTGAGGGAACAAGTATGCAGAAAATTGCCCTTGGTATTTCCTTTGCCCCCGCCATGCCCCCTTCCTTGCCCCTTGCCCCTTACTTGATTGGGACCACGTTTAGGGGCTTGTTGATGAGGGCAGTCTTTCTTGAGGTGCTCCTCAGAGCCACAGATGAAACACTTAAGTAGTGCATTAATTTGCTCTGAGTTGTGGCGCCCCCTTCTGGCTTGCTGAGTGGTGACTCTGGCGTATTCTCCTGCATCTCTTCTCCTCCTATCTTCCTCGATGAGTCTCCCTGTGAGGTAGGACAGATTTATGTCTTCCCTCCTGGCCCCTTCCAGTGAAACAATGAAATTGCTCCAACTCCTGTCCAGGGAAGCCAGAATGACAGCGACCATGTTCGCATCAGTTACTGGGTAGTTTCTGGACATCAGTTCTGCCCTGAGTGCCTTTAATTTTGCAAGATGTTCAGGCATGCTGGCACCAAACCTCAGTCTGGTTGTGTAAAACTCAGTTGTGTGTCTGGTGATTGAACCAATGGTGTCGCTGTTGAATAAATTGTATAATAACTGCCAAAGCTCACCAGCTTTGAGTCCATCTGGAATGCTGGAGTACAAGTTGCCATCCAGTGAGGTCAGCAGAGTAGTGTACGCTTGCCTGTGATGCCACTCTTCTCGGGGTCCCCAGGGTAAAGGGGGTGTTTTCAGAACCATCTCTAGAGTCCCATTCCTTAAGAGACATACCTGCACGCCTCTATTCCAACTGTCGTAATTCTCCCCCCCAAGTTGTAGTTTTTTAAAGTCGCTTGGAAGATTAGATGCTGGGGAAAAATCCTTTTCAGTTCCGTTAGCATACATTTCAGAGCTGTCCATTGAGATAAAAGGGAAAGGGATCCCTCTAGTGGTCGAGGAGGGAATTTTTCCTTGATTATTTGTTAAATCCATCTGGGCATGCTCGGGATTCTTCTCTTCCCATGAGGCATGGGGGGGGGTGGAGCCCAGATTTGCCGGCCTGCTGGGGCTCCAAAGATTTTTCCTGAGGATTGCAAAATGCCTCCCGGCAGGATGGAGGCTGGATGGCACGTGGATTGCCTGGATTGCCTGATTTGCCTTGAGAAGCCCATCGCTGGTCCTGAAGACTTGAAGAGAAGGTGGGAGGCCGTGGGGGTTGATTGTTAGGAGGCTCCAGGCTGGACCCCTCCTGGCAGTTGGGCCCTGGGGAGAGGGTAGGAGGCCTTGGAGGGGGGCTGGCTATCCCCGACGCTAGAGCTGCTGTCTTTGGCCTCTAGGGTTGCAGCCAGGACCTGGATGGCTGTCTCAAGTGCTGCTGTATCAGCCTCGGCTGGACAGGCCTCATTGCCATCATAGGACTTTAGGCTTTGTGGTGGGGAGGACCCAGGAGATTGCATGCTGCTTCGGCTGAATGTCAGGGATTGCATGCTAGTTTGGCTGTATGCCAGGGATTGCTGGGCCTCCAGGCTTAGTTGAGGCCTGTCTTTATTAGACCATGTGGGGTTACTGGGGGCCGCCATCTTGTTTCCTGTGCCAGGCCATGTGGACGCTCTGGGGGGGCCATCTTGTTTCCGGTTGCCCCAGGAAGCTGTAGCTCACAGTTAGGCGGGGAACTTCGTGCCAAAAGCCCTGGGGTCCCGGGGTCGCTAAGGGTGGCGGGCGCCATATTTGGGGGCCTCATGGTCGCTTGGGAAACACTCACCAGGTGTTCAGAGGCTTCCTGCGCGGCTTCCTGGGCTGGGGTCCCCCTCTTTTGCATTGTAAGGAGCTTTACAAGCAGCTCTTCACGTTCCTGTGCAGTCATCTCGCTCATGCGGCGTTTGGCTTCAGCCAGGTCTGTTTCTGCAGCATCTGAGCAGTCTTGGGCAGTCTGCAAGCCTTCCATGCTTTCCTCTGTGGCGTTCAGGGGTGGGGAGACATGCGAAGCTCTGCTGGATCCTCTGAGGGAATGGAGGTCATCTGTGCTCTCACCTGCAGCGGAGTTTGCTTCAGGGGCTGGAGGCTTGGCTGTAGGCAGGGATGCCGTCTTTGATTGAAGACTTCTGGTCACAATCGGAATTTCCTGCCATCTTTTTTAAATGGATTTGTGCTGGATCTTCCAGACATCTTGTAGTATAGCCGCTGGCTGGCTTGGAAGCGTTCCCTTAAACCATTCTCTTGCTTCCAACTTGTGAGATGATCTCATGAGGTCGATGGATTGTTAAGGTGCTTCCAAGTAAAAGGCATCACGCAGAGATGCAATCATATGAAGTTTATTCAATGATAGATTAAAGAGAAAGAATTACTTGGCATGAAGGCATTCATGCCTGCATGTGGGAGAGAACAAAAGAAAAGAAAGCAAGCTAGCATAGCATAACTGGAACAGAAGAAGAACAAAACTGAAGAGAGACTAGAACAAAGAGCAGCCCCTTGTGCAGAGGTATTTATGGGGGGTCTGGGCCCCTCCCTAACCATAAAACTCTCTCGCCAATGGGGCTGTAGGGGTCTGAGACCCCTGACTCATCAGTGGAAGCAAAGAAGCCTCTTTGCCTCCATCTGATGACCCTTTTGGGGAACTGCCATGGCTGGCACTAAACATATAACATCTTCTGCCTTGAAAGATCTCTGGAGAGGAGCAGAAGGTGGCAGGGAAGCCGCATGAGGGAAGGCTGCTCCAACAAGCCAGCATCCTTACCATGCATAATTAGAAATGGGGATTCCCTTTCAAGAAGGGCCAGCCTCCCTCATGCAGGACTGGGAAGTGCTGCTCCCCTGCCTCCTCTTGCTCTCCAGAGATCTGTCAAGGCAGAAGAAGGAAACCACACACACACACAGACACTCCAAGCTTGGAGACTAGGAGGCTATCTACATCTGAGCTAACAAACTACCAATCATGCCTGGGCTTGGGAAGAAGGCCCTTTCCATCCTCTGTGGATAAAAGCCCCTAAACGTGGAATATTGTGCATGTGCACATGCTTGGCTGCAGAAGTTTGGGGAGGTGAAGAGCTTGTGGGGCAATGAGATGTCCCCACATCAAATTAGCCGGTGCAACTTGTTTTCTCCTGACACAGGTATCTCGAGTCAGCTGCGCTGAGTGAGCAGCATTGAGCTGGCCACGCCCAACCAGCCATGCCCACTTGGCCACGCCTACCCGGCCACACCCACCAGCCCCCCCCAAGGGCAACCATAATGCTGATGTGGCCCTCAATGAAATTGAATTTGGCACCCCTTCTCTATGGGGTTCAGGTCAGGCGAGTTTGCTGGCCAATCAAGCACAGTAATCCCACGGTCATTGAACCAGGTTTTGGTGCTTTTGGCAGCGTGGGCAGGTGCCAAGTCCTGCTGGAAAATGAAGTCAGCATCCCCATAAAGCTCCTCTGTGGAAGGAAGCATGAAGTGCTCCAAAATCTCCTGGTAGACGGATGCGTTGACCCTGGACTTAATGAAGCACAGTGGACCAACACCAGCAGATGACATGGCTCCCCAAATGAACACAGACTGTGAAAACTTCAGACTGGACTTCAAGCATCTTGCAGTGTGTGCCTCTCCATTCTTCCTACAGACTCTGGGTCCTTGGTTTCCAAATGAGATGCAAAAGTTGCTCTCTTCAGAAAAGAGGACTTTGGACTACTGAGCAACAGACCAGGTCTGTTTTTCTTTAGCCCAGGTAAGATGCTTCTGATGTTGGTTGTTGTTCAGGAGCGGCTTGAGAAGAGGAATCCGACATTGGAAGCCCATGTCCAGGATCCGTCTGTGTGTCGTGGCTGTTGATGCACTGACTCCAGCCTCAGTCCACTCCTTGTGAAAGTCCCCAACACTTTTGAATGGCCTTTTCCTGACAATCCTCTCCAGGCTCCATCTCTGCTGCTTGTGCATCTTTTTCTTCCACACTTTTCCCTTCCACATAACTTTCTATTAATGTGCTTTGATACGGCACTTTGGGAACATCCAACTTCTTTTGCAATTACCTTTTGAGGCTTTCCCTCCTTATGGAGGTTGTCAATGATGGTTTTCTGCACAACTGTCAGGTCAGCAATCTTCCCCATGATTGTGATTCCTACTGAACCAGACTGAGAGACCATTTAAAGGCTCAGGAACCCTTTGCAGGTGTTATGGCTTAATTAGCTGATTAGAGTGGGACACTTTGAGCCTAGAATATTGCACCTTTTCACAATATTCTAATTTTCTGAGATTGTGGATTTGGGGTTTTCATGAGCTGTACACTATAATCATCACAATTATGACAAATCACGGCTTGAACTATCTTGCTTTGCATGTAATGAGTCTATCTCATATATTAGTTTCCCCTTTTAAGTCGCATTACTGAAATAAATGAACTTTTGCACAATATTCTAATTTTTCGAGTTTTACCTGTACATGTATTATGTGTGAAAAAAGCTTTAGTGTGTACAGGTCCTTTTCTTGTCTTAAAGGGATCCACTAAGGAAAACATAATTCATAGAATGTCGAACAAGCTTCATTCAGTATAATCTACTTCTTATAATAAGCTGTATGCAGGAAAATCTGTATAAATCCATGGAATGAGCTTAATTCAGAACAATCAATTTACTCATCAGAAGAGATCCAAACATGGGAGGATGCTTATCATTTCGTGGAATGTGTAAAGTTCTTTGGTTTGAGCTGGAATCTTATTTACCATCCAAACATCTACATAGGAAAAATCCTATTAGCACTCAAGTGTGTAAAAAGCTTAAGGGAGTAGTAGCCTTATCTGTCATACAATGATAGACATGGAGTTACCATAGAAATGTAAGATATTGGGCAAGTCAATACACCAGTATCTGACTCATCATACATTTTTATCACATTTTTGCAGACACTGGGAACATAGCATCTCTTTGGAAGATTGAAAGCAGAGGGTCTTACTTGCCACCATATCAATATGTGCAATTTGTAAAAGCTTCACTGAGTATAATTCGCTTAAAAGGATGCACAGAGGAGAAACTATATATATTTGGAATGACCTTAGTTTGAAACATTCAAGTTACTCATCAAAAGATCCAGACATGGCAAGAAGCTTATTAATGTATGCAATGGGCAAAGATGTTTGGTTTTATTTTATTTATTAAATTTATATGCTGCCTATCTCACCGATAAACTGAGTCTGCTTAAGGTGGAATTGACCATCCATACAGGAGAAATGTTTCAATTGTTCAAATATGGAAAGAATTGAAGGTGGATCTGTGACCTTACTTGTCATAGGATGACCCATACAGGTAAGTTGCCTTCAAAGTGTATGAGACAATGGGCTAATCAGTAAAATGCATCATTGTCTCAGTCATCTGACACTTGATGCATATACTATATATCCCAGATATGGGTGAACATATCTCTTTGAAAGGTAGTTACCTCAGTAGGGCTTAAACACCAGGTTTGTGATCAAAGGAAGTTAGGACAGAACACAATCTGTCAGCTGTGGAAGGTAGAAAAAGAAAAGGAGAAGTAATTGATCAGTTAAAGAAAGAAGGGAGGTGAAAAGGGGATACATTATTTTTTTTGCATTCATCATGCAAAAGGCAGGTATTTTTTGCATTTATCATGCTAAAAGGCAGATTCAGGTGATTGTTTAGGAGTTATTTCTGACAAAATATGGCTTGGGCTGCAATGTAAAAACAGGTTTGTACATTGTAAAAATGTATGTTTAACCCCAAGTTGCATTGTCCAAACCGTAGTCCCACTGATTTTACACTTTTACTTACTATATAAATGAATTTTTCCCCATAACTTCTCAAAACTCTCAGTTTTGGGCAATCCCCAATCAAAGAAAAGGAATAGTTATTAGAAAATAAATGACTTCCTTGAGTTCCCTCTTAATTTACCTAAAAACTATATGAAACAGATACCAAATTTTTAAAGTTTATAAAGCATTTGAATCTGAAGAGTTAATTTCTATCATAGATGGGAACTATGGGAAGACCATGTAAGTTGTGGAAAGAATGTAATTAGAACCAGTAGGTTTACTCCAGCAGCTCCCAACCTTTTCTATACATCGCACCCCTAAAACACTTGTGATATATTCTCGCATCCCTTACAAACATTCAAAATAATGGCAACAAATTATGCATCTACACTATAATTTTGAAAACTCAAGTTTTCACACCCCCTGGAATATTATCTCGCACCCCTGGTTGGGAACCCCTGGTTTACTCACAAGCAAAGATGAGAAACCATGCAAATACTCTTTCGTTCCAAGAATAACTTACCCTACTGCTGAAAGACTTTCTGTGCAATCTGGGGTACTCTTAGATTCCCAACTCCTGCTCAAAGCTCAAGTGGCAGATGTGTCTAAGAGAGTTTTTGCACAGCTAGTTCGTGTGTGTCAGTTTGCCCATTCTTGGATCAGCAGGCTCTGCTTACAGTCTAATACTTTGGACACCTCCCAGATGAAATACTGTAATGTGCTCTACATGAGGCTGCCCTTGAGTAAATGAAAACTTCAGCTGATACAAAAGGCAGGAATGTGTCAGTTATGTGAAGTCGAAAAGCATATGTTATACCTTGATTGAATCCCTCTGTTAATGCAATTTAGGACTGCTTTGACTTTTTTGGCTGCCACCACACAGTTTGCTCATATTGATTGTCCACTAAGACTCCAAGATCCCTCTCACAGTTACTGCTATTAAGCCTGGTTTCACCCAATCTATGTCTGTACTTTTGGTTTTTCTTGCCTAAGTGTAATGCTTTCCTTTTCTTTACATTGAATTTCACTTTGTTGGATAGGACCCAGCATTCAAGTTGGTCAAGATCCATCTGGATCTTGAGCCTATGTGTTGGCTATTCCTGCCAGCTTAGTATCATCTGCAAATTTGACAAGTTCCCCTTCTATTCCCTCATCTAAGTCGTTTATGAAGATGTTGAAGATAGAACCTTGTGGTACCCTCCTGCTTACTTCCCTTCATGTAGACATAATACCATTAAGGATTACTCATCGAGTGCGGTTTGTCAACCAGTTAAAAATCCATTTGATGGTGATGCTATCTATCCCACCTCTACTCTGTAAGCTGCATTGATTAACAGTTTGCTCCCAGATCCAGTTCAAGATGGTGCTTTTGATTTTTAAAGCCCTTAATGGTATGGAGTTAAGTAATTTGAAGGATTATCTCTTCCTAATTGCATCTGTCCATCACATCAGTTCTGGCAGGAAAGGTATATTGTGGGTCCTGCCTGTTGAGTTATATTTGGTGAGATGTACATGACTGGCCTTTTCTGCTGTGGCACCCATACTTGATACCCTTCTGGGAATCCCTCAAAGCTTCGCTGTGTTGGAGTTCAAGAAAGCTCAAGCAAGTAGTGAACTAGTGAGGGGTTGAACTGTTTACAATATTGAATCTTTTCTCCTAACATGAATGATTTTTTTAAAATCATAGAATGTTTTTAATATTGTTAATTGCTCTTTTTTATTGTATGCTATCTAAAGCAGGTCTTCAATCCTTCCAGGCTTTTGGCACTAATGGCCCCATTCACACATGCAGCATGCACTAGCTCTGTACGCATGCATAAACAGCTGCATACCCCCATGGCGACTAGCACCCTGTTCACACAAGCGCAAACAAGCTGTGCAACCCACCTGGGCTATCGGCCCTGTTCATGCATGTGCGTACAGGCTGCAGACACCTGCCCTGTGCTACAGTCTTCATTCACACCTGCACGCATGTGCAAATGGGTCCATGGGGTGCGAGTGGGGGTGAGTGCGTGCCCATTCGTGCGCACACCAGCCAGCCATTTCCATGGTGTTGGGGACCCCTGGTCTAGAGATGTTTTGGGAGCTGGGTAGCCCTATAAATATAAGGAATAAATAAATTATAAATTCACAGAGGAGAAGCCTTGTATATGCAGAGAATATGGGTGGAGCTTTCTTTTCAAGAATTGCTAGATTAAAACCTCAGGAAGCCTTGTTGCTGATGGTCCCATGCAGGAAAAGAAAATCCAAAGCAGAATTATAGTGGGAACCTAGAACATTTGAAGTGTCAACATAGAAAAGCTCAATCTGTAAAATATGAAATGGCTAACATTGACATCTTTGGCACCAGTGAATTGAGATGGACTGGGGTTGGACTCCTTTGCTTGCATGATTCCACCTTTTTATTAGGATGTGATAAAGAACCGTCATTGCTTTCATAGCCGAGAAGGTATGTTATCTCCCACCTCACACTTATCTTCTCAACTAAGAATCCACCAAGTGCTGCCCCTTTCCATCTTGGAAGAGTCACCACTGATTAATATTTTTACTGTTATTAGTTTTAAGGATAGGCTCCTTTGAGTATCCTAAAGTGATCCACAATTTAATGAACACCTCAAAAAGAGGACTGGTTACACAAAGAGTTCTACCCTTTGCTTGTCAAGTGCAGCTATTGAATGATCTGAGAAGCACCCCAGCCAGACCTTAAGGTGTTAACTGCAGATTGCTTTTGGCCCTCCAGGGGCTTAGCAAGGTTAAAAAAAACTTGTCATTTCCTTTTGTTACCTTCCTATGGGGTGGGAGGAGGAGGGAGGGAATAGAAGATCAGCCCCATAAAGGCAATAACGTTTTGTTTGAGCAGTTGCCCTGGCAATTGTTCCTTATCACTTCTGCTTAAGAGGACATTTCAAGGAACAAAATCCTCAAACTTGCAATCTTGGGAGTTTATTAATAAATTATTAACTGTAATCCTGGTTTGCTTTGTGTATTCCCTTTCTGGTATCTGAACCCAACCACCATGGTCAGCCCAGCCAGGGGGACAAACAGCTCAGGGGGTCAACATCTGGAAGGGGTTTTTTAGGTTGTGCAGCCTCTTGAAACCCAATCAACTCTTAAAAGACTCAACCAAGCACAAAAGGCAAAGAAAAAGTTAAGAGGATCAACATAGGGGAGAAATGTGATAGATGCAGCGTGGAAAGGGCTTCAGTGCAAACTTCTCACTTGCCATCAAAGGATCCATACAGGGAAGAAATGGTATAAATGTCTGGAATGTGGGAAGAACTTTACTCAGAAAGGACAACTTAATTTTCCTAAAAGGAATCCATACTGGAGAGTGACCATATAAATGTATGAATACTGGGAAGTTAACTTACAGGTGATGAAATGGATCCATGCAGGAGAAACCATGTAAATCCATGCAATTAACTTAATTCAAAACAAGTTAACTCATCTTTAAAGGATTCAAACATGAGGAAAAGCTTATTGTGTGGACCAAAGATTTACGGTTTGAGCTGGAATTTTATTTACCATCCAAGTATTAATTACTCGAGACATGGTTAATGATAAGTTGGGATCTTTAGAAAGTAAATATTTGAGTCTGATTAGATTAGATAGCAAGTCGGTAAAAGACTATAGTTAACTGATGTAGAAAAATCAGATAAATTCTCCCTGCTTGTTTTATAAAACAAGAACCCAAATGAGGGATCCACTCGAATTAAATGTGGAAGATCCTTGACACTCATTTACTTGTCAAAACACAGTTACATTAAAATGGGTTTGGCTGACTAATACCATAGCAGCTGCCAGAATTGAAGATTTGCCGTATTCTCTGGCAGGGACAGAATGAAGCTGAAAGATGCAGACAACCATATTTTGCTGTGTTTCTTATTTTTTACTCCAATGCAGGTTTCAGTTATTTTGTAGCCTTGCTTGCAACTACTGTATTTTCTTGATGAGTACAGTGTGTAATTAAAAGTAATTTATTGCTTTGCTCAATGTATTATTTCAACTATCCATTGTTTCATTGCCTTTGAATCCATGAATCCCTTCCTTGCTCATGGTTTGCTGCCTCAAAACTGAGCTTGACTGGTAAGCTGAAAACCTCTGCAAGGGGTAATGGTTACCCCATTTTCATGTTGCTGAGAAAAACTGCTGTTTAGATTATCTATTCTATTGTAGAGATGTTTGACTGATGACTGAGTGCCCTCAAGTCAGTGTCAAGTCTTAGCATCCAAGTATCTACCCCAGACATGTCAAACACAAGGCCCGGGGGCCAGATCCGGCCCACGAAGTGGTTTCATGTGGCCCACGAAGCCATCCTGGAAACAGTGAGGGAACGGCCCCCACTGCCTTGGCCCTGGCCCAGAGACTCTCCTTCTGCCAGAGACCCTCAGATCTGTCCCACTCCTGCCCAGGCCCCCATAGGCACCCTTGATGCAAATGATGTAGAGCTGGCCACACCCACCCAGTAGGCCATACACACTCTAGCCACGCCCACCCTGGCCACGCCCACCCTGGCCACGCCCACCCGGCCCCCTGAGGGCAACCGCAATGCTGATGCGGCCCTCAATGAAATTGAGTTTGACACCCCTGATCTACCCGGATCTTTAGGATTTCCCATCACTTCAGTAACTGAATCCATTCGCCTTGCTTTGGTCATCCACTTCTCTTGCCTTCTGCCTTTCTTTCCCAGCATTAGATCCTTCTCTAGAGAGCTGGCTCTTTGCGTAATATGTTCAATATCACTTCCAGTAGTACAAATTCAAATATTGCAGCCATTTTGTGGGATTCTCTAACCCAGGTGGCACCTGGCAGGTGGTACTCAACCATCCTAGAATAGTGGTGGGGGAGGGGAATGAGCTGAACCGGTGGCAGCACCGCACAAGCCTGAGCGAGAGATGACTGGAACTGCAGGGCTGTCGGCTCAGCGGAAGCGCCAGGATCAACGCTTCTTCAGGACTGTCAGGGCTCAGTGGAAGCGCCAGAATCAACACCAGGCTCCAGCTGGAGCTTGGCGCTAATCCTGGCACTTCTGAGCTCAGAAGCGCCGATCAGTTGGAATGTTGCAGCATCTCCAAGGTCTTGTGATTTACATTCAGATGCTTGGCAACTCATTCATATTTGATGGTCACAGTGTCCCAGGGTCATGTGAAGTGACCAAAACCTGCTACAACCACCCAGCAGATTGGGGGAATAAAAACCAAACACCCCCTGCACCCCACCCCCGTTGCCAATCCTCAACAGAAATGCTCACAACAATGAAAACCTCGGACAGGAGGAAGACTGCTGCCAGGCAGGCAGGTAGGTGTCTTGCTCGGCTGTGGCTTGCGGGCCACTTTTCAGTGCCATTGTAACTTCGAACAGTCACTAAGTGAACTGTTGTAAGTTGAAGACTACCTGTGCTTCATCACTTTTTTCCTTTTTTTTGGATCATCAAGTTTTTGACACCTTGCTAGGCGACTGGTGGTACTCGGACGTTGCCATATCCTAAAAGTGGTACAATGGGTGAAAAGGTTAAAAAGCCCTCCTATAACCATACTAATTGAGACCTACTTATATGACTTCCATCCACAAGCAGATTTGCCAGAACTAAAAGGGATCACATGCAGGCTTTATTTTGTTAAATAAACAAGAAGTCAAATTATGCAACCAATATTAAAAAGTGTGGCAAAAAAAGCAGGTTGTACAAAAAAAAAGTCTTGCACGCTAAATTTAAACAGGAAATACGGGTATTGTATGTTTGCTAAACAAAACAGTTGTTTGAAACAGGATTAGGCATCTTTCATCACAGAGTTTCCGGGGTCCATGTTGCTACTTAACACCACATGAATTGTGTCCAGATGAGAAAGACAACCTCCTCTTCCAAATGGCTGCAGTTCGTCAACTCTTGACTAGTCAAGAGCTGATGGGCAGGCCGCCTTCTGGGTCACTTTCCGTAGGAGGGCGCTGTTGTCTATCTCCCTGGCCAATCATGCATTTGGCATCTACAAAAGCAGTGGATCCTGTGGCCGAGCATCTCCGTTGCAATGCCGGAAGTCACTCCGCCAGGGTCCTTTCCACCAGTCTGTAGTAGTGGCCTTTCCGGTTCATCAGTTCCGTGTGAGTCCCCTGCTCCACAACCTCCCCGCCTTCCAGCACCACAATCTTGTCTGCCTTTTCCACCGTCTGCATCCTGTGAGCAATCACCAGAATGGTCCGGGCTCCACTTTTCTTCAGAGATTGCTGAATCTGGAAAAGGAAGCAGTGATCCAAAAGAAATCCTTAGTTCCTTAGAATCACTAGATAGAATCTCTCTCACATTTCCACTGAAAAGGGTTTCTCCAGCTCTGGAATAAGAGTTCAACCCCAAATATTTTGCACTCTGGAAAACAATAAAAGCCACCTGAATGAAGGCAAATATGTGTGTCCCAGGATAATGTTGCAAGACCCAATCTAGGTCGGTTGCCAGGACCAGAGGTTTAGTCTTATGAGCTTTCAGACTCATGTTGGAGCCCATCCTGAGGGAACTTCTCTCTCACCAGAATGTAAGTAGCACAGAGGAGAAGTTGCCCACCATTTTCACTTCCCTTCCTAGCATCACAATCCAGCGAGAATCACTGGTGCAAATTAATTCAAACATTTTATTTTCTCCTGTAATACCTGTGCTCATTTGTCATAGCACTGGCCTTTTAAATACCTTTTTGTATAATGTAAATTGTGTGGGTGTTATTTGTCCGGATGTTGCTGAGTAATGGTCTGATCGGGGCAAAATCCAGACAAACAGCATCCACACCAATTTACATTACACAAAAAGGTATTGAAAGGTCAGTGCTCTGACAGATGAGCACAATTCATAATGCACTGAAGTTGCCTCTCCAAATGGAGACGAAACGTTTGCAGCCAAGCTCGGGGATCAAACCAACAGCCCAACTACCAACCCAAGCTACTAATATTCAAACACAACTCAAACATTTAGATCCATATAGCAATAGCACTTACGCTTATATACCCGCTTCACAGTGCTTTACAGCCCTCTCTAAATGGTTTACAGAGTCAGCATATTGCCCCCAACAATTTTACCAACCTCCGAAGGATGGATGGTTGAGTCAACTGCGAGCCAGTGAGAATAGAACTGCCAAACTGCCAGCAGCCAGGTGTCAGCAGAAGTAGCCTGCAGTACTGCATGCGGTACTGCGTTCTAACCACTGCACCATGGCTCATATCTGCTTAAACTTCTATTGTTAAATATACTGCTCACAAAAATAAAGGGAACACTTAAACAACACAATGGATATGTTTGTGTTCCCTTTATTTTTTTGAGCAGTATAGTTTTCACAGTACATAAGCCAGCAGCCCTCTCAGGACTTAAGATTCGAATCATAATAACCCCCAGAAGACAAGCTGATAAAAGAGAAGACAATGTAAAACTCTAAATTTATCATATTGGGATGGCACCAGATTTTTTATCACCTAAATAAACTAGGAAGAAATTATGACACTTCCAGGCAAATAAGCCCAGTTTTCCTATGCTGTCACCACAAAAAATTCAGATTAAGCCCTACAGGGTCCCTGAACTAATCCAGCCAAGGTCCACCCCCAGCCCCCTCACAGATCCCTTGCACTCACTGCATCTTCACTCGTGGGATCCAGGGCACTCGTAGCTTCATCCAGTACCAATACCTTCGGATTACGGATCAGGGCCCGGGCGATGGCCAATCGTTGCTTCTGCCCAATGGAGAGCTGCCCTCCCTTCTCCCCCACCTCTGCAGGAAGACAAGAAAGACAGAGGCAATCAAGAGCAAAGTCAAGGTTGACCAAAGATTGTAATCATGATTTATCACTCGTTGCTTGTATGTACACCAAAAGCTTATGCACTGGAGACAAATTCCTTGAGTGTCCAATCACACTTGGCCAATAAAGAATTCTACTCTACTCTACTCTACTCTACTCTACTCTACTCTACTCTACTCTACACTACACTCCTCTTTCT
Source organism: Vipera berus (assembly GCF_964194415.1). Classification (NCBI taxonomy): domain Eukaryota; kingdom Metazoa; phylum Chordata; class Lepidosauria; order Squamata; family Viperidae; genus Vipera; species Vipera berus. The sequence continues at coordinate 283,838,330 of NC_138203.1, read as the reverse complement.
CTACTCCACTCCATACACTCTACTCTATCTGCACTCCACACACCACATCTTCGCTCCTTTCGTCGCGATCTCAAGACGTTTTTGTTTGTACAAGCCGGCCTAGCCTGATGGGGGATTGGTGGGGTTTTTTATTCTTGTATTCTTAATATTATCTTTGGGGTTTTATAATTGTAATATATTAATTGTTTTAAAATCGGGCAATTATTTAATTTTCTTTTAATATTTGTAACTTTGTATTTTATTCTTGCCCTGTGAACCGCCCTGAGTCCTCAGGGAGAAGGGCGGTATAGAAATATTATTAAATTAAATTAAATTAAATCATTCCTACTCCTATTCATCTTTTGCCCCAAGGGGTGGCAAAGCAATGAGCTGCAGAACAAGGCAAACCCTGAAGCCTGACATTCTCTGAAGTGGGAGGGGGAAACTGCAATCCAGACAGCTGGCTCTCTTATGGTATTTTCAGTGTAAAAGGCCCCCTGCACTTTTAACAACGGCAAAAGGGATTTTGGGACTCGCGATTTTGGATGCGGCACAAGAGTGCAATCAGCTCTTGGAACGCTCTTTCCTATCTTAGTCTTTCAATTACATTGTTACAATTGGAGCCGTCCATGTAACCCGGAGCTTTACAAGTAGGTCTCAGGTTACACAAGCGGGACTGGGGTTTCTGTTACTAAGCAAGTGACAAATGCAGCATCACATGACCGCCTTGCTTGGTGAAGGCAATCCATGCATTCAGTCCGAATTGCCATTAACTTAACCCCACTGGTCATTAGGCTAGGATCCCCCTGCCATTACTTGCTGGCTTCTCACAAGCAAAGTCAGGGGGTGTTGGCTACAGGAATTTGAAAATCCCAGGAGGCTCACAAGAAGGCTGGCAGGCAATAAGTGACTGATGTCAGGAGACAAGGGTGTGTGGGTGAGGCTTTTTGGATGCGGGGGTTGGTGTGGGAAGGTACATAGGCAGCCTCAGAGATGTGCTACATTTTTTGGGTCCCAGAGTGTCAAGAGAGAGTGGGTGTCGGAGCAGAACATGCCTATCTTTGCAGATACTGGCTACTGGAGTAGCTCCTGCCAGGTGGGAGAGACTTATCCCAGCGACTCGTCACCTAGTTTGCGGGTTCCCCACTGGCTTTGCTTGTGGGAAGCTGGCAAGGAAGGTTGCAAATGGCACTCACTTGACTGTGGGGCACTGCAGGTGTTCTAAGTGCAATGGTGGCCAAGCACCCAGATTGCGATCCCATGCCTGCAGGAGAGGGGCAAAGTCAAGGACTAGTGGTCGCACTCTCGGTTTTTTTCCCCAGCATCACTGTAATTTGGAACAATGGAATGGTCCTAACACAAGGACTACTATATATATTGCGGCAAAGTAAGGCAGATTTCACTTTACAAAAGCCAATAATCAGGACCGGTGGGTTTTCTGGGAGGAAAGTGGGGTTTTCTGGGATGAATTGAAGGGGGGAGTGAATTTTGCTCACCTGCAGTGAAACCTCCTTCCAGCTCATGGATGAATCCCAGGGCATCAGCTTCTTTCGCTGCTCTGCTCACGTCTTCTTCACTGCAGCCTTGCAGGCCGTAGGTGATATTGTCCCAGATGGATCCAGAGAATAGGACGGGCTCCTGGCCCACCAGGGCCACCTGCAATTGGACAGGGAGGCCTATCAGGACAGGGCTGGGCTGAAGGAGAAACTATTGATTTTCCTCATCAAGCACCTTTCCAGGTGGGGCTGATTGATGCTCAAGGTTGATGCTCAATGTGCAGAATTCAGAATAACAGAGTCCAACCCCCTGCTCAGGCAGGAAGCCTCTATTGCCATTTCAGACAAATGGTTTCCCAATCTCTTCCTAAAAACTTCCAGTGTTGGAACATGCACAACTTCTGGAGGCATGTTGTTCCACTGATTAACTGCTCTCACTGTCAGGAAATTTCTCCTTAATTCTAGGTTGGTTCTCTTCTTGGCTAGTTTCCATCCATTGTTTCTTGTCCTGCCTTCAGATGCTTTGGAGAAAAGCTTGACCACCTCTTCTTTGTGGCAGCCCCTGAGGTATTGGAACACTGCTATCATGTCACTCCAAGTCTTTCTTGTAGTGAATCTTACGTGCAGATGTATGATTCAATACATCTCCCAACTGTAGACCTTGTGCTGTTCTCTACTCTTTTTAATTTGGAGGCAAAGTGACGGCACCCAGCCAACCTCACCTGATTTTGAAAAGCTAAGTAGAATCAAACTGTGTTGGCACCTGGATGAATTCCAGGTCACCAAAACATATCACAACCTTTACACTGTTGCCAGAGCAATGGTGCAGCCACAATCATAGATCAAAGGAGATTCTAATCTTTTATCTCAGGATATGAACCACATGTGCAGAATTTCCTGAATGCAGCACCTTTTTACCTATCGAGGAACATAAGAAATCAAAAGCCTTTCATTCCAGGCATCTTTTACTATCTTCTGCACTAGAGCAGATCTGAGCAACTTTGCACATTCCAAGCCCCAATTTTGTGGCTTCCAAAATTGCCTTACTGGCACTGCATTCATTTTTCTCTATGGGAATTGTAGATGTCAGTCACACAATTTCTGAAAATCAGAGTCTCTTCCCACTTTTTTGAGGAAGAAACGGCATAAAAATGCTGTGTATGCTATAAAAATTAGCATTTTAAAACAAGCACACAAAGAAAATATGCAATGCATGTGATGAGATAGATGACTCTATCTATCTATCTATCTATCTATCATCTATCTATCTATCTATCTATCTATCTATCTATCTATCTATCTATCTATCTATCTATCTATCTATCATCTATCAGCTGTCTATCTAGCAATAGCAATAGTACTTATATAACGCTTCCCAGTGCTTTACAGCCCTCTCTAAGCAGTTTACAGAGCCAGCATATTGCCCCCACAATCTGGGTCCTCATTTTACCAACCTCAGAAGGATGGAAGGCTGAATCAACCATGAGCCAGTGAGACTCGAACTGCTGACAGCCGGGAGTTAGCAGAAGTAGCCTGCAGTACTGCGTTCTAACCACTGCTTTTAGCTTATCTATCTATCTATCTATCTATCTATCTATCTATCTATCTATCTATCTATCTATCTATCTATCTATCTATCTATCTATCTATCATCTATCTATCATCTATCTATCTATCTATCTATCTATCTATCTATCTATCTATCATCTATCTATCTATCTATCTATCCATCCATCTATCTATCTATCTATCTATCTATCTATCTATCTATCTATCTATCTATCTATCTATCTATCTATCTATCTATCTATCTACCTACCTACCTACCTACCTACCTATCCACCTATCATTATCCACATCTATCATCTATCTATCTGTCTGTCTGTCTGTCTGTCTATCTATATCTATATCCAGTGCTTTTTTTGTAAAAGAAAAAGGTGCTGGAACTCACACATGTCGTACAACCCGCCTTGCCTACCCTACAAGGTTCCATCCAAAAAAGGTGCTGGAACTATCATATCCAGTGGAACAACCTGCCTCCAGAAGCGGTGAATGCTCCAGCACTGGAAGTTTTTAAGAAGAGACTGGACAGTCATTTGCCTGAAATGGTATAGGGTTTCCTGCCTGAGCAGGGGGTTGGACTAGATGACCTCCAAGGTCCCTTCCAACTTTATATCATCATCATCATCATCATTAGACAATAGATGAATGGATATAGATGTTCTTAAAGCCCAGACAATTCCAACCATATCATCCTAATATCATGTGGTCCTGCCCATTCTGCATCATCCCCCTTCCCAAAGCCTCTCCAACTGTAACCCTTCAACCACCAAAGAGACCTAGGCCTCTTCCTGCAGGTGATAGTCCTATCTCACCTGCTTATGGAGATACTTGTGTTCATATTTCCCAACTGGGTCTTCGTCCAGCAGGACCACCCCAGTCTGGGGTTCATAGAAGTGCTCCAGGAGGGCGACACAGCTGCTCTTTCCGCTGCCATTCGCGCCCACCAGCGCCGTCACTTTCCCAGGGGGGAGCTCAAAGGAGACATTCTAGGGCAAAGAGATGCAAATGTATGTGAAATGAAGCAGGAATATGCAGTATTAATGAATGTTATACTTAGATCCCATAGTTTCAGTCTTGTATAGTACAGGTAGTCCTCAGCTTACAATCAGAGTTGAGCCCCAAATATTTGCCAGTAAGTGAGCCTATTGTTAAGTGACTTTTGCACTATTTTACGACCTTTCTTGCCACAGTTATTAAGTGAGTCACTGCAGCTGTTCAGTTAATAACATGGTTGTTAAGTGAATCTTGCTTCCCCATTGACTTTTCTCGGAAGGCTGCAAAAGGGGATCACATGAGCCCGGGATGCTACAACCGTCATAAATATGAGCTGGTCACCAAGTGTCTGAACACCTGACTATAGGGAATGCTGAAACGGTCGTAAGCATGATAAATTGTCTCAAGTCCCCTTTTTCACTGCTGTTATAACTCTGAACAGTCACGAAGCAAGCTCTTGTAAGTTAAGGGGTACCCATAGAGAAACTTGCTTTGTCTTCCTAAAGACCTTTAAAGTCTCAACAATCTTCTTTCCAATGTTCTTAATGTCAATGCTGCTAACATTGGATGTTTTTGCTTTAACAACAGATAGAGATGCAACCATTTCTTCTTTTACTTTTGCTCTTAGATTTAGAGTTAAAGTTAGATGATGCTGGGGGGAGGAATGTACATGAGAGTTTAGCTAGACATAACAATACTGAACCTAGTGTGAGAACCAAGGTTATTGAAATAAGGGATGATAAGAATTGGCAGGCTGGAGAGCTGTAGGGAAAGCCTGTATTTCAAACTAAATTGGGGAATGTGATTTATGACTGTTAATTGGGGGAGGGAATTGTGCTTTGTGCTTTGATACTATGTGCTCAGGGGAGGGGAACTCAGTTTTTGGCTTTGATTATGTTAGGGCCGATGCTGTGCTACTCAAATAAAGATTCTTTAAGGTAAACAATGCCTCGAAGTTCTTTGAAGAGTTTCATCTGATTTAATTTCATCAAAATTATAGAACACGCAACCAACTTAACTGAGTTACTTAAAGCTTTAGCAACTGCATTTGAGCAATGTACTGTTAGGGTGGTCATGCAAAGCAACCCGGCTGCTTTCCAGCTTCCCATAAGGTACCTTCAGGACCTGGATCTCGGGGCGGGAAGGATAGCAGAAGGAAACATTTTGGAAGGAGACTCGTCCGGAGGTGGATTCTGGAGTCAGTGTCCCTTCTGTGCTGACAGATGGTTTCCGATCAAGGTATTCAAAGACTTTCTCCGCAGCGCCCACATTGCTCAGGGCATCCCCATAAGTGTAAATCAGAGTCTGTGGAAAGAAAAGGAAGGGGCAACAATGTTAAGACATAAGAACATCTGCAAAGGGAGGAATAGAGCTGGCTACTGTGTTTTGAGCATCGATAATAGGATTCCCGTATTTGAGGGGCTGCCACAAAGAGGAGGAGGTCAACTTATTTTCCATAGCATTGTTGTGATCCCTCACCAGTGCTTCATCTCTGGAGGTTTTTAAGAAGAGTCTGAACAGCCATTTGTCTGAAATGATATAGGGCAGGAGTGTCAAACTCACTAAGTCCCATGACAGGTCACAACATATCACAACTTTTTTTCCATTGCCGGCAATGGGGTGAGTGCGGTTTCGCTATGATGCATCCGGCCCTTGGGTCGACAGATTGACACCCCTGATATAGGGTCTCCTTCTTGAGCAGGGGGCTGGACTAGCAGACCTCCAAGGTCCATTCCAGCTCTATTCTGACTGGTTGTCTAAAGCAACACTCAAAAAGTCCAGTTTAGTGGGAGGTTTGTAGGACTTCCCAGTCCAGTTCACTACCTCGGGATCCCTAGGTGGTCTCCTATCCAACTAACCAGGCCAGCCCCTGCTTTCTGAACCCACAGAGCACATGCAGCCTCCTGCTGGGTGAGAAAGTCCAGGAAGAAAAGAGGGGGGAGGAAAAAAGTTTTTTTTTTCCATAGTGTATCTCATGGCTGTTTCAAGCACTTTCTGAAAGCAACCAAATTGTACAAAATAATTGCTTTGCTGCTGTTTTCAGCTTGCAACTTTGTGCAAATTACTGGTTTCTGTTCCCAATGGCTTAAAGTGGCAATAAATTCCTTTTAAAAGAAATCTGATTTGAAATTTGGAACGTCTTCCACAACTTATAGAGATTCCAAAAACAATTAATCCCCATGTAGGTGCCCCCCCCACCCCCAAAGTGCTATTTTTGGAAAAACAGCATTTCTGAGGACAAGTAACTTAAAGGGATGGAAATAATTTGGGCAAGACTAATAATTTAGGCCAGAGTTCCCCAACCAGTCAGGGTTGGTGGCCCGGGAGGGGGGGGGAAGGGGGGGTGATTTTGTGGAAGGGGCAGGCGCGTGTGCGTGACGCACCCATGAAGCTTGTGCGACTGAGGCCCCAAGTGCCCACAACGCTCATGAGTGGGGCTGCGCATGCACATGCACCAGCCAGCTGCTCACGTGGCCCAGTTGCAGATAGGTCACAGACCGGTAGTGGGCTGTGGCCCACAGATTGGGGACCCCTGATGTAGGCAGTCATTTTCTCAAAGAAAAAGCAAAAAAATGTTTCTAAATGCGGTCGTTTGTTTTTTTTTGTTTCCACTTATTTGCCACTTGTTGATTTCTGCATAATGCAAAGCTTTCTGCAAAAAAAGGAGGAGCGGGACTCAGTTGGTAAAACAGAAACAGAGATCTGTGCTAATTGTGGCAACCTTGGAAGTTCCTATCCTCAGTAAGCTTTATCAAAATTCCTACGGCAGTGTTACTGATCTGTTTCTATTTTAGACAATTATTCTTTCTTGAAGACCGTGGCAGGAGAAGGACAGGAAGTAACATGGGTTTCCTAATTATGAACACCTACGCTCATATCATCCTTTACTGAAGAAGATGTCTATTATTTTCTCCTTCTTTTCTGAAATCTATAAACACGAGCACATCCTTTTGACTGTAGGATTTTTCCCATTTGCAATAGGGGTGAATATCTGTAGCTCGGGGGTAGGATGAGGGGGAAGGCTTGTTCCCTGAGCTTGTGAAATGGTTTTTGAGCATTTTGTTACCAGGATAGGTAACACCTTCAGAATCCAAATCAACCACAGCCAGCCAGAGACAGCACCGACCCTCAACCAAGCCAGCAAACCCTCTCCCCCCAACAGTTCATCTCTCAATGACCCTGACCTGATGTAACCTCCCCATCACAAGCCCCATGACAAGCCCCTCACTCGACACACCCACACCTGAAACCCTTATAAACAGAACACTGACATAGACATCCCCTAAACCACAGGCCCCCAACCTTTTAAGCACCAGGGACTGGCTCTGCGTGGAGAGGTTTTTCCACGGACCATATCCTGCCTGCATCCCATAGATGGGGCTTCGCTTGTTTGCACGGCCCAGTTTCTGTCATGCCATGGCCCGGTGCTGGTCCAAAGACTGGAGGTTGGGGACCTCTGCCCTAATTGCTGCTGAACATGTTTCCTAACCCGGTAATGAAACGTTTGGAAAGCAACCCACAAACTTAGAGAATGAGCTTCACCCTTATTCCTCCCATTATTCTCTGGGGGGAATTCCTCCATTGCCCACTGTTTAATAATGATAATGATGATGATGATGATGATGATGATGATAATTTGGAAGGGACCTTGGAGGTCATCTAGTCCAATCCCCTGCTCAGGCAGGAAACCCTATACCAGGGATGTCAGACAAGCAAGTCACATGACATGCCGCGATGTATCACGACTTTTTCTCCATTGCTGGAGCTGGGATGGGCACAGTTTCGGCATGATGCATCTGGTCCATGGGCCGGCAGTTTGACACTCCTGCCCTATACCATTTCAGACAAATGGCTGTCCATTCTGTTCTTAAAAACTTCCAGTGTTGGAGCATTCACAGCTTCTGGAGGCAGGTTGTTCTACTGGTTAATTGTTCTCACTGTCAGGAAATGTCTCGTTAGTTCTAGGTTGCTTCTCTCTCTGATTAATTTCCATCCGTTGCTTCTTGTCCTGCCCTCAGATGCTTTGGGGAATAGTTTGACTTCCTCTTCTTTGGGGGCAGCCCCTGAGATATTGGAACACTGCTATCATGTCACCCCTCGTCCTTCTCTTCATTAAATTAGACATACCCAATTCCAGCAATCGTTCCTTATATGTTTTAGCCTCCAGTCCCCTAGTCGACAATTAAATAAATTCTAAAGAGAGTATTGATGACTAGTGGCTTTTGTGTTCTGCATTTGATGGGGACTGGAGGCTAAAACATATAAGGAACAGCAACCTGGAACTAAGGAGAAACTTCCTGACAGTTAGAACAATTAACCAGTGGAACAACCTGCCTCCAGAAGTGGTGAATGCTCCAACACTGGAAGTTTTTAAGAAGAGACTGGACAGCCATTTGCCTGAAATGGTATAGGGTTTCCTGCCTGAGCATGGGGGGTTGGCTTCCTTCCAACTTTATCATCATCATCGTTGTTATTATTGTTGTTGTTGTTGTTGTTGTTGTTGGCTTCCTTCCAACTTTATCATCATCATCGTTGTTATTATTGTTGTTGTTGTTGTTGTTGTTGTTGTTGTTGTTATTATTATTATTATTATTATTATTATTATTATTATTATTATTATTATTATTATTATTATTATTATTATTATTTTCATAAAAGCCACCAAAGAACCCAAAGTGCGACAGAGGAAAAAAATTTCAAATCTGTATGTTTACCAACCTGCACGTACCACCCCACATTTGCCTGGTAGAGGATGAAGGACACCAGGTTTCCTCTGGTCATGAGGCCGTTGCAGATCTGCTGGTAGCCACAGTAAAGCAGGATCAGCTTCAGGCTCAACTGGAGGACCTGGAGTGGGAGAAACGGTAGCGCAGCCATGAATGGAAAAGGTATTCAAATGCCATGGTGCCTTTAGACGTATGAAGATTGTGAAGGCTTAGTATTCCCTGTGATGCTCTATGGAAGTGAAAGTTGGATTTTAAAGAGGAAGAATAGGAAGAGTATTGACAATTTGTAACTTTGGGGTTACAGAAGACTTCTGTGAATATCACAGTCAAGAAAACAAACCGATGGGTCACTGAATAAATGAAACCAGTGTTCTCACTCAAGGCACAAATGACAGATGCAAATTATCCTACTTCAGACAAATTATGTGGGCACCCTGCTTCCTGACAAAGGCTCCAATGCCAGGAAAGGTGGAAGAGGATGACCAGCAGCAAGGTAAATGGATTCAGTTACAGAATAGTGAATAAAATAGAAATAGAAATAATAGAAATGGAAATGGAAATGGAAATAGAATAGAATAGAATAGGTCATAACTAGCAGCCAGCACAGGTTTGTTAAAAACAGATCATGGCAGACCAATCTAATCTCATTCTTTGATAAAGTAACTAAGCTAGTAGACCAGCGAAATGCAGTGGATGTAGTATATCTAGATTTCAGCAAGGCATTTGATAAGGTAGACCACAACCTACTCCTTGGTAAACTAGAAAAAGGTGGAATAGACAACATCACCACCAGATAGATCTGTAGCTGGCTGACAAACCATACTCAATGAATAGTCCTCAATAGCACTACATCCACATGGAGAAAAGTTAGCAGTGGGGTACCACAAGGTTCAGTCTTAGGCCCAGGACTCTTCAATATCTTCATAAATGACTTAGATGAGGGAATTGAAGGGGAACTGATCAAATTCGCAGATGACACCAAACTGTCAAGAGTAGCCAACACCCCAGAAGACAAACTCAGGATCCAAAAAAATCTTGATAAACTCAAACAATGGGCCCTATCCAAGAAAATGAGTTTCAATGTGGAGAAAAGCAAAGTCTTACACTTAGGCAGGAAAAACCAAAGGAACAAATACAGATTGGGCGAGGCCTGGCTTGGAGGTAGTAACTGTGAGAGGGACCTTGGAGTCCTGGTGGACGATCAGTTAACTATGAGCCAGCAGTTTGCGGTGGCAAGCTAATACAATCTTGGGTTGTATAAACAGAGGCATAGAATTAAGATCATGTGAAGTATTAGTGTTGTTGTTAGTTGCGAAGTCGTGTCCGACCCATCGCGACCCTATGGACAATGTTCCTCCAGGCCTTCCTGTCCTCTACCATCTTCTGGAGTCCATCTAAGCTCACGCCTACTGCTTCAGTGACTCCATCCAGCCACCTCATTCTCTGTCATCCCCTTCTTCTATTGCCCTCAATCTTTCCCAGCATTAGGCTCTTCTCCAGTGAGTCCTTCCTTCTCATTAGGTGGCCAAAGTATTTGAGTTTTAGCTTCAGGATCTGGCCTTCTAAAGAGCAGTCAGGGTTGATCTCCTCTAGGACTGACCGGTTTGATCGCCTTGCAGTCCAAGGAACTCGCAGGAGTCTTCTCCAGCACCATAGTTCAAAGGCTTCAATTCTTTGGCGCTCAGCCTTTCTTATGGTCCAGCTTTCACTGCCATACATTGCAACTGGGAAGACCATAGCCTTGACTATACGGATTTTTGTTGACAGGGTGATGTCTCTACTTTTTAGTGTGCTGTCTAGATTTGCCATGGCTTTCCTCCCAAGGAGCAAGCGTCTTTTAATTTCTTGGCTACAGTCCCCATCTGCAGTGATCTTGGAGCCAAGGAAAATAAAATCTGTCACTACCTCCATTTCTTCCCCATCTATTTGCCAGGAATTGAGAAGGCCAGATGCCATGATCTTGGTTTTCTTAATGTTTAGTTTCAACCCAAGTTTTGCACTCTCCTTCTTCACCCACAACACCAGGCTCTTTAGTTCTTCTTCACTTTCTGCCATTAGAGTGGTATCATCTGCATATCTTAGGTTGTTGATGTTTCTTCCGGCAATCTTAATTCCAACTTTTGATTCATCTAGCCCTGCCTTTCTCATGATGTGCTCTGCATATAAGTTAAATAGGCAAGGCGACAGTATACAGCCTTGCCGGACTCCTTTCCCAATTTTGAACCAATCAGTGGTTCCGTGTCCAGTTCTCACTGTTGCTTCTTGGCCCGCATATAGATTTCTCAAGAGACAAATAAGATGGTCTGGTATGCCCATCTCTTTAAGGACTTGCCACAGTTTGTTATGATCCACACAATCAAAGGCTTTAGCATAGTCAATGAAGCAGAAGTAGATGTTTTTCTGGAACTCTCTAGCTTTCTCCATGATCCAGCGTATGTTAGCAATTTGATCTCTAGTTCCTCTGCCTCTTCGAAATCCTGCCTGTACTTCTGGTAGTTCTCGATCCACATACTGCTGGAGTCTAGCTTGTAGAATTTTAAGCATAACTTTACTAGCATGAGAAATGAGTGCAATGGTGTGATAGTTTGAACATTCTTTGGCACTGCCTTTCTTTGGAATTGGAATGTAAACTGATCTTTTCCAATCCTGTGGCCACTGTTGAGTTTTCCAAATTTGCTGGCAAATTGAGTGTAGCACTTTTACTGCATCATCTTTTAAGATTTTGAATAGCTCAGCTGGAATACTGTCACCTCCACTAGCTTTGTTGTTGCTCAGCTTTTCTAAGGCCCACTTCACTTCACATTCTAGGATGTCTGGCTCGAGGTCAGTGACCACCTCATTGTGATTATCAGGGACGTTAAGCTCATTCTTGTATAATTCTTCTGTGTAATTTTGCCACCTCTTCTTAATCTCTTCTGCCTCTGTTAGGTCCCTGCCATTTTGGTCCTTTATCATGCCCATTTTTGCATGAAACGTTCCTTTCATCTCTCCAATTTTCTTGAAAAGATCTCTGGTCCTCCCTATTCTATTGTTTTCTTCTATTTCTTTGCATTGTTCATTTAAGAAGGCATTCTTATCTCTTCTAGCTATTCTTTGGAATTCTGCATTCAATTGGGCATATCTTTCTTTTTCTCCCTTGCCTTTCGCTTCCCTCCTTTCCTCAGCTATTTGCAAAGCTTCCTCAGACAGCCATTTTGCTTTCTTGCATTTCTTTTTCTTTGGGATGGTTTTGGTTGCTACCTGTTGTACAATGTTGCGAACCTCTGTCCATAGTTCTTCAGGCACTCTGTCTATCAGATCTAATTCCTTAAATCTATTTGTCACCTCTACTGTATATTCAACAGGGATATGATTTAATTCATACCTGACTGGCCTAGCGCTTTTCCCTACTTTCTTTAATTTAAGCCTAAACTTTGCAACAAGAAGCTCATGGTCTGAGCCACAGTCAGCTCCTGGTCTTGTTTTTACTGACTGTATAGAGCTTCTCCATCTTTGGCTGCAGAGCATATAGTCAATCTGATTTCTGTGTTGACCACTTCTGTGGTCAACACAGAAGTATTAGTACCACTTTATAAAACCCTAGTAAGACCACACCTCGAATACTGCAGCCAATTTTGGTCACCATATCACAAAAAAGATGTTGAGAGTCTGGGAAAAAATCAGAGAAGAACAACTAAGATGATCAAAGATCTGAAGACCAAAACGTATGAAGATCGGCTGCAGAACTTGGGTATGGCCAGTCTAAAGAAAAGAAGAAATAGGGGAGACATGATAACAGTATTCTGGTATCTGAGGGGCTGCCACAAAGAAAAGGGGGCCAGGTTATTCACCAGAGCACCAGAGGGAAGGAGGAGAAACAATGTTTGGAAGCTGATCAAAAAGAGAAGCAACATGTGATTAAGGAGAAACTTCCTGACAGTGAGGACAATCAACCAGTGGAACAGCTTGCCTCCAGAAATCCTGGGCGCTCCATAGCTGGAAGTTTTTAAAAAGAGACTGGACAATCACCCGTCTGAGATGGTATAGGTCCTCCTGCTTGAGCAGGGGGCTGGACTAGAAGACCTCCAACATCCCTTCCAGTTCTATTCATAGAATAGAATAGAAATAGAAATAGAAATGGAAATGGAAATGGTACCATTTCAGACAAATGGTGATGAATGCACCATTAGGAGACTTGAAAGAACAGGCTAGAGATAGATCATCCTGGAGAAACTTTATGTGGTTGCTAGGATTCAAAAAAACCTTGGCAACATTAAGACTTGACTGCAACTCCCAGAATTCTTCAGTCAACCATACAGTCCACAAGTCTTAAAGCTGCCACAGTTGGAGACCTCTGAGTCCTAGAGAACTTACCCGTACAGCAAAAAAGTAAATGATCCTTTCCAAGTCCCTTTGCTTCTTCAGCCGGCAGGTGTCTTCCAAGGATGCCTCGTAGCGCTGCGACTCCTTCTCCTCAGTGGCAAAGCTGCGCACGGTCTGCACGGACGAGATTACCTCATGCACTACCTCCTCTGAGCGGGCCACCGAGTCCTGGATCGCCTTCAGTAAAGCCTGGATGGACCATGAAGGAAGCGGCAAAGTGAGCCTCCTGAAAGCTACCTTGGATCAGGCATCTTGCTGCTGGTGGGATACCCAAACCAAAATCTAGTGTCCTCATTTGGAGGGGAGAGACACCAAAAATGCTTTGCTCCACTTCCTTCTATTTTATTTCAATTATTTCTCACTTGCAGGCAACTGGATGCCAGAGTGCAAGCCAGAATGTCAAGGTTCCAACTGATGAACCCAACAGAGTATGCACCGATGAGACAATCCAATCTCTTAGTGCAAAACTTTATTGAGTACAACGTTTCGGCACAAATGAAAGCAAAACCAGCTCTGGTTACTTCGCGCGCAAACCACTATAAGTAGAATATAGAATTCTGCCTCCCCCTATTTGTGCAGCTCATACTGTCCAAGCAATTGTGAAAATATTGTTATGAGAAAGTGTCCTTGTGGGTTGGCCAACACCTGCTGAAATGTCCGTGATTCACACAGCTTGACTTCTTGTCTGGAGCCTGCATTGCATACCCCCTCTCCTCCCCCCTAGTGCATTGGCAAGCTGAGAAGCAGTAATGATAGCAATATCACACACATGCTTCAGGCTTGACACAGAGAAGGAAGTATACCCTCCCATTATTATTTCTGGAGAGGGGTGATTTCATTTATTCTAATTAAAAGTTGGGTTGTCTGTGGAGATTCTCAATCATCCAGGTGACAGCTGTCTCAAAGGTGCTTTTTTCGAAAAGGCAACTGGACTTTCTTGTGGTGTTTTTTTCCTTTGAAAATATTTCATTTCTCATCTAAAGAGCTAAAAAAACGCAAGAAAGTCCAATCGCCTTTTGGAAAAAGCATCTCCGAGATAAGAGTTGGGTTGAACCAAGAGTCAAACAAATTAAGCATCATCAATTTTCCCCACTTTGTGTCCCTTCAGCAAGAGGAAAATTTTTATTACAATTTATTAGTTATATATTATTTATTGCCTTTACAAATAAAAAAAATGCAGTCCTGCTCATTTTACAGCCCTGTCTATTTCTAAGAAACTTTGTTCTACATCTTATTTCTGGATCCCTATAATTCATCTATTTAAGCAACTCTTGTCCTATGACTCAATTTTAAGCTTCCCTGGTTTCACCACAGAGCTAACATTCGATCTTTCTTTCGTGACTATTTTCTCAGAACTATTTATGTAATCCTACTGTAGGTAGCCCTCAACTTAACACCCATCGGTTAATGATTGGTCAAAGCCATAGTAGCTTTGGAAACGGTGCTTCCTGCCTTTAAAGCAGGGATCTCCAACCTTGGCAAGTTGACAACTTGTGGACTTCAACCCCCAAAATTCCTCAGCCACCGTGGCTGACTGAGGAATTCTGGGAGCTGAAGTCCACAAGTTGTCAAGTTGCCAAGGTTGGAGACCCCTGCTTTAAAGAATTTCTGGCTGTCATAAAACATTGCTCCCCACCTCTGATCACATGACTACATTTGTGGCAGGTGTCAACCAGCTCACATTTACAACTGGTTGTCAAAGTTCCCATGATCGTGTGTGTAATGTATTGGGCTTTGTCTTGCTAAGGAATATCACATGGGGTTAATTGTTGGTAGGTTGCTCAAGCAGAGAAGCTGGCTGAAGACTCCCAGCTCCTCAGACAACCTATCTCCAGCGCCGCCATTGGCTGCCTCTAGGGTGGCAATAGGTTGCTTTAAACCTATTGGCCGCCACCTAGAGGCCAGGGTATAAATTGCTGCATTTGCAGCCCTGTTTCTCAGTTCAGTTCCTGCAACCAAATTCATAATAATCATAATCATAATCATAATCATAATCACAATCATAACAATAACAATAACAATAACAAGAAGAAGAAGAAGAAGAAGAAGAAGAAGAAGAAGAAGAAGAAGAAGAAGAAGAAGAAGAAGAAGAAGAAGAAGAAGAAGAAGAAGAAGAAGAAGAAGAAGAAGTTGGAAGGGACCTTGGAGGTCATCTAGTCCAACCCCCTGCTAAGGCAGGAAACCCTATACCATTTCAGACAAATGGCTGTCCAGTCTCTTCTTAAAAACTTCCAGTGTTGGAGCATTCACCACTTCTGGAGGCAGATTGTTCCACTGGTTAGTTGTTCTAACTGTCAGGAAGTTTCTCCTTAGTTCTAGGTTGCTTCTCTCCTTAACTAGTTTCCATCCATTGCTTCTTGTCCTGCTTTCAGGGGCTTTGGAGAATAGCTTGGCTCCCTCTTCTTTGTGGCAGCCCCTGAGATATTGGAACACTGCTATCATGTCACCCCTCACCCTTCTGTTCATTAAACTACACATACCCAATTCCAGCAACCGTTCCCTATATGTTTTAGCCTCCAGTCCCCCAATCATCTTTGTTGCTCTTCTCTGTACTCTTTCTAGAGTCTCGACATCTTTTTTACATCGTGGTGACCAAAACTGGATGCAGTATTCCAGGTGTGGCCTTACCAAGGCATTGTAAAGTGCTATTAGTACTTCACGTGATCTTGATTCTATCCCTCTGTTAATGCAGCCTAGCACTGTGTTGGCTTTTTTGGCAGCTGCAGCACACTGCTGGCTCATATTTAAGTGATTGTCCATTAGGACTCCAAGATCTCTCTCACAGTTACTACTATCGAGCAAGGTACCACCTATACTATACCTATGCATTTGATTTTTCCTGCCTAAATGTAGAACCTTACTTTTTTCACCATTGAATTTCATTTTGTTAGATAGCGCCCAGTGTTCGAGTCTGTCCAGATCCTCCTGTATCTTAAGCCTATCTTCTGGAGTATTGGCTATTCCTGCCAGCTTGGTGTCATCTGCAAATTTTATGAGTTCCCCATCTATCCCCTCATCCAAATCGTTGATGAAGATGTTGAAGAGTACTGGGCCCAGAACAGAGCCCTGGGGCACCCCACTACACACTTCCCAAGAATGATTCTTGCTGAACTCACTCGCCTCGTCTCGTCAATCACGCAACGAACCCAGTATCTAATAGTGTGATCACCATTTGAGAACTTCTCTGCCAACTTTGGCAGAAAACTGCAAAAATGGGGAACCAGCAAGAAAGGTTGCAAGTGAAATCCTAAAGATTTCAGTTCTGTTCCTGCAGGCCACTGAAGAAATTTCCCCTCCATGCATGGAGGGCAGCTGAAATTCTTCAGTGGGCTGCAGGAGCATGTGAGAATGAAAGGGCTGCCTGCCAGGAAGATTTCAGCTCCGCACAAAGGTCTGCACACATTTCAGCTACAGTATGCAGCATTTTTGCTCCGTCCTCTTAATGACCTGGGAAATCGCTTAATGACCACAACCGGGAATGCCAGGATTGCAGACATAATCAAAAATAATCATGTGGGCATCTTGCTTAAAGACCACTTCACTCAATGACCAAGATTCTAGTCCCAACTGTGATCACAAGTTGAGGATAAATTGCAGGATTTCCCTCTGCTTTTTCTCTGTATTTTTGTCTCAGCCTTCTTTCTCTTTGTCTTTCCCCAACTCCTTCTCTGTCTGTCCTTGTAGCTGCCAGCAGGTGGTGCTCTCATCCTCCCTCTTTTCACCTGAAGACAAGGCCAGGGACACACAAACACACACAATCTCTTCTCTTTCAGCCCAGGAAAAGAGGAAACCAGGCCACACAACCAACAACCAATCCTTCTGTATAAGCCACACAGACAATGGATTTTGATTACATGGCTGCCATCTTGCCTTTTCTGACCCTCTGGAAACAGCACTGTGTTCTACACTGCTCAGCTCCCTTGAAGTTTTTTCCTTCCCCTCTCTGGCTTGTTTTTCCTTTCTCTGAGCTGGCCTATTCCCTCCTCCCTCACCCAAGTTGGGATTCCTTCCCCACATGCAATTGGTCTCAGAAACCCAGAAGTGACCGCCATTCCTTCTAGGACACCATCTGCCTCCATGATCCCTACCTGATGACGGACATTGTAGATCTTCTGGACGGCCATCATGAGCGGGGTCTCAATCAGCATTAGCAGCGTCAGGCGCCAGGACAGGCCAATCATGAATGCGTAGAGCCCAACGGCCTTGATCACAGTGCGCAGGAAGACGTTGATGTTGAGTGGCACCGAGCGGCTCATCATAGTTGTGTCTTTGGAAAGGCGGGAGGCCAGAGCTCCTGTGGGCAAAGAGATTATCACTTGGCAAATGCCACTGGCAACAGGCACTCTAAATGGCTAGAAGTTATACCAACTGCAAACATGACTACTGCTAGGACCATCCAGGTGCTTAGGAAACTCTTTGCCATACACGGGCTGCCAGACGTCATAGTGTCCGATAATGGGGCCCAATTTACTGTGGCAGAATTTCAGGCGTTCCTGAGAGCAAATCTCATTAGGCATGCGACCTCAGCCCCCTTTCACCCATCTACTAATGGTCAAGCCGAACGCATGATCTGCACCACAAAAGAGTCACTGAGGCGTATAGTGACTGGGGACTGGCACCACAGACTGGCCGTTTTTTTACTTTGCCAACATTCCACGCCATGCACAGCGACTGGAAAAAGCCCAGCAGAGCTGTGCTGGGGGAGGTGATTGATCACGAAACTGGACAGGTTGCACCCAGACTGGGTGGCAGCAGAAGCCTCTCACCCAAAACCCCCGAGGGGGCTGCAAGTGGGTGACGGGGTGTGGGCCAGAAACTATGGGCATGGGAACTTGTGGGTGCCAGGAAAAATCACTAAAACGTCAGGTCCTCTCTCATACGAAGTGGGCCTAGAGGGTGGGTGAATTGTCCATCACCATATCGATCAGCTTAGGAAGCATTTCCAAGAACGGCCACAAAGCAAGGACTTCGTCATAAGTCCTTACCAAGGGTCGCAAACCGGCAGCCAGGCCGATCCATGCATAGACTCTGAAGGCTCAAACAGCCAAAGCAACAGGGAGCTAGTCATAGGGGAGGGAAGCCCAGAAGTGCAACATGGGTCCCCTGATGGAGAAAGCCAACTGGAGTTCTACAGCCACTGTGCTAACTCTGCTGAACAAACTGACTCTGGGGTGGGCCAACCTGGAAAGGCCAGCCAAAGTGCGCCGAGCCATCCTGAATCGCTTGAACTAAGAGACACTGGCCTACCCAGCCCGGCGGGCAAGCTAGTAGGCCAGGAAGTGCCTGGGTTCCCCAGGCGTTCCACAAGGGCTCGCAAACCTCCTGCTTATCTGCAAGATTTTGTCCTGAAATAATAAAGCTATAATGTTGTATGTACCTTATTGTACTGCCTGCTTATCTGCAAGATTGTTTTAAATAATGAAGCAATACTGTGTAAGTACCTTATTGAGCTGCTAGTCAGGAAACACCTGTATTAGCTAAGAGGAAACCTGTTTTCTCACACCATTGTTAGACCTTTTGTAAATTTATATTGCTGTAATTACTTTCTGTTGTTGCTATGTTTGTTCATTCTAGGGGGGACGGGTGTAATGTATTTGGCTTGCTTTTGTTAAGGGAACACCACGTGGTAATTGCTGGAAGGCTGCTTGAGCAGGGAAGCTAGCTAACAGCTCCCAGCTCTTCAGACAACCCGTCTCCAGCGGGGCTATTGGTTGCTTCTAGGGCGGCAATAGGTTGCTTTAAACTTATTGGCCGCCGCCTAGGGGCCAGGGTATAAATTGCTGCATCTGCGGCCCTGTTCAGATCCTGCAAGCAATAAACCATGATCTTTGCTGAACTCACTCGCCTCGTCTTCATTCCTGCGCAACGAACCCAGTACACAACACCCACCATCACCATTCTCTCAGAATTTATCATCCCCCCACACTATTAATCTCAACTGTCAATCACTGTCCTTCCATCTCCAACAACATTCCATACATCTAATGAAGCTTCCAGGATAGGAAGTGAAACCTCTCGTTTTTCCTCAAAACAAACAAAAAACAACAACACCCCAGTCCAGTTGCCTTTTCCAAATAATAACAGAGTTGGAAGGGACCTTGGAGGTCTTCTAGTCCAACCCCCTGCTCAGGCAGAAAACCCTATACCATTTCAGACAAATCCATTTCAGTCCACTCTCTTCTCACACACCTCCAGTGTTGGAGCACCCACAACTTCCGGAGGTAAGTTGTCCCACTGACAACTGAGCTTCGGTGTTTGTTTGTTTTTAAAATCAGCCAAAGGTTGCATTCTCTTGATAGGTTAAAAACTCCCTCCCAGCCAACTTCTGCCAATCTTAAAAAAAGCTGATGAAGCCTAAATCTGATTAGTACTTGAATGGGAGGCCACTAGGAGAGCAGACTGAATTGAAAAGGTAGGAGAAAAAAAGAATACCCCAGA
Source organism: Vipera berus (assembly GCF_964194415.1). Lineage (NCBI taxonomy): Eukaryota > Metazoa > Chordata > Lepidosauria > Squamata > Viperidae > Vipera > Vipera berus. The sequence goes on along the minus strand of NC_138203.1, from coordinate 283,818,772 downwards.
AGAAAGTCAAATGGCCTGCAAAGAAAAAAACACGGTTGCAACCATGTTGTCCCCAGGAGCAGAGCTTATCCCAAAGCAAAGCCCAGCTATGGCATTAGTTCTGCTTGAAAAGCTAAGATGAGACCTGACTGATAAATGGATGGGAGGCCACCAGCAAATCCCAAGTGTGTGTGTGTGTGTGTGTGTGTGTGTGTGTGTGTGTGTGTGAGAGAGAGAGAGAGAGAGAGAGAGAGAGAGAGAGAGAGAGAGAGAGAGAGAGAGAGAGAGAGAGAGAGAGAGAGAGAAGAAAGTGGCACTGGTAAAGCACTTCCATCTTTTCCCCCAAAATATTAAATTAATGGTCTAACTAGTCATCAGTCAACCTTCACTTGAGAGACTCTTTCCCTTTAGACAGTTCCAGAAACAGCGGCTGCCTGTTTGGGCCCTCACCTGTTTTCACCTCCTGGAAGAAGGCCAGGTCTTGCCACACCAGAGAAGAGAAGAGTAAGTTGCGAGTCCGGATAATCATCCGTGAGATCGTGAACATGAAGAGCCCCCCACGGCAGCTGGCAAACGCGGAGCTAGAAAAGAAAATCAGCAAGCGGGGTTGGCTCCTGCTTCACCCATGGAAACTGAGTCACAGCTCCACGCATGAGCACGTACCGGATTTGACCCGGGTGGGTGCAAAGAGAACGAAATGTTCCCATGGACAAACCTATCCCACTGTTGTGAGATTAAATTACTTCGGACTGATGCTCTTCCCCCCATTTTGAAACTGCTTTCATTTTCCTGTTGAATTTAAATCAGCAACAAGATCCCTTATACCAGCCAAGAACGGATGTTCCTTTAGAAAGCTTTTTTTCCCCCCAGATTTGTATTCAAGTGAAAGCTAGGGATACATCACAAGTTTTAACTGGTTTGACTTCTGCCAGGTTGCAAAACAAGCAGCTAAGAGGAAAACAAGGACTAAGGTTTGCTTCAGGAGGACTCCAGAGAGTAACCTAATTTTCAGATCTTTCTTGAAGAAGTAATAATAATAATAATAATAATAATAATAATAATAATAATAATAATAATAATAATAATAATAATATGGAAGGGACCTTGGAGGTCATCTAGTCCAACCCCCTGCTCAGGCAGGAAACCTTATACCATTTCAGACAAATGAGTGTCCAGTCTCTTCTTAAAAACGTCCAGTGTTGGAGCATTCCCCACTTCTGGAGGCAGGTTGTTAATAATAATAATAATAATAATGTTGGAAGGGACCTTGGAGGTCATCTAGTCCAACCCCCTGCTCAGGCAGGAAACCCTATACCATTTCAGACAAATGGCTGTCCAGTCTCTTCTTAAAAACTTCCAGTGTTGGACCATTCACCGCCTCTGGAGGCAGGTGGTTCCACTGGTTAATTGTTCTAACTGTCAGGAAGTTTCTCCTTAGTTCTAGGTTGCTTCTCTCCTTGACTAGTTTCCATCCGTTGCTTCTTGTCCTGCTTTCAGGTGCTTTGGAGAGTAGCTTGACTCCCTCTTCTTTGTGGCAGCCCCTGAGATATTGGAACACTGCTATCATGTCACACCTCATCCTTCTCTTCGTTAAACTACACATACCCAATTCCAGCAACTGTTCCCTATATGTTTTAGCCTCCAGCCCCCTAATCATCTTTGTTGCTCTTCTCTGTACCCTTTCTAGAGTCTCAACATCTTTTTTACATCGTGGTGATCAAAACTGGATGCAGTATTCCAGGTGTGGCCTTACCAAAGCATTGTAAAGTGGTATTAGTACTTCACTTGATCTTGATTCTATCCCTCTGTTAATGCAGCCTAGCACTGTGTTGGCTTTTTTGGCCGCTGCAGCACACTGCTGGCTCATATTGAAGTGATTGTCTACTAGGACTCAGAGATCCCTCTCACAGTTACTACTGTTGAGCAAGGTACCACCTATACTATACCTGTGCATTTGATTTTTCCTGCCTAAATGTAGAACCTTACTTTTTTCACCATTGAATTTCATTTTGTTAGATAGCGCCCAGTGTTCAAGTCTGTCCAGATCCTCCTGTATCTTAAGCCTATCTTGTGGAGTATTGGCTATTCCTGCCATTGAGTGGGTTCAGTTCTTTTAGGTCTCACTCAGCTTTTCACTGGCAGGCCAGAAGGAAAAAGGCACGTCCCCTGGAGTAAGCGGTTCTGGGACCAAAAAACTGCCGAAGCCAAGATCAAAACCACATTTGTAGCAGGGATCTGGCTGACCTCAGCTGATCTCAAAAAGACAAGCGGCATCAAAGCTGGCTGGCATTTGGACAGGAAGCAAATGGAAATCCCAGAGCAGAGGTTACACTAGGAAGTTTAAAAAAAATCCCCAAAGAAAGCAACAGTCAACAGCTTCCTTACAGCTGGCAAGAGGGGAAAAAATGCCCCGGTATCTCCACGAAGGCAACCTCATCCAACGTGATCGCCCCTTGTACTGCCTTGTGAACAAGATGCTGGGCGACAACAGAACCATAATCCTGGGTATGTATTTCAGGGCAGCTGCAGCAAAAGTGCTGGTGGGGCCTGGAATAAGCTCACCTTCCAAACGAAACCAGGAAGAGTAGAGAGATTGCTGTGGAAAAGGCTTCTGCGTCATATTTGGTGCCCAGGATGTCAATCAAACGCCCGGTGTAATGGGGCAGGAACATTTCACCTGCAAAGGGGGGGGGGGAGCAAGAGCAGAGGAGGTGATGTAGGACCTCTGTCAGGAAAGGCACCCCACACACACACACATACACAAACACAGTAAATTGTATGTCTGTTTTGTGAAATGGAAGGAAACTTGAGCTTTTTGCTCCAGGGTTCCTGCCCCAACTATGGAAAGAATGGGGCAGCCCGTCAGGATGGGAGAAAAGATGCTCAAATTGGACACCGAAAGGGCTGAATGGAGAGTTTGGAAGATCCTGTCTGTATCGCTTTTCATCCTGGAAAACAGGACACAAACCCTGGTGAAAGCAAGTCCAGAGCCAACGGCCGAAGCCTGCAGAATTCCACATTTTATCTGGGCAGGAACTGCTCCGTGTCATGAGGCAACCAAGAAGGGAATCAAGAGGGATTCAGGGAGAACGTCAAAAGGAGCAGCAGAACTTCAAAGACTGAGGCCAGGTCTATTGGTGACCATCTTGCAACTGAGTTACTTTATTTTCTTTAGTGTACGGTGTGATTGCAGTCCTGGTGTCTCACAAGATTCGTGTTTCTCGCCATGCACATGTAGACATAACCCAAACTAGGCTGTTGTTTCCCTGTGTCATATAATATATGTGGGTCTATGCATAATTCTTCCTTCCTTCCTTCCTTCCTTCCTTCCTTCCTTCCTTCCTTCCTTCCTTCCTTCCTTCCTTCCTTCCTTCCTTCATGGCATATTTATGTAGTGTATATCAGAGGTGTGACTCTTTGAGAGCTGTATACAATGAAATTTCATTTTAATGATTGCCGATTAGTGTACACTCAAGGTGACAATAAAGGTATTATTCTGTTCTATCCATTTACCCTGCAACAGAGAATGATTTCATCCAGTACCAACTCACCAATCACCGCCAGGATGAGGAACAAGAAAGCGCCAGCGAGATACAGCTTGTCTGGGCGGAAAAGCTGGAGCATCTTCCAAAGGGTGGCCTTGTCTTCTTTCCGGGACTCCTTTGTGTTGGGCCCTTCTGCCAGGATCCCCCAGAGGAGCTGGGAGAAGCCCACCGCCCCGTAGATTGCCAGCCACCAAGACCAGGCAGCGGAAGAGACCAGGAGGGGAGGGTCCCCAAACCAGTGTCCCACCAATAGGTACAAAGGGGGCAGGATGCTGACTGTGGCCACCGTGGAAAAGGACATCGGGGAGGTCCGACCCATGGAGAGCAGCCCCCTGACCGCACAGAGAACCAGCAGTCGGAGAGCGGCCTCCAGCCAAGCCGCTGAGACCCCCAGGGGGACCAAGGAGGGGCTCCATCCATTCAGCAAGGAGAGCAGGATCCGGTCGCAGAGAAGCAGGAGAACTGCCTGAAACACGACAAGGACCGGCATCTTGCTGATGGGCTCTGGGGGGAGAGAGGGAAGGGTTACTGCTTATGGGAATCAGGAGGTTATGGATTTAAGAGGAGGATCACTGCAGAAGACCTTTGAGGGGGAAAGGGGGAAGGAGGAGGAGGAGGAAAAGAAGAGGAGGAGGAGGAGGCAGAGGTGGAGGAGGAGGGAAAGAAGAGGAGGAGGGAATGAGGAGGAGGAGAAGGAGAAAGAGAACTAAACTGTCTCCCAATAGCGTACCACCCAAGATCTTGCATCTAATCAGCTGACTTCCCAGCAACAGATTCCTTGGCCTAAATATTTATTGAGTGCAGCAGGTCACGTGGCAACTTTGGGAAAGATCAAATTCACAATCATTCAGGTTTCTTTGGTTACGTGACACTGTTCCGCTCTGCCCCACGTGCTCCGTTCCCACGGGCACCCCAGCACTGCTCATGAAGGCTGAAATCAGAATAACAGAGTTGGAAGGGACCTCGGAGGCCATCTAGTCCAACCCCCTGCTCAAGCAGGACACCCTATACACCAGACATGTCAAACACAAGGCCCCGGGGCCGAATTCGGCCCACAAAGTGGTTTCATGTGGCCCACGAAGCCATCCTGGAAACAGTGAGGGAATGGCCCCCTCTGCCTTGGCCCTGGCCCAGAGACCCTCCTTTTGCCAGAGACCCTCAGATCTGTCCCACTCCTGCCCAGGCCCCCATAGGCACCCTTGATGCCAACGATGTAGAGCTGGCCACGCCCACCTAGTAGGCCATACGCACTCTAGACACGCCCACCCAGTAGGCCACGCCCACCCTGGCCATACCCACCCGGCTCCTTGAGGGCAACCGCAATGCTGATGCGGCCCTCAATGAAATTGAGTTTGACACCCCTGCTATACACCATTCCAGGCAAGTGACTGCCCAGTCTCTTCTTAAAAACCTCCCGTGATGATGGAGCACCCACAACTTCCGAAGGCAAGCCATTCCGTTAGGTTAATTGTTCCCACCGTTAGGAAAATTCTCCATAATTCTAGATTGCTTCTTTGTTCAGTTTCCTTGGCAAGAAACCCAGAACTGTAAGAGAAGCGTTTGAATATCCATCCAGGTCGGTTCGTTTAGGCTAGTAAGGATCTGAATCCCGCTCCCATCCTCCGGAGTAGAGGCGCGACGCAACAGAAGACCCCCAAATGTTTAGCTTCCCGAGCAAAGCAGGACGAAACGCGGCCGGGTTAGTTCTTAAGAAGGAAGGAAATCGGAGGTGACTACGCAGCTACTTAAGTGGACTGCGTCCCCCGTAACCCGAAGCCAACAATGAGCAGCCGTGCTGGATGGGAACAATGGGGAGTGGAGTCCCCCGCACCTTCGCAACCGCTCAGTCGTCCAGATCAATGCAACCCTCCGCTTTTTCCCAGCCTCTCACCTTCCTGCCGTGGCCGGGAAAGCCCTTCCGTCGCGGGCGTTTGGTCCTTCTCGATCCGAAGCCTCGTTTCAGCCGAGCCGGGCTGAACTTCTCTCTCTGTGTCCCCAAAATTCGCCGGACCCGCCGCCGCCTCCGCAGAGCAGAAAATCCCCCAACGCGGCGCTTTTGCTTTCGATTTCGAAAGGGAAATCCACTTTCCTCCCCGCTTCTTCCAGCCCGGTGACCGCCAGATGGCGCCCGCGTTCCGCTGTGCAGGCCTAGTAAACGCCCGATCTGTCTCGCTTCGATTTTATTTTACAGTAACTGAACGATAAGTTCCCTCCTTCCCACTCGTGATTTGTTGAATCGGAGTTGGTTGAATAAGGCACATCTGGGTTTTCTTTAAGTATCATATTCAGCCTTCAACCCTGACTGTGGCTGATTCGTGCATTGCTATGTTACAGGGAGTCCTCGACTTACGACCCCAGTTGAGCCCAGATTTTCTGTTGCTAAGTGAGACATTTGTTAAGTGAACCTGATCCCATTTTATGACTTTTCTTGCCACGGTTGTTAAGTGGATCACTGTGGTGGTTAAGTTAACAATGCGGTGAAGTGTAAATGACTTCCCCGTTGACTTTGCTTGTCAAGAAGGTCGCAAAAGGGGATCACGTGACCGTGGCATGTTGCAACCGTCGTAAATATAAGTCAATTGCTAAGTGTATGAATTTTGATCACATGACCCTGGGGATGTTGCAATGGTCATAAGGGTGAAAAATGGTTGTGCTGCCACCACGTGGCTGTTTTTGGGAAATTATAATATGTTAATTGGGTCTGCCGGTACCTTTCCCCTTTGTGATGTATTTCCTATCTTGCTCATGATGCTGTACTAGGATCCACCCCTTCTGGGTTGGACTTCCCCCTTCTCCTGGTTCCTCTGTGTTCCATCCTCCATTGTAACATCTGAACACAAGCCATGCGGACAGTAATCCCGTTACTGTCTTTTGACCTTAAAGTACTGTCCAGAACACACAAAAAAAACCAACCAACTTGATGGGGCTTACATAACACACTGACAAATGTCCTTCCTCTCAGCTTCAATACATGACATCAGTAACTGAATCCTACTGTGATCTGATGGCTCATTATTTTTTTTATTTATTTATTTTAATTCCATTTATATCCCGCCCTTCTCCGAAGACTCAGGGTGGCTTACAAGCTTAGCAGTAGCCTTCATTCTATGTATATGCCTGCTTATTAGGGCTTTCACACACACCCCCAAGCGGCATTATTACAAAGTCAGCTTAATTGCCCCCAACAATCTGGGTCCTCATTTTACCTACCTCAGAAGGATGGAAGGCTGAGTCAACCTTGAGCCTGGTGGGATGCGAACCTGCACTAATTGCAGGCAGCTGGTGTTATTTAAGGAGGCATTAGCCCACTGCTCCACCAAGGCTCTTTCCACCAAGGCTCATTACCAAAACAAGGTGACACCTGATTGGCTCTCTAAACACTCGTGCTGATTGGCTACAATCAGATGAAGGAAAGCTACCTGATACCAAGCTAAGCAAATTCTGCTTCCTTTTTCTGGTTATTTGGCTATAGATTTTCATAGAATACGGTACAGATAATTGAACAAACTTTGTTGCATTACCTTCTTGATTAAATTACCTTTCCATTGATATATAATTTTATGGTACTACTCCAAAAAAAAAGGTGGTATTATTAGCCATCAAAGCTCAAAAATACACTTTCCCCAAAAGGTTTCCACAATTTTGGCCACTACTGTGCGGTAGGAATAAAACCTGAGTTCCCTCTAAAGCAGGGGTCCCCAACCCCCAGGCTGTGGACCGGCATCGATCCGCAGCATACCAGAAACCGGCCTGTGCAGTTTGGATACAGGCAGCAAGTGAAATTCTGCTTCCTCAGCTCCAGGGAGAAACCTCTTCACAGTACCGGACCCTGGTGCCCCTAAGGTTGGGGGGTCAGTGCTCTAAAGCAGAGATCCCCAACCTTTCCAGGTTGGTAGCCTGGAGGGGGGGAGGGGGGAAAGAGGGGATGGATTTCTGGGAGGGGCAGGTGCAGTGCACAGGCATCTATTGCTCATGCGAGTGGGGCCAAGCGCACCCACACTGCTTGCATAAATGAGGCCTCAAGCGAGCACCCGTGACGCAGGAGTGAGGCCCCGAGCACCCACGACACTTGCGCAAATGGGGCCGCGAGTGCCTGTGACGCTCACGCGAATGAAGCCCCAAGCGCTCGTGGAAGTCCCAAGTGGTGTCATGAGTCCTCAAGCACCCACGATGATCACATGAGGCCCCAGCACCCGCGACGCTCACAAGAGTGAGGCCCCAAATGCGTGTGATGCTCACACGAGTGGCGCTCTGAGCACCCCCGACCTTTGTGTGAAGGAGCCCCCGAGCACCCCCAATGCTCATGTGAGTGGGGTTGCAAGCACCCAGAAAGCTTGCATGAGTGGGGTTGTGCCCCTGCATGTGTGTGCACCACTCACCACTCGTGCATCCTGGTTGCATATAGGACACAGACTGTGTAGTGGGATGAAGCCCAGAGGTTGGGGACCCCTGTTCTAAAGATTCAAAATAGGAGTTTCCAATAGTGCCAATTTTATTTTCCACCCTCAAAGTGATGTATTCTTGTTCAGACTGCCAGACAATTTTTCAATTACAAATCGGAGCCAAAAGAAAAACAAGCCATAAGAAAAACGGTTTAATTGTTGCCCCGTGAAAAGACAGGGGGGACAGTCCCCCATCCCTTTCCTCTCTGTCAGCCCTGAGTGTCAGAAGATCTGTCTTGTGGTCATCCACCCATCTCATTTCTTCTCCTCCGAATACTGGTGGAGCAGGTCGCTGACGTCCGTCCGCCCGACATGGATCCAGCCATCTTCCTTCATGTGATACACTGGAGAATTGAGATACCGGCAGGAGGTCAGTAAGGGACAGAGCAGAACTAGCCTCTGCCCCCCCTCCCCCATGCCTAAAGAACCCAGTGGCTGCTTGGGGAAACGTACTGTTTACCACCCCGCCTGAATAGGAGTCACGATGGGTGGCATAGCAGATGGCCCTTCGGCCGAGCTCGTAGGCCTCCTCCACACTAAGATCGGGCCGGTGGCCACTGTCCAGGATTCCATAGGCATACGTGTTTCCGCTTCCCGTGGAAAAAAGGGGGCCTTTCAGCCGGGCTCCTCTGTCGTCAATGTAGTAGAGACCAGGGCCCTGAAAAGGGAGGAAATCGTGACACTCTGCAGCTCTGCCTTCCTTTACCTTCCCTGTAGGATTGTGTGGCCCAGCCCTGTACGGAGCGCAGCAGCCTCACTCATTGCTCCAGGGTGTGGTTGAGGGTTACACTCCAGACATGGGCAGGACACAACTCAGTTCCAGAGTAACCCATTACAGTGCCTGGTCAATCTAGGCTGATGCAGTTAGATCCAATTAGTTCTGGATGGGAGACCACCAAGAAATTCCCAGGCTAGTCTAAGAAGTAAAAGTCAAAGCAGAGCCAGTTTGATCTAGTGGGAAAGACACCAGGCTAGAAACCAGGAGAATGTGAGTTCTAGTCCTGCCTCAGCCATGAAAGCCAGCTGGGTGATTTTGAGCTGGTCGCTCTCTCTCAGCCGGACCCACCTCACAGGGTTGTTGTTGTGAGGAAAATAGGAGAAGAAAGGAGTATTAGGTAGGTTTTCCACCTTAAGTTATCTATAAAAATAATAAAGGTGGGATAAACATTCTAAAAAAGAAAAAGAGTTAAAAAAAACCCATTGCAAACCGTTTCTGTACTGCTGCCAAGACAGCTACCTGGACAAGCAATCTTATCCTTCTAAAAAAAACCCCTGTAACCCTCCCCCCTCCTAAAACTGAAAAGGCTCACCCTTTCACTCCAGGGCCCATAAGGGGTGATCACTCAATTTCATTGAGGGCCACATCAGCATTGCGGTTGCCTTCAGGGGGCCGGGTGGGTATAGCCAGGGTGGGCGTGGCCTACTGGGTGGGCGTGGCTAGAGTGCGTATGGCCTACTGGATGGGCATGGCCAGCTCTACATTGTTCGCATCAAAGGTGCCTATGGGGGCCTGGGCAGGAGTGGGACAGATCTGAGGGTCTCTGGCAGAAGGAGGGTCTCTGGGCCAGGGCCAAGGCAGTGGGGGCCGTTCCCTCACTGTTTCCAGGATGGCTTCGTGGGCCACATGAAACCACTTCGCGGACCGCATCCGGCCCCCGGGCCTTGTGTTTGACATGTCTGACTTAGGCTGTGTGTGGGCCACACTTTTGGCAACTCTACCAGATAACCTTCAACCCTCTCTTCCAAAGCTGATGCCCAAACACCCAACCTTCTTCTTTTTGATTTTCTGCTAGAATAGCTATCCTTCTGCCTTCTTCTCTTCTTTCTCTTCTCGTCCCCTCCCCTCACTGCCTCCCCTCCCCTCCCCTCTCCCTTGCGCCTCCTCTTGCCATGCCTTGCCCTCTCCTACTTCTCTTGTCTCCTTTTCTCTTATCTTCTTGTCCCCTTCCCTCCTCCCCTCCCTGCCTCTCCTCCCCTCCCCTCTCCCTTCCCCCTCCTCTTGCCATACCTTGCCCTCTTCTTCTCTTTTCTTCTCATCCTCTTCCACCCTCCCCCTCCCCTCCCCCTCCTCTCTTGCCATGCCTTGCCCTCCCCTCCTTCTTTTCTATTCTCTTCCCCTCGCCTCTTCTCCTCCCCTCTTACCCTGCCTTGTTCTCCCCCTCTTCTTTTCTCTTCTCTTCTCTTCTCTTCTCTTCTCTTCTCTTCTCTTCTCTTCTCTTCTCTTCTCTTCTCTTCTCTTCTCTTCTCTTCTCTTCTCTTCTCTTCTCTTCTCTTCTTTCTCTTCTCTTCTCTTCTCTTCTCTTCTCTTCTCTTCTCTTCTCTTCTCTTCTCTTCTCTTCTCTTCTTTTCTCTCCTCCCCTTCCCCTCCCCAAGTCCCCCTGGCCCATCTGTTCTCCCTCCTTTTCTCCCAGCCAGCCATTACCTTCTTGTCCCATCCACACACCATGCTGCCCACCGAGAGCCCCATGCCCCGGTATTCGGCCAGCATGTTGGCCAAGAGCTTAGAGGCGGCTGAGACGCTGATCCGTTCCTTGTTCCGAAGGAAGTAGAGCCTGCATTGGGAGAGCAGAAGGAAGGCGAGGTCAGAGGAAGAGGGTCCACCTTCCTACTCCACATCCCCAGATATTTCCCTCTCTCCCCAGTTTTCCATCTCTGCCTGACCACAATGGACCCATCGGATTCCCTGTATAAGGGGAAGGGTCCCAGGATCCCTTTGGCTTTAGGTTGAGCCAACCTCTTGTCTGAGATGGTATAGGTCAGGGGTAGACAACCTCGGTTCTTTTTATGACTCGTGGACTTCAACTCCCAGAATTCCTGAGCCAGCCATGTTGTCCACGAGTCATAAAAGAGCCAAGGTTGCCTAGGTTCTCCTGCTTGAGCAAGGGGCTGGACTAGAAGACCTCCAAGGTCCCTTCCAGCTCTATTCTATTCAGGATTGCCCAAAGAGAGACATACAGCTTTGATGGGTCTTCAGGGCCCCCCTAAATGTTCCCATCAAATTTTCACCTTCAGTTGAATGGAAGGGAAAATGTTTCAAGGCAATGGGGGTCACCAGATCAAAGGAACCTGCTTTAAACTCAAATATGTACAGCACTTCAAGCTAATTGGGGAATGTGATTTATGACTGTGAATTGGAGGAGGGAATTGCGCTTTGATACTATGTGCCCAGGGGAGGGGAATTTAGTTTTTGGCTTCAATTGTGTAAGTGCTAATATTATGCTACTCAAGGTAAACAATGCCACGAAGTTCTTTTGAAGAGTTTCATCTGTCAGAACCATGACAGCATCTTTGGGAAAACTATGACCTGCATGAATGAGAATCTCTATAGACCCCTCTGTCAATGCTGTGAGAATGGATGCCAATGCTGTGACTACTGAGAATCAGCAGCCATTTTACTTTTGCTTTTAACGTGCCTTTTCTGTTCTTCTAGAGTAAATGCTAGAGGATTTAGCTAGCCATAACAATGCAGAAGTTTGGGAACTCAAGGACATTATCTGATAAGGTTTTGCCGGGCCAGTTTTGCGCTAATGGGTGAATGTGATTTATGACAGCTTTTGGGGGTGGGAAATACAGCTTGTTACTTTGTATCTGGGGAGGGGGAGGAAATCTCAGTCTTGGGTTCAACTAGGTAAGTGCCGATACTTTGTTTCCTGAATAAAATCTTCTTAAAGGAAGAAATCCTTGCCTTGCAAGTTCTTTTAATTGGTTTCATCTATTGCAAGGGTAAGGGACGCGGTGGCTCAGTGGGTTAGGACGCTGAGCTTGTTGATCAGAAGGTCAGCAGTTTGGCAGGTCAAATCCTAAGTGCCGCGTAACAGAGTGAGCGCCTGTTACTCGTCCCAGCTTCTGCCAACCTAGCAGTTCGAAAGCACGTAAAAATGCAAGTAGAAAAATAGGGACCACTACGGTGGGAAGGTAACAGCATTCCATGCGCCTTTGGCATCTAGTCATGCCAGCCACATGACCACGGAGACGTCCTCGGACAAGCGCTGACTCTTTGGCTTTGAAACGGAGATGAGCACCGGCCCCTAGAGTTGGAAACGACTAGCACGCATGTGCGGGGGAACCTTTACCTTTTATTGCAAGGGTAGGCAACCTTGGCTCTTTTATGACTCGTGGACTTCAATTCCCAGAATTCCTGAGCCAGGATGGCTCAGCTTGGTTGGCTCAGGAATTCTGGGAGTTGAAGTCCCCGAGTCATAAAAGAGCCAAGGTTGCCTGCCCCGGATCTATCGGAACCATGACACCCTCGTTGGAAAATTCAGCTTATCGCTTCTGATTGTCTGCCCAGTTTTTACTTGTGCTGCTGACTGTGCTCGATTTCCTTAACTTGATCTCGTCACCAATGACCCAAAGGAAGGTGGCAAGGGATTATTGGCAGGCCCAGCCAATCAAGCCACCAGCATCGGATCCCTTACCTGCAGTATTTGGCCAGGAGTCGCTCCCAATATTGGCAATCGGCTGCACATCCAGACATGGTGCCCAGCAGGTAAGGGTTGATCTCAATCACCTTGTTGCACTGGAATGTACCTTTGTACGAAAAGGAAAGGAGACAAGAAGACCTATTCAGCCAGTTGGCACAGCTGCCGGGCAACTTTAACCAAAGATTTTACACCCACCATAGATCAGAAGGAAGCTGAGAGCCACTTTCTAGACAAACAGATTTTATAAAAAAGGCATTTATCTGCTTTTGGCAACTGCATCTGGAATAATTGGGTATGTCTAGTTTACTGAAGAGAAGGACGAGGAGGGACATGATAGCAGTGTTCCAATATCTCAGGGGCTGCCACAAAGAAGAGGGAGTCAAGCTATTCTCCAAAGCACCTGAAGGCAGGACAAGAAACGATGGATGGAAACTAGTCAAGGAGAGAAGCAACCTAGAACTAAGGAGAAACTTCCTGACAGTTGGAACAATTAACCAGTGGAACAACCTGCCTTCAGAGGTGGTGAATGCTCCAACACTGGAAGTTTTTAAGAAGAGACTGGACAGCCATTTGCCTGAAATGGTATAGGGTTTCCTGCCTGAGCAGGGGGTTGGGCTAGATGACCTCCAAGGTCCCTTCCAATCTTTATGATGATGATGATGATATGATTATGATTATAGTTAGGCTGCATCGGAGGTAGTGAGCTGCAGGGGTGCAAAGGCTGAAGCCTTTTTGTTAGCCTGAAAAAAACTCTACCAGACTAAAGGTGCTTTTTTAAAAGGTAACCTGGACTTATAATAATAATAAAGTTGGAAGGGACCTTGGAGGTCATCTAGTCCAACCCTCTGCTCAGGCAGGAAACCCTATACCATTTCAGACAAATGGCTGTCCAGTCTCTTCTTAAAAACTTCCAGTGTTGGAGCATTCACAGCTTCTGGAGGCAGGTTGTTCCACTGGTTAATTGTTCTAACTGTCAGGAAGTTTCTCCTTAGTTCCAGGTTGCTTTGTTTTTCCTTGAAGATGTTTTGCTTCTTATCCAAGAAGCTTCTTCAATTCTAACTGGATGGTGGAGGAATACTTCAGTGCTTCAGTTTTTCTTCAGGTCTTCTTCAGCCAGAACAAATTTACGAAGACATTTACGACCTTTGCCTCATCCGCATGATCATGTGATCAAAAGTCAGATGCTCGGCAACTGACTCATATTTATGATGGTCGTAGAGTCCTGGCCTCATGTGATCCCTTCTTGTGGCCTTCGGACAAGCAAAGTCAATGGTGAAGCCAGATTCACTTAACCACCAGGTTGCTCAGTTGTCAACTTCAGGGATTCACTTAACCCAAGGGGTCTTCAAACTTGGCCCTCGTGGACTTCAGCTCCCAGAATTCCTCAAGAATTCCTCAAGGAATTCCTCAAGGAATTCTGGGAGTTGAAGTTCACGAGTCATTAAAAGGGCCAGGTTTGAAGAGCCCTAACTTAACCACTGCGGCAAGGAAGACAGAATTGCAGCAAACCACAGAATTGCTCACAGATGTAGTTGCCAGCCGATGCCCGGGAATCGGTAGCCACGATGACCCCATGCTGGAAGGTGAAGGCCAAGGTGGTGGTGCCATGGACCGGCTGGACCTGGGAACCTCCACTCTCAGAGAGGCTGTTGAGGACCTCAGAGGGCTGTGGGGAGGGAAGGCGAAACAGGTGAGGAAGGGTCTTGATGAGGATGGAGAGTGGAGCCAGGGGAACCCTTCACTGCTCCATTTTACCAGTGGGAAGAGCTAGAAATAGAAGAGCGGCTTCTTCTGGCACTGGCACACAGACACACACACACACAAAAAACTTGAGCCAAGTTCGGCACTTCCTTTGCCTTCCAGCGGGGAGGCAGCCAAGCAAAGGCCTCCCCAGGGCTCAGAATCGGGCCCAAGTCCCCCCCTCCCTCCTTCGACCCAACGTCATCCGGACACTAAAAGGTTTTTTTGGGTGTGTGTGTGTGAAAATTTGCTGCCCCAAGAAGTTAATGTCCCGTTCTGGGCAGCGGCCCAAAGAATGCATTGTTTTGGGGGGGGGGGAATGGGCGGGGAGGACACTCTGCACACACTCAGATGCACTTTGCCGCGTTTCTCCAAAGGTGCGCCCGCCCTCCCTCCTTCTTTCCCCCCCCCCCCGCCCGCACTCCGGCCGCACAAATCACAGACACACAAACACGCGCAACCACACAGACATACCGCCCCGGTCCCAAACCTGCGCCAAGTTCAGCCCTCCCCGGGGCTCGGAATCGGGCCCAAGACCCCCACCCCCTCCCCACCCCATTTCGCCCCACCGTGATGCGGCAAGCTAAAAGTTTTCGGGGATGGAGAATTTCTCTCCGGAGAAAATTCTAGGCACTAAGCCAAACAATGCAACGGAAGGGGTTGGGGGGAGGGGAAAGAGGGGGAGACACTCTGCGTATGCTCAGATGCACTTTGCCGCAGGTCTCCGCTGCCACTCCCTGGGTGCGTCCCTCCCTCCTTCCCTCTTCCGCACGGCCGCCTCCAAGCCCGGCACTTTCCGCGCTCCCCCCACCTGCATCCCAGGGAGCACCGCCATCTGGGGCTCCCGAACCCCGAAAGCGTAGTGCGAGAGGCCTTGGCGGGGCCCGGCGGCGGCGACCCCTCCGGGCAGAGGCCAATCCCAGTCCCCGCGGGACCGTCCGCAGACATCCAGGAGAGCCATCGCCGCTTCTTCCTCTCCGGCGCGGTGAAAGCGAAAGTGGCGCTTGTTTCCCCCCCCCCCCGCGCGCGCCTCTTTCCAACGGGCGGGGCTAGGAGGGGAAGGGCCCTCTTTGCCCCCCCCACCCCAACGTGGCCCTTGGGGGACAGGGCTGGCCACGCCCACAAGCAGAAATGAGCCGGGGGGGGGGTCGAGGGAACTAAAGTGAGGGGTTCCCGGGGGGGGGGGGAAAGAGCTGTGAACCCATTGCCTCCCATGCCCGCATTCTGGGCAGATCCTCACATCTGTCCATTCCTGCGTGTCCCAAAGGTGCTTTTTTTCCCCCAGGAGCCAAACTGGACTTTCTTGGTGGTTTTTGTTTTTTTTTTGAAGACATTTCGCTTCTCATCCAAGGAGCTTCATCAACTCTGACTGGGATGGTGGGTGGAAGGACTTACGCTCCTTGCAGACAGTTGGTCGTTTGCCTTCTTTTTGGAGAGTCGTTGAGGCCACCATCCAGTCAGAGCTGAAGAAGCTTCTTGGGTGAGAAACGAAAGGTCTTCAAAGAAAAAAAAATCAAGAAAGTCCAGTTTTGCCTGGGGGGGGGGGGACGGGAAAGCACCTTTGGCAAAACCGTGACCCAGATGATTTGAGAATCTCCAGAGACGTTCCTGCATGTCAGGAGTCAGTCCTGAAGACGTTCCAGGAGGGCGATAGGAATGTGTGATTCTGCCCTGGCAGCGCACCATGGACCTTGTGGTCCGACCCCTCTGGAAATGGCTGTTGTAGGCTTTAGCCAAAGAACTTAATTTTGACAAAGGGGTGCCTGGCTGGTTTCCTACAGCCCTGGATCCTTCCCGGCCCCGCGGCCGGTTAAGCTTTGCTTGTTGTGGAAAAGCAAGAAACTTTGTCGTTCACACGAAGCGCCACGATCAGAGTTGATAACTCACAAATCCTCCATCGCTTTAAACTGGGGGCGATTATCTTGGGGGGGGGCGAAGAGCGAGGGGGCGTCTATTCTCCAGTCTCCGTCACAAAGCAGGGGATCGATTGAGGGATCAATCAGAATAGAGCTGGAAAGGGACCTTGGAGGTCTTCTAGTCCAACCCTATGCTCAAGCAGGAGATCCTATCCCCTTCCAGAGAGGTTGACTGTCCAGTCTTTTCTTAAAAACCTCCACTGATGAAGCACCCACAACTTCTGAAGGCAAAGCGGTTCCACTGATCAATCAATAGATGGGTATCTATCAATAGATTCTACTATTATCAGCAGATAGATTAATTGATTGTGTGCTATCAAGTCAATATCAACTCTATGGGCCACACAGAGTTTATCCAGGACGATCTGTCCCTCGCCTAGTGCTTCAACTCTTCCCACGACGCCCCCAATTGCCACTGAGTCCATCCCCCTTGCTTGATGTTGGTCCTCTTTTCCTGGAAAAAGCCGAGATTCCCGCCACTACCGCTTGGTTGCATCTCTCCACCTCCAGGGGGCGCCCCTACTCTTCTCCATAGCTGCCAGGGGAAACCCCGCTAGCTGCAGCCCTCCGTAACTAAAGCCGCTTAGCAACTGCTGATGCAAAGACATTCTCTTCTGCCGTTGGCTGGGGGATCCAATACTTGAGATTGGCTGTTTTTTCCCGGTGCCAGCGGTCGCAGCGGAAGAGGTTTGTGTTCAAACTTGGAGGAAGAGACAACAATAGTCTGCGCTAGGCTGATAACGCTAGCCTGATAGCCAAAAGGGCGAATGATCGGCGAGTTCCAGTAATAAAAGTCAAGGTCAAAGCCAATACGCTGGGTGGAAAAAAAAGATTAAATGTATAAAGAGCATCAAACTAATAACAACAGTTGAGGCAGCCCGCCTTAGAATGAATAAGGAAGATATTGAAGGAATGAGCAGTTTCTGATTTTTATGATCAATTATCAAGAGCAGGGGGTCGTCAAACGTGGCCCTTTTATCACTTGTGGACTTCAACTCCCAGAATTCCTGCCTGGCTGAGGAATTCTGGGAGTTGAAGTCCATAGAATCAAGAATACGTGAAGTATTAATACCACTTTACAATGCCCTGGTAAGGCCACACTTGGAATACTGCATCCAGTTTTGGTCACTACTGCGTAAAAAAGATGTTGAGACTCTAGAAAGAGTACAGAGAAAAGCAACAAAGATGATTAGGGGACTGGAGGCTGAAACATATAAGGAACAGTTGCTGGAATTGGGTATGTCTAGTTTAATGAAGCATTAAGGGTGACATGAAAGCAGCATTCCAATATCTCAGGGGCTGCCGCAAAGAAGAGGGAGTCAAGCTATTCTCCAAAGCCCCTGAAGGCAGGACAAGAAGCAATGGATGGAAACTAATCACGGAGAGAAGCAACCTGGAATTGGTGATCGCCAATAGTGAAAGCAGATAGCTTGAGGGGCTCTTTGAGGATACTGCTTCTAATGTACAGTATTTGGGTGGATTATCTGGCTAGAGAAACCATATAATCCAGGGGTCCCCCAGCCACAGCCTATTGGCTACCAGGCTGACTGAGTCGCTGGCTTGCACGCACAGCTCCACTTATGTGAGGGTCGCCCAATTTGCTCAATCTTCACAGGTGTTTGCGGCCCATCACGTGAGCTTCATGGGCATTTACAGCCCCACTTGCAAGAGCTTCGTGGGCTTTCGCAGTCCCACACGCCTGAGCTTTGTGGGCTTTTGCGGCCCCACTCACACAAACCTTGCATGGGTTTGTGACTCCACTTGCCTGAGCTTTCTGGACATTTGCAAACCCATTTGTGCAAGCCTTGTGGGCGTTCATGGCCCCACTTGTGCAAGCTTCATGGGCGTTCGCGGCCCCACTTTTGCAGGCATCACCACGAGAATCATAGATGTTTGTTGTTGTGATTCCTCGCCAGCCAGTGGATCCAGCAGCTGAGGAATCAGATGAGGAGGAAGGGCCTGGAGTGACATTAGAGTCAGAGGAAAGCTCTGAGGAGCTCCAAGACTTACAGTCTGACAAGCCTGGCCCCTCTACTTGCACTCAGGCTGAGACACAGCTGTGCTGGGAGTCTGAGTTGGACAGTGACAAAGCGCAGCTGGGAAATATTCAGGATGCATGACAGTGCTGGCAAGAAGAGCGCAGGACAGAGGAATGCAATGGGGTGGCTCCAAAGGCAAAGGAGAAGGCACTAGGAACCCATGCCTTGGCTGAAATATAAAAGGGAAGGTGTGAGAGGTGCTGGTTGCCAAAGGCAACCATTCATGTTGAGGATCGAGTTTCTGTGAACTGTGCTTGCCTTGGACATTGACTCAGGTCTGTGAATAATAAAAGGGGTTGGTTTTTCTTGCGGTTCCTGCCTGCTTGCTGGAAGAGGGGTTTCTACTTGTGAGCGTAACAAGGACTCATATAGGCTGGGACAGAACATTTGTAGCCCCACTCATACGAGCGTCACCTTGAGCTCCGCAGGCATTCACGGCCTCACTCGCGTGAGCTTCACAGGCATTTGGAGCCCGACACGTGCGAGAGTCACCACAAGCACCATGGGCGTTTGTGGTGCCATTCACGCGAGCGCTCACAGCCCTACTCGCGTGAGCAATGTGTATTCATGCACGCACATGTGTTCATCGCCCAACAACACCATCCCTTCTTTCCCCTTTCCCAGGGCCACCTAATCCCGAAAGGTTGGGGAACTCTGATATAATCGTCCTATTAGTGTGAAAAAAACAATGTATTGAATGATAGATGCAGTTTTAAAAAAAAACAGCAAATGTTAGATATGCATTTATTTTTATATATACAAATACATTTGTTTGTGCACCAGAAAACTATTGTGAACCAGTTGGTTTAAGTCTGAGCCCAGCCTCTACCCAAGTGTCTTTCAAAATTTGGACCCTTCCCCAATCTGGGTTACAACTGTCACGTGAGCCACAAATTAGAAGGTCCCAAAATATGAATTTGTGATCTGGTCAGCTAGGAGAGGAAGAAAGCAAAGTTAAAAATAATGGAATCTAAACTGTTTTACAACTTCAGGCAAAGAAAAGATGCGGACTAACTCTGAAGATGGTAGTCCGATTTAATAAGTTCAGCATCGGCATCTTCTGCTAGAGCTGAAGGTGGCAGAGGAGGAGCTGTGCCCAGGTTTACTGGCATCCATGCCAAAAAAAAAAAAAAAAAAAGAGAGAGAGAGAGAAGGAGAGAGAGAGGACAGGCTTCAAATGCGTGAATGCCATCTTGCCTGTTTTAATCCTTTCTGCCTGGCTTGACAGCAAAGTCCTCTAACATTTGACTTGCTAAATCTTTTAGATCAGGAAGCTGCTGATCACTCCGTAGTAGAGGCAGCCCTGAACTAGAGGCAAGCCCACAAAAGGGGGAGCTGGGCTGGCATCCTCCCAGAAGACATCCAATGTCCGAGCTGGTCTCAAGGAAGCATTTACCTCTGAAGGTCATAGCAACAAAGAACAGAGAAGAGTAAAGTGAAGAGCAACAAAGATGATCAGGGGACTGGAGGCTAAAACATATAAGGAACAGTTGCTGGAATTGGGTATGTCTAGTTTAACAAAGAGAAGAGTGAGGGGTGATATGATAGCAGTATTCCAATATCTCAGGGGCTGCCACAAAGAAGAGGCAGTCAAGCTATTCTCCAAAGCGCCTGAAGGCAGGACAAGAAGCAATGGATGGAAACTAAGGAGAAACTTCCTGACAGGACAATTAACCAGTGGAACAACCTGCCTCCAGAAGCTGTGAATGCTCCAACACTGGAAGTTTTTAAGAAGAGACTGGACAGCCATTTGTCTGAAACGGTATAGGGTTTCCTGCCTGAGCAGGGGGCTGGACTAGACCTCCAAGGCCCTTTCCAACTTTATTATAAACAAGGTCTCCTCACTAAGGCAGCGTTGTCCAACCTTGGCAATTTTAAGATTTGTGGACTTCAACTCCCAGATCCCAAAGATGGTTTTTCAGAGGCAACTGGACTTTTTCCTTTGAATAAATTTCGCTTCTCATTCAAGCCAAAACTTGAAGAAGCTTCTTGGATGAGAAGCGAAACATCTTCAAGGAAAAACCAAGGAAGTCCAGTTGCCTTTTGAAAAAGCACCTTTGGGACATCTGAGCACAATCCATTATTGTTGTTGTTAGTTGCGAAGTCGTGTCTGACCCTTCATGACCCCATGGACAACGTTCCTCCAGGCCTTCCTGTCCTCTACCATCTTCTGGAGTCCATCTGGTTTTATTCATTCGTTCAGCCATTCATTTGTTCATCCATTCACTTACTCACCCATCATTCATTTGTTCACTCACTCACTGACTCACATTCATTGGTAGTTAATTATATCCCATTTATAAATACCGGTAACTCAAAATGGCAATCACACACAAATATCCCTCTTCCTGGTTTTTCCCACAACAACCCTGTGAGGTGGGTCAGACTGAGAAAGACTGACATCCCTTAAAAAAAGTACTTACAGTATTTTAAAGAGCAGCCTTCTATGTGATTCCCTGTGGGATCATCCGAAACCCTCCATTTTACTTTGGTTTCGGCAAGGCCAGCTAACAAGCTGCCATCTACTTAAACTGTGAATATCTTTTCCGCACACACACCTAAAAAAAATGTTTCCTGCTGCCACAACATTTAAACCGTGACTTCTAAACAGCAGCTTTAGAATTTTCGGAATGACCAACTGTCAAATCAACGAGAGTGTCGTGTTGCTGAGTCTTCTCTCCATTGTACCAAGCTCGCAGGTGAGCGATAGGTGCTGCTTTGGGCTCCAGACCGGAACACCTGCCTGTTTTCACATCCAGTTATCAATCCCTATTGTTCCCATTGGGGCTGCTGCTCCTGTTCCCCTCTGCCCCATTTGGCTGCTTCTGCAGCAGTTGCCAGTAGAGCCCCTTCTTCTCGACCAGCTCCAGGTGGGTCCCCTTCTCACGGATCTCCCCGTCTTCCATGACCAGGATGAGATCAGCCTGCTCCACGTCGCAAAGCCGGTGCGAGATCAGGAGAACAGAGCGGCTGTGGCGAGCTTCTCCCTTGTAGATTTCTTGCTCCAGCTACGTGAGGCCAAACATGGGGCGTCCGAAAGAGAAGAAAAGTTAGAAAGGCAGGGGGGAAAAAAGGGGGGGGGAACCACAAGGCCGGGTCAGAGAGAAAGTAAATAAGTTGGGCATCGGGGAAAATAAAATAAAATAAAAAAATAAAAAAAATAAAAAAATACCTCACCCGCCATTAACTACAACTTCCATGCTTGCTTCATCACCTTTCCTGCTAAGTGTTTCTCCCATCTTGGCAGCCTGAAGGGGGTGGACCGCCATCTTAGCTGGGGAATTCTGGGAGCTGAAGTCCACCCAACCGCAAGCTGCCAAGGTGGACGCCTGAAGTTCTCAGCTTAGAACAGTTTGTTTTAGTGACCGTTTTGAAGTTACAACGGCACTGGAAAAAAGTGACCTCTGACAGTTTTCATATTTATGACCGTTACAGCATCTCCATGGTCAGGAGTAGGCCACCTTGGCTCTTTTATGACTCGTGGACTTCAACTCCCAGAATTCCTGAGCCAGCATGGCTCAGCTTGGAAACCTCTCCCTTTCCCCTCAGCATGGCTGGCTCAGGAATTCTGGGAGTTGAAGTCCACGAGTCATAAAGCAGCCTAGGGCAGGGGTAGGCCACCTTGGCTCTTTTATGACTCGTGGACTTCAACTCCCAGAATTCCTGAGCCAGCATGGCTCAGCTTGGAAACCTCTCCCTTTCCCCTCAGCATGGGTGGCTCAGGAATTCTGGGAGTTGAAGTCCACGAGTCATAAAAGAGCCAAGGATGCCTACCCCTGTTCATGGTCATGTGATAAAAATTCAGACGCTTGGCAACCGATTCATATTTATGAAGGTTGCAGGGTCCCCAGATCACGTGATCCCCTCTTGTGACCTTCTGAGAAGCAAAGTCAATGGGGAACCCTAACCTTAACAACCATTTGACTAACTTAACGGCAGTGATTCACTTGCCACCATTATGGCAAGAAAGGTCATAAAATGGAGTAGAACTCACTGAACAACTTTCTCACTTAGCAACAGAAATTTTGGCCTCAGTTGTATATAGAAGGACCCTGAGAAAAGGCAGCCATGAAGGAGGATAGGCAGTCTAGCTTTCCTATAGGAAGTAAGCTGTCACTCTTCTGATATAAAGAAAATCAAGATTTACTCTATCTGTGTATCATCTCTCTCTCTCTCATCTGTCTCTCTCATCTATCTATATCACTATCTATCTCTATCATCTCTCTTTTCTCATCTCTGTCATGTATCATCTATCACTCTCTATCATCTATCTATCTATCTATCTATCTATCTATCTATCTATCTATCTATCTATCATCTATCATCTATCTATCTATATCATATATCTCATCTTCTATCTCATCTCTATCATCCATAACCATCATTTCTCTTCTTTTCTCTATCATCTCTTACTCTGTCAATCTCTCTCTTTCATCTCTCATCTGTCTCATTCTATCATCTTTCTATCCTCTC
This sequence comes from Vipera berus, assembly GCF_964194415.1. Taxonomy (NCBI): domain Eukaryota; kingdom Metazoa; phylum Chordata; class Lepidosauria; order Squamata; family Viperidae; genus Vipera; species Vipera berus. The sequence continues at coordinate 283,796,214 of NC_138203.1, read as the reverse complement.
ATCTATCTGTATCATCTATCGCTATCTCTATCATCTCTCTTTTCTCTCTCATCTCTCTCTCATGTATCATCTCTATCTTTCTATTTTTCTATCATCTATCACTTATCTATCTCTAATCTATCACATATCTCTCATCTATCTCATCTCTCTATCATCCATCACCATCTATCATCTTTTCTCTATCATCTCTTACTCTATCAATCTCTCTCATCTGTGTCATCCTCTCTATCATCTATCTTTCTATCATCTATCCTCTATCCATCTGTTTGTCTATCATCTATCACTATCTCTCTGATCTATCTTTTCTCTCTCATCTCTCTCATGTATCATCGCTATCTATCTTTCTATCTTATCTATCTATCTATCATCTATCTTATCTATCTATCTATCATCTATCTATCTATCTATCTATCTATCTATCTATCTATCTATCTATCTATCTATCTATCTATCTATCTATCTATCCAATCTCATCTCTCTCTCTCTCTCTCTCTCTCTCTCTCTCTCTCTCTCTCTCTCTCTCTCTCTCTCTCCTGCTTTTATTATTTATTATTAAGATACAGCAAACATATCTAAGATACTTCTTCCTCCTGTTTTCAGGGTTGTTTGGGGCCACTAACCCTCCAATACCCCCCACCCTTCCCTCCACCCCCAATATAGACTTCCAGTGGAAACTGGAGGGGAGGGGAAGGGAGGGTCTGTCTCTCTCTCTCTCAGTTCCACCTGCTACCCTAACCCCAGCTGGGCCAAGCAGAAAGCCTTCTCCTGTTCGAAAATCTCACTGTGGTTTAACGGAAACCCCACAGAATTCTTCTGAACGTTAGGCCACTTCCTCTTTCCTTTGCTGCTTAAATTCTGCCCATAATTCGCCTTCTCAGAACATTTCTGCCCCCTGGTGCCCAGCATTCTCACCTGCTTCTGGTTTGCCGTGTCCAGGGCGCTGGTGGCATCATCTAGAATCAGGACGGTGGGGTTTCGGATCAAAGCTCGGGCGAGAGCGATCCCTTGCTTCTGCCCCCCGGATATCTGCTTGCCTGCTTCCCCAGCACCTGCAGGAAGAGACAGAAATGGAGGCGTTCTGCGGTCAGACCCTCCCAAGCTTCTTGCTTGTCCATTTTCATTCTAAGAACTGCTTCGTTGATCCCCTAATGCAGGGGTCTTCAAACTTGGCCCTTCTATGACTTGTGGACCAACTCCCAGAATTCCCCCAACCAGCACATGGAGAATATGCTTTAAGTCAGGGGTCTTCAAACTTGACCCTTCTGTGACTTGTGGACTTCAACTCCCAGAATTCCCCCAACCAGCACATGGAGAATATGCTTTAAGTCAGGGGTCTTCAAACTTGACCCTTCTGTGACTTGTGGACTTCAACTCCCAGAATTCCTCAGCCAGCGTGCCTGGCTGAGGAATTCTGGGAGTTGAAGTCCACAAGTCATAGAAGGCCCAATTTTGAAGACCCCTGCTTGTGGACTTCCATTCCCAGAGTTCTTCAGCCAGGCACGCTGGCTGAGGAATTATGGGAGTTGAAGCCCACAAGTCATAAAAGGGCCAAGTTTGAAGACACCTGTTTGTGGACTTCAACTCCCAGAATTTCTCAGCCAGGCATGCTGGCTGAGGAATTCTGGGAGTTGAAGTCCACAAGTCATAAAAGGGCCAAGTTTGAAGACCCCCTGCCCTAATAGCTTAATTCTGGAATAATGACCCCCTTTTTACATCACATCCGGTGCAATCTTTTTTCCTTTTTTAATGTTTTATTGATTTTCTAATTTTACATTTAAGTATTTAAAAAGCAATGTGGCGGCTGAGTTAATCGATAATTCAATGACATCTTTAGTCCCGGTCTCAAAGTACCCCATGAAACATTTCCTCTCTTTTCCCCTTAGTTTTTCCTGTCTCAGGTTTAAACTAATACGATACTTATTATATCAATTAAATAAAAAAGAACAGTCTTGCATTTATCAATAATTTTTAGCTTATACATTATCCTGGTTATTTTAACATTCAGTCTTTATAGACAATCAGTGTCCTAATTAGTTTTTCCCAATTTTTAGTTTCCCATTAATATTTAAATTTAACATTTAATATTTGTAATTTCGAAGTTTTAAGTAATCAAAGTTCCCCTTTATCACAATTCATCACAAAATCTAATATTCAGGATACACGTCTTATCTATTTGACTATATTCTATTTCTCACCATCTTCCATCATCTAATTAATAATACAGTATAACATTTTTATTTTCTATTATTTTCCAAACGTCTTAGTCACCAAAGTTTCTCTTGTTTCAACATCAAATACCACCTCTCTTTTTCTCTTAATATCTACTATCTCATTTTTAAGCTAGTACAGTTCTTATTATGTCACCTAAGTAAAAACAAGTTTATTACATTTATCAGTATAAAAAGGTAAAGGTTCCCCTGCACATGTGTGCTAATCGTTTCCAACTCTAGGGGCCGGTGCTCATCTCCGTTTCAAAGCCGAAGAGCCAGCGCTTGTCCGAGGACATCTCCGTGGTCATGTGGCCGGCATGACTAGACGCCAAAGGTGCACAGAACGCTGTTACCTTCCCACCGGAGCGGTCCCTATTTTTCTACTTGCATTTTTACATGCTTTCGAACTGCTAGGTTGGCAGAAGCTGGGACGAGTAACAGGCGCTCACTCTGCTATGCGGCACTCGGGATTCGACCCGCCAAACTGCCCACCTTCTGATCGACAAGCTCAGCGTCCTAACCCACTGAGCCACTGCGTTGCTTCTCTTAGCTTTTTTATATGTATCTTATTTACTTTTACGTTCAACCTTTATAAACAAATCAATATTCAAATTTAAGTTTTAATAGTGATACTTCCAAGTTTTAAATGACCAAAGTTTTCTTTATCTCAGTTCATAACGAAATCTAATATTCAAAGTACACATCATGTCTATTTGAGTCTTATTCTATTTTAATCCTCACTAATAAGTCAAAACCTCAATTTTCTTCAGCCTTATGCTAGTTTTCTTCCAATCTTTTCGCCATCCTGTCCGATAGCTGTCAGGGTGGTGGAACATGGCAACTCATCAGGCCTAGTCCTGCCTCTTCCTTGGGGTCAAAGCTCCACAGAGCCACAGACAGATGTTTTTTTCCCCCCAATAAAGGAAAACATCTGTGGGAAAGGATTGAAATGGGGGGGGGTTGTCCTGGGTACACTTGGAGCACGGCTGTTTTCTTGCAGATGTTTCCATACCTGCCCTACACACCGTCCTCAACCTAAGGCCACAATTGAGCCCAACATATTTGTTGCTAAGTGAGACAGTTGTTAAATGAGTTCTGTTCCATTTTATGACCTTTCTCGCCAGAGTGGTTAAGTGGATTGCTGCAGCTGCCAAGGTAGCAACGTGGTTGTCCATGGGATCTGTCTCCCCCACTGACTTTGCTTGTCGGGAGGCCATGAAAGGGGATCACATGAACCCGGGACACGGCGACCATCACAGCCAAAGCACTTAAGACGTATACACTGCTTCGTAATGCTTTGCAGCCCTCTGGTTTACAGAGTCAGCATATTGGGTTTGCAGCCTGCTGGTTTACAGAGTCAGCCTATCTGCCTGCAACAAACTGATCCTCATTTTTACCAACCTCGAAAAGGACGGGAGGCTGAGTCAACCTTGAGCCGGTCAGGATTGAACTGCTGGCTGTGGACAGAGCCACCAGGGCTCTTCATAAAATACAAGTATGAATATGAGCCGGTTGCCAAGCAGTCTGAATTTTGATCACGTGACCGTGGGGAGGCTCCAAAAGGTGGCAAGTGTGGGAAATGGTCCTAAGTCACTTTTTTCCTGTCTCGCCATAACTTCAAACAGTCACTAAACAAACTTGTAAGTCAAGGACTACCGTAATTTGGGTGATGAGACATCTGCAAGAAAACAACCTTGCTTGGAAAGCACCTCAGATGTTTTCTGCTCCTTGATAACTGCCCTGTGACCCTCTTTAATCAGCCCCGGACACCCTGCGGCCAACCCCTTGCCAGAGACACGTGGGACCCCTACTTGTGTCATAGCCGTGGCTCATCGTGGAGATGAATTGATGGACTCCCACTCGCTGACTAGCCTGGATCACCTTCTCTTGACTTTGGTTTTCCAAACCGTAGGCAACGTTGGCATGCAAGGATCGAGCGAAGAGGGTGGGATTTTGGCTCACCAGCGCCACCTACCGGGAGGGGAAAATAACAGGGTGTTTGATTATTCCAAGCAGTTTGGAAGCAGGACCTCCAGATTCAGTCCCAATAATAATAATAATAATTAATAATAATAATAATAATAATAATAATAATAATAATAATAATAATAATAATAATAATAATGATGATGATGACGATGATGATGACAACAACAACAATAAAAGTTGGAAGGGACCTTGGAGGTCATCTAGTCCAACCCCTGCTCAGGCAGAAAACCCTATACCATTTTGGACAAATGGCTGTCCAGTCTTTTCTTAAAAACTTCCAGTGTTGGAGCATTCACCGCTTCTGGAGGCAGGTTGTTCCACTGGTTCATTGTTTTAACAGTCAGGCAGTTTCTCCTTAGTTCTAGGTTGCTTCTCTCCTTGACTAGCTTCCATCCATTGCTTCCTGTCCTGCCCTCAGGTGCTTTGGAGAATAGCTTGACTCCCTCTTCGTTGGGGCAACTTCGGAGATATTGGAACACTGCTATCATGACCTCCCTTGTCCTTCTCTTCATTAAAGTAGACATACACAATTCCAGCAACCGTTCCTTATATTTTTTAGCCTCCAGTCCCCTAATCATCTCTGTTGCTCTTCTCTGTACTCTTTCTAGAGTCTCGACATCTTTTTTACATCGTGGTGACCAAAACTGGATGAGGTATTCCAAGAGTGGCCTTACCAAGGCATTGTAAAGTGGTATTAATACCTCATGTGATCTTGATTCTATCCCTCTGTTAATGCAGCCTAGCACTCTGTTGGCTTTTTTGGCAGCTGCAGCACATTGCAACACAATCTTTTGTGTGTGTGTGTGTGTGTGTGTGTGTGTGTAGGTCTTGGCGTATTCAGGTCTTTTCCCGTGTAAGATTGATAGTGTCTTGGTGACGTTTCGACGAGCTCCCACTCGTCATCTTCAGGCTGGTGTCTTAAGCTAACAAAGAGAGAGAGAGAGCCTGTGGCCTAGGGGTTAAAACAACTGCTTAAGATGCAGGTTCGAATCTCAGAAGGGTATGGCTGACTGATGAGAACAAATAAGTTTGAAATGATCATATCTGTCTCCCTTTATTCTTTGTTAGCAAGCCAAAAAATTTTTTACACAAATATGAGCTGCCACTGCTGTGGCTACTGCCTGTAGATGGCCTTGGGTTAGGCTGAAACAGGAAATAAGATTTGTCCCGTGTTTGGGACTTAACAACTGCATTCTAAATACTTAACAAACATTTAACACATATCTCCCTTGCTTCTCAGCTAACAAAGAGAGAGCGAGAGCCTGTGGCCTAAGGGTTAAAACAACTGCTTAAGTTCAGTTGGCCCAGGTTCGAATCTCAGAAGGGTATGGCTGACTGATGAGAACAAATAAGTTTGAAATGATCATATCTGTCTCCCTTTATTCTTTGTTAGCAAGCCAAAAAACAAAATTTACACACACACACAAACACACACACACACACACACATAGAGAGCATGTGTATATTTGTGTTGTTATTTATGTGTACACTTTTGAGAGTAGGCAACAGTATTTCATTTTTAATGTGTGCCAGGGTGCCTACAGTGAAAAAACTCCCCACAATAAATGTTATTTTATCTAGTTTATGGGGATCCCAAACAAAGCAACACCCATTCCCCCAACTTTGGAAACTGTAATACAGGTAGTTCTCAAATTAGAAATATTTGTTTACTGACTGAAGTTACAACAGCACTGAAAAAAATGACTTATGGCTAATTTTCACACTTATGGCCACTGTGGTATTCCCCCCCCCCCATGGTCACGTGATCAAAATCCAGGTGCTTGACAACTTGCATGTATTATGACAGTTGCACTGTCCTGGGGTCATGTGATCATCATTTTTAACCTTCTCAGCCAGGTTCTGACAAGATAAGATAGGCAGCCTGCATACTGCATACTAGGCAGCTGTATTAACCTCTAGGCCACTGGCTCTCCTCCCCTTTTGTCAGCCAGACCAAGGTAATATATGTATAAGTTTTTTCCAGTCAGACCGTAAAACTGCTATATTGCACTTCTATTATTATGATTAGTATGCAGGCTGCCTAGGTTCGAATCCCACAAAGGGTATGGCTCTAGCTGATGAGAGCAAAGACGCTCGAAATAGCTATTCTAGTCTCCCATTTAACTCTTTAACTCTTTGTCAGCAAAAAGAAATTCGAATACACAATGTATTGCAGTAGCAACTTGAGCCCCGCTTAACGCTCCTAGGTTGGAGCTGCAAGGCAAAAGAAATCATAATAATAGAACTGCAATATAGCAAGTTCAAAAACCTAAAGGTGCATCGATCAAACCAATCTGAATGGAAAAAACTTACACACACACACACACACACGTACACACACACACAAACACACACAAACACACACACTGTGTTTCCCTGAGTCTGAGTCTTAGATTCATTTTTGCTCCACAAGATGCGTTAGGGCTTATTTTGCGGTTAGGGCTTATATTCTGGAAAATATAGTACTAAATGCCTCGGTCTGGCTGACTATCTTAACTGGGGCTTATTTTGGGGAGGGCTTCGATTATGAGCGCTAGGGATTTTCCAGTTGGGCCTTATTTTCAAGGACGCACGGTATATACCTACCCAAAGCAAAGGCAATGGGGGGAGCCCACTTTACTTAACGACTGCATGATTCACTTAGCGATGGCGGCAAAAAAAGGTCGTAAAATGGAGCGCCAACTGCCTAGCTTAGTGGCAAAAATGCTGGGCTCAGTTGGGGTCATAAGAACAAGGACCAGCTGTCTAGGCCACTTGTCTTTACTAGATCGCATCCCTTACCTTTTGATGCAGGAAGTGATGCTCGTATTCGCTCAGCTCTTTTTTGTCCAGAAACACCTGCCCTTGCTTGGGCTCGTAAAATCTCTGGAGCAAGGCCACCACCGTGCTCTTCCCGCACCCGGAAGGACCCACCAAGGCAGTCACAGTACCATGACGCAGTTCTAGAGACACTCCCTGGAAGAAGAGAACACCGAGTATCAATTCTATCCAACTATCTGTTGCTTCTTGTCCTGCCTTCAGGGGCTTTGGAGAATACCTTGACTCCCTCTTCTTTGTGGCAGCCCCCGAGATATTGGAACACTGCTATCATGTCTCCCTTTGTCCTTCTCTTCATTAAACTAGACATACCCAATTCCAGCAACTGTTCCTTATATGATTTAGCCTCCAGTCCCCTAATCCAGGGCTTTTCAACCTTTTCACCCATTGTACCATTTTTATGATATGGCAACATCCGAGTACCACCAGTTGCCGAGCAAGGTGTCAAAAACTTGATGAACAAAAAAAGAAGGAAAAAGTAATGAACTACAGGTAGTCTTCGACTTACAACAGTTCGCTTAGTAACTGTTTGAAATTACAATGGCACTGAAAAAAGTGCCCCCCAAGCCACAGTCGAGCAAGACACCTGCCTGCCCACCCGGCGGCACTCTTCCTGCTGTCCGAGGTTTTCCTTGTTGTGAGCATTTCTGTTGAGTATTGGCAGTGGGGGGTGGGGTGGGAGGTGTTTGGTTTTTATTCCCCCCCCCGTTTGCTGGGTGGTTGCAGCAAGTTTGGGTCACTTCACATGACCCTGGGACACTGTGACCATCATAAATATGAATCAGTTGCCAAGTATCTGAATGTAAATCACAAGACCCTGGAGGTGCTGCAACGTTCCAGCTGATTGGCGCTTCTTCTGGTCTCAGAAGCGCCAGGATCCTGGCGCTTCCGCTGAGCCTTGACAGCCCCAAAGAAGCGCTGATCCTGGTGCTTCCACTGAGCCCTGACAGCCCTGTAGCTCCAGCCGTCTTTCACTCAGCTCATTCCCCTCCCCCGCTACCATTTTTCTAGGATGGTCGCGTACCACCTGCCAGGTGCCAATGTACCACAGGTGGTACCCGTACCACTGGTTGAAAAGCCCTGGACTAATCATCTTTGTTGCTCTTCTCTGTACTCTTTCCAGAGTCTCAACATCTTTTTTACATTGTGGCGACCAAAACTGGATGTAGTATTCCAAGTGTGGCCTTACCAAGGCATTGTAAAGTGGTATTAATACTTCACTTATTCATTCTGCAGTTTTGGTTTCACCGTTGGCCGGGATGGGATGGGACGGTACTGCAGCAAGCTCACGGTAGGGCCCCATCGTCGAACAGTTCTCCTCACCTTTGCTGGGCTGCCTATTGGCTTATTTCTTCCTCTGAGCAGAAACTATTAACAAGGAGAGGACTAAAATCTCTTCCTCCTCCCCCTTTGCTTCCTAAGTTACTTTTCGGCCTTGATATGTATTGCTGGATGCTCTCTCCTTTGGCCAGCACTGACAACGGCGTCAATTGGCTAGCATCTGAACATGGAGATGAGTAAGACTACAAAATGGCCTTGGGTTCCCAGATTGGGCATGGAGCATCTCTGACCATTGAAACTGAATTAAATCCCATTAAGCCAAGTTAGACCTAAGGCTGCCTTGGCTGACCTCAAAAAGCTAATCTAGGTTGGGTCTGGCCAATACCTGGACGGGAGACCACTAGGAAATCCAAGGGCTGTAGGCTAGACTGGAATGTTGACAAAGCATCCCACATTGTTGCCAAGATAACAATACAAATGCATCTTTAAAATCACTGTGAGTTGTCTTGAAGGAAGCTTTATTTTTTTTTACAGACCTTACAGGTTTCCATACAGGTTTCACCGACTATCCTGGAGAGAAATAATGGGAGTTTCACCTCCTGACCTCAGCTACATTTTGATTTTTCTGGCTGCATTCACACAACACACTTGACCAAGTCAATGTATGACCCACAAGACGAAAACCTTGGGTTACCTTTAAACCTGGCTTAGTAAGTTGTGTGAATTCAACCCATTTGACTAGTTTGTAAATTCATCTTGTCCTCCAGAAGTTGTGGGGGCTCCATCAATGATTTTTAAGAAGAGATTGGACAACCATTAGTTTGAAATGGTTTAGGGCAGGGGTAGGCAACTTTCCCTGGACTGCAAGGCAATCAAACCGGTCAGTCCTAGAGGAGATCAACCCTGACTGCTCTTTAGAATGCGATATCCTGAAGTTGAAACTCAAAATACTTTGGTCACCTAGTGAGAAGGAAGGACTCACTGGAGAAGAGCCTAATGCTGGGGAAGGTTGAGGGCAAGAGAAGAAGGGGACGACAGAGAATGAGGTGGCTGGATGGAGTCACTGAAGCAGTAGGTGTGAGCTTAAATGGACTCCAGAAGATGGTAGAGGACAGGAAGGCCTGGAGAAATGTTGTCCATGGGGTCACGATGGGTCGGACACGACTTTGCAACTAACAACAACAACAGGCAACCTTGGCTCTTTTATGACTCGTGGACTTGAATTCCTCAGGAATTCTGGGAGTTGAAGTCCACGAGTCATAAAAGAGCCAAGGTTGCCTACCCCTGGTATAGGATCTCCTGCTTGAGCAGGGGGTTGGACTAGAAGACCTCCACGGCCTGTTCCAGTTCTGTTATTCTGTTAAGAATTGGCCTAACCCAGATTATCAGGGTTATTCAGTAACAAGAGTTAAGTGATCACAGGATGGTAGGGACTTGATCTTAGGTAGTTCTCTTCATATCCATTCTTGGTCCCACACCCAAGGTATTGTGATTCCCTTCTCAGAATCCAGTCCCCATCACCAACCTTCAGCACTGGAGAGTTGCCATTGTTAGGGTAGGAGAACCAAACATTTTCGAGCTTCATGTCTCCTTTTAAATTGGCGGGCGCCAAAGTTCCTGAGGGCTTGATTTGGGGTGTCCGGTCCATATATTCAAAAGCCTTTTCTGATGAACCTACGGCTTTTTGCAAAGAGGGGTAAGAAGAAACGAGGACCTAGGAGACACAGGAAACAAGCGTGGTGAGATGAGGGACACATTTTGAGGGGGGGTGTCTTCACACCTTTCTGGGCTTCCAGGCCGAGGCTGAGTTTCTTCCCCCAGTGCTGGGCCAGTCACAAAACTTACCCGCATCACTGTGGAAAGCTCACCCTCCTGTAGGACAAAGGTGACAAGAGCACCACCACTCAGCTTCCCTTGAGTGACCAGGTGTCCTCCGTAATAGAGAATCCCCACTTTGAGGATCAGTTGTAAGATCTGGAGGAGAAAAAAAATTGGGGATTAGCATGGAACTCCTTGGGGTGCTCTGAGCTGGGTTGTTTTCCTGCAGACGTCTCATTACCCAACTAGGTGGCATCATCAGTACTAGAAGGGAGTGGGGTGTGCAGAGAGGAGGGGGAGAAGGAGGTGGTGGAGGAGGAGGTAGTGGAGGAGGAAGACTGTGGGGTCCTTGGTGCTCTCTGAGCTGGCTTGTTTTCTTGCAGACGTTTCATTAGCCAAACCAGGTGACATCATCAGTACTAGCACTGAACACTAGAACTGATGATGTTACTCAGTTGGGCAACGAAACATCTGCAAGAAAACAACCCAGCTCAGAGAGCACCAGGGACCCCTCATTTCAACCTGAGCTACAAATATTCTCCTTTATTAGTGTGAAACTCTCTCCTACGTCCTCAGGGAAGCAAATGCATGTCAGCATGCTGCCTGCTTCCATTATCTACCCAGGCTCCTACAGTTGTAAGATTTTTTTGTGTATTTGAATCAGTCTTAATTCCTGGCAACTAACAAGCTCCAGATGTCTTCTTTGCCATTGCCTGCTTCTTCTCTGTGCTGAGAGAGACGGCCTGGCCCAACTGTGGCTTCAGGCAGGACTAACACTCACAGTTTCCTAATTTTTCTACCCCAGTATCTTAATCCCCTATACCAGAAGTCTCCAACCTTGGCAACTTTTAAGACTTGTGGACTTCAACTCCCAGAATTCCTCAGCTAGCCATGTTGGCTGAGGAATTCTGGGTGATAAAGTCCACAAGTCTTAAAGCTACCAGGTTTGGGGACCCCTGCCCTACATCAGAGACAGTGCCAGAGATTTTAGCATAGCTCGGTGTTGTTATTCAGTGTCAGCCTGTGCTCCTAGCAGCTGAGTCCGAGGAATCTGAGGGGGAGGAGGAATTTGGAGAGACTTCCGTGTCGGAGGGAGGCTCTGATGCACTGCAAGACTCTCAGCCTGGCCCCTCAAGTCGTGTTCCTCATGAGGCTCAGCTGTGTGAGGAGGAGGTGTTGGATTCAGAGGAGTCACAGCTGAATCTGTTCAGAGATGCTAGAAGCAGAAGGCAATCCAGCAGACCAGAGTAGAGAAAATCAATGAGGCAACTCAGTGCAAAGAGGAGAAGGCATTGAGAAGCCACGCCTTGGGACAGATAATAAAAGGGGAAGGTGTGGGTGGTGCTGGTTGCTGAAGGAAACCATTCATGGACATTCAAAGAGAACCCTGGTGTGTTCTTGCTAATCTGTTTGACTCTTGTTTGTTGTTTGACTCTTTTTTGATGTTTTGAATCATTTATTGAAGAAAATATTCTGCTGCTTTTTTTGTTTGAAAGACTTTATCATTTTGGAACTGTAAATAAATTTGGTTTGGGTTTTTTCCAGCCTATTGATATGTCAAAAGAAAAAAGGGGTTGTCCCTGTCATATAAACAGGGCCGGTCATAGGTTGGAACAGAACACCCGGTAGGTTTAAGAGGGAAAGTAAAAATAAAAATAAATAAAGTAAGTGCCTTAATTAAATCCTCTCTCTGTCTCTCTCTCTCTGTCTCTCACACACACACACACACACATACAGAGGTAGATAGATGATAGATAGATGATAGAAAGAGAGGTAGATAGATAGATATAGATTATACATAGATACTTCAATAGAGAGAGAAAGAGAGACAGACAGACAGATATAGGTAGATAGATGATAGATATAGATGATAGATAGATAAATGGATGGTAGATCTAAATCTAAATCTAAATCTAAATCTAAATCTATCCAAAATACTCAGCCCCACTCGCTCTGGAGGCACAAATCTCCCACGTGTCACACAAAATCTGGCATCATCCTTTGGGTGACCGAAGTTGTGCAACCCGCGCCACCTCACCCTCCAAGGAGCCCCAAGCGTTGCTCCCAGCCTCTCCACCCAGGTCTGCATCTTTACCTCAGGAACCCCTAGGGAGACAGCGTAGGCCAAGGCCTCCTTCTTGTTGAGCCTGTAGGTCTCTTGCAACTTCTTTTCGTAGCGGTCAGCCGCTCCGTCCTCGTTGGCAAAGCTGCGAACGGTGGAGATGGCCTGGAAGGTCTCCATTGCAACTTCGTTAGCCTTGGCTAAGGATTCCTGGACCTGCGTGGCCAAACTCTGGAAGGAGAGAGAAATAGAGAAAAGAGAAAGAGGAAAGATAACAAAGTATGTCCAAAATGGATTAGGTTAAAGGTGCTCAATGTGAACCTCCAAACTTTGTAATCAACTCTATTGAAACTTTGGAAGTGAGTAAATGGGAAAATTAATGAAACTATCCCAAAGATGCTTTTTCCAGGAGGCAACTGGACTTTCTTGTTCTTCTTTGAAGACGTTTTGCTTCTCATTCCATGAAGCTTCTTCAATTCTGACTGGTTGGTGGGGAATGAAAGGATTTATACTCCTTGCAGACAGCCATTCTTTCGCATTCTTTCAGTGAGTTAAGTTACCTGGAGGCTTCTCCGTGTCTCCAGGGTCACCTGAGTAGTGCAAATGGGTGTGGAGCCTTCTTGGAACTGTTGAAAGGGCTGTGTTGTAGACTGGAGATAGATGACGTCGTATCCCTCCCCCTCTGTTGAGAGAGGGCTGTTCAGTTTTGACAAAGATGGCCTCTTTGACCCCTCTTTCATGGGTCTTTGAAAGAGGCCATCTTTGTCAAAACTGGACAGCCCTCTCTCAACAGAGGAGGAGGCATCCGACAAACTACAGCCCCAAACCCACTTATACATCTTCGGGTGCCGGGTGGATGTGGCCCATTGGGTGGGTGTGGCACATTGGGTGGGTGTGGCTGCGGTGGTAATGGCAAACTCAGTGGGACTAAAAAATTCAATGAATCAATTCCAACTTTGTGAGATCTTTTTTTTCCCCGTGAGAAGTTGAAATTAATTGATTGATTGAACTTTTTTGGGTTTTTTGCACACAGCAGTGGAGGCCTAAAGCAAAAAGGTTTTATAAAACCCAGCTGAAGGCCTAGGACTGGAGTGACAGCACACATGCCCACAGAGAGACTTCTGCGTGCCACCTGTGGCACGCATGCCATAGGTTCCCCACCACGGGACTAGCCAAACCCAAGTTCCGCAGCCGTCCTTCGTATGTTTTAGTCTCTAGGCCTTGGATCATCTTAGTTGCTTTTCTCTGAATTTTTTTCAAAGTCTCAACATCTGTTTTGTGACATGGTGACCAAAATTGGCTGCAGTATTCCAGTTGTGGCCTTACTAGGGTTTTAATAGAAATAAACAGTATTTCTACCGCCCTCCTCAGCAGCCTCTGGGGAACTGGCCCATGGGCCTCTCCCCCACAGCACCCCTTGAGTGAGGCTGGAAGGGACCTTTGAATCACCCCACCCTTTGGTCACCTGGTAGAAGTCCCCCGTGAGTTTCGGCAACAGCAGGATGAAGAGCAGGGCCATAGTGGCAAATAAGGTCAAAGGCACAGAGATCCACAGCATCATGGCGTAGTAGCAGACGCCTCGGAGCAGGTACCACATCAAAAGGCTGAGATCTTGCGAGAGGGCTTCGCTCATGGTATCGATGCCGGACGAGATGTGGGAAGTGATGTCACCTGAGACGCCAAGAAGAACAAGCCCATCGGAAAAGCTGTCAGTTGGGGAAGGCCCGCACGAGCTGCGGCCTTTGCCTCTCCTGTTCGTTTTGGTGCCCATCTGTGGGACTGACTGCCCCATCCCTTCTTCCTTCCTTCCTTCCTTCCTTCCTTCCTTCCTTCCTTCCTTCCTTCCTTCCTTCCTCTTTCTTTCTCTCTCTCTCTCTGTGCCTCCCCGTCTCTCTCTCTCCTTCTCTTTTTCTTGCAAATGCTCAGACTTTAATTGATCAGGTAGTGGGAGCAGTTTAAAACCTATACAGTTCTCTCTGTAGTAGAAGGGGAAGTAGTACTTTTTCCCTAAGACAATTCCCCTTCGTGCAAAATCTGTGTAATATTGGGCATCCTTTTTTAAAGGATTTTTTAAAATATACATTTTACTATTACAACTTAAAAAAGAAGAGAAAAACTTATACAAACTAATAAAGGAGAAAAAAGAAAAGGAAAGCAAGGGGAGAGCAAAAAGGGAAAGGAAAGAAAAAAAAAGTTTAAAAACGGAAAAAAGGAAAAAAAAAGGATACCAAGCAGCTTCTGATATTCTTCAAAGCGGTTACATGTACAAAGTCCTTTTCTTTCAAATTGCTTTCGAAAAGAGATTTATGCCCTGACTCACAGCTAGAGCAGGTGAATTGTATTATAACGCACAGTATCTTTAAATTATTTACCGAAGTGTTATAGGTGATAGCATTTTTATTCCTGTATTTTTGGCTTGCAGCCTTGAGTGAAAGTTGGATCAGAAAGGCAGCTTCTAAGTAGAGAAACAACGAAGGGAACTGCGGATTCTCTACCTGTTCGATTAGCGCTGAAGAAGCCGATCTCCTGGCGCAGGACGGACCTGAAGACGGAGCCCTGGAAACGGGTGTGAAATCGGTTCATAACCGTATTGTACAGGAAGTCGCAGAGAAACTCTGTTGTAGCACTGAGAGGAATAAAAAAAAATCCATATCCATCATGACTCCATCTTTAGCTCTCTCCATTTTTTTTCTTCTACCTGCCTCATTTTCACCTCTTTCCCCCCTTATATGGGTTAGGGTTGGGGTTTTAAATATGTTTTAATTATTGTTTTAACCTTGGGCATTTATTTAATCGTTTTTAACTTTCGTATCCTGTTTTGTATTTATTGCCCTGTACACCGCCCTGAGTCCTTCGGGAGAAGGGCGGTATAAAAATATAATAAATAAATAAATAAATAAATATATCTCCCCTCCCCATTACCCATTTTATCCCCTGCTGTAGTCAAGAGACGGACAGCCTTGGTTTGCCTTTTTTTTTCTTTTGGCAATCCCAGGGTCGCCGTTTTGCAAAATTTTGCAAAATTCAAAATTCATCACAGAGATCATTACCTCAGGATACATGTTCTTTTACCTGTCACGGTTTTTATTGGTCCATCAAAATATAAAATACAAAGAGAAATTCAAAAAGAATAATAGAAAACTAGGAGGAGGGCGAGGAAGAGCAAGGGAAAAAAAATGGTGTAGACAAGAAAAAGACACCAACTTCCGGCTCTCTTTAGCACAGCAGAAGATAAGCAACGTTACAACCGCAACTTTTTTATTTTTATACAACAGCACGTACAAGCCATTTCTATAAAAATAAAGGTAAAGGTAAAGGTTCCCCCGCACATGCGTGCTAGTCGTTTCTGACTCCAGGGGCTGGGGCTCATCTCCGTTTCAAAGCCGAAGAGCCAGCGCTTGTCCGAGGACGTCTCCGTGGTCATGTGGCCGGCATGACTAGACGCCAAAGGCGCACGGAACACTGTTACCTTCCCACCGTAGTGGTCCCTATTTTTCTACTTGCATTTTTACGTGCTTTCGAACTGCTAGGTTGGCAGAAGCTTGGACGAGTAACAGGCGCTCACTCTGCTACGCGGCACTCAGGATTCGACCCGCCAAACTGCCGACCTTCTGATCGACAAGCTCAGCACCCTAACCCACTGAGCCACCGTGTCCCTTCTATAAAAATAATCCTAGCTAATTAGGAAAAACAAAATCAAAGTTGCATATATATATATTTTTAATTCCAAGCACAAAATCCGGAAGCAATGAGAACATTTCCAAATGTATTCGTTTGTGATCCAACTTTTCCCTGCTATTGTGACTAAAATGCATTGCAAAATTTGCTAATTTCCAACCATACTGCAGATTGATTCGTGCAGTGGTTAGAAATAGGCAGAAATAGTTTGGTGCAAATTTGCATTGGGAAAAAACCCCCAAACCCCATCATACCTGGCCAGAGTGAAAAAAGTCATCATGTACAGAGCATCCATGAAGGCCGAGGCTCCTTTCTTGCTTATGAGCAAGTCCGTCACTTGCCCAGTATAATATGGAATTGCCATCTCCCCTGAAAGACAGAGATTGAGAGAGATTGAGTGATTGTGTGTAGGTGTGTGTGTGAGAGAAAGAGAGAGAGGAGAGAAGAGACAGAGGAGAGGAGAGGAGAGAGAGAGAGAGAGAAAGAGAGAGAGAGAGAGAAAGAAGAGAGAAGAGAGAGAGAAGAGAGTAGCTAATTTTTTGTTGCCCAGGCCCAGAATGGACTTCTGGAAACGGCATCCAGACAGGGAACCAGCTGTTCACATATTTGAATCCCACCACTAAACACAGGAAGTCCTTGACTTATGACCGCAATGAAGCCCAACATTCCCATTGCAAGCGTCATAAATATGAGTCAGTTGCCAAGAATCGGAATTTTGATCACGTGACACTGGGGAACGGTGCAACGGTCATAAGTGTCCAAAATGGTAGTAAATCATTTTTTTTCAGTGCCGTTGTAACTTTGAGCGGTCACTAAATGAATTCTCATAAGCTGAGGACTACCGGTATTTGTAAAGGACCATGAAAGCTGCAGTTGGGTGAAGAAAGGAGAAGAGAATTGCAAGCAAGTACATTTTTCCTAGCAGGCCTTCTCATCAACATGAGCAGCCAAGTTAAATGTCTATGGTATATAGGGTGCCTGAGCAGGGGGTTGGACTAGATGACCTCCAAGGTCCCTTCCAACTTTTGTTGTTGTTGTTGTTGTTATATTATATTATTATTATTATTATTATTATTATTATTATTATTATTATCATCATCATCATCATCATCATCATCATCATCATCATCATCAAATCTGCCAGGTCATGGTTGTCCCAAAGGTGCTTTTTTCTTGTTTTTCCTTGATGATCTTTTGTTTGAAGACTTTTCGACATTTAGCTGTGCACTTTGGGACGAGTCTCCTTTGAACGGTGCAGGAATATGAATGGATTTCCAGAAAACACTGCAGACTACAGAAACCATTTGCGTTTCATTTTGAGATCCAGACAACACAGACGCATCCCCAACAGCCTGTGCCCAGTCTTCAAAAGGGAAGGGACCCAGGGCAGAAAACATCCTCCAGCCAAGAATATTTGTACTATTCAGGTGACCCTGAGAACATAGATAAACCTCCAAGTGGCCTCAATGGCTCTCTAAAAGAAGGCAAAAGACCGGCTGTCTGCAAGGAGTATAAATCCTTCCGTTTCCCACCATCCAGTCAAGAGCTGAAGAAGCTTCTTGGATGAGAAGCGAAATGTCTTCAAAGAAAAAAAACAAAAAAGTCCAGTTGCCTCCTGAAAAAAAGCACCTTTTTGGGAGCAGCCAAGTTATATATATTTTTTTTTAAAAAGGAAAAATTCTGTGGGCCTCTCACAGTTTCAGGCTTTCCTTTATTAAAGCAAGGGGTAATTTTTCAGAAACCTTGTCCCCGATTTAAGAGTCCTGTTCAATGTATTCCTTTATTTATTTAATGTATTCCTATTCCGCAGCAATCCAAAAGATTCTTGGTTCCCTTAAACAAAATAAACAACCCACACAGTATATATATAAAAAAACACAGCAATCCTGAATAAAGACAATATTAAGCAAAGACTAAGGAATGAATTGTGTGGGCGTCTGAAAACAACTACACTCTGGCTTTCGGTGTTGTGCAGTGGCAGGGTCAAAAGTAACAGGCTGCTTTAATTAATAGCAAAATTCTGCTGGCTTCATCCACATTATGAGTTTCAAAGCATTTTAAAAATACTTTTTGAAATGTGCACCAGGTAAGTAAATTCCTACCGTCTTGGTATGGATACTTGGAAATTTTTACTGCTATTTTTATTAATTTATTTTGCTCAAACTAAAATCACATTTCCTTTCTTTTTCCCAAGCAGAAATAAATCCAGGAAAAAATCCCATTTCCCCCCCCCCTACGGATGCTTTCAATTGTTACTTTGAAAGAATTTTTTTTTTAAAAAAAATTGGAGGCCCTATCTAGACATCCAAAATCACATTCCCAAAACTCCGGTTGTATTTATAAAAAGGAAATCAGAAATAGCTCAACTCTTGTGCAAACCGTTCAGGAGTAATGTGATATAGGAAAAATGCCTGCAATTAGAGGACATCTGTCAATTTTTGAATTGACAAATTCAGAGGAGGTGGGGGAGTGACAGAAAAATTAAAACAAAGATGCTGGGACGGCAGCTGAAAGAAAGCGGAGAAGAGAGAAGCTCTGAAGTAGGAAAGTTCCTGTAGGAAAGTTCTTTTGCTTTACAAAACCCTGATTATTCTTTACAAAGTCCTCGTTTTCCGCGAGAGCCATTTTAGCAAATTGCCTTTGCTGTTCCAAAGTTTCTGCCTCCGTTTCAACCATCCGTGCCTTGGAATGTGGAAACGAGGCCTGTCTGTGCAAGCATGCCACAGCTCTTTTCCTGAGCCTAATTTCGGTTGAGAATGAGGTCAGAAATAGCAAAGGGCACACAACACTGCAAGTCAACAGACAGCCGCCGTTAGAAGCGTCCTTGAATGATTTCTGCAATGTGTTAGAATTTTCCTGGAAACTTTGAACACCAGATTTTGTTATGAAGTGAGACAAAGAAAGCTTTGGTTATTTTAAAATTTTGAAGTATAAACATTAAAACTTAAATTTGAATATTGATTTGTTTGTAAAGGTTAAATGTAAAGCTAATTAAGATATACTTAAGCTAAAAATATATTGATAAACGTAATAAACATGTTTTTACTTAGCTGGCATAATAAAAACTGCATTAGCTTAAACACGAGATAATAGATATTAAGAGAAAAAGAGAGGAAGTATTTGACGCTGAAGCAAGAGAAAATTTGGTTACTAAATTCAAGATGTTTGGAAATTAATAGGAAATAAGAATGCTACATCGTATTATTAATTAGTTGATGTAAGATGGTGAGAAATATATGTTCAAATAGATATGTATTCTGAATATTAGACTGTGATGTATTGCGATAATGGGAGTTTTGGTTACTTAAAACCTGGAAACTACCGTATTTTCCGGCGTATAAGACAAAAAACCTTGAAAAACTTCTTAAAAGTAGGGGGTCGTCTTATACGCCGGAAAATACCGTAGAAATATTAAATGTTAAGTTAAATATTAATGGGAAATTAAAAACTGGGGAAAATAATTAGGACATTGATTGTCTATAAAGTGAATGTTAAAATAATAATTATTGATAAATGTAAGAATGTCATTTGTATCTAATTGAATTAATAAGAATGGTATTAGTTTAAATAGGAGACAGTAAATACAAAGGGGAAAAGAGAGGAAAAATGTAATGTAACAGCTTGAGATTTGCACTAAAGATACTTGCATGTCGTGGTATTATCGATTAACCCAGCCGCCATGCGGCTTTTCAAATACTTAAATGTAAAATTAGAAAACCAATAAAAGTTTTTTTTCTAAAAAAGAATTTTCGGTTTTGCTACGCCTAAAAAACACCATTTCCCCCATTCGACGCAACGAAAGCTGTCTTTTCAATACCACATTTCAAGTTTCTGCATACACAGGTGGTTCCTTGAATTGCAAGGGTTCATTTAGTGACCATTCAAATTTACAACAGCCCTAAAAAAAACCACCCTGACTTTCGAACCATTTTTCAGTTACAGCTTTTACAGCATCCCCAACGGTCCTGCTTGATCCCCTTTTGCAACTTTCTGACCAGCAAAGTGAATGGGGAAACCAGATTCACTTCAACAAAATCGGGTTTCTAACTTAACAACTGCAGCAATTCATGTAACAACTGTGCAAAAAATGTCGTAAAAGGAGGCAAAACTCACTTCACAAATGTCTCACTTAACAACAGAAACTTTGGACTCGATTGTGGTCGTAAGTCAAGGACTACCTTTAGGTGCAGGAATGCATGTAAAATGTGGTTTTAAAAAAATAAAAAAATGATCACACCATCGCGGCGTGTTTTTGTTCCAACGTGTAAAAAGAGAAAAACGATTTTCTATTATCTTTATCTTAACTTTGCCCGACTGTAGAAACCAGTTCTGCAGCCACAACTCTCTCTGGCTGTTTTTACTGGGTTTTGGATTAAAGTCCTCCATAAAATAAAAACGAAAAAACAGCTATGGATTCTGGGAACAGTTGCCTCCATAAGTTCGGAAATCCCCATGTAGGATAAGCAAAGAGGAGAGGAAGAATTAAATACTAAACTTACCGCTAAAATTGAGCCAGGAATTTGGGTCACAAGCTATGATTGTTAGATGGGTCTCGTGATGACCTCTCGTGATGATTTAGCCAATGTTAGTGCTTAGTCAATCTTTTGTGATGATTTATTAAGTGAATTATGTGGTTATTAAATGAACTGTGTGGTTGTATAAATCTAGCATAGATAATGGGAGTTTTTCCCCCAAAAAACATGTAGCAAATGGCAAACATGTGACTATGGGATGCTGCAACCAGTTGGACCCGTATTGCCCTGAAAATAAGTCCGGGTCTTATATTAATTTTTGCTCCAAAGGACGCATTAGGGCTTATTTCCTGGTTAAGGTTTATATTCAGGGAAATACGGTACTAAATGCATACATCTGGCTGACAATCTTAACCGGGGTTTATTTTTGGGGTGGGGCTTGTGTTACGAGCATCCTGAAAAAATCATGCTAGGGCTTATTTTCTGGTTGGGTCATTTTAAGAAGAGATTGGGCCACCATTTGTCTGAAATGGCACAGGGCATGGGTGTCAAACTCGCCGCATCATGTGATGTGTCGCGAAATATCGTTGAGGTTTTTTTTTTGCATTGTTGGAGCTGGGGTGGGCGTGGCCTATGTATGATGAAACCGGCCTGCGGGGCGGCAGTTTGACACCCCTGGTATAGGGTGTCCTGCTTAAGCAGGGGTTTGGACTAGATACGGTGCCCCCCCTAACCTTTTGGGCAGCAGCAACCTGTTGGTGGAAAGAGGTTTTCCTGCAGACCAGGAAGGAGCGTGGTTTTGTGTGCTGCTTGCATCCTGCTCATGGGGCTTCACTTGTTTGTGTGGACCAGTTTCTGGAATCCCGTAGCCCGGTACTGGTGCATGAACCTGGGGTTGGGGATGCCTGGATTAGAAGATGTCCAAGGTCTCTTCCAACTCTGTTATTGTCTAGTTGTTAAGCAAAACCTAAAAGTAACATTGCATTGTCACAACGGAAGTAGGTGCATGATGACATCACCTCCATGAGTGAAATGGGTGGGGCTTGGGCTGCAATGAAGCATCAATGTTTTTCTCATTTCGATGAGATATTTCTGCCGAGAACCAGGGCGATAATTTTTGTACGCTAGCTACTTCCGAGTGGGACTGTAGAATTTTGCTGTTTCTTTTCTCTCCCAAATCCCACCTCTAAATGTTATTTACTTAT
The DNA here is from genome assembly GCF_964194415.1 of Vipera berus. NCBI lineage: Eukaryota > Metazoa > Chordata > Lepidosauria > Squamata > Viperidae > Vipera > Vipera berus. Next base: position 283,774,682 of record NC_138203.1, on the reverse strand, counting down.
TTATGAAGCCATGTTTATCTGGCTGCTCAGGTCCCTAGGCCGGGGGTCCCCAACCCCCAGTCCGTGGACTGGTACTGGGCCGCGGCATGCCTGAAAGTGGGCCGACACAAACAATCAAAGCCCCATCCGCAGGATGCAGGCAGCACACGAAATCACACCCCCTCCGGTCCATGGACAAATCTCTCTCCACGTAACTGGTCCCTGGTGTCCAAAAGGATGGGGACCTCTGCCCTACGCAATCAAGATAAAAACGAAAGAAATTCAAAATCCATTATAGTACAGGAGAAAAAAAAATCAAGACAAGGGCCTAAAAAGCCACAATAACAATAGGACACCTCTACCTTCACCTCAGGCTCCATTAACTCTCTGCCCCCCCCCCTTTTTTTTTTGAAAGAAGCCATTTCAATTTTGGACATTCTTAAATATCAACAGAAGGAGCTTTTTAGATTGCTCGGTTACAACAGAACGGTTTAAAAGATGGAAAATTCAAGTTGAACACCTTCATAATTGGATAGAACCCCTTGGGGAGTTGCCTAGAGGCTCAGAGGAGGATTTGGAGAGTTTTAAATAGATGAAGCACTAACATTGGCTAAATGTTAAAATGAGGGTTTTATCCTGGGGGCAAAGATATTTACTGTGAATGTGCCCCTTATTAAAACAACTATCTTATCTTGTAGAGTGGCCCCCCCGGGACCGACATGCACACTGAAAGAAGACTTGCTGGTTGGAAATCTCCCTGGGATCAATGTACGGAACCTTGGCTCTTTTATGATTTGTGGACTTCAATTCCCAGAATTCCTTGTGGACTTCATTTCCCAGCATGGCTGGCTCAGGAATTCTGGGAGTTGAAGTCCACAAGTCAGAAAAGAGTCAAGCTCTACCCCTGGGCTAGAGCTATATCAGGGGTAGGCAACCTTGGCTCTTTTATGTCTCGTAGACTTCAACTCCCAGAATTCCTGAGCCAGCATGGCTCAGCATGGAAACCTCTCCCTTTCTCCTCAGCATGGCTGGCTCAGGAATTCTGGGAGTTGAAGTCCATGAGTCATAAGAGAGCCAAGGTTGCCTGCCCCTGAGCTATATCAATCTATGTTGTTATTAAGTTGAAAAAATCTTTTTTAAATTTAAATTAATAATTTCCCCCTTTCTAGTTCCTGCATGTCTGACACAGGATGAGATGAGAAACAGAAAAAAGGCATCTATGTGTATTAGGACACCTGCTTCTTTATTTTTTATTTTTTTGAAAAACAAAATATAACTCTCCCAAATGCAGCCATATAACAGAAGACTGGTTGGAATCAATTTAGAGTAGAATTTTTGGGTTGGTTCTGTGTGTGTGTGTGTGTGTGTGTGTGTGTGTGTGAATGACTGCATTGGGATGTCTTTGTTTTTTCCCCCCATTAGAATTTTAAGTAGATATTTAATGCAAGCAGAGTCAAAAAAGACCACAACACTAACTCTTTTTCATAGATGCTCTTCATGCAATTAAAAAATGGAGAGGGCAGGACTCTGATCATATATTGCTTGCCGCCATTTTGACTTTTTTTTTTTTACTCTCCCTGCAACAAATCCTTAACACAGGTAGTCCTAGTTTTACAGGCACAACAGGGACCAGAATTTCCATTTCTAAGCAAGGTGTGGTTAAATGAGTCACTCACGCCATATTTTACCGGCCTGGTTGTTAAGCAAATCACTGCATTTGTTAAATGAATCGCAGTGCTTAAATGCATCCTGTTTCTGCTGCTGACTTTGCTTTTTCCGAAGCTGGCTGGGAAGGTAATATAATGATGATCAAATGACCCCAGGATGCTGCAGTCACTGTTAATACAGGCTGAATCAGAATCAGAATCAGCATAGAGCTGGAAGGGAGCTTGGAGGTCTTCTAGTCCAGCCCGCTGCTCAAATAGGAGACCCTATAGCAGACATGTCAAACACAAGGCCCGCAAAGTGGTTTCATGCGGCCTGCAAAGCCATCCTGGAAACAGTGAGGGAACGGCCCCCACTGCCTTGGCCCTGGCCTAGAGACCCTCCTTCTGCCAGAGACCCTCAGATCTGTCCCACTCCTGCCCAGGGCCCTATAGGCACCCTTGATGTGAACGATGTAGAGCTGGCCATGCCCACCCAGTAGGCCATACGCACTCTAGCCATGCCCACCCAGTAGGCCACACCCTCCCAGGCCACACCCACACGGCCCCCTGAGGGCAAGCCCAATGCTGATGCGGCCCTCAATGAAATTGAGTTTGACACCCCTGCCCTATAGTACCAAGGGTAGGCAAACTTGGCTCTTTTACGACTTGTGGACTTCAACTCCCAGAATTCCTGAGTCAGCACGGCTGGTTCAGGAATTCTGGGTATTGAAGTCCACAAGTCCTAAAAGAGCCAAGGTTGCCTACCCCTGCTCTGTACCACTTCAGACAAGTGGCTGCCAGGTCTCTTCTTAGAAACTTCTAGCGATGAAGCACCCACAACGTCTGGTTGACAGGCACCCAGATTTTGACTTAGGGTTGTTGCGACGGTCGGAAGTGCGAGGACCGGCTGCTAAAGTCACTTTTTTTCAGTGCTATTTGCAACTTCAAATGTTCGCCAAATGAAGAACTGTAATTCGAGGACTATCGACATAAGGCCTTGTCGAAACTCTCTGTCGATTGTGAAGGTGAGGGTAAGGATCACATCTGCCCCCTCCAAAGGTCCACTTACCCATGCAGGAGATCACCATAAGCACCATCATGGCCACAAACCACAGCGCCTCTGGCCTCAGGCAGGCGATGAGGCGCCCAAAGGAGGCCGAGGTCCTCTGTTCTGTTCCTCTGGGCCCCCAAGGGAAGAGGAGCAGCATCACCAACCCCAACACCAGGTAGTTGAGGGCAAGGATGTCGCTCCTGCCCCAGCAGTAGGCCAGCTCCAGGGCGCCCCCTTCCGGCTGGTAGAGGTACTGCAGGCTGACGTAGCCGGGCATCTGGAAGGAGAGGACCAAGGCGCCTTGCAGCAACAGCTTCCAGGGAAGCTTGGCCTCTCCGGAGCGGGCGAGGGTGCCCCCTGCGAGGGCAAGCGACACGCAGCGCCCCACGGCGAGGGCCCATAAGAAAGCCAGAGGGTTCCCCGAAGGCGAGGGCCTCCACCTCCAAGCCGAGTGGAGGGCCAGGAAATCCAGCAGCATCCCTAGGGCGACCCAGGACCACAAGGCCGGCTTCATCGCGCCGGTTCTTAGACGGGCAAAAACGGAGCTTGCCGCAAATTCGCTCGAGCAGCGCCTCGGGTGCTGGAAGAAGCCCTGGCGAGAAAGGGAAGGAAAGAAAACAAATGAGAGCAACGGAGAGAGAGGAGCGAAGCGGAAAGAAGGAGTGGGGGGCCCCCGGCTTTGCTAAGGACCGACTTACGGGCCGTTTGGAAGCGCTTCTCGCGGAGTCCAGCCGCCGCCGCCCGGCGCTTCCCGGTTTGCTGAGCTGCCTGTGGAGAAAGCGCGAGTGACTCGAGAAAAGGATATAAGAGAGCTCCTCCGCGGACGGCAGCCGCCTCAAACTGAACCGACTTACGGGCCGTTTGGAAGCGCTTCTCGCGGAGTCCAGCCGCCGCCGCCGCCGCCCGGCGCTTCCCGGTTTGCAGAGCTGCCTGTGGAGAAAGCGCGAGTGACTCGAGAAACGGATATAAGAGAGCTCCTCCGCGCACGGCAGCCGCGTCAAACTGAACGGAGGGGGCGGGCGGCCGGTGGCCGAAAGGCGACCCTTGGCGTATCTCCCGGACGGCTCTGGAAACCACCCCGGCCGCGGCGCTTCGCTTAGAAGCAGCTGCTTTCTCGGAAGCCGAAAGTGAAAGTAAAAAAATCGGAGAAAACAAAGCCAGACATCCGCGGGCGGAGAGAGGCGGTGAGGAGAACGGGGGAGATGTTAGGGGATTTCCAGAGAAGGCTGGCTCCAGGCAGGCCGGTTGCTCCACAGGTGTAGCTTCGTCCCACTAAAAATAGGTTAGGCAAAGAGTAAAAGCGATGCAGGAATGCGGTCGAGGAAAAATGGGGAGGGGAGGGGTGGGAGAGGGAGAGGATGCTGCCGCTCAGTGTTTCTCAAACTTGACACGCAACTTCCTCTCCCAGCCCTGGCCTTTTCGTGCAGAGCTTGAGCCCCGCGGTGTCTTGTTCCGCGCATACACACGTGCCCACGCGTATCAGATCTTGGCCCGCTATCCGCGCCCTCTTACTTGGAAGCGCGCTGGCCGCCGTCCCGGTTCCTCCCAACTTTCCGGGTCGAGTCCTCGGTAAGGGATTTGTGTGCCCTCTGTAGCAGTTCAGAGACACTCTTGCCTTCCTGCATCGACAGAAGAGTTAGACGGGATGTCTTTAAAAACAAAAGCTAACCAGCACGTTGGCTTCGAAGAAGAAAAAGCCTCCGTTGAAAAAAGGCGAAGTTTCGAAAGGCGAGGCCGCCATTTTGACTCTTTTGACCGCCCCTCAAGGACATCCCCGCCCCCGCCACAGTTCCCAGTTACACGGGATCTTTGTTAGGATCCAAAGAAGTGACGAGAACCAGTTTGTAGTGGTTAAGGCACCTGATAGGAAGTGGGGTCTCTGAAGTCTAATCCAGCCTTAGGGAGGAAGCCAGCTATGCGATCTTGGGCCAGTCACTCTCTCTCAGCCCTAGGAAGGAGGCAATGGCAAACCCCTTCTGGAAAACTGCAAGGACTAGGCTTCCTAGTCCTCAGGAATTAACACTTTTCGAAGGCAAAAAAACCCAAAAACCTGCAAGAAAAGAGGGAGCTACCCTTATGCAAAGAAAGGAGGAAAGATGAGGAAAAATGTAATGTGGAGAAATGTAGCCAGGAGGGTGTCAAATTTGCAATGTTACGTGACGTGACGCGATGTATCGTGACTTTTTTTCTATTGCCGGCAATGGGGTGGGCGCGGTTTTGCTATGATGCATCCGGCCCGCAGTTTGACACCCCTGCCCAAGAAGGAGGCCAAATCCGAATGAGCTTCTGCCAAGTGAGCAAGAATTACATCACGGTCTCATTCACACAACAAGTCGGATAAAGATCATTAATGTTGTGGTTGTGTGTCCACAAACCAGCAAAAAGTATGGTGCTGTACTGAGGTTCATCCTTTGGGGGGGGGGGGCTCAGTGTATTCAAACTCTCGTTTTAACAAAGTGTTAAATCGCCAATCGGGTACACGGGTTGTGCGAACGCGGCCGATGCTGATTGCTGGCTCGCATCCTTGGCAATCGGGATCCCAGAAACTGCACGCCCGACATGGGGGTGATGCTGATCATCCAATATCAGTACAGGTAGTCCTCGACTCATGGCCAAAATTGAGCCCAGAATTCATGTTGCTAAGTGAGACATTGAAGCGAGCTTTGCCCCATTTTACGACCTTTCTTATGAATCACTGCAGTTGTTAGTCACCCGGTTGTTAAGGGAATCTGGCTTTCCCCCCTTGACTTTGCTCGTCAGAAGGTGGCAAAAGACGATCCCATGATCCCGGGAAACTGCGACCGTCATAAATGTGAACCAGTGGCCAAGCCTCCAAATTTTGAACATGGGGATGCCGCAACGTAACTGTGAGAAAAGGGTGCATAAGTCGCTTTTTTCAGTGCCCTTGTAACTTTGAACGGTCACTAAACGAACCGTTGTAAGTCGAGGAATACCTGTACCCTTGTGCAGGAAGCAAGACGTGTAGTCAGGGCTTTTTTTCTCATAGAACGCTCAGAACGGAGTTCCAACACCTTTTTTGGATGGAACCTTGTAGGGTAGGCAAGGCGGGTTTGTATGATATGTGTGAGTTCCAGCACCTTTTTCTTTTACAAAAAAAACACTGCGTGTAGTATTTCCTAGTGGTTGGAAAGCACTCCCTAGCTCATGCTCCTTTCCTGCGTCTGAAAGGCCGCCTTGGCAAGGAACCAGCTTCCAACGCCGATCCTGGCCAGAAGCGGATTCCCGCGCGTGGGGAAGCCGCGTGGGGAAGCGACGCCGAGCCCTCTTCCCTCGGGCTAATTGGCTAGGGATAATAGTGGCTGTAGTCCAAGTCCCTCTCTGCGGACATCGTCCCGGGGCTTCTTCCTGGACTGATTGACAGGTCGGGGCGCCCTCTGGTGTCCGCGGGAGGCCCTGCGCCCGGAGAATCTCCGCTATCACTTTCGATCTCGGGGCCGGGATTTTCGCGGAAGCGCTTCGTGGACAGGAGCCGCTATGGACCACCGCGGGGTAACCAAGATCAGCACCGGGGTGAGTGGCTCTGCAGAGGGGGAGGGGAGGGGTTCAGCCTCAAGTACTCCCCCCCCCAAAAAAAACACGTTGCAACGGGAGGAGGAGGAGGAGGAGGTGGGGCGTCGGAGAGGAAGGGGCTCGCCGGCCAAAGAAGGAAGTTGCGTCGGGGAGACGGTTTGAATTCAAGAGACCTGAAAGGCTGGCTTTCTACTTGCAAGGAGGAATCTGGCCTGAAAGCAAACCTTGGCTGGGCCATCGCCCGCCAGTCACAGCTGCTCCCGATTTTTGTGCACTGGTTACAGCAACACCTTGGTGGGCAAGCTGAGAAAGACAGAGGCAGAGAGAGAAAAAGAGAGGGGTAGGTAGATGAGAGAGATGATAGAGTGATAGATAGCCTTAAGATAGATAGATAGATAGATAGATAGATAGATAGATAGATAGATAGATGATAGATAGATAGATAGATAGATAGATAGATAGATAGATAGATAGATAGATAGATAGATAGACAGACAGACAGACAGACAGACACAGATGCTAGATATAGATCAATAGATAGGTGGATGGATGGATGGATAGATATAAATTACATCTGCCTGCCTGCCTGCCTGCCTGCCTACCCATCCATCCATCCATCCATCCATCCATCCATCCATCCATCCATCCATCCATCCATCCATCCATCCATCCATCTATCTATCTATCTATCTATCTATCTATCTATCTATCTATCTATCTATCTATCTATCTATCTATCTATCTATCTATCTATCTTATCCAAAATAGTCAACCCCACTCGCTCTGGAAGCACAAAGCTCCAGGTGTCACACAAAATCTGGCATTATCCGATAGATAGATAGATAGATAGATAGATCGATAGATAGATAGATAGATAGATAGATAGATAGATAGATAGATAGATAGATAGATAAATAGATAAATAGATAAATAGATAGATAGATAGATAAATAGATAGATATAGACAGACAGACAGACAGAAAGACAGATATAGATAGATAGATAGATAGATAGATAGATAGATAGACAGAAAGACAGATATAGATAGATGATAGATAGATAGATAGATAGATAGATAGATAGATAGATAGATAGATAGATAGATAGATAGATAGATAGATAGATAACAGACAGACAGACAGGCAGGCAGATAGACTTTATTGTCACTTTAGATGTACACTATTCGGCATACATTAAAATGAAATGGGAGACCATCAGGAAATCCCAGACTGAGGCATTGAAAAAAGAAAAAAAGCAGTTTCTTTCTGCTTCTGCCCCAAAAAGAGGACTGACATGTCCGTGAAGTAACCAGGAGACTCCATTTGCTGATGGAGAAACTGAGGCTGGAAGACGGGCAGCCCACCCTTGCCGTGTTTGTCCATCCCCCCCCCCCCGAGGCCTTCTAATGGGAAGGAGCAAGACTCCCTCACTAAAGATGTCACACCCAGTTACAAATCAGCACCATCTGGGCAGAACTGAATTTGGCCCTCCAGGGAGAACAGTCAGATTGAGAAACACCGATCTAAACATACCAGTGCTTTAAGCGTGTTAAGTGTAAATTATGCAAATAAAACAATACAGGTAATCCTCGGCTTAACAAACCGCTCGTTTAGTGACCGTTCAAAGTTGGAACGGCACGGATAACAGTGACTTACAGCCAGCTTTCACACTTAACGACCGTTGCAGCACCCCCAGGGTCACATGATCAAAATTCAGCCGCTTGGAAACTGACTTGTATTTGTGACGGTCGCAGTGTCCCTGGGTCACGCGATCCCCTTTTGCGACCTTCTGACCAGCAATGTGGATGGGGAAGCCAGATTCGCTGAACAAACCGTGTGACTCATTTAACAACTAACAACGATTCACTTAACAACCATGGCAATTGTGGTCGTAAGTTTGAGGACTACCTATATTGTGTTTATTTAAGATATCTCCTCAGCGCTGGTGGCCGGTTAGGTCCATCTTTCTGCCTTGGTTGAGCTCCATTTCTGCAGGGTCAAAATGTTCTCAATCCATTCCCCTCACAACAATCCTATAAGGTAGGCCAGCTGGTTGACAGCAGCTGAAACCTGAAGAAAATAGACAAGGAGCAGTTGGCCGGGACTTTGAGGACTACCTGTATCAAAATTTGCCTTTGTGATGGTGGACAGTGAGCAGGCTGCTAATATTTGATATCCTTGCTGGGAGGGAGTTCCCTGTATGCGTATGTGTGGGGGGTGATTCTTGCCTGGGTGTGTGTGATTCTGTTTGCGTAATTTGTTTCCGTGTAGGATCCCCATAACTAGGTATGGAAGATGTAGTTTTGAATACAATAGATCAGAGGCCCGCAAAGGGAGGCAGGCACCACTACGTGCGTCTGCGCAAATGGGCTGTGCCCGTGCATGCGCAAAAATGAGCCCCGTGTGTGTGTGCACAAATGGGGCACACATGAATGCATGCACGCACACAAATGGCTGCGTGCGAGCGCATGGGCACATGCAAACAGCCGCACGTGAGCGCATGCGCCCATGCAAATGGGGCGCGGGCGTGAGTGCTGCAAATGGGGCAGGGCTAGCACCGGTGGGATGCTCAGGGTGGCACTAGCACCAGTGGGATGCTCGGGGTAGCGCTAGCGCAAGTGTGTGGGGGATGAGTGCACACATCCCTTCATGTGGCTCAGTTGCCAAGCAGCCACGGCCTGGTAGTGGGCTGTGGCCCACAAGTTGGGGACCCCTGCAGTAGATCTAAGCCTCTTCCTTTGGGGTCCTCTCCTGCTTCTTTGCTCAGCATGAAGCTCTTATTGGGGATTCCACTTCCATGAAAGCCTGGAAAAAAGAGTAGGGGAGATGCTGAAGGAGGGGAGGAAGCACCACCCAGAAATGCATGCAATTCTCCTGTCACTCAAACGCTCTGCCCTGGTTATCACAAGCGGCTCTCTGCAAGGACAGGTTGCCCTCGACTTAACTACACTTCATTTAGTGACCATTCAAAGTTACGACAGCACTGGAGAAAAAAGAAATGACACGACAATTTTTCAAACATACGACCGCTGCAGCATTCCCCACCATCTCATGATCAAAATTCAGACGCTCGGCAACTGACTCACGTTTATGACGGCTGCAGTGTCCCGGGATCATGTAATCCCCTTTTGTGACCTTCTGACCCGCCAAGTCAATGGGGAAATTGGACTTAACAGCCATGTCACTAACTTAACAACTGCAAAGATTCATTTAACTGGGGCAAAATTCACTTCATAAATATCTCACTAAATTTGGGACTCAATTGTGGTCAAGGACTGCCTGTGCTAACTTAACAACTGCAGTAATTCGCTTAGCAATTGGGACATTAGACCTAAAAGGGAAAAGAAAATTAATTATTATGAAGATGTTTGATTTATTGATTAACCCAGGTATTATATATATATAATGGTTTTGATTTATTAAAGGGGGCATTGTATTATTAAGTAGATGGTTTAATATGGCGGGAAATAGATAAATTTTAGGAAACAGAACAAGATTACATTCAAATAGATAAAATGTGTATCCTGGATATTATATTTTGTTATGAAGTAAGACAAGGGAAATCTTGCTTACCCAAACCCTGGAAATTATAAATATCAAAAGTTAAATTGGAATATTGATGAGGAATCAAAAATTGGGTAAAAATTAATGACAGGATATGGATTGTTTATGAAGATTGAACCTAATTAAGATACATATAAGCCAAAAAATTATTGATGAATGTAATAATGATGTTTTTATTGAGTTGACACAATTAGAGCTGAACACGAGCTTGAATACGAGACAGTAAATCTTAAGGGAAAAAGAGAACAAATACCTGATGTTGTAACCTGAGATTTGCACTAAAGGTTTTGTCTGATTAACCCAGTCACCACGTTGCATTTTTAAATAAGGTTTATTTGAAGGTAAAGGTTCCTCCACACATGTGTGCTAGTCGTTTCCAACTCTAGGGGCTGGTGCTCATCTCCGTTTCAAAGCTGAAGAGCCAGTGTTTGTCTGAGGATGTCTCCGTGGTCATGTGGCCGGCATGACTAGATGCCAAAGGCGCTCGGAACGCTGTTACTTTCCCACCGTAGTGATCCCTATTTTTCTACTTGCATTTTTATGTGCTTTAGAACTGCTAGGTTAGCAGAAGCTGGGACGAGTAACAGGTGCTCACTCTGCTACACGGCACTCGGGATTCGACCCGCCAAACTGCCGACCTTCTGATCGACAAGCTCAGCGTCCTAACCCACTGAGCGTTTTTAAACACTCAAATGTAAAATTGGAAAATTAATAAAATATTTTTAAAAAACAAACAATTGGGGCATGGGAGGTGGTAAAATGAGGCAAAACTCGCTGAACAACTGTCTCACTTAGCAAGGGAAATTTTGGGGGTCAGTTACGGTCATTAGCCGAGGACTGGTATTACTGCTGGTTTTTTCTCTATGAACAGTTTCAGCGGGTGGATGTGTTGGCCATAAGGAAGCTGGCGTCCTCCAATCCAGCTGCAAAGTCACCGATAACGCTGATCTTTGGACCTTCTTCCACCAGCCTGGCATGGGGAAGGCTCTTCCTTCCTTGCACACTGTAAAACTTCCTGCAAAGCCCCAACAGGCACGGAGAGACTTTTGCTGTGCTGCATGCCAAGCTTGGCACAGGGAAGGGCCTCGGGGCTCTCTGCCAGCCCAAATTCCCCTTAGCTGGAAAAATGACTCACGTTCAGCAGTTGGATTTCCCAGCTCCGATTAGATAGCAAGGCAGGTGTCAACGCTGCTAACATCGGATGCTTTTGCATTGACAACAGATGGAAATGTAGCCATCTTTTTACCTTTTGCTTTTAGAGTTAGATGATGCTGGGAGTGGGGGATGTGAATGAGAATCCAGCTAGGCATAACAACACTAAAATGTAGCGTGAGAATCAAGGTTATTGTAACCAGAGCTGATAAGGAGTTGGCAGGCTGGAGAGCTGGAGAGGAAGCCCGTGCTTCAAGCAAATTGGGGAATGTGATTTAGGACTGTTAATTGGAGGAGGGAATTGTGCTTTGATACTATGTGCTCAGGGGAGGGGAATTCAGTTTTTGGCTTTGATTATGCAGTGCCAATATTACGGTACTCAAAATAAAGATTCTTTTAAGGTAAACAATGCCTCAAAGTTCTTTTGAAGAGTTTCATCTGTCGGAACCATGACAGCAGGAGACACACCTTTGCCTGGATATTTGGCTTGGTTTTGTTTTCAGGCTGCTGGCAGCTACACACAACCGAGTGGCAATCAACTGCACAGATCTTTTCAATGGAGTTTTCGATTGATTAAACTAAACTCCCTTTTGTAGTCCTGTAATCTCTTAATTCGGGTTAGAGTTGGGGGCAACTGGATGGAGCTGAGCGTTTGCTGGTCGGACGCCCTTCCTGACACCACGCCGAGTTCACAGCAGGCGTTTTCAATTGATTATGTTCCAGTAAGTTTATTCTCCAAAGCACCAAATGGCAGGACAAGGAACAAGGGACAGAAACTAACCAAGGAGAGAAGCAACCTGGAATTAAGGAGAAACCTCCTAACAGTGAGGACAATCAACCAGTGGAACAGCTTGCCTTCAGACCTTGCGGGTGTTTCATCACTGGAGGTTTTAAAGAAGAGGCTGGACAGCCACTTGTCTGAAATGGTATATAGGGTCTCCTGCTTGAGCAGGGAGCTGGACTAGAAGACCTCCAGGGTCCCTTCTAGCTCTAATTTGATTCTGATTCGAGTCATTTTCGTCTCCTAGTGACGGCCCGGTTTTCTCCAGGATCCTTTAACACAGGCATTAAATTTGACCCCACTACCCTGCACCCATTAGCAATCCACCTGTACATTTTGCACCTGTTAAATGTCAAGGCTTGCCTCACTTGGGGCCTGATGCAGGGGTTGAGATTTAACCAGCCCAGGAAAGGAGGTGTCTGGGACATCAGCCTCATGAAGCCCAGGGGAATGCAGACACAGCTGCCCGCCTGACCTCTGTGACAGCTGAGCATGGAGGCATGTCCCAGGCTCTTTTTCACCCTGTCATGCAGCTGCAGCCTCTCTAGGATGCTGTTGGCTTCCCATGCCAGGACACAACATCAAGATAACGCAACTGGAGTCTCTGTTTCTTTGTTTATAACGGTGGGTAGCCCACAACCAGCCTGGTATTATTGCATGCTAACTTCCATTATCATTCATTCATTCATAAAATTTATTAGCCGCCCATCCTACAGCATGGTAACGCTGAGAGGCTTACAATGTTAAAAGACAGAACTGTATAAAACCTCATAATCCTTCATCACTGGTCATTATACCTCCCATTTTTCTCTGGCTGTGGCTGATGGAACTCAACCATATCTGTGCAATCATCAGTTGTCTCTCCGGCTTGGGGACGAAAGACCAAGTAGGAACCAAGTGCGTGCGAGGTCTTGCTTGGACGACACAAGAAGTTTGACACAGGCTGCACCAGATGCTGGGAAAACAAGAGAGAACTTTTCCCTGGTGGGGTAAGGTGTCTCTCATCCACTCCCCTCTTGAAGAAAGTAAAGAGATGATGAAGAGAGGGAAGAATAGTTCCCAAGTCAGCAAAAAAGGAAACAAAAGACGTCCATTTCTCATAGAATAGAATAGAAGGGAATGGAATAGAATAGAATAGAATAGAATAGAATAGAATAGAATAGAATAGAATAGAATAGAATAGAATAGAATAGAATAGAATAGAATAGAATAGAATAGAAAATAGAATAGAAAATAGAATAGAAAATAGAATAGAAAATAGAATAGAATAGAATAGAATAGGAAATAGAATAGAATAGAATAGAATAGAATAGAATAGAAAATAGAATAGAAAATAGAATAGAAAATAGAATAGAATAGAATAGAATAGAATAGAAAATAGAATAGAAAATAGAATAGAATAGGAAATAGAATAGAATAGAATAGAATAGAATAGAATAGAATAGAATAGAAAATAGAATAGAAAATAGAATAGAATAGAATAGAATAGGAAATAGAATAGAATAGAATAGAATAGAATAGAATAGAATAGAATAGAATAGAATAGGAAATAGAATAGAATAGAATAGAATAGAATAGAATAGAATAGAATAGAATAGAAAATAGAATAGAAAATAGAATAGAAAGTAGAATAGAAAATAGAATAGAAAATAGAATAGAATAGGAAATAGAATAGAATAGAATAGAATAGAATAGAATAGAATAGAATAGAATAGAATAGAATAGAATAGAAAATAGAATAGAAAATAGAATAGAAAATAGAATAGAATAGAATAGAATAGGAAATAGAATAGAATAGAATAGAATAGAATAGAATAGGAAATAGAATAGAATAGAATAGAATAGAATAGAATAGAATAGAATAGAATAGAAAATAGAATAGAAAATAGAATAGAAAATAGAATAGAAAATAGAATAGAATAGAATAGGAAATAGAATAGAATAGAATAGAATAGGAAATAGAATAGAATAGAATAGAATAGAATAGAATAGAATAGAATAGAATAGAATAGAAAATAGAATAGAAAATAGAATAGAAAATAGAATAGAATAGAATAGAATAGAATAGGAAATAGAATAGAATAGAATAGAATAGGAAATAGAATAGAATAGAATAGAATAGAATAGAATAGAATAGAATAGAATAGAATGATAGAATAGAATGATAGAATAGAAATAGAATAGAATAGAACAGAACAGAACAGAAAACAGAATAGAATAGAAAATAGAATAGGAAATAGAATGGAATAGAATAGAATAGGAAATAGAACAGAATAGAATAGAATAGTTGGAAGGCATCTTGGAGGTCATCTAGTCCAACCCCCTGCTCAGGCAGGAAACCTTATACCATTTCAGGCAAATGGCTGTCCAGTCTCTTCTTAAAAACCTCCAGTGTTGGAGCATTCACCACCTCTGGAGGCAGGTTGTTCCACTGGTTAATTGTTCTAACTGTCAGGAAGTTTCTCCTTAGTTCTAGGTTGCTTCTCTCCTTGACTAGTTTCCATCCATTGCTTCTTGTCCTGCTTTCAGGTGCTTTGGAGAATAGCTTGGCTCCCTCTTCTTTGTGGCAGCCCCTGAGATACTGGAACACTGCTATCATGTCACCCCTCACCCTTCTCTTCATTAAACTACGCATACCCAATTCCAGCAACCGTTCTTCATATGTTTTACCCTCCAGTCCCCTGATCATCTTTGTTGCTCTGCACTAGGAACTGCCTCGTAGTGCTGATATTTCTCTTCCGTTCTACAAATAACACTTGTTCTCTTCTCCTCTACAGACCACCATCATGGCTGTGGAGTTTGATGGTGGGGTCGTCCTGGGCTCTGACTCCCGGGTTTCTGCAGGGTAAGGTCTGCAGGAATGTGTGTCTGAATGAAAGTGAGGAAAGGTCTAATGTCTTTCATTGCCCAGAAGGATAGGTCAACTCTTGGAATTATTCTTTGAGATAATCAAGAGGTCCTTTGCTCTTGCCTTATTCCAGGGTGTTTTTTCAACCACGCAGCCTAATCCTCCTCCATGGGATTTCCTAGTGGTCCCCCATCCAAGTATTAAGCAAAATCTTTCCAGATCAGCCAAAGTTGGCTTGGTGCTACCATGTGATGAAACTAGGTGAGATTTAAGGAAGCATCTTAAAGCAGGGGTCTTCAAACCTGGCCCTTTTATGACTTCTGGACTTCAACTCCCAGAATTCCTCAGCCAGGCATGGTGGTTGAGGAATTCTGGGAGTTGAAGTCCACAAGTCATAAAGGGCCAAGTTTGAAGACCCCTGAACTTAAACCGTATTCCCCGTGTGCTGGTTGGGAGAATTCTGGGAGTTGAATTCCGCAAGTCTTCAGGTTGTCAGGTTTGATTTAACCAAAGAGAAATGAAGTGCCCACGCAGGTCAGGTGATCTTGCTGGCATGTGAATTTTATGCGCAGCTGTTGCCACGGAAGGGGAGAAACCTGCTTTGCAAAGGAGGGGGAGGCAGGAAGAAGCCTTTTTAGGCTGACCAGCCCAGACTTGCTGGCTGCGTGAAGTATGGGAAGTGCACCACGGCAGAAGTGTGGTAAAATGAGCGTGTCAAGGACCTTGTTCTCCCTTTGTCTCTTACGATTTACATTAATTGTTTTATTTAGTATCCTACTATGATTTAGCTTGATTGCTTATTTAGTATCCTATGACTATCACTGTGTTGTATCTTATGATTTCTGATGAATGTGTTTTTATGATGATTATGATCATGATTTATCACTTGCTGCTTGTATGTACACCGAGAGCTTATGCACCGGAGACAAATTCCTTGTTTGTCCAATCACAGTTCACCAATAAAGAATTCTGTTCTGTTCTGTTCCGTTAGGTTCAATTTGATTCGATTCCATTTGATTGTATTCAATTCGATTCAATTCGATTCTATATTCTATATTCTATATTCTATATTCTATATTCTATATTCTATATTCTATATTCTATATTCTATATTCTATATTCTATATTCTATATTCTCTCTTCTCTTCTCTTCTCTTCTCTTCTCTTCTCTTCTCTTCTCTTCTCTTCTCTTCTCTTCTCTTCTCTTCTCTTCCCTTCCCTTCCCTTCCCTTCCCTTCCCTTCCCTTCCATTCCATTCTGTCCCGACTGCTTTCAACATCTTGTCTTCCTCTTTCCAGGGATTCGGTGGTCAATTGCTTCTTCAACAAGCTAGAGCCCCTGCATGACCGGATTTACTGCGCGCTCTCCGGCTCCGCAGCTGATGCTCAGGCCATAGCTGATCTGATCAATTACCAGCTGGAGCTCCACAGGTGAGGAAGTCTAAGGAGCTGCTCAACGGAGCCCACCAGGGTCGTCCTCCTTCATGGAAACCCAACCTCAGAGTATCCAGCTCTGCCCATCTTCTGATCCTTGAAAGGAAAGCACATTCAAGGGGCACCAACTGGCAGGTCGCAGATCCTGTAGGGGCCTAGAGGGGAGGGGTTGATACAAAATGAGAAGGAGGAAGATATATCAGCAGAGCACAAAGGAGGATCTTCTAGATCAAGGATCTTCAAGTTTGGCAACTTTAAGACTGGTGGACTTCAACTCCCAGAATTCCTCAGCCAGCCAGGACTGGCTGAGGAATTCTGGGAGCTGAAGTCCAGAAGCCTTAAAGATGCCAAGTTTGAAGACCCTTGATCAAGATAGCGCAAGCGTGATGCACTTCTGATCAGTGGTGATCAGGGTTGAACAGGCAAAGAGAGGGGGAGAGTGGAAATTAGCCATCAAGGCTGTCATTGGACAATATATTCCTCACCTTCATGAGGTGAGGTCTGTAGGGGTGGGGTCAAAAAAGTCAAGATGGTGTCCCAAAACCTGTGATTAAAGCTTAGAACTTCCCAATGTACATAAAACAGAACAGGCTTTTGATTCACAAGGTTGTAGTCACCATCTTGACTTTTGGGACCCCAACTCTGTGCCCAGCCCTGCTTCTCCATTGTTCAGTGAACACAAAAGTCTCCTTTATTTAGAGGATCATTTTCAGGGGATCTTTGTGAGTTTTGTATCTTTTCAGAGACTCCTTTCTGAAAGTCAGGAAGTACACTCTACGAAGCCTGAAAATGTGTGTGTTTGTGTGTGTGTAACATTTAAAAATCTCCCAAATCTCAAGGTGCAGCAGTTTTTCTACCCGTGAACTTTGTGAGTTTTTGGTGCAAAAACAAAGCGATCTCTGTGCTCAAAGTAATCAAGGAGGGAAGCAACCTAGAACTAAGGAGACATTTCCTGACCGTTACAACAATTAATCAGTGGAACAACCTGCCTCCAGAAGTTGTGAATGCTCCAACCCTGGAAGAGATTGGACAACCATTTGTCTGATAGGGTTTCCTGCCTGAGCAGCGGGTTGGACTAGAAGACCTCCAAGGTCCCTTCTAACTCTGTTGTTCTATTCTATTCTATTCTATTCTATTCTATTCTATTCTATTCTATTCTATTCTATTCTATTCTATTCTATTCTATTCTATTCTATTCTATTCTATTCTATTCTATTCTATTCTATTCTATTCTATTCTATTCTATTCTATTCTATTGCCATGCCATACCACGCCACGCCATGCCACGCCACGCCACGCCACTCTATTCTCATCTTCTATCATAAGTTTAATTAATCAGAATAGATCTGGAAGAGACCATGGAGGTCTTCTAGTCCAACCCCCTGCTCAAGCAGGAGAACCTACACCATTTTTACTTTCTGAGGAAACTGAGGAAGTCACAGCTTCCACCACACATCCTCACAATCTTCTACAGAGGGAATATTGAGAGCACCCTGAGCAGTTGCATTACTGCCTGGTTTGGAAACTGCACCGTTTCGGGTCGCAAAACCCTACAGCGAATAGTGAGGATGGCAGAGAAGATCATCGGGGTTGCTCTTCCCTCTGTCATGGACATTTACATCACACGTTGCATCCGTAAAGCCAGAAACATTGTGGCTGATTACACACACACCTCATACACACTCTTCACTCTTTTGCCATCTGGAAAGAATTACAGGAGCAGGTTGTGTAACAGTTTCTTCCTACAAGCCATTAGAATTCTCAACACGAAGAAACTGGAACTATAAATACTTGTATTTGTAGTTTTTTTAAAGTTTTTAGTTTAGAGTTACAGTATGTGTAGTTTGTGTTGTGTTCTTTTTTTGATTCGTAGCACCTTGGTCCTGGGGAAACGTTTCCTTTCACTGTGTACTGTACTGTATATTGTTGAAATGACAATAAAGTCGTCTACTACTACTACTACTACTACTAATAGTAGTACTACTACTAGTGCTACTACATTTGAGAAAAAGTGACTGTCCGGTTTCTTCTTAAAAACCTCCAGTGATGAAGCACATACAACCTCTGATAGCAAGTTGCTCCACTGGTTAATTGTCCTCACTGTTAGGAAATTTCTCCTTAATTCCAGGTTGCTTCTCTCCTTGATTAGTTTCCATCCATCATTTATTCTGCCTCAGGAGCTGAGCCTCATGTCAGAAAAGTGAAAGAGAAATCTTTTTCCCTGGGCCTCTGGGAACAAGAAAGCCTTCTCTCCTTCCCCTCTGAACAAGGAAAAATATGCCTCAAGCAATCCTTGTATCAGTAAACCCAATGATTTATTCATTCTTTGGTGCATCTCTGACAGAGTCAAACATTCCAGCACACCCTGTCCTTGGCGGGGAAAAAACTTTAATGATGCAGCATCGCCCCCTGGTGGCCATTATAAAAAAATGGTGCTTCTTTTCTACCACTTGATTTCCCAGAAAGGGCAACATCGCCCCCTGGTAACCATTATAAAAATGGTGCTTCTTTTCTACCACTTGATTTCCCAGAAAAGGCAGCCGCCGAACAGTGGATCCCATTGGCTCCAATCAGGGCATCAAAAGCTCCCTGTAGCAGGAGTTGGAAAGTACCGGCAAAGGAGGCCAGGAACCCTGTAGTTATCTTGGGCGTTGCCTGCAGACCTTTCCCTTCCAAAGTCTGCTTCTTTATTTTCAGATTGCCATTTGCAAGGCAATGCTATGTCCATCTGAGTTCAGGGGATTTTTCTCCCAAGCGAGCGGGAGAACAGTTGCAGTCTGAGTGGTGCCAATTGCTTTGTGGTTTTGTTTTTTTAGAGGGAAGCATAAATAGACTTACTGCATCTCTGTAGTGATGATTATACGCATTTTACAGATGGGGAAGACAGAAAACCTAACCTTCTCCTCTACACTTTCCTCACCATCCCTAGCCACAATTTCTTAAACTTCTTAAATGTGATTAAAACCCATCCCTCAATTTATTTTTACTAATCCAGGAGAGCCAAAAAAATTGTTTTTTTTTTAAAAAAAATAATAATCCACATGCACTCACTTTGAGTCGTCAGGAAACAAATGGGAAAATCCACAGAAATTAGGACCTAATGATGGGTAGAAGAATCTGGTCCTTTATACACACTAGGACAGGGGTGTCAAACTCAATTTCATTGAGGGCCACATCAGCATTGTGGTTGCCCTCAGGGGGCCGGGTGGGTGTGGCCAGGGTGGGCATGGCCTACTGGGTGGGCATGGCTAGAGTGCGTATGGCCTACTGGGTGGGCGTGGCCAGCTCTACATGGTTCGCATCAAAGGTGCCTATGGGGGCCTGGGCAGGAGTGGGACAGATCTGAGGGTCTCTGGCAGGAGGAGGGTCTCTGGTCCAGGGCCAAGGCAGTGGGGGCCGTTCCCTCACTGTTTCCAGGATGGCTTCGCGGGCCGCATGAAAGCACTTCGCGGGCCGGATCCGGCCCCCGGGCCTTGTGTTTGACATGTCTGCACTAGGAATTAAATCCCCTTGCAGATAACACTTCCTTCTGAGTTGATATACAGTAGTCCTCTATTTACGAGCACAATTAAGTCCCAAATGTACGTTGTTCAGTGAGACATTTGTTAAGTGAGTTCTACCCCATTTTGCTACCTTTCTTGCCGAATTTCTTAACAAACCTCTCACTTAGCCAAATAAATTTGGGGCTACCTGTGTTCAATTTTAGCCAGGGTTACTTGGGTATGAGCTTAGCATGGCATGCAAATCCAGCCTCTTTGTTGTACAAAGGACAAAGCCCAGAAAATGGGTTAACTCAACATCCAGGTTAAAAGCGTTGTGTGAATGATCCTTGGCTAAAATGTCCCAGAAACTGGAATCGCAGCTTACCTCACAAATGATCAGAGAGGAAAGTCCAAGATCTTCAGGAGATCCACTTTGGACCTGCTCTTCCAAACTGCAAAACAGAGAGAGAGAAACTTGAGGCACAACTGAGCACGCTCAGCCTTTTCCCTTCTCCCCACAGCCTGGAGATAGAGGCGCAGCCACGGGTCCTGACTGCAGCCACCTTGGTGAAAGCCGTCAGCTACAAGCACCCGGAGCTCTCGGCCCACCTGTTGGTGGCTGGCTGGGACCCCCAGAAGGGGGGACAGGTAGGTCTAGCGGGGGGGGTGTCTTTTGAGAAGAGTCTGCTCGGTGGTGAAATATTGATCAATCTATTGATAGAGCTGGAAGGGACCTTGGAGGTCTTCTACTCCAACCCCCTACGTAAGCAGGAGATCTTATATCATTTCAGTCAAGTGGCTGTCCAGTCTCTTCTTTAAAACCTTGGGTGATGAAGCACCCACGACGTCTGAAGGCAAAGCTGTTCCACTGGTTGATTGTCCTCACTTTTAGGAAGTTTCTCCGTAATTCCAGGTTGCTTCTCTCCTTGATTAGTTTCTGTCCATTCTTTTTTTTTTTTTGTCTTGCCTTCTGGTGTTTCGGAAAATAGGTTGACCCTCCCCCTCTTCTTTGTGGCAGTCCCTCAGATATGAAACACTGCTATCATGTCGCCCCCTAGTCTTTCTTTTCACTAGACAAACCCAATTTAAGTTTAAGTTTATTGAATTTATATACCGCCCTTTTCCCGTAGGACTCAGGGCGGTTTACAAGGAATTTAAAAACATCAGTACAATATAAAAGTTAAAAACAATTAAAAATAATTAAATTTGATCCCTGAAAAATATAAAACCCCAATTAAAAAACTCTCAGCCTGGGCCGGAAAGCTCAAAGAGCCAGGTCTTCAGGTCCCGGCGGAATGACCGAAGGTCGGGGGCAGTCCTAAGCTCCACGGGCAGCTGGTTTCAAAGGGCAGGCGCACCCACTGAGAAGGCCCTCCCCCTGGGTGTTATCCGCCGGCAGTCTTTTACCGCCGGCACCCTGAGAAGGCCTTCCATGTGAGAGCGCACAGGACGAAGGCAACCTGATGCCGGCAGCAAGTGTTCCCTCAGATATCCCGGACCCAAGCCATTTAGGGCTTTATAGGTCATCACCAGCACCTTGAATTTCCGCAACCATTCTTCATATGTTGTAACCTCCAATCTCCTCATAACCTTTGCTATAAATTTTAAGAGCTCTTTCCATCTTTTTATAATTTTATAATATGGTGATCAAAACTGGATGCAGTATTCCAATCAAGTCCAGCTGATAATCTATTAAGAACCACCACCACCCCTACTGTGTTTCCCTGAAAATAAGACTGGGTCTTATATTATTTTTTGCTCCAAAAGATGCATCAGGACTTATTTTCCGGTTAGGTCTTATTTGGGGGAAAATACAATACTAAATGCGTCTGTCTGGCTGACAATCTTAACCGGGGTTTATTTTGAGGGTAGGGCATATATTACTAGCATCCTGAAAAATCATGCTAGGGCTTATTTTCCAGTTGGCTCTTATTTTCGGGAAAATGCGGTAGTTCCTTCTCATACACAATGACACTTAGCCACCACCATCTTCTTCTTCTTCTTCTTCTTCTTCTTCTTCTTCTTCTTCTTCTTCTTCTTCTTCTTCTTCTTCTTCTTCTTCTTCTTCTTCTTCTTCTTCTTCTTCTTCTTCTTTCCTCCTCCTCCTCCTCCTCTTTCCTTTTCTTCTCCTCCTCCTCCTCCTCCTCCTCCTCCTCCTCCTCCTCCTCCTCCTCCTCCTCCTCCTCCTCCTCCTCCTCCATCTCTTGAAGCCTGCCTGGGCAAGTCCCTGCAGTTTTCTTGGCAAGATTTTTCAGAAGTGGCTTGCCACTGCTTCCTTCCTAGTCTGAGAGAAACTGACCATTCCAAGGCCACGCAGCTGGCTTTGTGCCTAAGCCAGGCCTAGAAGACTAGCCTAGCCTAATGCTTTAACGAGTACACGACAATGCTTCTCACCTAGGCAGCTGCTTCTGGTTTCAATACAGGTGGGGAGAATTTGATGTTAGAAACCTTCGGTTTCTTTGACAACATCACATTTCTCAGGATAATTACAGATAGTACTCTAGTTACGACCACAGCTAAGCCCAAAATTCATGTTGCTACTTAGTGAAACACTTGTTAAGTGAGTTTGCCCCACGTTACGACTTTTCTTGCCACAATTGTTAAGGGAATCACTGCATTTATGAAGTTAACAACTAAAGGGTTGTTAAGTGAACCTGGATTTTCCCATTAACTTTGCTTGTCGGAAAGTCACAAAAGGTGACCAGATGGCTCCAGGACGCTGCAACCCGTCATAAATATGAACCACTTGCCAAGTCCTTCGGGAGAAGGGCGGTATATAAATAAAATTATTATTATTATTATTATTAAGTGGCCGAATTTTGATCGTGTGACCACGGGGATACTGCCATGGTCATAAGTGTGAAAAACGGGCATAAGTCACTAAAAGAGCTGTTCTAAATCAAAGACTATCTGAATTCAGAAGTTATATGGCTGCTTATATTATATATAATATTGATGGCTCACAACATGTCATAAAAAGGAGCAGAACTCCACAACATCAGATATTTCATTCAGAAGGATGTTGTTCCTATTGACTAGGAAGTTTTATCCAGCTTCACAATAAGAAAGGTCCTGTTCCTTCCCTCAAAATAATACTATTACAAAAAAGGGAGTTGAGCTATTCTCCAAAGCACCCAAAGACAAGAGAAGAAGCAATGGATGGAAATTCATCAAGGAGAGAAGCAACCTAGAACTAAGGAGAAACTTCCTGACAGAACAATTAACCAGTGGAACAACCTGCCTCCAGAAGCGGTGAATGCTCCAACACTGGAAGTTTTTAAGAGGAGACTGGCCAGTCATTTGTCTGAAATGGTAGGGTTTCCTGCCTGAGCAGGGAGTTGGACTAGATGACCTCCAAGGTCCCTTCCAACTCTGTTATTCTATTCTAACCTTACAATTTATATTGTTCTATTTAGTATCCTAGAATGATTTATGTTGTTTGCTTAGCTAGTATCCTATGTCTATCACTAAGCGTTGCGTACTATGATTTATGATGAATGTATTTTTATGTTGATTAGGATCATGATTTATTACTATTGCTTGTATGTACACTGAGAGTTTCTGCATGGGGGACAAATTCCTTGTGTGTCCAACCAAACTTGGCCAATAAAGAATTCTATTCTATTCTATTCTATTCTATTCTATTCTATTCTATTCTATTCTATTCTATTCTATTCTATTCTATTCTATTCCATTCCATTCCATTCCATTCCATTCCATTCCATTCCATTCCATTCCATTCTCTATTCTGTTCTGTTCTGTTCTGTTCTGTTCTAATGCATGGTGAATATGTTCTAGCCCCAATAATGTTTCAATTTGCTGAGTTTGCCCTACAAAGCAGGATTCATCCTTTCCTTCCATTCTGACAGGTTTACAGTACGCTGGGAGGAATGTTGAACCGGCAGCCCTTTTCCATTGGGGGGTCAGGAAGTACCTTCATTTACGGTTATGTGGATTCTGCGTACAAATCCGGCATGAGTCGTGAAGAATGTCGTCAGTTCACCAAAAACGGTATCTATTCTTTGCAATCAAAGCTCTTTCCTAGAAAAAGCCGAGATTCCCGCCACTGCCGCTCGTTGCATCTCTCCACCTCCAGGGGGCGCCAGCAAGCTGCTCCACAGTTGGCAGGGCAATCCCCACTTGCTATAAACCTACTTAGCGACTGCTGACTCAAAGACAATCTCTTCAGCCATTGGCTGAGTGATCTAATACTTGTGTTTTGCTGTTTTCTCCGGTGGCTACGCTCACTCCCAGTGGAAGAAGGGGGGTTCAAATTTGGAGGAAGAATTCAGAAATAGAATAGAGCTGGAAAAGAGTCCATGTGTATATATTTGTTTGCTCCATTTATATGGAATGGAATGGAATGGAATGGAATGGAATGGAATGGAATGGAATGGAATAGAATAGAATGGAATGGAATAGAATAGAATAGAATAGAATAGAATAGAATAGAATAGAATAGAATAGAATAGAATAGAATAGAATAGAATAGAATAGAATAGAATAGAATAGAATAGAATAGAATAGAATAGAATAGCAGACTTGGGAGGGACCTTGGAGGTCTTCTAGTCCAACCCCCTGCTCAGGCAGGAAACCCTATACCATTTCAAATAGCAAACTTCCCAGTCATGTTGAAAAGTTCAAGAAATTCAATCCAGGATCCATGCACATCTATGTAAAACTCCCATGAGGCAAACAGGACCCAAAGAGGCCTCACTGGAGAGAAAGCCATTAGGAGCTCTAAGGTGGCTTTCATGAATAACAAAATAATAGAATTGGAAGGGCTCTTGGAGGTCTTCTAGTCCAACCCCCTGCTCAGGCAGGAAATTCTATAACATTTCAGACAAACGGTTGTCTAAGCTCTTCTTAAAAACTTCCAGTGTTGGATCATTCACAACTTCTGGAGGCAAGTTGTTCCATAATCTAAATTGGGGGCAGTTGTTCCAATATCTCAGGGGTTGCCACAAAGAAGAGGGAGTCAACCTAAAGCAGCCGAAGACAGGCCAAGAAACAATGGGTGGAAACTAATCAAGGAGAAAAGCAGTCTAGAACAGGGGTGTCAAACTGCCGGCCCATGGGCCAGATTAATTAATTAATTAATTGATTAATTAATTAATTAATTAATTAATTATATTTTTATACCGCCCTTCTCCCGAAGGACTCAGGGCGGTGTACAGGGCAATAAATATAAAAACAGAATACAAAAGTTAAAAAACCATTAAATATAATGCCCAGATGCATCATACTGAAACCGTGCCCACCCCATTGCTGTCAATGGGAAAAAAAAGTCGCGATATGTCACAACACATCACGTGACGTTGCGAGTTTGACACTCCTCATCTAGAACTAAGGAGAAATTTGCTCACAGTGAGAACAATTAATCAGTGGAACAACCTGCCTTCAGACATTGCGAATGCTCTAACACTGGAAGTTTTTAAGAAGAAATTGGATCACATGACCCCGGGACTCTGCAACTGTCATAAAGATGAGTCAGTTGACAAGTGTCTGAATTTTGATCACATGACCATGGGTCTTAAGTGTGAAACATGGTCATAAGTCCCTATTTTCACTGCTGTTGTAACTATGAA
The DNA here is from genome assembly GCF_964194415.1 of Vipera berus. Taxonomy (NCBI): domain Eukaryota; kingdom Metazoa; phylum Chordata; class Lepidosauria; order Squamata; family Viperidae; genus Vipera; species Vipera berus. The sequence goes on along the minus strand of NC_138203.1, from coordinate 283,749,628 downwards.
TGGTCACTAAATGAACTTGTAAGTCAAGGACTGCCTGTAATTCGGAAGAGAGAGAGAGAGAGAGAGAGAGAGAGAGAGAGAGAGAGAGAGAGAGGGATAATCTCATAGTGACTTTAGGCGGCCAACAACATCTCTTAAGAGGTGGAATCAAAGTTTCTGTGTTGGGAAATGAAATACATTTGTTATTGGACGGGGAATTTTTGAAAACAAATAAACACCTTGAGCATATCATAAAACATTCTAAGGTGATGGACCCAGATCAGAGAGAGCAAGTTCAGTTCCCCGTTTAACATGGAGAAGCTTCAAGTCAACCATTCCCTCTCGGCCCAGCTGAATTCACGGGCTTGTTGTGATTCAGGGTCAGCCTGTGGGTTCGGCAGTTGGGTCGGACGACTCAGAGGAGGAGGAGGAGGGGGGTGTTGAAGAGCTTGCTGAGGGGATTGGACAGCTTGATGAGAGCCCTCAGCCAGGCCCCTCTCATCTGGTCACGACGCAGACCCACCTGTGTGAGCCTGACAGTGTGGATGAAGATGACCCACAGCTGGCCCTGTTCAAGGACGCCCGACGCAGGAGGCAGTCAATCAGGAGTAAACAGAGGAAGGCAATGGGGCTCCTCGGAAGGAGGCAGAGAGAAGCCACGCCCTGAACTGTATTTAAGGGGGAATGCGTGGGAGGGCTGGTTTGCTGAAGGCAACCGCTTGAAAAGCTCCTGTTTCTTGGTTTGTGTCTTGTTCTATTTGTTTTTGTAGCAATAAATTTGGCAGGCATAATTCCAGCCTCTTGCCTTCTTGTAAAAGGGGTTGTCCCTGCCTTTTCTGCAGGGCCGGTAGCAGGCTGGTACAGAACAGGGCTACTGCTGCTGTGATAAAATAAAGATGTCAGCATCCAGAGTTTGAAGCTCACGAAGGAAAAGTCATAATGACAGGAAGATAAATTCTTGCTTGGTGCAGCAGTAAAAGGACCCCAGCACTGGCCTGTCTAGCCTCTCTTAAAAATGCAATACTGTAAACAACCATATACTAACAACTATAAATTCTAAAATCCATCACTCTCTAGCTTATATAGGATAAAACAAACCTTAGCAATATTAAATATATATAAAAAACTAGAATAAAAAAAGAAAAAAAACGAAAGAAGACTTATTCGAATGCTACATAAAACTTCTTAACCCTATACTTGTTCTGGATAAACTCAATCCATTTTCTCCATTCCATAATATAACGTTCTTGCGAATGATCTTTCAAATAGGCCGAAATCTTCGCCATCTCTGCCAGGTCGGAAACCTTTAAAGTCCACTCTTCTATAGTCGGCAGTTCCTCTTTCTTCCAATATTGACCTATCAAAAGTCTTGCTGCCGTAACTAAGTTCAACATCAACTTAGAGTCCACAACTGTAGCGTCAACAATTATTCCCAACAAAAAAAATTGCGGACAAAACTTTATCCTCTGTTTAAAAATCTTCTGCATATTCCACCAGACTTTTATCCAAAAAGCCTTAACCTTTTTACAAGTCCACCATATGTGAAAATATGTTGCGTCTTCATCACCACACCTCCAACATTTAGGCTGGTAATTCGGATACATACTTGCAAGCTTTTTAGGATCTAATTGCCATCTATAAAACATTTTGTAAAAGTTCTCTCTTAGATTTTGAGCTTGAGTAAATTTCACGTTCCTCACCCAGATCTTTTCCCACGTGTCCATTGTGATAACTTCCTGGATGTTTTGGGCCCATTTTATCATACAATCCTTAACAAGCTCTGTTTCTGAGTCAATCTCTATCAATGCAAGATATATCCGTTTGATATGTGCTGGTCCCTGATTTCTAATTTGCTTTATCAAATTTTCATCAGTCATTGTAAATCCATTTTTCTGGTCTTCTTTCCACCTGGCCCGTAACTGAGTATATTGAAACCAATTTTGAACAACCTTCTCTTCTCGCAAGAGGCTATATGATTTCAAACACCAAACATTTCTTTCCAAGCTGAGGATCTCCTTGTACGTAGTCACATCATGTTTAAAGCCAGCATGTATATTTTCTATTGCGTGTTTTGGAATTGCCCACAATGGTATCTTGCAACTTAACTTATGTCTATACTTCTTCCAAACTCTCAGCAATGCCTGCCTTAAAATATGCACCCTAAACACAGTATCTACCTTCTTATCATACAACAAATATGCATGCCAGCCAAACAACAAATCATGGCCCTCAAGATTTAATAACCTCGGTTGCGTTAAATTGGTCCAATCGCTTATTCCTACTAATGCAGCAGCTTCATAATATAATTTAAAATTAGGCAATTTAAGGCCACCTCTCTCACGAGTATCCTGCATAATCTTAAGTTTAACTCGTGGCTTTTTCCCTGCCCACACAAATTTATTGATACCACGCTGCCATTCCTCCAGGTTAGAATCTTTCTTAAGAATCGGTATCATTTGAAATAAAAATAAAAATTTGGGCAGGATTATGATTGCTTTTTTATATATATATACCTTGTATTTAGCTCTGGGAAGTCGGGGGGGGGGAGGGGGGGAGGTAGGGGGGGAGGAGGGAGGGGGGGAGGTGGGGGGGAGGTAGGGGGGGGAGCAGGGAGGGGGAAGGGGGTTTTTTTAAAGGAAAACTGTATTTTAAAACTTTTCAATAAAAAAAAATGCAATACTGTAATAATTTTTTTAAAAAATCAAAATCCAGTTTTGATATTCTAAGACAGGGGTCTTCAAACCTGGCCCTTTTATGACTTGTGGACTTCAACTCGCAGAGTTCCTCAGCCAGCGGGCCTGGCTGAGGAATTCTGGGAGTTGAAGTCCACAAGTCATAAACAGGCCAAGTTTGAAGACCCCTGTTCTAAGAAAACATGTTGGCCTTTGGAAACAAAACTGACAGGAACTGAGACAGCGGCAAAATTCCAGCTTCCTCTTTTGAGAAGGACAAGAATTTGTTTGTTTCTCGGATGAAGTCAGGACATGTGGTGGGTGGGCACTTAGCTGATTGGAGAATGTTCACCTCTGGAAAGAGCCAAGCTATTTTCTCTTGAATGTGATTGGTGTAGCTCTGCCTCATCTCTTTACTTTGGTCCAATCGACTGCTCGGTGGCTGATTTTAACCCTTTTCTTCCCTTCTCCAGCTATTGCCTTGGCAATGGTCCGGGATGGTTCCAGTGGGGGCATCATCTACCTTGTCACCATCACCAAAGACGGCGTCAAGGAAGAAGCCATTTTAGGAGATGACCTCCCCAAATTTTACAATGAATGAATTTACTTCTCAACCTTCTCCATTTCACTCTTTTTTTAAAAAAAATCATTAAAGGATAAGTGGAAACTATGTGTTGAATTCTTAGGTTTTCGTGAATTGACACTCACAGTGTATAACACAATAACAGAGTTGGAAGGGACCTGGAGGTCTTCTAGTCCAGGGGTCTGCAACCTTGACAACTTTAAGTCTTATGGACTTCAGCTCCCAGAATTCCTCAGCCAGCATAGCATAGCTGGCTAAGGGATTCTGGGAGCTGAAGTCCACAAGTCTTAAAGTTGTCAAGGTTGTAGACTCCAGTTCTAGTCCAACCCCTTGCTCAGGCAGGAAACTCTATACCAGGGGTAGGCAACCTTTGCTCTTTTGTGATTCGTGGACTTCAACTCCCAGAATTCCTGAGCCAGCCACACTCAGAAATTCTGGGAGTTGAGGCCTAATGCATCCAAAGGGCCCCAGGTTGCAGCTGAATTTCTTTTTTTTACCTCAGTTTAAAAAGTCTCCCTGGTTGCAACTCTTAATGGCAGGACTAGTGGAACATGTTTGTGTGAAGCATAAAAGTATTATTTCCAGACTATTCACTGGGGAATTTTGCATAGGAATTTCTGCTTCACTACAGGCAGGATACTGAAGGCAGGACAAGCAGCAACGGATGGAAACTAACCAAGGACAGAAGCAACCTGGAACTAAGGAGAAATTTCCTGACTGTTAGAACAATTAATCCGTGGAACAACCTGCTTCCAGAAGGTGTGAATGCTCCAACACAGGAAGTTTTTAAGAAGAGATTGAACAGCCATTTGTCCGAAATGGTATAGAGCAGGGGTAGGCAACCTTGGCTCTTTTATGACTTGCGGACTTCAACTCCCAGAATTCCTGAACCAGCATGGCTCAGCTTGGAAACCTCTCCCTTCCTCTCAGCATGGCTGGCTCAGGAGTTCTGGGAGTTGAAGTCCACGAGTCACAAAAGAGCCAAGGTTGACTACCCCTGCAGTCACTTGTCTGAGATGGTATAAGTTCTTCTGCTTGAGCAGGGGGCTGGACTAGAAGACCTCCAACGTCCCTCACAGCTCTGCTTCTATTCTAATTTAAATTCTTAAATTAGTAACACGGTTGTTACGTGAATCCAGTTTGCCCGTTGACTTTGCTCGTCAGAAAGTCGCAAAAGGGGATCACGTGAACCCCCCCCTTTGGGACACGGCGACGGTCATAAAATGTGAGCCGGTTGTCAAGCATCCCAATGACCGTGGGCACGTTGCAAACGGTCATAAGTGTGAAAAATGGTCACGTCACTTTTTCAGTGGCGTTGTAACTTCAAACGGCCACTAAATGAGCTGTTGTGAGTTGAGGACCACCTGTATTGTTGGCAGGGCTTTTTTTTCTCATAGAAGGCTCAGAAGGGAGTTCCGGCACCTTTTTTGGATGGAACCTTGTAGGGTAGGCAAGGCGGGTTGTGTGACATGTGTGAGTTCCAGCACTTTTTTCTTTTACAAAAAAAGCACTGATTGTTGGAGTCTCAGAAGGGCTGCCAAAAGAAGGGACAGCCGTCTAAATTTATTGCTTCTTTCTCACCTCCTCACACTGTTTGTGTGCGTGTGTGTGTGTGTGTGTGTGTGTGTGTGTGTGTGTGTGTGTGTGTGTGTGTGTCGGGGTTGCATGGGGTCTGAAAGGGACACGCACCCCCCCTCCCCCCAGGCACAGATAACCCTCCCGCTTTTCCGAGCCCCCCATTTCTGCCCTTCCCCCCAAGAGGCCGAATGCCACGAAGGGGATTTCCTGATGGAACTTTCGCTTTCCTTTCCCCGCCTGTCTATCCGGTTGCGCCCGGACGTCTGCCTAGCAACAATGACGACACGGGAATACATTTTTTTTCTACTGGTTGAGCCTGGCCAATCACCAGCTTCTGCTCCGGATTGTTGCCTTGTTGATCACGCAGAGAGCGTCTGTTTAAAAAAGGGGACCAAGTTGGGGATCCCGGCCAGGATGGCTCTGCGCTCTGCGCCCCTCTTGCTCCTGGTGTTGGTGGCGGTCGCTCTGCGGGACAGCTGCTTCGGTGAGTCCCTTTCGGGGGCGCTTTTCTACTTGGGGGGGGGGAGGGGAATCAATTCAGGAAGTTTCTTTCGCTCCGCCCTGTAAAGCTTTCCTGATTCGGTCCTCTTTCTCGTCCGCTCCCCCAGGGTCCCTCTCAGAAGGGACCCCAAAGCGTGGATGGGACTCTGCTGCCTCTTTCTCTCCTCCCCCCTCTTCCCCCCCCCCCCCAGGAGAGGCTCTCTGGAAACAGGAGACAGGTGGCCAGTGCTTTTTTTCTTAAAAAAAAAAGGTGCCGGAACTCTCAGCTTGTTAATCTTTTGTTTATATAATTTTATTTATATGTTTATTTATATAATTATATATATATATATATATATATATATATATATATATATATATATATATATATATATATATATATATATATATATATATATATATATATATATATATATATATTCAATTCTTAATATATATATATATATATATTAATATATATATTCGGGAGAAGGGCGGTATACAAATAAAATTAATAATAATAATAAATTAATAATAATAACGCATCTTTCAGGCATTCAGCACATAAACTAGAATGTGTTGTGAGCATCTCCTTAAATACAAGCAGCTCATAAGCCGGACCTACCTGTATTAGCAACCACATTATTGATGGCTTGTACACACCATTTGAAAGATAGGATCACATTGGTTCAAGTGAATGAGATGCTCCTATAACCCAAAATGCATGCTATTCATTCATCCCTGCCAAAATAGTTATTTTCATCAGACTTAGTTCACGATGAACTTAGAACAGTAAGTTCTGTTTTATCAAATTCGTCATGAAGACAGCATAGTAGGCTGCCGTAGGGGTGAAAAATTGTGGGATAGCTCCTCCATGTTTATATACTGCAGGTGGGTATAGTAAAAATGGACCCCAAAGCGTGGATGGGACTCTGCTGACTCTTTCTCTCCTCCCCCCTCTTCCCCCCCCCAGGAGAGGCCCTCTGGAAACAGGACAAAGGTGGCCCCTCCAGATGTCAGTCAAGTCTACAGGGGGTGCCCCCAAGCGCAGTTCTTTCCCTCCCTCAAAGTGGAGGTTGTCGGAAAGCGGCATTTTACACTTGAACAGGATCAATTCGGGAACCTCCCGGCTGCTTTCACACGACCCCCCTCCTCTTTGGGGTCGTACTTAACTACTTTGGGCAAGGCTTGGTGGCTCTTTCTGGCTTCTGGTGCTGGGAGGATCCGGCTTGTTTCTCCACTCAGACCCGGAAGCTGTAGCCTCATCTGAACCCCAATAACCCTCTGGGTCTCTTCCAGGCTCCTCCCCGCATTCTCTGAAGTATTTCTTCTCCTCTATCTCGGAGCCCAGTCAGGGGCAGCCCCACTTTGTCTCTGTGGGGTACGTGGACGATCAGGTCTTTGTTCACTACGACAGCCACAGCCGGAGGATGGAGCCTCGAGTCTCCTGGATGGAGAAGGTGGGGAAGGAGGATCCCCGTTACTGGGACAAAGAGACCCAGAGAGAACGTGGCAATGAGGATTTGTTCAGAGAAAACCTGGAGATTCTGAGGACTCGCTACAATCACAGTGAAGGTGAACGATGGGTTAGGTGGTTCCTTCTGCCTCCTCCCCCCTCCCCCGGAGCACGAGAGAGGAGAAAAGATCCGTCCCAGAGGAAAGGCTGCTGCCATATTTTTTAAAAAATTTTTTTTAAAAAAATACGTTTATTCTTTTTTAAATAATTAATGTAAGTTTATCCTTGGCCCATAACTAAAGTTCTCTGTGCAGTTTACAGCTACTAAAACATTTTAAAATTCCAAAGGGAGATTTGCCAGCTGTCTTTTTTCTGGTGATGTGCAGGGAATAGAATAGAATGGAATAGAATAGGAATAGGAATAGGAATGGAATTAGAATTAGAATTAGAGCAAGAACAAAAACAGAACTAGAATAGAGTTAGAATAGAATTAGAATTAGAATTAGAATAGAATAGAATAGAATTAAAATAAGAACTAGAATAGAATTATAATTGGAATAGAATGATAATAGAATACAATTATAACAGAATAGAAAAGAATAGATTAGAAATAGAATAGAATTAGAATAGAATAGAATTAAAATTAGAATAGAATTAGAATAGAATAGAATTAGAATAGATGTCAGAATCCATTTATATCATATTCATAAATGGAATGTTTCAAACATTATTCCATGGAATTCTGCCATCTCCCGAAGAGAAGAGGATAGATGTGTATTGAACCGGTATTAGGCATTTCAAAGGAAAGGAGAAGCCTTTTGAACTGGGGAAACAAAAGGGGGGGCTAGCATCTGGCTTTGTCACGGAAGACAGCAATAAACATGAAAGGTCCTAAGTTCCTTTTTCCCACGAGATGGATGATACGAGAGAAAGGATGGGGACTGACCAAATGGGGTTAAGGGGGGTTAAACTGGGAACTCTTTATAAGGGTTTACTTCATGGGATAATATTAAGTCCTGTCTCGTTTCCTACAACCAAGCATGTCATAGTAAAGATTCTTTTTGGAATAGATTTGACTCCAAGAATTTTGTCTTCCTAAGATGTGGTTTGGGGTGGGTCCTGACAATAGATTAGAAATAGAATAGATTATAACTAGAATAGAATTAGAACAAGAACAGAACTAGAATAGAATAGAATTAGAATAATAATTAGAGTAGAATTAGAATTAGAACAGAACTAGAATTAGAATAGAATTAGAATAGATTACAATAGAATTAGAATTTCAATATAATAGAATTAGAATAGATTAGAAAGAATAGAATAGGATTAGAATAGGTTACAATAGAATTAGAATTTCAATAGAATAGAATAAGAACAGAACAGAACAGAACAGAATAGAATAGAATAGAATAGAATAGAATAGTTGGAAGGGACCCTGGAGGTCTTCTAGTCCAGCCCCCTGCTCAATCAGGAGAACCTACCCCACCTCAGACAAATGACTGTCCAGCCTCTTCTTAGAAACCTCCAGTGATGGAGTGCCCACGATTTCTGAAATGTATTTCTTTCCTTTCCCAACCATTTATATCCCTTTTCTCGCTCTGTTCCTCCTGTCTCACTGTCCTGGCTGTGGTTGTGTGTGTGTTTGTGTGTGTGCACCCTTTTGTCTACCCTGAGGACTCCTCAAACCATCTTCCTATCCCTCTTTTCAGGCCTTCACACACTCCAGGTGATGTATGGCTGTGAGCTCTACGAAGACGGAACCAAGGAAGGCTTTGATCAGTTTGGATACAATGGGAGGACCTTCCTTGCCTTCGACAAGGAGACCCTCACCTGGGTGGCTCTCAGCCCCCAGGCCCAGATCACCCAGAGGAAATGGGACGCTATTCCAGGAAATAATCGGAGATATAAGGCCTACCTGGAGGAAGAATGCATTGAGTGGCTGAAGAAGTACCTGTCTTACAAGCAGGAGATGCCGCAGACGACAGGTGAGCAACTGGGCCCAGGCTGGACTTTCCTCCGTTATGGTTGGATTTCTTACGCACATTTGGCCCCTTTGGGTCCCTGGTCTGTAGCCTGGTTATCCTGGTGGGAATCCTCCTCCTCTTCCCCCCACTTCCAGCACCTCTCCAGGACGCAGGAAGCCCTGTTTGGTTCCTATTGCCAGGCAGCCATTCAATGGACCAAGAAATGCACTTTCTGCCCTCGTGGCTGGCTAGGATCAAGGGTCTGTGTAGATCAGGCAGCAGGTGTAAAAGGTGAAGTCCTTGGCTTAAAACTAGGTCGTGGGAGATTTTCCTGCTCCTAAAAATTTTTAGATCCACTTTCCAGGCTCTAGAGGGGCTCACAGTTGGTATTTCTCCAGTGCCCCCAGAGGTGACCATGAGCAGAAAGAGGGAGGTGAAGGATGGGATGGAGACGCACGTCTGCCGCCTGGATGGCTTCTACCCCAGGGAGATCGATGCCTTCTGGATGAGGGACGGGGAAGTCTGGCTGCAGGACACCTTCCGTGGCTCTGTGGCCCCCAATGCAGATGGGACCTTCCACTTCTGGCTCAGCATCCGGATCGATCCCCAAGAGAGGGGCCGCTATCGGTGCCACGTGGAGCACGACAGCCTGCAGGAGCCTTTGGACGTGGCCCTGAAGGGTGAGAGGCTGCAGGGAGGGAAGGGCTGGTCTCTTTGGCAGGCTGGAGGGCTGTGGGAGGGAAGTCTCACCCCCAGATGTGAGCATACCTGACCTTTAAGCCATTGGTTTTTCCAGTGTTTGAAGTTGGTGAAGCTCCAGGGACCAGACCATAGAAGTGGCTTTAGGGGATTTAAGGCAGGGGTGTCAAACTTGCCACGTCACGTGACGTGTCGCAATGTATCGTGACTTTTTTGCCTTTGCCAAGAATGGGGTGGGTGTGGTTTCGCTATGGTGCATCCGGCCTGCGGGCCGGCAGTTTGACACCTCTGATTTAAGGGAAACAACAGACCTCATCACAAGAGTTGGCCAATCCTGATGCGATGCCCTTAGTTCCTCTTTTAGCCTCTGTTCCTTCCCAGTTCCTTTCCTTCCTCCACTCTTTATGGTTGCTTTGTTTTCTCACATCTGCACATGTCTCATTACATTGTACTGCATATACCACCTTGCTCTGGCTGTTGTGTCTGGCTGTTTTATTTTTATTTTATTTTTTTTAATCCCATTTATATCCCGCCCTTCTCAGAAGACTCAGGGCGGCTTACAATCTAAGAAGCACAAATCAATGTGCTTAGCAATAGCCTTCATTCTATGTATATGCCTGCTTATTAGGGCTTTCACACACACACACACACCCCAAGCGGCATTATTACAAAGTCAGCTTATTACCCCCAACAATCTGGGTCCTCATTTTACCTACCTCGGAAGGATGGAAGGCTGAGTCAACCTTGAGCCTGGTGGGATGCGAACCTGCACTAATTGCAGGCAGCTGGTGTTACTTAGGGAGGCATTAGCCCACTGCTCCACCAAGGCTCACTTATCCTTGGGGTGGCCAAGCTTCTGCCTCGAATATAAATCCTTCCGCTCCCCGCCATTCAGTCAGAGCTGAAGAAGCTTCTTGGATGAGAAGCGAAACATCGTCAAAGAAAAACAAGGAAGTCCAGTTGCCTCTTGAAAAAAGCACCTTTAGGTCACAACCTCAGAGTTTGTGGCCCGATGCCTTATACTTGCAAATTAGCTCTTGATTCCCTTTCTATATATCTTCAAAAATTTGGTGGTCCCTCTAATGTCTGAAAAGGGATATTTCGGGGCAGGAGGGGAGTCTTGGACAGGAGAGAAAGATTTTAAATTCTTCTTGCATCGGACTCACGACTTGGGATGATTGTTTGGGGATCTGCTTCAATTATCTGCTTTTTTTCTACCAATTCAGAACCAAAATCCAACGTGGGGCTCATCAGCGGCGTTGTGGCTGGTCTTGCCCTGCTGCGTGTTGGGATCTGGTATTTCAGTCACAAGATGGCAAAGGGCTGCTTTTGAGTGGAAAAGCTAAATACGAATCCAGCTGCCTTCATGCTGGGCTGGGGAGAGACGAAGGCAGCATCAGGAGGACACGTCCTCTAAGGGTGGTTAGCAAGGAGCCTTCGTGCTACCCTTAGAGGGACACGAAGAGGAACCCATAGAAGTTTTTAATTTTGGGAATTTCCAGCTTTCGCTATTTTAGGTCTCTCCCCCAATTGAGATGAGTGAGGTTCTCCTTCAATTATCTGCTTTTTCTCCCAATTCAGAACCAGAATACTACATGGGGCTCATCATCATGGTTGTGACAGGTCTTGTCCTGCTGGCTGTGATTGTTGTTGGGATCTGGTATTTCAGTAAGTACCTTTTTTTCTGGGAGATGGAAGGAAGATGGGGAGGTTCCTCCCGAGTCTCTCCCTTTGGGGAGCTTCTTCTGGGCTTCCTCCTCTCCTGTTTTCCCAGCCCTCTTGGGGAGCATCTGAGATCTCGGCCTCTTGCTGGGACTCCAGTCTTGACTTGGCTGAGTCTGAGGTTGGGACAATCCTGCCTTCTTCTGTTTTGGGAAGAAGCATCCCAGTTCTGTCCCTTTCAAAGGTTTTGGTCAAAGAGCAGCAGAGAAGGATTCCCATGAAAATCTTCCTCCCCTCCCAGCTGCTGCTGCTTCCCCCATTTCCCCCCACCCTTCTCGGAGGCAGCAGGTCTCTCTTGGGGCAAATCAGGAGATACATTTGGTTTTTGAAAATCTTTCTATCCTTATTAATGAGACAAAGTGACTGTGAAATATCTCCTGAAGGAATTCCTCCCAGAGAGGAAGAGATTAGATGATCTCTGGTGGACTCTTTTGAGCTTTCACTGATTTTTTTCCTTGCGGAGAGATGTCAAGATGAGTACAAAAAAGCACTAGGTGAGTGAATTGTCCTCTTTACATGTAATCTCCAACTTAGAGCAGGGACCAAAAGGGAACATCACTTGAGCTGTGTGTCTGTGTCTGTGTCTGTGTGTTTAAACACAAAGGAATCTCATGAAGCTGCAGAGTTCCGCTATTTCCTCCTAAAAACTAGACTGGGGTAGGAGGCCCCCTCTTCATAACAGCCAGGCTGTTCTTGGGAGTGGAGACCCCAAGGAGAAACATCTGAGACAAAGAACCCTCGAGAGGATGAGAAGACCCAGCTGGGTGGAAGATCCCTCTGATTGAAAAGCTGCTCTGTTTTCCATGAAGGTGGAAAGGAAAGGCTTGGCCATCACATAGTCAGGAAACTCTGTAAAAGTGGTGATGAAAAGGAGGCATTTTGAGAGAAAAGAGGCCTTGGTGGATGCCAGCTAGATCTCCTCTTGGTCTCCCTCCACAAGACTCTCCAGTTATGACCTGATTGGTAAAAGAGGCTTTGCAGCCCTATATTTTCATGTCAGCTCTGCCCTCTGGCTCAAGAATTGCCGAAATATCATTCTGTATAGAGATATATAAATGTGAAGAATTCTTTCCTATGTCTCTTAACTGATGTCACTTTACAATGCCGTGGTAAGGCCACACTTGGAATACTGCATCCAGTTTTGGTCACCACGATGTAAAAAAGATGAGACTCTAGAACAGGGGTCTTCAAACTTGGCCCTTTTATGACTTGTGGACTTCAACTGCCAGAATTCTGGCTGCAAAATTCTGGGAGTTGAAGTCCACAAGTCATAAAACTGCCAGGTTTGAAGACCCCTGCTCTAGAAAGAATGCAGAGAAGAGCAACAAAGATGATCAGGGGACCGGAGGCTAAAACATAGTTGGAACAATTCATCAGTGGAACAACCTGCCTCCAGAATCTGAATGCTTGAACACTGGAAGTTTTTAAGAGGAGACTGGACAGCCATTTGTCTGAAATGGTATAGGGTTTCCTGCCTGAGCAGGGGGTTGGACTAGAAGGCCTCCAAGGTCCCTTCCAACTCTGTTATTCTATTCTAAATATGCAAACTAAAGCTAAATTAGTTGAAACCCTTTGGGTGCGTTTGTGTGTGTTGGATTGTGTCTGTGGGTGGGAGGGAGGGAGCTGGAATTGGAAAGATCTGACTTTCTCCATCTCCTCCTATCAGCCAAGAGACTGATCCCCTTTTCATTCTTTTCCAGGATTTGATAGAGGAAAGTTCAGGCAAGCTGCAAGGAGCCATTCCGGAGCGAAGAAGAACAGCGAGTGGCACAATTGTGGGTTGTTTTTTTTATTATTATTCAGAAAACATGGTGTTCTCTTAGCGCTCTCTTTTTTTTTCTTGCTTCTCCTCTTACCTTGTAAAAAATATGTGTTCCTCTTTTTCCCCCTCACCTCTTTTCCTTGATTTCTAACAGTCCAAAAATTCACTTTCCTCACATTGCTTTGATCCCCCTCCCCCCAGGAGAATAGGAAAATCTCTCTTTCTCTCTCTGTTGGATGTTTCAGGCTCATTCCTTTCCTCAGACTGGGAAGGAAGCTCCAGAGCCTTTGAAGCAAGGGGTCCGGAGATGGGGGGGAGGGGGGGAGGGAGAGGGAATAGGGACTCCGCCGGAAATGCCAGGAGCTCCGGTGGATAGAGACCATTCTGGTGGCATATTCTGCTCTGCACTGAGAGATTCATGATACTGCAGAGATTGAATGGTGAAGAGAGAGAGAAGACCAGGACAAGGCAGAGACTCACTCTGTGTCTTTCTCCCCCATGCAGGGAGCAAAGTTTCAACAGCCCACTTGCAGGTGAGTTGCTTGGGGGGGGGAGCTGTAGGGGGGAGAAAGGGAAGAAGGGAGGTAAGGGGTGTGAGGTCCAAGGACCAATTGATGGTGAAGATGCTTTGAGAAAACCCTCTTCTCTCCGCTAGTCATCTCAAACACTGCAAGGCAAGCAATTTGGGGGAGAGGCAGTGGGACTCTGGGGGAGGGGGTCTGCCTGCCCCCAAAGTCTGGTCCTGCAAGGCCAGACTCTGGCCCCTTTTCGGATCTGACTATCTTGGATCCAGAGGCTCAGTTTTGGTCACCAAGATGTAAAAAAAAAGAATGTTGAGACTGGAAAGAGTATAAAGAAGAGCAAAAAAGACGATTAGGGGACTGGAGGCTAAAATATATAAGGGAACGGTTGCTGGAATTGGGTATGTCCAGTTTAATGAAGAGAAGGACGAGGGGGGACATGATAGCAGTGTTCCGATATCTCAGGGGTTGCCCCAAAGAAGAGGGAGTCAGGCTATTCTCCAAAGCGCCTGAAGGCAGGACAAGAAGCAACGGATGGAAACTAATCAAGGAGAGAAGCAACCTAGAACTAAGGAGGAATTTCCTGACCGTTAGAACAATTCATCAGTGGAATAACTTGCCTCCAGAAACTGTGAATGCTCCAGCCCTGGAGGTTTTAAAGAAGAGATTGGACAACCATTTGTCTGAATTGGTATAGGGTTTTCTGCCTGAGCAGGGGGTTGGACTCGTCGACCTCCAAGGTCCCTTCCAATAATAATAATTATCATTATTTTTATTACTATTATCCTGCAAAGAGCAGATCAGAGCATCCCCAATGCAAGGGCTATGGGGGGTGGTGGAAATGAGGCACTTCCTGAGGGTCCTGCAGTCATGGATGGAGCAGGGGCTTCTCTCCCCTCCTTGAGTCCATCTGGGAATCCCTCCCGCTAGACTTCCCAGGAAACTCGAGGATGGGGGGAGAGAAATGGACTAGAGCAGGGGTCTTCAAACCCCTTTTATGACTTGCGGACTTCAACTCCCAGAATTCCTTAGCCAGGCATGCCTGGCTGAGGAATTCTGGGAGTTGAAGTCCAGAAGTCATAAAAGGGCCATGTTTGAAGACCTCTGGACTAGAGCTAGATTTGTCTATTTGAGGGGAGGCATCGATGCTTGTTATACTTTGTGGAACAGGTTCTTACCCACCGCAGCAGCCAGTCCTTGCTTTGTCCAATCCCTCTTGTAAATCTCACCCAGCTGATTCCTCTCTTGAGGCTGCCGATTCTCCTTCTTTACTTGGCTGATTTAGTCTGGACTCTGGGCTTCCTCACCTTACCTTCCTCTCAAATTAACCATCCCTACATTTTCCACTTTCCTTGCAGCCCATCTTTGGAGTACCAAGCTTGCAGCATAAAGGAGAGAAGAAAGAAGAGGGGATCAGCCCTTTTCTGAATTAGGCCAGACTCTCACGAGGAGCCCTTCCACAACATGTTTGAACCACAATATTTTTAATTTTTTTAATTTTAATTTTAATTCCATTTATATCCCGCCCTTCTCCGAAGACTCAGGGCGGCTTACAAGCTTAGCAGTATATATTTTGTGCCTTTTCTGATTGCTTTTATATAAAGGATTTTATTGAATTTTATAGGGTTAGGGATAAAATAGGGTCTGGTTAGGTTTTAGGGTGGGGTTGGGATCAGGATTGGGGTTGGGGTTGAGATTAGGACAGCATTGGGATCAACATTGGGGTTATCCCCCAATAACACTTTCATTCTTTAGCAAACAGGCTATTGTCCAGATACATATTTTCAATTAACGATAGTTAATATAGTAATAAATGGCTGTAAAAAAGGTAATAAACAATAATAAAAACAATATCAGTTAATCAATACATGTCATTGCTTTTATCATCGAATCAGCAACCTTTTTTTATTATGCTTGAGGAACGGAGGAGAAAAGAAAATGAGTTTATAATTGTGGAATCTAAAGGATTCAAACTGAGTTTAGTAGGTATAGTTTATAATAGGTAGGCTGCATCATACCCTTAATGGGCTTTTGCTGGTTAATCTTAGTGAATTGAGATTATAGGTTAAAGATGAGGTTTTAGAGATGGGTTTATAGAGAATGGGGTGGGGGATAGGATGAAGACTTTCTTGGTTTTACTTTAAGAGAGATTTATAAGTTAAATTAATCTTCATTATACCGGCTGGGGATAAAGATGGCCATTTCTTTTTTCTTTTTCTTTTTTTTCCTTCTGTTAGTTTTATCTGTTTAGCATAATCTTTGATGAAACACATTACTAAAAGCAATGTGCATTCTGAGATTTCTGCCACTAAAGTAGCTAATTTCTTTTTTAAACAATTATTGTACAGTTATTTGACCATATATTTGATAATCCAAAGTTTGACAAATCATGTAAAAAACAAGAAAAAAGTTAAGGAAATTGTGCTGTTAGAGCAAGTAGTATTTTCAGGGTTAAAGTGCTGTGTCTAGAGCAAGTAGCATTTTAAGGGTTAAAACTATCTCCTTAAGGGATGGCCTTCTGGGAAATGTAGTTTTAGTTGTTTGGTCAGATCTGTGTTTTAACTGGCCACTGGGAGGGACTTCTGTTTTATTATGGGATTTCCTGGCTACATGCCAGTCTGAAAGGTCTTTATTTAGTCTAGCCACTAGAAGCGTGTGTGCTCCGTTGATATGGAGGAAGTTATCCTTTTTCTACCTGCGTGAATGGACAGATTATGAAAAATGCCTCAGAAGAAGTGAACAATAACTCTGAGTTAACTGTTTCAGAGATTCCTGATGAATAAAGTAATTTTCCATGAAACCATTCTGTGGAGTTATGCTGCCTGTGTTAAGCAAGAGCAAAACAAATTTCCTGCTTGGTCCAGGAAAGAAATGATTGGTCCATTAGTGGGGGAAAGTGGGAAGAAGGTGACAAGCAACAGGGAGAAAGCAGAACTACAGTATTTAACTCATTTTTTGCATCTGTCTTTACACAAAGGGAAAAAACAGTCCAACCTACCAAAACCAGTGCCATAAAAAACAGAATAGAAACGCAAGTTAGGCAACAAAATGGTAAGTGAACACCTGTCCAGCCTAGATGAGTTCAAATCACCAGGACCAGATGGATTACACCCCAAGGTTCTCAAGGAACTGGCAGACGTGATCTCAGAACCACTGAACTATATTTTTCAAAGATCCTGGAACACTAGGGAACAACCAGAGGACTGGAAAAGAGCTGATGTAGTTCCCATCTTCAAAAAAGGGAAAAAAATAGATCCAGGAAACTACAGACCTATCAGCCTGACCTCAATACCTGGGAAGATTCTGGAAAAGATAATCAAACAGCAAATCAACAAACACTTAAGA
Source organism: Vipera berus (assembly GCF_964194415.1). NCBI lineage: Eukaryota > Metazoa > Chordata > Lepidosauria > Squamata > Viperidae > Vipera > Vipera berus. Next base: position 283,732,867 of record NC_138203.1, on the reverse strand, counting down.
GGCAAACAAAGTCATTACTAAAAGCCAACATGGGCTGGCAGCCATTTTGCTTCTAAAGGAAGGAAGACGAATCCCCCCCCAGTGACTCCTCTCGGTTCCTTTGGGGAGCTGGCAGCCATTTTGCTTTTAAAGGAAGGAAGACAAATTCCCCCCTTGCCCCACGCCACCTTTTGTCTCTTTCCCTCAATGGCCTCCTAGGCCAACACAACAAAAGACTACAGGAAGTCCTCAACTTACGACCACAGCTCTAACCAGAATTTCCATAGCTAAGCAAGGAGGTAGTTAAATAAGTCACGCCTAATTTACAATTATTATTTTTTTGCTATGATTGTTAAGCAGATCACTGCAATTGTTCAGGGAATCATGCGGTCATTAAACAAGTCCAACTTCCCCCACTGTTTGTCAAAAGCCATCTGGGGAGATCTCAATTGGTGATCAAACAACCGCGGGATGCTGCAAACACTATAAATACACTATGTTTGTCGAGTGCCCAAATTTTGATCACGTGATGCCGGGACACTCCTAAAGACAAGGACTTTTTTCACTGCCATTGCAACGGTCACTAAACGAATGGTTTTAAGTGAAGAATTACTTACGCATAAGCCCTTTCGATGCTTGGGCTGAAACTGCCAAAGCTCCTTTCCACATAAATGAAATTGGCAAAACACATTGCCACCGATCAGAGAATGTTGATTGGTGGCCCCCAGGGGGAGATCCTTCTCTGTGGGCGCCCCGGAGCTATGGAATCAGCTACCGGTTGAGCTCCGGATGGCGCCCGATCTTCGCTCCTTTCGCCGCGATCTGAAAACATTTTTATTCGAACAAGCCGGCCTGGCCTGAGGGGGGATTGGCGGGGGGTTTTACGGTTGTTTTATTGGGGTTTTAATATAGTATTGATTGTTTTTAGTGGGCATGTATTTAATCCTTTTTTAATTTTTGTAATTCTGTATTTTTTATTTTTGCCCTGTTCACCGCCCTGAGTCCTTCGGGAGAAGGGCGGTATAGAAATATTATTAAATAAATAAATAAAATAAACAGACTTACCCAAATAAGAAAATTGCCTCAAGATATCAAGAGTTGCCCATTTTATTAATACATTTTCTCATCCAAGCTCATCAAAGATGTTGAGACTCTAGAAAGAGCGCAGAGAAGCGCAACAAAGATGATCAGGGGACTATTCTATTCATTTCCTATTCCTATTTTAGTTATCACCATGACTCACAAAAGTTAAAATTGTAAAACCCTACAAGGTGCCAAGCTGCATTTTCTCTCCACGGCATCCGGTGTGCTCTCCAGTAATCCCCAGAAAGCGGGCTGAGTACACACACTTTTAGGAACAATAGAGGCACTTTTCCTATATAAGAAACCACTTCAGAACAGGCCTGAAGTCGCTGCCTTCCACAGCTGTCAACGCCAGTGTCTTGCTCTCAAATACAGGCAGTCCTTGACTGACAACCACAATTGTGTCCAAAACCTCCATTGCTTAGCGAGGCATTCGTTAAGTGAATGTTGACCCATTTTACGACCTTTATGGCCACCGTTGTTAAGTGAATCACTGCAGCTGCTAAGTTAGTATCCCAATTGTAACAACAACAACAACAATAATAAAGTTGGAAGGGACCTTGGAGGTCATCTAGTCCAACCCCCTGCTCAGGCAGGGAACCCTCTACCATTTCAGACAAAGGGCTGACCAGTCTCTTCTTAAAAAGCGAATTTGTTAAGTGAATTTGCCTTCCCCATTGACTTTGCTTGTCAGAAGACCCGAGGACACAGCAACCTTCATAAATATGAACCAGTTGTCAAGTGTCCAGATTTTGATCACATTTACCAATGGCTCTTCGGCAGTCATCTGAATTTTGATCCCATGACCGTGGGGATGCCGCAAGCGTCATAAGTGCGAAACACGGTCCTAAGTTACTTTTTTCAGTGCTGCTGTAAAACTTTGGTCATCAAATGAGCTGCTGTAAATCAAGAACTGCCTGTAAACATCACCTTTGCTTCAAGTACAGGAAGTCCTCGACTTACAACAACTCATTTAGTGACCATTCAAAGTTACAACAGCACAGGAAAAAATGACTTAGGACCGGTGTTCGCACTTATGACCATTGCAGCATCTTCAGGGTCAGGTGATCAAAGTTTGGATGACTGCCGAAGCGCCATCAGTAAGCAGCCTGACCAAAGAACTTTCTCCATCCCCACACAGACGGACAAGGCCCCCCGAATATAAACTGACAGCAAACCTTACACCCTTCTGCCGTAGCACTGATGACGTTCCCTAGTTGGGTAACGAAAGGTCTGCAAGAAAACAAACCAGCTCAGAGAGCACCAAAGGCTCCATAATCCTCCTCCTCCTCTCCACAAACCCCACTTCCCTGTAGCACTGATGACGTTCCCTAGTTGGGTAATGAAAGGTCTGCAAGAAAACAAGCCAGCTCAGAGAGTACTGAGGACTCCCCCACTCCCAGATGGGTTCCCAGAGGGTGGGGGGGCAGGACGAGGTGCCCTCCGAATCCACACGCAGAGGGCAGCCCCGCGGTCCAGGCTGCGCCTGGGGAAGCCCTGCGGAAACGAGCAGGTGGGCGAGAGCTCCGGATGTCGCCACAAAAGGAGCCGCTTGGATGCTCGTCCGGGAAGCTCCTGCGCAGAGAGACAGGATCCCGAGCAGGCATTGCGCATTGCCTGGGAGCTGCGACCTGTCCAGCGGTGTGGGGGTCGGGTCGGGCCGAAACATCACCCTGGTCCGGTTCTGTCGGCAGTCGTTCGCGATCCTCTGCAGCAGGGGTCTTCAAACCTGGCCCTTTTGTGACTTGTGGACTTCAACTCCCAAAATTCTGGCACAGTTGAAGCCCACAAGTCACAAAAGGGCCAGGTTTGAAGACTCCTGCTCTGCAGGGTCTGCTCCAGCTCCCGCTGCTGGGTCCTTCTTTCGGCTTTCAGCCGCTGCACCGGCTGCTCCCCCACGTGTTGGCGAAGTCCCGAGCGATCGGCTCCGCCGACGGCCCCTCCTGTCGCCCGCGGGGAAGAGCCGGGGCTGCTGCAGCCTGTCCCCAACCGAGGTGGCTCGGCTAGACTTGTCCCATCTGCACTACTCCTCTAATTTGTGGTGTCTTGCCATTTCTTGTCCTGATGACTGAAAATAACAGAATGAACGAGTTGGAAGGGATCTTCGAGGTCTTCTAGACCAACCCCCTGCTCAAGCAAGGAAACCCTGTGCCATTTCAGACGAACGGCTCAAAAATTACTCCGAAGTAATTACTCAAAGTAAGAGTCTGCTTTGGACGGTGTCGAATAGAATAGAATAGAATAGAATAGAATAGAATAGAATAGAATAGAATAGAATAGAATAGAATAAACAATAGATCAGAACAGAATAAGAAGAGAAGAGAAATAGAAGAGAAGAGTTGGAAGGGTCCTTGGAGGTCTTCTAGTTCAACCCCCTGCTCAGGCAGGAAACCCTATACCATTTCAGACAAACGCTGTCCATCTCTTAAAAACTTCCAGTGTTGGATCATTCACAATTTCTGGAGGCAGGTTGTTCCACTGGTTCATTGTTCTCACTGTTAGTAAGTTTCTCCTTAGTTCCAGGTTGCTTGTTTCCTTGATTAGTTTCCATCCCTTTCTTCCTTGTCCTGCCCTCTGGTGCTTTGGAGAATAATTATCCCAACTATTGTTGGCTCTTTTGGAGTAATAAAAAAATAAACCTAATTGGGGGGGGGGGGAGAGGAATGGATTTTTAATCACATTTAAGAAGATTAAGAAACTGTTGGCTAGGGAGGAGAAGGAAAGCGTAGAGACAAAGGACGAGGTCAGGTTCTCCATCTTCCCCATCTGTAAAATGGGTATAATCGTCACTATAAAGTTACTGCTTTGTCTGTTTAAATTTCCCTTTGAAAAGACAAAAAGCAATTCTGGCTGCAATTCCTCCGGCAGTAAACCCCCCCTGACCTCAGGAAGGCTTACTCCAGAGTAGGCGCGCGCAGCCCTGCCTTGCAAATGCAAATTAGAAAAAAGAAGTAGCAGAGTTTGGAACGGAAAGGGTTACAGGCGACAGCCATAAACGGCCACAAGATTCTTGGCTTCGAGTGCGGGGACTTTCCGACTCCGCCCACGGAAAGCTTCGCGCGATCCCCAGGATTGGGGCCAATGAGCTCCGCGGATCGGCCGTCGCCTTTTCTGGGAAATCATGCGGTGAAAAAGAAACGCTATTTTTACAGTGGCCGCACGGGGCGCTGCCGCGCCAATAACGCTTTCCACCGACAGGGCTGGTTGGAAAGATTGAATCTCTGCAGGGACGCCGAGTGAAGGAACTGACTGGGTTTAAATGATGGGAGGATTGTTTGAGGCATGTTTCCCTCCCGCCTTGTTTAAAGACCAAAGACTTTTAGAGCTTTGGCAGATATCGAGCTTCCTGGTCGATCAGGGCTCTTCAAACTTGGCCCTTTTATGACTTGTGGACTTCAACTCCCAGAATTCCTCAGCCGGCTGAGGAATTCTGGGAGTTGAAGTCCACAAGTCACAAAAGGGAGTTGAGGAATTCTGGGAGCTGAAGTCCACAAGTCATAAAAGAATTCTGGGAGTTGAAGTCCACAAGTCATTAAAAAGGAGCTGAGGAATTCTGGGAGCTGAAGTCCACAAGTCATAAAAGAATTCTGGGAGTTGAAGTCCACAAGTCATTAAAAAGGAGCTGAGGAATTCTGGGAGTTGAAGTCCACAAGTCATAAAAGGGAGCTGAGGAATTCTGGGAGGTGAAGTCCACAAGTCATAAAAGAATTCTGGGAGTTGAAGTCCACAAGTCATAAAAGGGAGTTGAGGAATTCTGGGAGCTGAAGTCCACAAGTCATAAAAGAATTCTGGGAGTTGAAGTCCACAAGTCATTAAAAAGGAGCTGAGGAATTCTGGGAGCTGAAGTCCACAAGTCATAAAAGAATTCTGGGAGTTGAAGTCCACAAGTCATAAAAGGGAGCTGAGGAATTCTGGGAGCTGAAGTCCACAAGTCATAAAAGAATTCTGGGAGTTGAAGTTCAGAAGTCATAAAAGGGAGCTGAAGAATTCTGGGAGCTGAAGTCCACAAGTCATAAAAGAGTTCTGGGACTTGAAGTCCACAAGTCATAAAAGGGAGCTGAGGAATTCTGGGAGCTGAAGTCCACAAGTCATAAAAGAATTCTGGGAGTTGAAGTCCACAAGTCATTAAAAAGGAGCTGAGGAATTCTGGGAGCTGAAGTCCACAAGTCATAAAAGAATTCTGGGAGTTGAAGTCCACAAGTCATTAAAAAGGAGCTGAGGAATTCTGGGAGCTGAAGTCCACAAGTCATAAAAGAATTCTGGGAGTTGAAGTCCACAAGTCATAAAAGGGTGCTGAGGAATTCTGGGAGTTGAAGTCCACAAGTCATAAAAGGGCCAAGTTTGAAGACCCCCCCCCCCCACTCTGTCGTACATACAAGTCTCCGTATCCCTCAGCCAGAGGCTGTCCTGGCAGGTTGGGCCGAGGGAGCCCAAACTCGCCCACCTGTTTTTCCTTCCCTAAAGTAGGAAGAACCGGGGAGAGATGGAATTCTCTCTCTCCCTCCAAAACGGGCCCCGTCCCGCCCTTCCAGGGCACTCTGTGCTTCCTTCGGGAAGACGGATCGGCCTCTTGGCAGCCTTCCCGGTTTGGGACACTACGCCGTTGAATACGGGGATGGGGCAAGAAAGTAACGGCTGGCAGGAAACCCCAGCGGGGGGGGGGGGGGGGAAGGGGAGAACGGATGGGCCAGAGAATTAGCAAGGCAGGGCAGGGCAAGAAGGGGAGGGGAGCGGAGGGGAGGGGAGGAGAGAAGAGAAGAGAAGAAGGGGAGGGCAAGGCAGGGCAAGAGAGGAGAAGGAGAAGAGAAGGCAAGGCAGGGTAAGAGAGGCGAGGACAACAAAAGAGGGGAAGGCAAGGTGGGGGAGGGGAGGGGAGAAGGGAGGGCAAGGCAGGGGAAGAGGAGGAGGGGAGGGAGAGAAAAGAAGGCAAGGCAGGGGAAGAGAGGGAGGAGAGGAGAGGAGAGGAGGAAGGGAGGGAAAGGGGAGGAGAACAGAAGAGGGGAGGGCAAGGCAGGGGGAGGGGGAGGGGAGAAAAGAGAAGGGAGGACAAGGCAGGGTAAGAGGGGAGGAGAGGGGGAGGGAGAGGAGAACAGAAGAGGGGAGGGCAAGGCAGGGGGAGGGGAGAAAAGAGAAGGGAGGGCAAGGCAGGGTAAGGGGGAGGAGAGGGGGAGGGAGAGGAGAACAGAAGAGGGGAGGGCAAGGCAGGGGGAGGGGAGAAAAGAAGGCAAGGCAGGGTAAGAGGGGAGGAGAGGGGGAGGGAGAGAAGAACAGAAGAGGGGAGGGCAAGGCAGGGGGAGAAGAGGGGAGAAAAGAGAAGGGAGGGCAAGGCAGGGTAAGAGGAGGGGAGGAGGGGAGAGAGAAAAGGCAAGGCAAGAGGAGAGAAAGGGGAGGAGAACAAAAGAGGGGAGGGCAAGGCAGGGGGAAGGGAGAGGAGAAGGGGAGGGCAAGGCAGGGCAAGATGGGGAGGAGAGGAGGGGAAGGGGAGGAGAAGAGAAGCATGGCTATTCTAGCAGAAAATCAAAAAGAAGAAAATTGGGTGTTTGGGCATCAGCTTTGGAAGAGAGGGTTGAGGGTTATCTGGTAGAGCTGCCAAAAGTGTGGCCCACACACAGCCTAAGTGATCACCCCTTATGGGCCCTGGAGTGAAAGGGTGAGCCTTTTCAGTTTTAGGAGGGGGGAAGATTACAGGGATGTTGTTTTTTTTTAAGAAGGATAAGATGGCTTGTCCAGGGAGCAGCGGTACAGAAACGGTTTGCAATGGGGGTGGGGGTTGGACTATTTTTCCTTTTTAGAATGTTTCATCCCACCTTTATTATTTTTATAGGTAACTTAAAGGTGGCAAACATACCTAATACTCCTTTCTTCTCCTGTTTTCCTCACAACAACAACCCTGTGAGGTGGGTCTGGATGAGAGAGAGAGGGAAGGGCCCAAGGTCACCCAGCTGGCTTTCATGGCTGAGGCTGGACTAGAACTCACAACCTCCTGATGAATAAAAACAAACCAAATGTGTGGGGGATGGATTTTTAATCACATTTAAGAAGATTAAGAAACTGTTGGCTAGGGAGGAGGAGGAAAGTGTACAGACAAAGGATGAGGTCAGGTTCTCTGTCTTCCCCATCTGTAAAATGGGAATAAAATAATAATAATAATAATAATAATAATAATAATAATAATAATAATAATAATAATAATAATAATAATAATAATAATAATAATAATAATAATGAGGAGGAGGAGGAGGAGGAGGAGGAGGAGGAGGAGGAGGAGGAAGGGACCTTGGTGGTCATCTACTCCAACCCCCTGCTAAGGCAGGAAACCCTATACCATTTCAGACAAATGGCTGTCCAGTCTCTTCTTAAAAACTTCCAGTGTTGGAGCATTCACCACCTCTGGAGGCAGGTTGTTCCACTGGTTAGTTGTTCTGACTGTGAGGAAGTTTCCCCTTAATTCCAGGTTGCTTCTCTCCTTGACTAGTTTCCATCCATTGCTTCTTGTCCTGCTTTCAGGTGCTTTGGAGAATAGCTTGACTCCCTCTTCTTTGTGGCAGCCCCTGAGATATTGGAACACTGCTATCATGTCACCCCTCACTCTTCTCTTCATTAAACTACACATACCCAATTCCAGCAACCATTCCCTGTATGTTTTAGCCTCCAGTCCCCCAATCATCTTTGTTGCTCTTCTCTGTACTCTTTCTAGAGTCTCAACATCTTTTTTACATCGTGGTGACCAAAACTGGATGCAGTATTCCAGGTGTGGCCTTACCAAGGCATTGTAAAGTGGTATTAGTACTTCACTTGATCTTGATTCTATCCCTCTGTTAATGCACCCTAGCACTGTGTTGGCTTTTTTGGCAGCTGCAGCACACTGCTGGCTCTATTAATCGTCACTATTAAGTTACTGCTTTGTCTGTTTAAGTTTCCTTCTGAAAAGACAAAAAGCAATGCTGGCTGCAATTGTTTACCTATTCCTCTTGCGGTAAACCCCACTGACCTCAGGAAGGCTTACTCCAGAGTAGGCACGCACAGCCCTGCCTTGCAAATGCAAATTAGAAAAAGAAGTAGCAGAGTTTGGAACGGAAAGGGTTACAGGTGACACCCATAAACGGCCACAAGATTCTTGGCTTTGAGTGCGGGGACTTTCCGACTCTGCCCACGGAAAGCGTGCGATGCCCAGAATTGGGGCCAATGAGCTTTGCGGATCCGCCGTCACCTTTTCTGGGAAATCATGCGGTGAAAAAGAAACGCTATTTTTACAGTGGCCGCACAGGGCGCTGGCGCGCCAATAAAGCTTTCCACCGACAGGGCTGGTTGGAAAGATTGAATCTCTGCAGGGACGCCGAGTGAAGGAACTGACTGGGTTTAAATGATGGAAGGATTGTTTGAGGCATGTTTCCCCTCCCCCCTTGTTTAGAGACAAAACAATTTTAGAGCTTTGGCAGATATCGAGATTCCTGGTCGATCAGGGCTCTTCAAACCTGGACCTTTTATGATGGCTTGCCCCACTCCTACTCGGGCGGGGTGGTAAACAGTACCACTGGGTTCTTTGGGTGCCCTGTGACCCTGAGCATGGGGTGGGGAGCAGAGGCAGAATGGAATGGAATGGAAGAGGAGAGGAGAAGAGAAGAGAAGAGAAAAGAAGAGAAGAGAAGAGAAGAGGAACGGAACGGAACGGAACGGAACGGAACAGAACAGAACAGAACAGAATAGAATAGAATAGAATAGTTGGAAGGGACCTTGGAGGTCATCTAGTCCAACCCCCTGCTCAGGCAGGAAACCTTATACCATTTCAGACAAATGGCTGTCCAGTCTCTTCTTAAAAACCTCCAGTGTTGGAGCATTCACCACCTCTGCAGGCAGGTTGTTCCACTGGTTAATTGTTCTAACTGACAGGAAGTTTTTCCTTAGTTCTAGGTTGCTTCTCTCCTTGACTAGTTTCCATCCATTGCTTCTTGTCCTGCCTTTAGGTGCTTTGGGGGAATAGATTGATTTCTTCTTCTTTGTGGCAATCCCTGATTAGAATAAAATATAGAATACAGAAAATATAATAGTATAGTATAGTATAGTATAGTATAGTATAGTATAGTATAGTATAGTATAGTATAGTATAGTACAGTACAGTACAGTACAGTACAATACAATACAAGAATAGCATAGCATAGCATAGCATAGCATAGCATAGCATAGCATAGCATAGCATAGCATGTGTTGGAAGGGACCTTAGAGATCTTCTAGTCCAACCCGCTGCTCAGGTAGGAAACCCTATACCATTTCAGAAAAATATTCAGATATTGGAACACTGCTATCATGTCACCCCTAGTCCTTCTCTTCATTAAAGTATACATACCCAATTCTAGCAACCATTCCTTATATGTTTTGGCCTCCAATCCCCTAATCATCTTTGTTGCTCTTCTCTGTACTCTTTCCAGAGTCCCAACATCTTTTTTACATCCTGGTGACCAAAACTAGACGCAGTAGTCCCAAGTGTGGCCTTACCAAGGCGTCATAAAGTGGTATTAACACTGTATGTGATCTGGATTCTATCCCTCTTGTTAATGGAGTGTAGGACGGTGTTGTCTTTTTGGGCAGCTGCAGCACACTACTGGCTCATCTTTAAGGAATTGTCCACTAGCACTCGGATTTGATGGGATCTGGGGTGCATCCGCTCTTCCTGATGGGCAGAGACAACGGGAAACTGGGTGCCTCAAGAAGCCAGGCCTTCTGCCACTTTGAATTGCTCCAAGGGAGGCCCATTAGCCGCTAACGCAGCTCAGAAAAAAAGCGATCACACAGGGACATAGGGAGAAGCTCAAAGCGAAAGCGAAAGCGAAAGCAACGCGTTGGGGGATTTTTCGGCTCTGTGCAGTGAGTTTTGTGGACAAGAGAGAGAAAAATCCAGCCCGGTCCGACTGAAGCGAGGCATCGGATCGAGATGGATCAAAGGCCCGGCATGGTAGGACTTTCCTGGCCGCTGCCGGAAGGTGAGAGGCTGGAAAAAGAGCGGAGGGTTGCACGAGTCTGGATGATTGAGCGGCTCCGGAAGGGCGAGGGACTCCACTCCCCATCGTTCCCATCCAGCACGGCTGCTCATGTTGGCTGCGGGTGAGGGGGAGCGCTGTCCACCTCCTCCTTAAGTAGCTGAGTAGTGATCTCCCATTTCCTGCCTTCTTAAGAACTAACCCTGGCGTGTTTCTTTCCACTTTTTGCGCGGGATCTAAACTTCTGGGCTCCTGTTTTGCGTCGCGCCTCTGCTCCGGCGGGTGGGAGCGGGATTCAAATCCTTACCAGCTTGAAAGTACCGACCTGAATATTCAAACGCTTCTGGGGTTTCTTGCCACAAGGAAACTGAACAAAGAAGCAATCGAGGGAGTTAAGGCGGAATTTCCTAACAGTGAGAATTAACTGGCTTCGGAAGTTGTGGGGGCTCCATCATCACTGGAGCTTTTTAAGAAGAGACTGGACAGTCACTTCTCTGAAACGGTGTATATATAGGGTGTCCTGCCTGAGCCGGGGGTTGGACTAGATGGCCTCCAAGGTCCCTTCCAACTCTGTTCTTCTGATTTCAGCCTTCACGGGCAGTGCTGGGCCGCCCCTAGGACCGGAGAGCGTGTCGCAAATTAAAATACGCAGAAAGGTGCCTGTAAACCAAAGAAGCCAGTATTAGTGTAAATCTTTCCTGAAATTGCCGCAAGACGTGAGTGCACTCCGAATGAATATTTAGGCTGCAGCCACAGGAATCCTTTGCTGGGAAGTCAGCTGATTAGATGCAGGATCTTGGATGGTTACAGAATTGGGAGGCAGTTTAGTTCATAATCATAATAGTAAAGTTGGCAGAGACCTTGGAGGTCATCTAGTCCAACCCCCTGCTCAGGCAGGAAACCCTATACCATTTCAGACAAATGGCTGTCCAGTCTCTTCTTAAAAACTTCCTGTGTTGGAGCATTCACCACTTCTGGAGGCAGGTTGTTCCACTGGTTAATCGTTCTCACTGTCAGGAAGTTTCTCCTTAGTTCTAGGTTGCTTCTCTCCTTGATTACCAAATATCTCATACAGTGATCCTCTTAAATCCATAACCCCCTGGTTCCCATAAGCAGTAATCCTTCCCTCTCTCTCCCCAGAGCCCGTCAGCAAGATGCTAGTCCCTGTCGTGTTTCAGGCAGTTCCCCTGCTTCTCTGCGACCGGATCCTGCTCTCCTTGCTGAATGGATGGAGCCCCTCCTTGGTCCCCCTGGGGGTCTCAGCGGCTTGGCTGGAGGCCGCTCTCCGACTGCTGGTTCTCTGGGCAGTCAGGGGGCTGCTCTCTGTGGTTCGGACCTCCCCGATGTCCTTTTCCACGGTGGCTGCAGTCAGCATCCTGCCCCCTTTGTACCTATTGGTGGGACACTGGTTTGGGGACCCTCCCCTCCTGGTCTCTTCGGCTGCCTGGTCTTGGTGGCTGGCAATCTACGGGGTGGTGGGCTTCTCCCAGCTCCTCTGGGGGGTCCTGGCAGAAGGGCCCAACACAAAGGAGTCCCAGAAAGAAGACAAGGCCACCCTTTGGAAGATGCTCCAGATTTTCTGCCCAGACAAGCTGTATCTCGCTGGCGCTTTCTTGTTCCTCGTCCTGGCAGTGATTGGTGAGTTGGTACTGGATGAAATCATTCTCTGTTGCAGGGTAAATGGATAGAACAGAATAATAACTTTATTGTCACCTTGAGTGTACACTAATCGGCAATCATTAAAATGACATTTCATTGCATACAGCTCTCAAAGAGTCACCACCTCTGATATACTGTACACTACATAAATATGCCATAAATAAATAAATGAAGGAAGGAAGGAAGGATTATGCATAGACCCACATATATTATATGACACAGGGAAACAACGGCCTAGTTTGGGTTACGTCTACATGTGCATGGCGAGAAACACGAATCTTGTGAGACACCAGGACTGCAATCACACCGTACACTGAAGAAAATAAAGTAACTCAGTTGCAAGATGGTCACCAATAGACCTGGCCTCAGTCTTTGAAGTTCTGCTGCTCCTTTTGACGTTCTCCCTGAATCCCTCTTGATTCCCTTCTTGGTTGCCTCCTGACACGGAGCAGTTCCTGCCCAGATAAAATGTGGAATTCTGCAGGCTTCGGCCGTTGGCTCTGGACTTGCTTTCACCAGGGTTTGCGTCCTGTTTTCCAGGATGAAAAGCGATACAGACAGGATCTTCCAAACTCTCCATTCAGCCCTTTCGGTGTCCAATTCGAGCATCTTTTCTCCCATCCTGAGAGAGGCTGCCTCAGTAGTTGGGGCAGGAACCCCAGAGCAAAAAGCTCAAGTTTCCTTCCATTTCACAGAACAGATGTACAATTTGCAGTGTGTGTGTGTGGGGGGGGGGTGCCTTTCCTGACAGAGGTCCTACAAGAGCCTTGGTGGAGCAGTGGGCTAATGCCTCCTTAAGTAACACCAGCTGCCTGCAATTAGTGCAGGTTCGAGTCCCACCAGGCTCAAGGTTGACTCAGCCTTCCATCCTTCCGAGGTAGGTAAAATGAGGACCCAGATTGTTGGGGGCAATTAAGCTGACTTTGTAATAATGCCGCTTGGGTGTGTGTGTGAAAGCCCTAATAAGCAGGCATATATATAGAATGAAGGCTACTGCTAAGCTTGTAAGCCGCCCTGAGTCTTCGGAGAAGGGCGGGATATAAATTGAATTTTTTTAAAAAAATACATCACCTCCTCTGCTCTCCCCCCACCCCTTGCAGGTGAAATGTTCCTGCCCCATTACACCGGGCGTTTGATTGATATCCTGGGCACCAAATATGACGCAGAAGCCTTTTCCACAGCAATCTCTCTACTCTTCCTGGTCTCATTTGGAAGGTGAGCTTATTCCAGGCCCCACCAGCACTTTTGCTGCAGCTGCCCTTAAATTCATAACCAGGATTATGGTTCTGTTGTCGCCCGGCATTGTTGTTCACAAGGCAGTACAAGGGGCGATCACGTTGGATGAGGTTGCCTTCATGGAGATACCAGGGCATTTTTTTCCCCTTGCCAGCTGTAAGGAAGCTGTTGATTGTTGCTTTCTTTGGGGATTTTTTTTTTAACTTCCTAGTGTAACCTCTGCTCTGGGATTTCCTAGTGGCCTCCTGTCCAAATGCCAGCCAGCTTTGATGCCGCTTGTCTTTTTGAGATCAGCTGAGCTCAGCCAGATCCCTGCTGCAAATGTGGTTTTGATCTTGGCTTCGGCAGTTTTTTGGTCCCAGAACTGCTTACACCAGGGGAGGTGCCTTTTTCCTTCTGGCCTGCCAGTGAAAAGCTGAGTGAGACCTAAAAGAACTGAACCCACTCAATGTTTCAAGACTTCAAGAAAGATCTGAAAATCATTTTGTTCTCTGGAGTCCTCCTGAAGCAAACCTTAGCCCTTGGTTTCTTCTCAGCTGCTTGTCTGTGGAGATTCTTCTTCAGCTCTGGATGGTGGGGAATGGAAGGATTTATACTCCTTGCAGGCAGCTGGTCATTTGCCTCCTTTCGGAGAGTCGTTGAGGCCACTTGGAGGTTTACCTGTGAGATGGCCTCACGAGATCGATGATTCGTTAAGGTGCTTCCAAGTAAAAGGCATCACGCAGGGATGCAATCATTCAAAGCTTTATTTAACGATAAAGTAAATAGAAAGAGTTCCCTGGCATGGAGGCATCCATGCCTGGATTGAGCTCATGGATCAGCAAGCAAGCAAGCAGAAGAGAGAACAAAGAGAGCAGAGAGAGAGCAGCCCCTGAGCAGAGTTTTTATGGGGGTCCTCAGCCCCTTCCTTACCAATTAACTCTCGCCAATGGGGGTATGGGGCTGCAGGGACCGGGGACCCCTGACCCACCAGTGGGAGCAAAGATGCCTCTTTGCTCCCATCTGATGACCTTTTTGGGGAACTGCCATGGCTGGCACAAAAACATCTAACATTACCTGTGTCCTCAGGGTCACCTGAGCGGTGCAAATGGGTGTGGAGCTTTCTTGGCTGCAGGAGGTTTTCCGCCCTGTGTCCCAAAGGTGCTTTTTTCAGGAGGCAACTGGACTTCCTTGTTTTTCCTTTGAAGAGGTTTCGCTTCTCATCCAGAGCGGAAAAAGCGTCTTGGATGAGAAGCGAAACGTCTTCAAAGAGAAAACAAAATAGTCCAGTTGGCTCCTGAAGAAGCACCTTTGGGACATCCTTAGCTGCTTGTTTTGCAACCTGGCAGAAGTCAAACCAGTTAAAACTTGTGATCTACCCCTAGCTTTCACTTGAATACGAATCTGAAAAAACAAAAAACAAAAAAGAAGCTTTCTAAAGGAACATCCGTTCTTGGCTGGTATCAGGGATCTTGTTGTTGATTTAAATTCAACAGGAAAATGAAAGCAGTTTCAAAATGGGGGGAAGAGCATCAGTCTGAAGTAATTTAATCTCACAACAGTGGGATAGGTTTGTCCATGGGAACATTTTGTTCTCTTTGCACCCACCCGGGTCAAATCAGGTACGTGCTCACGCGTGGAGCTGTGACTCAGTTTCCATGGGTGAAGCAGGAGCCAACCCCGCTTGCTGTTCTTCTTTTCTAGCTCCGCGTTTGCCAGCTGCCGTGGGGGGCTCTTCATGTTCACGATCTCACGGATGATTATCCGGACTCGCAACTTACTCTTCTCTTCTCTGGTGTGGCAAGACCTGGCCTTCTTCCAGGAGGTGAAAACAGGTGAGGGCCCAAACAGGCAGCTGCTGTTTCTGGAACTGTCTAAAGCGAAAGAGTCTCTCAAGTGAAGCTTGACTGATGATTAGGCAGACCATTAATTTAATATTTTGGGGGGAAAAGATGGAAGTGCTTTACCAGTGCCACTTTCTGCGATCTCTCTCTCTCTCTCTCTCTCTCTCTCTCTCTCTCTCTCCCTCTCTCTCTCTCTCTCTCTCTCTCTCTCTCTCTCTCTCTCTCTCTCTCTTCCCCCCCCGTGTGTGTCTCTTTCTTCTCTCTTTTCTCTTTCTCTTCTCTCTGCTCTCTCTCTCCTCTTTTTTTCTCTCTCTCTCCCTCTGTGTGTGTGTGTTTCTCTCTTCTCTCTTTCTCTTCTCTCCACTCTCTCTCTCCTCCCTTCTCGCTCTTCTCTCTCCCTCTCTGTGTCTCTTTCTCTCTCTCTTCTCTCTTCTCTCTGTCTCTGTCTTTTCCTCTCCCTCCCTCCCTCCCTCTTTCTCTCTCTCTCTTTCTCTCTCTCTCTCTTTCTCACACACACACATACACACGTACACACGCATACACAAGGATTTCCTGGTGGCCTCCCATCCATGTATCAGTCAGGTCTCAGCTTTGCAAACAGAACTAATGCCATAGCTGGGCTTTGTTTTGGGATAAACTCTGGTCCTGTGGACAACATGGTCGCAACCGTGTTTTTTTCTTTGCAGGCCATAAAGAAGTGGTTTCCATTGGATTTTTCCCCCCTATCTTTTTAGTCCAGTCTGCAATTCTGAGCTCTCCTGGTACTAAGATGTCTGCCATCTAAGTATTCACCAAACCTACACTTGTTCAGCTTTTTCATGATTGGCAGAAACCTGCCCAAGAGAAGGAATCCCTTGGTTGATTTCAGAGAAAGAAGCTCAGATGTTTCTTGGATAGGAAGTTACCCCCAAAATCCTGAGGGAAGTAGCCTGGATTTAGGTGGGAATGGTAGCTCATGACAAAGAGCAATCAGAATAGTAATCAGAATAGAGTTGGAAGGGACCTTGGAGGTCTTCTAGTCCAATTTCCCTGCTCAAGCAGGAGACCCTATACCAGGGGTCTTCAAACGTGGCCCTTTTTATGACT
Source organism: Vipera berus (assembly GCF_964194415.1). Taxonomy (NCBI): domain Eukaryota; kingdom Metazoa; phylum Chordata; class Lepidosauria; order Squamata; family Viperidae; genus Vipera; species Vipera berus. The sequence goes on along the minus strand of NC_138203.1, from coordinate 283,717,026 downwards.
TGTGGACTTCAACTCCCAGAATTCCTCAGCCGGGCATGCTGGCTGAAGAATTCTGGGAGTTGAAGTCCAGAAGTCATAAAAGGGCCAAGTTTGAAGACGCCCTGCCCTATGCCATTTCAGACAGGTGTCTGTCCAGACTCTTCTTAAAAACCTCCAGTGATGAAGCACCTACAACTTCTGAAGGCAAGCCGTTCCACTGTTAATTATCCTCACTGATGGAATATAGCAAAGAGGCTACTCTTTGCTATCCTTGGATGCCATGTCAAGGACTTGGTCTTCTCCTTCCTGTGGGGATTGTTCCCTATACTCTCCCTCCCTGTGTTGCCAGTCTGGCATTTGTCGAGTGATATCTCTTTGCCCACAGGGGCCCTGGCCTCCCGCCTTTCCAAAGACACAACTATGATGAGCCGCTCGGTGCCGTTCAACACCAACGTCTTCCTGCGCACCCTGATCAAGGCTGTTGGGCTCTACACATTCATGATTGGCTTGTCCTGGCGCCTGACGCTGCTAATGCTGATCGAGACCCCACTCATGACAGCCGTCCAGAAGGTCTACAATGTCCGTCATCAGGTAGGGATCATGGGACTAGAGCAGGGGTATCAAACTCAATTTCATTGAGGGCCGCATCAGCATTGCAGTTGCCCTCATGGGGCCGGGTGGGTATGGCCAGGGTGGGCGTGGCCTACTGGGTGGGCATGGCTAGAGTGCATATGGCCTACTGGGTGGGCATGGCCAGCTCTACATCGTTCCCATCAAGGGTGCCTATGGGGGCCTGGGCAGGAGTGGGACAGATCTGAGGGTCTCTGGCAGAAGGAGGGTCTCAGGGCCAGGGCCCAGACAGTGGGGGCCCTTCCCTCACTGTTTCCAGGATGGCTTTGCGGGCTGCATGAAACCACTTCGTGGGCCGAATCTGGCCCCCGGGCCTTGTGTTTGACATGTCTGGACTAGAGGGAATGGTGGTCACTTCTGAGTTTTTGAGACCAATTGCGTGTGGGGAAGGAATGCCAGCTTTGTGAGCGAGGGAATTGACCAGCTCAGGGAAAGGAAAAGCAAGCCAGAGAAGGGAAGGGGAAAAAAAAAACTTCAAGGGAGCTGAGCAGAGCAGAATGCATTGCCATCTCCAGAAGATCAGAAAAGGCAAGATGGCAGCCATGTGATCAAAACCCACTCCTTTGTCTGTGTGGCTTGTACAAAAAGGATGGGTTGTGTAGCCTGGTTTCCCCTTTTCCTGGGCTGAAGGAAAAGGGATTGTGCATTTGCATCCCTCAAGTGAAAAGAGGAAAAGGGGGATGAAGGCCCCACTTGCTGGAGAGCTACGAGGAGAGACAGAGAAGGAGCTGGGGAAAAAAAGGATGAAGAAGCCAGTTTGAAAGCAAAGACAAATAGAAATATAGTGAAAAAAACAGATGGGCATCCAACAACTTGTCCTCGAGTTATGATGAAATTGAGACTAAAAATCTTGATCACTGAGTGAAGCAGTTAAGTAAGATGCCTACACAATTGTTTTGCCCGATGTCTGCCATGCTGGAAGTCCGAATTGCAATCTCCCAGGTCATTGTAGGGTGGAGCAAAAGTGCCACCTGCCAAGAAGATTTCAGCAGATTTCAGTTACCAGCAGGCAGCTCTTTTGCTCTCAAATGTTGCTGCAGCCTTCTGAAGGATTTCAGCTCCCTCTGTGCATGGAGAGGAAATTATCCAGGGGGCTGTGGGAAGGAAGCATAATAGTGGGAGAGTACATCTACCTCTTTAGCTTGTACTCTGTCATCCGGTTGGTCACATGTGAGAAAAAAATGAAATAAAATGGGATGGAGTGGAATGAAGCATTTTTGGAGTCTGCTCCTCAGAATGAGGCCACTGAACTTTGGTTTGGGTATGCCACCACCAGCTGGATGCCTGGTCCAAGGTAGTTTTCAGGAGGCTCACTTTGCTGCTTCCTTCATGGTCCATCCAGGCTTTACTGAAGGGGATCCAGGACTCGGTGGCCCACTCAGAGGAGGTGGTGCATGAGGTAATCTCGTCCGTGCAGACCGTGCGCAGCTTTGCCACTGAGGAGAAGGAGTCGCAGCGCTACGAGGCATCCTTGGCAGACACCTGCCGGCTGAAGAACCAAAGGGACATGGAAAGGATTGTTTACTTATACATTGTCCGGGTAAGTCCTCTAGGACTCAGAGGTCTCCAACCGTAAGACTTGTGGACTGCGTGGCTGGCCGAAGAATTCTGGGAGCTGCAGTCCACAAGTTGCCAAGGTTGGAGATCCCTGACCTAGGTCCTCTAAGTGAGTGATTCCCAACCTGTGGGGGTTCCTGTTGTTGTTGTTGTTGTTAGCTGCAAAGTCGTGTCCGACCCATTGCGACCCTATGGACAACGTTCCTCCAGGCCTTCCTGTCCTCTATATCTTCTGGAGTCCATTTAAGCTCACGCCTACTGCTCCAGTGACTCCATCCAGCCACCTCATTCTCTGTCGTCCCCTTCTTCTATTGCCCTCAATCTTTCCCAGCATTAGGCTCTTCTCCAGTGAGTCCTTCCTTCTCATTAGGTGGCCAAAGTATTTGAGTTTTAGCTTCAGGATCTGGCCTTCTAAAGAGCAGGCAGGGTTGATCTCCTCTAGGACTGACCGGTTTGATCGCCTTGCAGTCCAAGGGACTCGCAGTAGTCTTCTCCAGCACCATAGTTCAAAGGCCTCAATTCTTTGGTGCTCAGCCTTTTTTATGGTCCAACTTTCACTGCCATATATTGCAACTGGGAAGACCATAGCCTTGACTATACGCACTTTTGTTGACAGGATGATGTCTCTGCTTTTTAGTGTGCTGTCTAGATTTGCCATGGCTTTCCTCCCCAGGAGCAAACGTCTTTTAATTTCTTGGCTACAGTCCCCATCTGCAATGATCTTGGAGCCCAGGAAAATAAAATCTGTCACTACCTCCATTTCTTCCCCATCTATTTGCCAGGAGTTGAGAGGGCTTGATGCCATGATCTTGGTTTTCTGAATGTTAAGTTTCAGGGGGTGGGGGGGGGTTCCTGTTGCAGCTGTCTAAATAAAATATTTTCAAAATATGGCTCAGATTTTAGGAGATTGCCAAGTCTTGCAAGCTTTTCTTACTTGGTATGAAAAGTTTTGAAAATTTGTCTCTTTGTCCCCAATCTTACAAGATTTTAAGTATGCTGTATCATAATTCTTAGGATTGACTTGCTAATCAAGAATGTTTTTTCAATTAAAATCTTAACTCCCAAAGGTTAGACAACAAGTGGACATGCAACCCAGTGACGTTCCAGTTTAAGTCTGTCACGGGTTTTTTTCTTTGAATCATCCATAACCAAAACTGATTATGTGTCATCAAGTGGTCTTTAAATCCTAATTACCGCACAGATTTTCTTCAGAATGTTCTATCATGTTCTCTTTAGTCTCCCAATGGTGCACTCATCATCTCTGTCAGTGAATCTGTCCACCTTGCTGTTGGTCATTGTCTTCTTCTCTTTCCTTCCAGCTTTCCTGACATTGGAGCCTCTTCCAGAAAGCTGAGTCTTTGCAAAATGTTTCAGAAACAGGATAATTTGAGCCTGGTCGTTCATGTGTTAGGATATTGAATTTAGTAGCTGGAACGGTAAAATAGACTTCCGGAGGAAAAATGGCGTTTTACTTGTAGCATTATTTTTTTGGTCTGCCACAGATTCTCTGCAGTTTTATATTTAGAATGTTTTCTAAGTCAAAAGAAACTTGCCTGGGAAAGGGGAAGCTCTAGAAATCAACCCTTTTGTTCCCCTGGATGGCTGGGTGCTCCCTGAGAGCTTCTTGAAGTACGGTATACAATAGGCCAGAACACACAGCTGTAGTTGATTAATTTAGAGAGTGCTGACTCATGCATGAGGCAATCTACAGTGTGATTGGTTGCTGTAAGTATAAAGGGGGAGTTTCCCTTTTTCATCTGTGTTCTGAATACTGTTTTAGATTTACCTCAGGATATTCCTGTGTTCCTGACTATCTTATATATTCTTCCTTTCCTGGTTGATGACAAAGATTGCTGTAGATTTGAATGTTAAATATATTTATATTTATATAAAAGGCTACAAGTTTGTGTCAGTGTCTCCAGTTTCATCTGGGCAGCTGCCATGCAATTCCTTGACACTTGCCTTGAGTGAGAACTCTGGTTTAATTTGTTGAATGTCCCATCAGCTTGTTTTCTTGGCTGTCAGGAGTCTTCTCTGACATCAAAGTTTAAAAACATCAATGCACTTCCTATCCTGCTTCTTTAAAGTCCAACTTTCATTTCCATAGAAAACCACGGGGAATACCATGACTTGCACAATTCTGACCTTTGTCATGGCATTTGACTATCTTTTCCGTTCATGACTGATCTACCAATGCTAGTCTGGAGTGTATACAGGTAGTTCATTTAGAGACTGTTCAAAGTTACAACGGCACTGAGAAAAGTGACTTCTGATTGCTTTTCACATTTATGACCATTACAATATCCCCATGGTCAACTGGTTGGCAACTGAGTCATATTTACGACGGTTGCAGTGGCCTAGGGTCCCCTTTTATGACTTTCTTACAAGCAAAGTCAATGGGGAAGCCAGATTCACTTAACAACCATGTCACCAACTTACTGCCGTGATTCACTTAACCACAGTGGTACAAAAGGTCATAAAATGGGGTAAAATTCACTTAACCGATGTTTCACTTAGCAACAAAAAAATTGGGCTCATTTGTGGTCATACATTGAGGACTACCTGTATTTCTTGGCTTTTTATTCCTCTGCTCATGTGAGTGGAGCTTCGTGCACGAGCGCAAGTGCACTCAGCTCATGTGAGTGGAGCTCTGTGCGCATGCATGCACTTGCCCATTGCTCGTGTGAGTGGAGCTTCACATGCGTGCACTTGCCCATTCTCCCACGGCTCGGGTTCGACCATGCCGTGGCCCGGGGGTTGGGGAGCCCTGCACTAGGGAATGCCATTTGGTAGGGCCCAGAAGGTATACCTTTTCTGCTGTATTGCCCACCCTATGAAACATTCACCTTTTGGAAATTGGGATGGTCCTAACCCATAGGTCGGCAACCCGTGGCTCCGGAGCCGCATGCAGCTCTTTAAGCCGTCTCCTGCGGCTCCCAGTCGCCCGGTGCGCACGCACCTCTCCGAACGGGCGGAGGTGCGCGCACACCACTCCGAACGGGAGGAGGTGCTCGCGCACCACTCCAAAGGTTTGGAGAGCTGTGCGCGCACCTCTCGGAACAGGCAGCGGCGGTACCCGTTTGGAGACCTGCTGGTGCCGGTTTGGAAAGCTGCTGCGGCCCGTTTACAGAGCTACCGCCTTCAGTAGCTCTGCAAACGGGCCGCGGCAGCTTTCTAAACCGGCACCAGCAGGTCTCCAAACGGGTGTTCGGGCGGCAGTTTGGAGGTCCCAGGGGTGGCTCCGGTGGTGCCCAGGCTGAAGGTGGCGCCACAACCCGGCGCCCGTCACCAGGGAGACCTGCTGGTGTTCGGGCAGAGGTGCGGTTTGGAGACCTGCTGGTGCCGGTTTAGAAAGCTGCCGCAGCCCGCAGCAGCTTTCTAAACCAGCACCAGCAGGTCTCCAAACGGGTGTTCGGGCGGCAGTTTGGAGGTCCCAGGGGTGGCTCCGGCGGCGCCCGGGCTGAAGGCGGCGCCGTAACCCAGCGCCCGTCACCAGGGAGACCCGTCGCCGCTGGCGTGCAGGTGTGTCCACATAAAAAAAAGTGGAACCACGCACGTGTATCCACGCACGCGCATGTGCAAAAAACAAAACATTTTGTGCATGCGCAAAACATTTTGTTTTATGTGCATGCGCGTGCGTGGATGCACGCGCGCAGCTCCCACTATTTTTTATGTGTGATGGAACCGGTTCCCAGTGGCTCTTTTGCTTTTTCAGGTTACCGACCCCTGTCCTAACCCTATTGGCCTTTGTATGGCACTAGTTCTTGCCCAGAAATAGCAATCCTGCCAAAAAAAATGTCTGCAGAATGGAAGAGCATTAAAAAAAATGTTTCATAGCCCCACCCAAGAAGAGAGAGAGGCAGGATTCTCAGCCACGGCGTACCGTTTTTCTCCCACTCCAGGTCCTCCGGTTGAGCATGAAGCTGATCCTGCTCTACTGTGGTTACCAGCAGATCCTCACTGGCCTCATGACCGAAGGAAACTTGGTCTCCTTCATCCTCTACCAGACAAATGTAGGGCGGTGTGTACAGGTCGGTGAACACTTAGATTTGAAAATGTTTTCTTCTGTAGCACTTCAGCTTGAGGGCTGCTTGGCGCTCTCTGAGCTTTGTTTTCTCATAGACATTTCATTACCCAGCACTGATAATGTTACCTAGTTTGGGTTATGAAACATCTACAAGTAAACAAGCAAGCTCAAAGAGCCCAAGGACTCCTCGTGTCAACCCCGAGCTACAAATATTCTTGTTTATTGGCATCTTGGGTCGTTCGGTGGTTGCCATGTTCCTCATCCCTCTGTTCATTTGACCCTTCTGCCTTCATCACTCCTACAGTTGGATTCTTGCTTTGTTTCTTTCTTTTTTACTCTCCTTTTCAAGAACTAAAATGCATTTCCGTCCAGCAATTCCATTCACTACAGGGTGGTCAAATTTTAGGGTTGAACTATATTTAATTTTACTTATGGATCTAGGCTTCAGTTCTGGGCCTATTTAAGACCAATTTCATTTTGTAGGAGTTACTGATGTTTGTCTAGGCCTGTGTGACATATGTCGGACTGTGTGTAATGATTGTTTTGAAATGTCAGGTCCATCATCTTCAGCGTGGCGCTGCGCTGGCATCCTGCCATCAAAGGCATGGATGGGGGGGCGAACAAATGGGCAATAAACCTGTATGCATTTTTGTGTTGGAATTCGGGAGGGGCTTGACAGCTGAAGAAAAGCAGATCACCGTGAGACTGGTTCCTGCGGAGGTGTCTTCAAGGCCATTTGCCCTGAGTATGGAAAGTTACCAGCCCCAAAACCTCAGTGTTCCCAAAACATCCCGGTGACATTGCATTGGCTGGCAACATTTGGATTGGTCATGGTGTAAGGCAGGGCTTTTCAACCTTGAAGACCACTCGGAGGCTCCAACTGGTACAGAATGCGGCCGCGAGAGTTGTCCTGGGAGTTTCCCGGTACTCCCATGTTACACCTTTGCTCCGCGAGCTGCATTGGCTACCAGTTGTCTTCCGGGTGAGGTTCAAGGTCCTAGTCATGATCTTTAAGTCCTTACATGGCATGGGTCCGGGTTACCTCGGGGACCACCTGCTGCCGGCGTCAACTTCCCTCCGCCCAGTACGTGCCCACAGAGAGGGCCTCCTCAGGGTGCCTCCGGTCAGGGAATGCCGACTGGTGGCCCCCAGGGGGAGGGCCTTCTCTGTGGGCGCTCCGGCATTATGGAACCAACTACCGGTTGAGCTCCGGATGGCATCAGACCTCCGATCCTTCCGTCGCGGGTTGAAGACCCACTTATTTGAATTAGCTGGTCTGGCCTGATGGGGGAATATGGGTTTTTAAATTGATTTTTAGTATTTATTATTGTTGTTTTTAATCGGGCACTGGTTTAATTTCCTTTTAACTTTTGTATTGTTATTTATATATGCCCTGTGAACCGCCCTGAGTCCCTAGGGAGAAGGGCAGTATAGAAATCAAATAAAACTAAACTAAACTAAACTTTTCACCCATTGTACCACTTTTAGGATATGGCAACATCCGAGTACCACCAGTTGCCTAGCAAGGTGTCAAAAACTTGACCAAAAAAAAAAAAGGAAAAAAGTGATGAAGTACAGGTAGTCCTTGACTTACAACAGTTCGCTTAGTGACTATTCAAAGTTACCATGGCACTGAAAAAAGTGCCCCCCCAAGCTATAGCCGAGCAAGACACCTGCCTGCCTGTCTGGCAACGCTCTTCCTCCTGTCCGAGGTTTTCATTGTTGTGAGCATTTCTGTTGAGTATTGGCAGCGGGGTGGGGGGGTTGGTTTTTATTCCCCCCCCCTGCTGGGTGGTTGCATCAGGTTTTGGTCACTTCACGTGTCCCTGGGACACTGTGACCGTCATAAATACGAATCAGTTTCCAAGCATCTGAATGTAAATCACAAGACCCTGGAGATGCTGCAACATTCCAGCTGATCGGTGCTTCTTCAGGGCTCAGCAGAAGCACCAGGATCAGTGCTGCTTTCCAGCTGGAGCCTGGCGCTGATCCTGGCGCTTCCGCTGAGCCCTGACAGCCCTGCCGCTCCAGCCGTCTCTCGCTCAGGCTTGTGCGGTGCTGCCACCGGTTCAGCTCATTCCCCTCCCTCGCTACCACCTGCCATGTGCCAATGTACCACAGGTGGTACCCGTACCACTGGTTGAAAAGCCCTGGTGTAAGGGGGACTAACGGGGACTGAAGGAAATACCTTTGTCTTGTTGCACAGGAAGCTCAGATTCTGCCTGACTTTACTGCAAGCAGCATCTCTTAGTAAAAGTACCTTTCACCTCAGCTAAATGGAGTCGAAGGTTTTTCTTCCCTAAGGGTTCAAGTTGGGGCAGGTTTGACAGGAAATGGCATTTGGAGAACATTTGAGCGACTTGGAGCTGAGCAGCTGCTGCAGGTTCCAGGTGGCAAAAAGGGATAGAGATGAAGCTGCTGATAAACAACAAATTGTCTCTCCCTTTGTAGATTTTTTTTAAAAAATGGTTTTGGTTTTGGATAAAGGAACACTGGATTTCTTTTTTGCAGAAAGATACGCATTGCATGCAACTCAACAAGTAGCAAATAAGCGGAAACAACAGAACAAACGACTTCTTTAGAAACACTTTTTTAAAAAAAAAATGTGGCTGTTTCTTTGAGGAAATGGCTGCGTACATTAATCAATTTGGTTGGTGCTTCTGGTTTTGTCCAGATTGTTTCTTCCTTCTAAGTTATTTTCTCACAGAAATGCTGTTTTCCAAAAATAAAACTTGGAGGGCATTTGCAAGGTGGGTTTTTTTTTTTTGCTGTGAATCTTTATAAGGAATGGGAGGACGTTCCAGATTTCAAGTCAAATTCCTGTGAGTTCTGTTTTAGAAAGAAACACGGCCATTTGTGAACCAGAAACCAGCAATTTGCACAAAGCTGCAAGTTCAAAGTTGCAGACGAATGTGGCTGAGATTGCAAATTTCACATTGCCGCCCCTTCCTTTTCCTCCCACAGGCCCTGATTTACACTTATGGGGACGCCCTGAGCAATGTGGCCGCAGCAGAAAAAGTATTTGAATACCTTGATCGGAAACCTTCTGTCAGCACAGAAGGGACGCTGTCTCCAAAATCCCTCTCCGGATGCATCTCCTTCCAGAATGTTTCCTTCTGCTATCCCTCCCGCCCTGAGATCCAGGTCCTGAAGGTACCATATGGGAGAGCATCCGGGCTGCTTTGCATGACACCCAGTAGCAATAGTAACAGCACCTAGGCTTATATACTGCTTTACAATGCTTTACAGCCCTCTCTAAGAGGTTTAACGACTTAGCATTTTGCCTCCAACAACCTGGATCCTCATATTACCGATCTTGGAAGGATGGAAGGCTGAGACAGCCTTGAGCTGGTGAGAATCGAACTGATGGCAGTCGGCAGAATTAGCCTGCAATATGCATTCTAACCTCTGCGCCACCACGCCAACAGTACATCACACAAATGCAGTTGTTAAAGCTTTAAGTAACTTGGAAGTCAAGTGGGTTGCGTGTTCTACAAACCTAACCAGAATCCTTTCACTTTCGTTGAAGAACGTTGGAAGGAAGAATGTTGAGACGTTAATGGTCTTTAAAAAGACAAAATAAGTTTCTATACTATAGGCTGAGGCCCACTACTGGCCTGTGGCCTGTTCACAACTGGTCCATGTGACTGGCTGGCTGTGTGCACACACGCACACACATGCCCCACTCACATGAGTGGCAGGCGCCAGTGCTCGTAGCCCTACTTGCACAACTGGCAGGTGCTCACAGCCCTACTCGCACGAGTGGCATGCACTCACACATGTGCCTGCCCCTCCCACAAACCATGTCCTCTTTCCTCCCCACTGCCAACCTGGAAAGGTTGGGGAACACTGCTGTAGTAGACTCGGACTGTAGGATACTCAGGATCAAATCTGGGTCGGTCACCGGGACCAGAGGTTTCGTCTTCCGAGCTTTTGGACTCTTACTGGAGCCCATCCTCAAGGAACTTCTCTCTAGCAGAGAGTGTCCTTTGGGCTGTATGTGGTATTTATAGGGTACCCGTTATGTGTGGGGTTTTTTAGATATGGATTGGGTTGCTGATGCCTGGCTTTTATGTGCATTCGTTAACGCCGAATATTCCTGCTTCATTTTGCATGCATTTGCATCTCGTTGTGCCCTAGAACGTCTCCTTTGAGCTTCGCCCTGGGGAAGTGACGGCGTTGGTGGGCCTGAACGGCAGCGGAAAAAGCAGCTGCGTCGCTCTCCTGGAGCACTTCTACGAACCCCAGTCTGGGGAGGTCCTGCTGGACGGAGTCCCAGTTGGGAAATATGAGCACAAGTATCTCCATAGGCAGGTGAGGGAGGGGCCAGCCTGGTTGGGAGGAGCAGTGGGTGAAGGCAGCTTTTGGCTTTATCCTGTTCTGGACCCAAATATTTGGGTCTCTTGTCACTAGAATGGGAGATGGAGAGTGAAGAAATGTTAGGCCACGCAGTTTGGATGAAACCAGCCCCATGCCCATTGTGATTCTTATTGCCTGCAGGATGAAGCCTCGGTCTCCATGGGTGGTTGACAGGCATTACTTAGTGATGTTTTCAGAGGGGTGTGTGTGATGCATATTAGGCAGGACCACATGATATTAGAAGGTCTTGGCTGGAAGTGATTGGGCTTTAAGAGCATTGCATTTTTGTGTGCCTACACTGTGCTTTCAATGCATTTCCTGTCTAAAAAAAGGGGGGGGGTTAGAGCCTCTGGTTTTCAGAAATTGTGTGACTGGCATTCAAAAATGCCCCAGTGAAAGGTGAACGCAATGCCATTGAGACAACTTTGTGAACCACAAACTTGATGCTTGAAATCTCCAAAGTTGCTCAGATCTGCTCCAGTGCAGAAAATAGTAAAAGGTACCTAGGATCAAAGGCTTTTGATTTCTTATGTTCCTTGGTAAGTAAAAAGGTGTGGCATTCAGGAAATTCTGCACATGTGGTTCATATAAAAGATGAGAATCTCTTTGTGATCTGTGACTCTGGCTGTACCATTTCTCTGGCAACAGTGTGAATGTTATCCCATGATGTTATTTGTTTTGGTGACCTTCCTAGTCTAGCCATGGACCTGGAGTTCATCCAGGTGCCAACAAAGCATGATCCTACTTAGCTTTCAAAATCAGTTGAGGTTGGCTGGGTGTTGTCACTTTGTCTCCAAAGAAGAGCAGATAACAGCTCAAGGTCTACAGTTGGGAGGTGCAGTGAATTGTACATCTGCATGTAAGATTCACTACAAGAAAGACTAGGGGGTGACATGATAGCAGTGTTCCAATATCTAAGGGGCTGACCCAAAGAAGAGGGAGTCAGGCTATTCTCCAAAGTATGTGAAGTGGGACGAGAAGCAATGGATGGATGCAAACTAACCAAGGAGAGAACTATTAGGAGAAATTTCCTAATAGTTAGAACAATTAATTAGTGGGAAAACCTGCCTCCAGAAGTTGTGAGTGCTCCAACACTGGAAGTTTTTAAGAAGAGACTGGACAATCATTTGTCTGAAATGGTATAGGCTTCCTGCCTGAGCAGGGAGTTGGATGAGAAGACCTCCACGGTCCCTTCCAACTCTGTTATTCTGAATTTTGCACCTTGATCATTAATCTTGAGCGTCAACCAGCCCCACCCTGGAAAGGTACTAGATGTGAAGGATCAGTGGAGTTTCTCCCTCAGCCCAGCCCTGTCCTGATAGGCCTCCCTGTCCAATTGCAGGTGGCCCTGGTAGGCCAGGAGCCCATCCTATTCTCCGGGTCCATCTGGGACAACATCACCTTCGGCCTGCAAGGCTGCAGTGAGCAAGACGTGAGCAAAGCAGCGAAAGAAGCTGATGCCCTAGGATTCATCCGTGAGCTGGAAGGAGGCTTCACTGCAGGTGGGCAAAATCCATTCCACCCTTCAATTCATCCTTTAATGGTCCATTTCCCCCCCACCCCAGAAAACTCCCCAGCCCTGATTCTTAAGCCTCCTCTGAAGTGAAATCCTACTTGCATTGTTACAATGTAGAAAGGTAACTCTTGCATTACGCTCATTCATTTGTTCAGTTCATCGTTTGAGATTATGATGGCACTAAACAAATGGTGGTTACAACTAGTCCTTGAAGTTCTGGTTGTTACACCATACCCACAATCACCACACCCACAGTCCCCCCAAACAACAGCCCATATATTACAAAGAAAAGTCCGCAGAGTAGGAGCATGCTCAGAGGACAAGGTCCAGGGTCCTAAGTCCAGTCCACCCGGTTAAGCGTACCCATGAGGCAAACTGTAGTCCACAAGGCAAGGGCAAGACACAAAACGAAAGGCGGTCCTCGGGGCAAAGGCAAGGTACAAGGCAGAAGGCAGTTCTCCAGGCAAGGCCAGGCCAAAGTCATGAGTCAAAGTCGGAGGAGTGTAAGCCAAAGCAAACAATTGTTCCTGGCAAAGGCTAACTCCCCACCACTTCTTTTTAAGTCAATCCACTCCAGGTGTTTCTGGTAAGGAGGAACAGAGCAACCTTTTCTGGAGTAACCTCACAGCCCTTCTCTGAGTTTGCCTGAGGTCCCCTCTCCGTGCCCTTGGATTGAGCGGGGGAGGCAGCTGTTCTTCATCAGAGGGGATCTGCTGCCTATTGGCACCAGTGCCTGTCAGCAGCCAATCCTCCCGCTTCTGTGAAGGCAGGCAGCTTTTCGTCCTGTCGACTACCTTCCTTCCCCAATGCCCGAGGGGCCTGGGACAGTGTTGTCCTCAACCCCTGGCCTCCCCAAACTCCACAATCAAATCATCACCATTTGCCGCCTTCCCACAAGCAAAGGCAATGGGGAAGCCAGTAGGAAAGGTTACAAGTCAGAGATAAGTCTCTCCCACCTGTCATAAGCCACCCTAGGAACCAGAAAATGTAGCCTGTACTGCTGTGGCCACACGCACACCCTCCCTCTCCCTCCTAGCAGGGGTCAGTCTTATCCCTCAGTCACACTGCTGAAGGTACACACAGTTGGACTACTGCAACGCTCTCTACATGGGGCTGCCCTCGAGGACCTCTCGGAGGCTTCAGCTGATGCAGAATGCTGCTGCGCGAGTTGTGATGGGGGTTTCCCGATACTCCCATGTAACACCTCTACTCCGTGAGCTACATTGGCTTCGGGTTGCCCTCCGGGTGAGATTCAAGGTGCTGGTGATGACCTATAAAGCCCTAAATGGCTTGGGTCCGGGTTATTTGAGGGAACACCTACTGCCGGCATCAAGTTCCCTTCGTCCTGTGAGCTCCCACTTGGAGGGCCTTCTCAGGGTGCCACCTGTAAAAGACTGCCGGCGGATAACACCCAGAGGGAGGGCCTTCTCAGTGGGTGCGCCTGCCCTGTGGAACCAGCTGCCCATGGAGCTTAGGACTGCCCCCGACCTTCGGTCATTCCGCCGGGACCTGAAGACCTGGCTCTTTGAGCTTTCCGGCCTAGGCTGAGAGGGTTTCCCCCTCCCTCTGGGATCAAATTTAATTATTTTAACTGTTTTTAACTCTTGTATTGTATTGATGTTTTTAAATACTTTGTAAACCACCCTGAGTCCTATGGGAAAAGGGCGGTATATAAATTCAATAAACTTAAACTTAAACTTAAATACACCCCACCCAGCAGAAACCACGAACTGCCTGCATGTGAGACACCCAAATTGCAAACTCCTGCTGTGTTCCCCACGAACTGGTTGTGAGAAGCCATCAGGAACTGGTGAGGAAGTGCTCAACTAATGACCAGTGGGATTCAGTTAAGGACAGCCATTGGATTGCCATCACTAAGCAATGCGGTCCTGTGACATCCTCTAATAAAGGGAAAATGTGCTGTATTGCCATAGCTGGTCATAATTTTCACTTTGTTTCATTGTAATTAGCCTACATTTTTCTTGTGTTCTAATACTATAGCTTCCTTTTCAAGTTCTTATTCTCCTTATTCTCCTGCTTTGTAAAGCAGGGGTGTTCATTGATTTGCCATGGCTCCCCATACAAAATGTGAAGAAGAGGCGCAATACGTTTAAAGCTCAATTGTGTGCAGTGAGTGAAAGGCATATTGTTGGGTGGTATCCTTTTCAAATCAAAGCTTTACATAAGGACACTCGTGAAACTTTTGTTCTGTTGAAGATATCGTCCATGATAGGACTAGGTTGCCTCAATCAGAATCTGGTAAGTTTTTATTGGAAACAAAGAGCAAATCAGAATTGTAAGAGCATCAATACATGTGTTTTTTTAATGCTCTGTGAGGTACTATCAAAAGGTGACACCACATTTTTACAAGTATATCACTTATCAACAGAAACCCCAGGAGTCCCACTGGCTGGTGTAACCTGAGGACACACCCATCCAAAATAAGACCCAACCAGAAATAAAGCTCTAGCATGGTTTTTTTCCCCCCAGGATGCTCGTAATATAAGCCCTACCCCCAAAATAAGCCCCAGTTAAGATCGTCAGCCAGACAGACACATTTAGTACCGTATTTCCCCAAATATAAGCTCTGACTAGAAAACAAGCCCTGATGTGTCTTTTGGAGCAAAAATTAATATAAGACCTGGCGTCTAGTCATGCCAGCCACATGACCACAGAGACGTCCTCGGACAAGCACTGGCTCTTCGGCTTTGAAACGGAGATGAGCACCGGCCCCTAGAGTTAGAAACGACTAGCACACATGTGCGGGGGAACCTTTACCTTTACCTTTATTTTGAGGGAAACATGATAGGTTATACTGATGGCTCTAACTGTACGATATCAGAAGCAGAAATAGAATACCAGAGTTAAAACACTAAACAGTAGTGCAGAAAAGAGAATTCAAACAGAGCTTATTGCACTGTGGAGCTGTTTCAGAAATCACAAGTCTTGGAAAACTTTCCCACAGCTACTGAAGGAGATGGGACCTTTTCCCCTCCTCCCCACTTTTTCAACCAAGGGTCCAAATTACAGTTCCCTCCACCCACTTCAGAGAATGCTGGGCTTCAGAATCCACCTCGTCCTTGTTCTTTAGCTGGTGGCTTTGCTACCCCTTTGGGGCAACAAGATTTAGGGAATGGATTTGTCTTATTCCCCTCCATCTTTCTTGCTTATCTCCCTGCAGAGGTGGGGGAGAAAGAGGACCAGCTGTCCATGGGGCAGAAGCAACGGCTGGCCATCGCCCGGGCACTGATCCGTGACCCCAAAGTGTTGGTGCTGGATGAAGCCACGAGTGCCCTGGACTCAGAAAGCGAAGCTGCAGTATGTGCTGGGAACTCGTGAGGGGATTTGGGGGTGGACCCTGGCTGGGTTGGTGCAGGGGCTGTGGACTTAATCTGGATTTCTGTGAGGTGACAGAGCAGGGAAAACTGGGTTTATTCAACTGGAAGCGGCATAATTTCTTCCAAGCTGATGTTGGGGATAAATAGACTTTAAAATCTGGTGCCATCCCCTGATATGATAAATTTAGAGTTGTTATATTGATTTATCAACTCTTTTATCTGCTTCTCTTCTGCGGGTTATTATGATCTGCCTCTCAGTTCCTCAGAGCAGGGGTCCCCAATTCCTGGTCCGTGGACCGGTACCGGGCCACGGCATGCCAGCAATCGGTCCACACAAACAAGTAAAGCCCCATCTGCAAGATGTAGGCAGCACGTGAAAACACACACCCCAGTCCACGGAAAAAATCTCTCCATGGAACTGGTCCCTGGTGCTCAAAAGGTTGGGGGATACTGCCTTAGAGGGCTACTGACTTATGAACAGTGAAGATTACGTTTAATAATAGTAGCCACTGCGTGGCCAGATAATATGGATCTAAAGAGAACATCGTGCCTATTTCCACAAAAATTATGTATTTTTCTTTTATTTTTTATGTTATTTTCATATGCTATTTTACAAAATATATTTTATATTATTATATTTTTATGCCTGGGATTCGTATTTTTAAAATTATTAAATAATATTGATTGATTGATTGATTGATAGATAATAAATTTGTATTTTATTATTATAAATCCCTCAAGACCTGAAGCGGTAAAAGAGGAAGTAAAGAAGAAGGCAGTTACAAATATATTTACGGGTTGTCCTCAACAGTTGTAAGTTAAGGACTACCTGTATTGCTTTCACCAGCCTGACCTGCCATTCTGGTCATCAGCTGACTGAGCAACTGACAAGCCTACCATACATAAAATTAAAACAGCAAATTTATTTTTATTTATTTGTTTTTATATTCCTTCCTCCCTCCCTTCCTTCCTTCTCTTGTAACTTTGTAAGTAACTCATGACAGTGAACAGACATAATTCTCTTTCCTCTTCTTATTTTCCCCACAACAACAACCCTGTGAGGTGGGTTGGGCTGAGAGAGAGTGACTGGCCCAAAGTCAGGTCACCGGCTTTTATGGACTAAGACTCACAGTCTTCTATTCTATACTTGTACACCAAGGACTTTCTGACTCCAGCTCCTTCCATCAAACACACACACACACACACACACACACACAAAATGCACCCAAAGAGTTTGAACAAAATTGTTTTAGCTAAGAATCATAGGAAATAATTCTTAACACTTAAGAGCCATGGTGGTGCAGTGGTTAGAATGCAGTATTGCAGGCTAATTCTGCCGACTGCTAGCAGTTCGATCCTCACCGGCTCAAGATTGACTCATCCTTCCGTCCTTCCATAGTTGGTAAAATGAGGAACCAGATTGTTGGGGGCAAATATGCTGATTCTGTAAACTGCTTAGAGAGGGCTATAAAGCACTGAAGTCTAAATACTATTGCTTCTCCAGATCCAGCGTTCTGTGCAGAACAGTGGAGCCCGGACGGTGCTGGTGATTGCTCACCGGATGCAGACAGTGGAGAACGCAGACAAGATTGTGGTATTGGAAGGAGGAGAGGTTGTGGAGGAGGGGACTCACACGGAGCTGATGGGCTGGAGAGGCCCCTACTACAGACTTGTGGAAAGGACCCAGGCGGAGTGACCTCTGGAGTTGCAGCCGACATGTTCAGCCACAGGATCCACTGCTTTTGTAGATGCCAAATGCATGATTGGCGGGGGAGATAGACAACAACACCTTCCTATGGAAAGAGAATGACCCAGAAGGACAAAGTAGCCTGTTCATCAGATCTTGGCGAGTCAAGGGTTGCTGAATTGCAACCATTTGCAAGGGGATGTTGCTTTTCTTATCTGGGCACAATTCTTGTATTGTGTTAAGTAGCAACCTGGACTCTGGAAACTCTACTGTGGAAAGTGCAGAATCCTGTTTTCAAGCAACTGTTGTTTAGTAAACACAGCAATGCACCAATTTTTCCTTTGTTTAAATTTAGCATGGGAGAACTTTTTTTTGTATTAAAAAGTTTTACAATACATTTTATCTTTAACAAACCAAAAAAAGAAAAAAAACCCTCCCAACCCCGTCCCCTCCCACCCTCTTCCCCCTCCCCAACCCTCCCCAACCCCTCCCTCCCTTTCCCCTCCCCTCCACTTCCCAGAGCAAAATACAGGGTATAAAAATACAAACAATCATAATCTAACGTACGCAAACAATCCTAAACTATTTAAACTATCGAACTTTAACTCATATAGGTAAACTCCAAACATATATATATATATATATATATCATATCAATAATTATACAAATACAAAATAATACTTTCCAACCTAATACCAAAACACAGGGTATAAAAAGTACAAACAATCATAATCTAACTTACGCAAACAATCCTAAACTATTTAAACTATCAAACTTTAACTCTTACAGGTAAATTCCAAACATACATATATATATATCATATCAGTGATTATTCAAATACAAAATAATACTTCAATCTAATACCCAATAAAAACAATCCCAAATAAACCAATTTATATCAATTGTCTAAAGTTATTCCTCATTCCAACTAAGCTTTAAATTCATATTATCCTAATGTATTGTACAACTTAAAATACCATAGATTACTTTCCAAACTTAAAAAAAATTTAGAAGAATAGTTTTATAAAATTGATATAAATTGTTTTCTTTGTGATTGAAGCTAACTTGTAATATTTTTATGGGTAATATTGGAATAGGTAATAGAATATAAGAATATAAGAATGATGTGAGCACGGGAGAACTTTTTATACTCTTTTACTACACCTTTTTAATATTGGTCACAGCAACTTGGCTTCCACTTTTGCTTTGTTAAATAAAGTATCACTGTGTAGGAAACCCCCCCAGATTGAAATATTCCTTATTCTTAATATTAAAAGAGGCAAGATATTATATTTTCCCAAAGGAGAAATGGAGAAAAGTCTTAAGAAAGATAGAAAGCAGCCTCAGTCTTTATTAATAGGCCTCAAGTAGAAGCCTCAAGTCTTTAGAGATGGATATTTTGTACCTGTTAAGAAAGACTGGGCCAATCTATTCGTAAACAAAACACTTTCAGCCCCCACAGCTGATAGGATTAAAAACTTACATTCCTCCACCCAAATTCTAAGGGCAGGATATGATCTGTTGAAGGAAAAATCTTCAACAGGGTCCAGTCCAAGCTGGGAATAAACGAAATGGAGACTGCTTTAGAAAGAAGGTTGCAGTTTATTGAAGAAGAGAGCCAGAAAGAAAGATAGCTCTGGGAAAATTGACCACATGTAGTAGGGACATGGTGGCTCAGTGGGTTAGGATGCTGAGCTTGTCGATTAGAAAGTCGGCAGGTTGGCAGGTCAAATCCCGAGTGCCGCGTAACAGAGTGAACGCCTGTTACTCGTCCCAGCTTTTGCCAACCTAGCAGTTCTAAAGCATGTAAAAACGCAAGTAGAAAAATAGGGACCACTACGGTGGGAAGGTAACAGTGTTCCGTGTGCCTTTGGCGTCTAGTCATGCCGGCCACATGACCACGGAGACGTCCTCGGACAAGCGCTGGCTCTTTGGCTTTAAAATGAAGAGTTGGAAACGACTAGCACGCATGTGCAGGGGAACCTTTACCTTTTAGTAGGGAGTGGTGGGTTTTTATAACTTCTTGAGCTTTTGTTTGGAGTTGTTCCTGTGGCATGAACTTTGACCTGAATCTGAGTGTGCCCTTCTGGTATTCTAGTAGTGGTGGGTTAATCCAATTATGTCCCAAAGGTCATATCCTGCTTCCCTGGGGCTGGGGCTGATGACTATGTCCTGTGTTAGATTTTTTTGGTGTGAGGGATTGCTGATTCTAGGGATCTTTGTCTTTCTAATCCTATTAGTTCCAATCTTCCTGGCTCCAATCTTTTTGACAAGATGATCACATCTGCATTTCTGCAGACCTGGTTTCTGTTTGGGGCAGAGAGATCTGGGGGGGGGGCATTTCTGCCTTTAAGATCCTTTGGGGAAATATATTCTGCCTTTTTAATATTTCCCAAAATATTTCTTTCTCTGGATTCTTCCCACAGGTCTCTAGGACATAATAGGATTAACCCACCACCATTGACACAAGGCTCACTGTATTGCACAACTCCCTGGAACATCTCAATCAGAGCCTTATAAAGATCCATCCATTCAGTCAGCCATTTTGTTAGCTGTCCCAGAACTGCATGCTATTGCTGGTTCTTCTCATTAATAAACCTTCTTTCCTAAGCATCCTCTATTTTATTTCCCAGCTTGGTGTGATCCCTTTTAGTGCTAGCAAATCTGCATTTGGATAGAAGTCACACAGATGGGTTTTGTTTAGTTTAGTTAGAGAATCCCACAAAATGATTGCATCATTCAAATTTGTATTACTGAAAGTGATATTTCTATGGAAAACAGGGTAATGGCTTTTAGTACAATGGAGATAGGCAATGAAAAAATGTAATTGTATGTTTCTAAATTTTATTAAGGAACGCGGTGGCTCAGTGGGTTAGGACGCTGAGTTTGTCGATCAGAAGGTAGGCAGTTTTGGGGGTCGAATCCCGAGTGCCGCGTAACAGAGTGAGCGCCTGTTACTTGTCCCAGCTTCTGCCAACCTAGCAGTTCGAAAGCACGTAAAAATGTAAGTAGAAAAATAGAGACCACTACGGTGGGAAGGTAACAGTGTTCCGTGCGCCTTTGGCGTCTAGTCATGCCGGCCACATGACCACGGAGACGTCCTAGGACAAGCGCTGGCTCTTCGGCTTTGAAACAGAGATGAGCACCAGCCCCTAGAGTTGGAAACGACTAGCACGCATGTGCAGGGGAACCTTTACCTTTACCTTTTAAAATTTTATGAATACAATGCAACAATAAAAGATTGAAGGAATATATTTGTCTATCTCCTGTTCTTTGCTGTACTTCTTCAAAATGAGCCTCTTCTTATTTTGAGCTTCCCTTGAATGGAACCTTCCATTTCTGCATGTTGCACATATAACAATTTGTATCTATAGCCCCAATGGCAACTGTTCAGAATTAACAGAATAACAGAGTTTGAAGGAATCTTGGAGATCTTCTAGTCCAACTTCCTGCTCAAGCAGAAGACCGTACGCTATTTCAGACAAATAGTTGTCTAGTCTCTTTTTTTTATTGAAAAGTTTTACAGTACATTTTATCTTTAACAATCCCCCCCTCCCCCCACCCCTACTTAACCCTCCCTATCCCTCCCCCCCATTCCCCCTCCCCCCCGACTTCCCAGAGCTAAGTACAAGGTATAAAAACAAAGAACAATCATAAACATCCATATGCTAACAACAATAAACTATTAATTCTATCGCCCTCTAGCTCATATAAAATGACTACAAGCAATATTAATATTACATATAAAAAGAAAAAGAAAAGAAAAAAGAAAAGAAAACTTATTCAAATGCTAAATGAAACTTTTTAATCCCATATTTGTTCTGGATATAATCAATCCACTTTTTCCACTCCATAATATAACGTTCTTGCGAATGATCTTTCAAGTAAGCCGAAATCTTTGCCATTTCCGCCAGGTCAGAAACCTTTAGAGTCCATTCTTCTATACTCGGCAGTTCCTCCTTTTTCCAATATTGACCTATTAAGAGTCTTGCTGCTGTAATTAAGTTCAACATCAACTTAGTGTCCACAACAGTAGCATCTGTAATTATGCCCAACAAAAACAATTGCGGACAAAACTTTATCCTTTGCTTAAAGATCTTCTGCATATTCCACCAAATTTTTATCCAAAAAGCCTTAACCTTTTTGCAGGTCCACCATAGATGAAAATACGTTCCATCTTCGCCACCACACCTCCAACATTTAGGCTGATAATTCGGATACATACTTGCAAGCTTTTTAGGATCTAAATGCCATCTATAAAACATTTTATAAAAGTTCTCTCTTAGGTTTTGGGCTTGCGTGAATTTTACGTTCCTCACCCAGATCTTTTCCCACGTGTCCATTGTAATAACTTCTTGAATATTCTGGGCCCATTTTATCATACAGTCTTTAACAAGCTCTGTTTCTGAGTCAATATCTATCAATGCAAGATAAATCCATTTGATATGTGCTGGACCCTGATTTCTAATTTGCTTTATCAAATTTTCATCAGTCATTGAGAAACCAATTTTCTGATCTTCTTTCCACCTGGCACGTAATTGAGTATATTGGAACCAAGTTTGAACGATCTTCTCATCTCGCAAGAGATTGTACGGCTTCAAACACCAGACGTTCCTTTCCAAGCTTAAGATCTCCTTATACGTAGTCACATCATGTTTGAAGCCAACATTTATGTTTTCTATTGCATGTTTCGGGATTGCCCACAACGGCATCTTGTGGTCTAACTTATGTCTATACTTCTTATCATACAACAAATATGCATGCCAGCCAAATAACAAGTCGTGGCCCTCAAGATTTAATAATCTCCCTTGTGTCAAATTAATCCAATCACTTATTCCTGACAACCCAGCAGCTTCATAATATAATTTAAGATTAGGCATTTTAAGACCACCTCTTTCACGACTATCCTGCATAATCTTAAGTTTAACTCGTGGCCTTTTCCCTGCCCACACAAATTTATTGATACCCCGTTGCCATTCTTCCAAATTAGAGTCTTTTTTAAGAATCGGTATCATTTGGAATAAAAATAAAAATTTAGGCAGGGCATTCATTTTCACTGCTGCAATTCTTCCCAGTAAAGACAATTGCAATTTTTCCCAACTCTCCAATTCTTTTTGAATTTTTCCCCATAACTTTTCATAATTATTTTTATATAACTTTGCATTTGAGGGTGACAAATACACCCCCAAATATTTGACCCTTTTAACAATCTCGAATCCAGTTAATCCTTCTAAAAGGGCCTTTTGCAGTGTTGTCATATTTTTGGCCAAAATTTTTGTTTTTTGTACATTAACCTTAAATCCAGAAACCTTCCCATATTGCATTATTATCTCCATCAGGTCCACAACAGAGTTTTCTGGCTGAGTCACCGTAACAACCAGATCGTCTGCAAACGCCCTCAGTCTATAATCCTGATCTCTAATTTGAATACCCTTAATTTTTTCCGATTTCCGTATTCTTATCAATAATATCTCCAATGTTAGAACAAATAATAAAGGTGATAACGGAAACCCTTGTCTTGTGCCCTTCTCAATATTGCATACTTCAGTCAAACTATTGTTAACTATTATTCGGGCAGTTTGTTTTTGATATAATGCCCTAATTGGTTGTAAAAATTTATCCCCAAAATTCATTTTATCTAAGACTTTCATCAGAAATTGCCAATCCAATTGATCAAAAGCTTTTTCAGCATCTAAAAAAATTAGCGCCGCAGGGATCTGGTTGTTCCTTTCCAAAAACTCCACCACATCTACTATATGCCTCACATTGTTTTTCATTTGTCTACCACTAATAAACCCAGTTTGATCCCCATGAATCATCTATTGCAAAACCCTCATCAATCTGTTAGCTAACACCTTAGCAAATATCTTGTAGTCTGAATTTAAAAGTGATATTGGTCTGTAGTTTTTAACTTGAGTAGCATCTTGATCTTCCTTCGGAATCAAAGAAATAAAAGCAGTTCTCCAAGACGGAGGCACCCTTCCCCCCCCTCTGAATTGTCTGAAACAATTCCCTTAATGGCTTTATCAGCTCCAATTGTAAGTTTTTGTAGTAGACCGCAGTCAAACCATCCGTACCTGGCGCTTTATCCACCTTCAGTTCCTTAATTGCTATAAGAATTTCTTCTTCTGTTATCAATTGATTGATCTCCTCCTTTTGTTCTTGTGTAAGAACCGGGATACTAGCATTCTTCAAATATACATCAATATCTGTTTCATTAATCTTCTCCTTAGCATATAGTTTAGAATAAAAATCCACAAAGGCTTCCTTAATAAGATCCTGTTGAAACACAACCTTTCCTTTGTATTCAATTTTATCTATATTAGAAGCCCTTTGTTTTTTCCTTAACCTGTAGGCCAGGCATGTCCAAAGTCCAGCCCGCGGGCCATTTGCGGCCCGCGGGGCGGTTTAATACGGCCCTCAACAGCCCTCCCTGCTGTATGTAAATGCGGCCCTCCCACGGCCCTCCCACGGCCCTCCCTTCTGATTGAGGGCCGCCCCTTCGGGAGCTGCTCCCGCCTCCCCCGCCGAGGGGCCGCCCCAGGAAGCGCAGGCCGGCCCAGCTGCCGCCAGCCAGGCTCCGGGGCTCCACGCGGCTTCCTCCTCCTCCTCCGCCAGGCCTGCTCGGGGCCCGGGGCGGCTCCAGTGCGCAGGGGAAGCGCGCGGAGAGCGGATTGCACCCTCATCCCGGCCGGAGCGCAGCCCAGAGGAGGAGCCGCTGGGCCGGGCATGCCCTGAGCGGCCGGGGGTCTCCGTTCGGGCCATGCGGCGCTGTGGGCGAGGCGGGGGTGGCCGGCGGGGGTCCCGGCCAGCCCGCCCGTCCCGCTGAGCACCTTCCCTGCGCGCTGCGGCTGCCCATGGCGGCGGCTCCGGCTCCAGCGGCGCTGGGGCTCCCGGGCGCGGAGGCTCCGGCGGTGCCGGGCTGGCCACTCTGGTACCACAAGGACCTGAGCCGGGTGGCGGCCGAGGAGTTGCTGGCGTGGGCCGGGCGGGCCGGCAGCTTCCTGGTGCGCGACAGCGAGAGCGTGGCCGGCGCCTTCACCCTCTGCGTGCTGTGAGTCCAGGGACCCGCGGGCGCCGCCTTGGGAATGGGCCGCGGGAGGGAGGGAGGGGAGGGGAGGGGGCCAGGGCGCGTCTGCAGAAGACTCCCCCCCGAGGCTGGGCATTCCGTGGCAGCGGCCCCGGAGCCTGGAGCGGGGTCTGTCCAAGCCTCCGATTTCTTTCTTTTTCTTTCTTTCTTTCTTTCTTTCTTTCTTTCTTTCTTTCTTTCTTTCTTTCTTTCTTTCTTTCTTTCTTTCTTTCTCTCTCTCTCTCTCTCTCTCTCTCTCTCTCTTTTCTCTTTCTTCTTCCTCTCTCCTGCCTCCATTCTCTCTTCTTCCTTCCTTCCTTCCTTCCTTCCTTCCTTCCTTCCTTCCTTCCTTCCTTCCTTCCTTCCTTCTCTCTTTCTCCTTCCCTCCCTCCCCCCATTCGTCCTTTCTCCTCCCTGTCTCCTTCCCTCCCTTTCTCCCCCCCCTCCCCCTCTCAGCCCTGCCTGGCGCTGGAGTCCCGGGGGTGACCTTCCGCCATGGAATCCGAGATGACTTTTTCGGCTGCAGAAATGTCAGCCTCCCGGGACGGGCTGGGCGACCCCCCCGGCGGGGAGAGGTGACTCCCCTCCCCCTTCTAGTGGCTTTCCCGACTCTGGCCGCGCCGATCTGCCGCTCCTCCGGTGGGTTGAAGGGCCGGCTGCCTGGCTGAACCGCCGCGCTCCTTCCCCTCGCCCCGGGCTTGGCGCGGCGTCTGTGCCGGTGCAGCGAGGCTGACGGTGCGCGCCTGGCCTGGCTAAGCGCGTGGCGGTTCAGCCAGGCAGGAAAAGGTGCAGGAAGCGGCCGCCGCCTGGTAACGGCCCCCGGGCTCACAACGTGGAGGCGGCGAGCAAGCACGCGCTCAGGGCGAGGCGGCCGCGGTCCAGTGAGGGAAGAGCACCGAGGGAGTGGCCGGCCGGGCTGCGCTGCTGCCGAGCAAAGCTCGGCCGGGGCGCCCGCTCTGCTCTGCCTGGTGCCAGCTCAGAGACTCCGCCCGCCAGGCCCTTCTCCCGCTCAGCCAGGCCAGGCGCGCACCGTCAGCCTCGCTACACCGCCTCCACGTTGTGAGCCCGGGCGCCGTTACCAGGCAGCGGTCGCTTCCCGCACCTTTTCCTGCCTGGCCGAACCGCCGCGCTCCTCCCCCCCCCGCCCCAGGCTTGGCGCAGCGTCTGTGCCGGTGCAGCGAGGCTGACGGTGCGCACCTGGCCTGGCTGAGCGGGAGAAGGGCCTGGCGGGCGGAGTCTCTGAGCTGGCGCCAGGCAGAGCAGAGCAGGCACCCCGGCCAAGCTTTGCTTGGCAGCAGCGCAGCCCGGCCAGCCACTCCCTCGGCGCTCTTCCCTCACCGGACCGCGGCCGCCTCGCCCTGAGCGCGTGCTTGCTCGCTGCCTCCACGTTGTGAGCCCGGGCGCCGTTACCAGGCGGCGGCCGCTTCCCGCGCCTTTTCCTGTCTGGCCGAACCGCCACGCTCCTCCCCCCGCCGCGGGCTTGGCACAGCATCTGTGCCGGTGCAGCGAGGGCGCGCCTTCTTTGCCGCCGGAGCTGCCCCGGCTTCGAAGCCTTCTGGCTCCCCTGGGCGAAGGCGACATCCAGGGAAGGGCGGGTGTGTCTGTGTGTGTGTGTGTGTGTGTGTGCGCACGTGCGCGCATTCTGTGTTTCACAGCCATTTTATGGGCTGGGATGTGGGGAGCTGGACAGGGGTAGGTAGGGCCCTGGCCTAGCAGAATTTGTGAAGTGGTGGAAGTGTGTGAGCTGTTACCAGAGAGTCTGACCTTGTCAAAGTAAGTTTGACAAGGTCAGACTCTCTGGTAACAGCTCACACAGTAAGTTTTTTTTAAAATTTATTTAAAATACATTGTGAAAACTCAGCTGTCAGTTGATCTTATGTTATAAAATGAAAAGTATGCCATTTGCAATTAACTTGGCATAAAATAATTCATTTGCATTTAATTGTAATTGTTCAAAGAATGTTCGGAAAAATGTTCGGCCCTCCAGCATGTTCACTTCATCCAATCTGGCCCTCTTTGAAAAAAGTTTGGACACCCCTGCTGTAGGCTAACCACCTACCTGGTTTATTGGCATTGCAAAAAGTATTATGCCTAGCAAACCGTAAATTAGTTGCCACCTGATCAGCCATCAACTTATCAAATTGTCCTCTTAGCAGGTTAATGACCTCCTTGATCTTCACATCCGATGGGTTCAAAATTAGGGCCTTTTCTTTTTCCCTAATTTCATTCTCCAGTTCTTTCCTTCTAACTTCCAAATTACGTCTATATTTATTGTTCATGTATATCAACACCCCTCTCATATAGGCTTTGCTAGCATCCCAAACCATATCCATAGAGGTATCCTTATTCATATTAATTTCAAAAAAATCCTTCATCTGCTTTTTTTTTATTGAAAAGTTTTAACATACATTTTATCTTTAACAATCCCCCCTCCCCTCCCGTACCCATCCCTCCCTGCCCCTCCCCCCTCCCCCCCCCGACTTCCCAGAGCTAAGTACAAGGTATAAAAACAAAAAAAACAATCATGAACATCCATATGCTAACAACCATAAACTCTAAAATCTGTCACTCTCTAGCTCATATAGGATAACTACTAACACTATTAATATTAAATATAAAAAAAAGAAAAAAGAAAAAGAAAGGAAGACTTATTCAAATGCTACATGAAACTTTTTAGTCCCATATTTGTTCTGGATATACTCAATCCATTTTCTCCACTCCATAATATAACGTTCTTGCGAGTGATCTTTCAAATAAGCCGAGACCTTTGCCATCTCTGCCAGGTCAGAAACCTTTAAAGTCCATTCTTCTATAGTCGGCAGTTCCTCCTTCTTCCAATATTGACCTATTAAGAGTCTTGCTGCCGTAGTTAAATTCAACATCAGCTTAGTGTCCACAACCGTAGCATCTGTAATTATACCCAACAAAAAAAGTTGCCGACAAAACTTTATCCTTTGCTTGAAAATCTTCTGCATATTCCACCAAATTTTTATCCAAAAGGCCTTAACCTTTTTACAAGTCCACCATATATGAAAATATGTTGCATCTTCATCGCCACACCTCCAGCATTTGGGCTGGTAATTCGGATACATACTTGCAAGCTTTTTAGGATCTAGATGCCATCTATAAAACATTTTATAAAAGTTCTCTCTTAAGTTTTGAGCTTGTGTAAATTTTACGTTCCTCACCCAAATCTTTTCCCACGTGTCCATTGTAATAACTTCTTGGATGTTTTGGGCCCATTTTATCATACAATCTTTAACAAGTTCTGTTTCTGAGTCAATTTCTATCAATGCGAGATATATCCGTTTGATATGTGCTGGACCCTGATTTCTAATTTGCTTTATTAGATTTTCATCAGTCATTGTAAAACCAGTTTTCTGATCTTCTTAACACCTGGCCTGTAGCTGAATATATTGAAACCAAGTTTGAACAATCTTCTCATCTCGCAAGAGGCTGTACGGTTTCAGACACCAGACATTTCTTTCCAAACTTAAAATCTCCTTATACGTAGTCACATCATGTTTGAAACCAACATTTATATTTTCTATTGCATGTTTTGGGATTGCCCACAATGGTATCTTACAATCTAACTTATGTCTATACTTCTTCCAAACTCTCAACAATGCCTGTCTTAAAATATGCACTTTAAACACATTATCTACCTTCTTATCATACAACAAATATGCATGCCAGCCAAACAACAAGTCGTGGCCCTCAAGATTTAATAATCTCTCTTGTGTCAAATTAATCCAATCACTTATTCCTGCTAACGCAGCAGCTTCATAATATAATTTAAGATTGGGCATTTTAAGACCACCTCTTTCACGAGTATCCTGCATAATCTTAAGTTTAACTCGTGGTCTTTTCCCTGCCCAAACAAATTTGTTGATACCTCGCTGCCATTCCTCCAGATTAGAATCTTTCTTAAGAACCGGTATCATTTGAAATAAGAATAAAAATTTAGGCAGGACATTCATTTTCACTGCTGCGATTCGCCCCAACAAAGACAATTGCAATTTTTCCCAGCTCTCCATTTCTTTTTGAATTTTTCCCCATAATCTTTCATAGTTATTTTTATATAACTTTGTATTAGAGGGTGACAAAAACACCCCCAAATATTTGACCCTCCTGACAATCTCAAATCCAGTTAGTCCTTCTAAAAGAGCCTTTTGCGATACTGTCATATTTTTGGCCAGAATTTTAGTTTTTTGTGCATTAACTTTAAATCCAGAAACTTTCCCATATTGCATTATTATCTCCATCAGGTCCACAACAGAGTTCTCTGGCTGGGTCACCGTAACAACCAGATCATCTGCGAACGCTCTCAATCTATAATCCTGATCTCTAATTTGTATACCCTTAATTCTTTCCGAATTCCGTATTTTTACCAATAATATCTCCAATGTTAACACAAATAACAAAGGCGATAACGGACACCCTTGCCTTGTGCCCTTCTCAATATTACAAACTTCAGTCAAACTATTGTTAACTATTATTCGGGCAGTTTGTTTTTGATATAATGCCCTAATTGGTTGCAAAAATTTATCCCCAAAATTCATTTTATCTAAAACTTTCATCAAAAATTGCCAATTCAATTGATCAAAAGCTTTTTCAGCATCTAAAAAAATTAGCGCCGCAGGGATCTGGTTGTTCCTTTCCAAAAACTCTAACACATCAACTATATGCCTCACATTATTTTTCATTTGCCTACCACTGATAAACCCAGTTTGATCCCCATGAATCACCTGTTGCAGAACCCTCATCAGTCTATTAGCCAACACCTTAGCAAATATCTTATAATCTGTATTTAAAAGTGATATCGGTCTATAATTTTTTACTTGAGTAGCATCTTGATCTTCCTTCGGAATCAAAGAAATAAAAGCAGTTCTCCAAGACGGAGGCACCTTTCCCCCTCTCTGAATTATCTGAAACAGTTCCTTTAATGGCTTTATCAACTCCATTTGTAAATTTTTGTAATAAACCGCAGTCAAACCATCCGTACCTGGCGCTTTATCCAACTTC
Source organism: Vipera berus (assembly GCF_964194415.1). NCBI lineage: Eukaryota > Metazoa > Chordata > Lepidosauria > Squamata > Viperidae > Vipera > Vipera berus. The sequence goes on along the minus strand of NC_138203.1, from coordinate 283,687,838 downwards.
AATTCCTTAATTGCTGTAAGAATTTCTTCTTCTGTTATCAATTGGTTAATCTCCTCTTTTTGTGCCTGCGTAAGAACCGGGATGCTAGCATTCTCCAAATATACATCAATATCTTTTTCATTAATCTTCTCCTTAGCATATAATTTAGAATAAAAGTCCAGAAAGGCTTCCTTAATAAGATCCTGTTGAAACACAACCTTTCCCTTATGTTCAATTTTGTCTATATTAGAAGCCCTTTGTTTTTTCCTTAGTCTATAAGCTAGCAATCTACCTGGCTTATTAGCATTGCAAAAAGTATTATGCCTAGCAAACTGCAAATTGGTTGCCACTTGGTCAGCCATTAATTTGTCAAATTGTCCTCTTAATAGCTTAATAACCTCCTTAGTCTTCACATCCAATGGGTTCAAAATCAAGGCCTTTTCTTTTTCCCTAATTTCATTCTCCAATTCTTTCCTTCTGGCTTCCAAAGTACGTCTGTGTTTATTATTCATATATATCAACACCCCTCTCATATAGGCCTTGCTAGCATCCCAAACCATGTCCATAGAAGTATCCTTATTCATATTAATTTCAAAAAAATCCTTCATCCGCTGTTTACATTCTTCCACATTTCTCTGATTTCTAAACAAGTTCTCATTTACACGCCACGAGCGCCTATCTCTATTGTCCTTATTGATCTCTAACCAAACTGGACTATGGTCAGAAATAGCTCTTGCACAGATCTTTACCTTCTTAATCCTAGAAAAGAAGTCATTAGTCAGCAAAATAAAATCAATCCTGGAAAAAGATTGATGTCTATCAGAAAAAAAAGTATAATCCTTTTCATGTAGGTGTGTATCTTGCCAAATGTCTCGCAATTCCAGATCATCCTTCATTTCAAAAAAAGATTTAGGCAATCTAGCATGACTCGGGGCATGCTTAAAAAAACCAGCTTTATCCAGCTGTACGTCTAGGACACCATTCCAATCTCCCATAAAAATAAAAGATTTATAATCCAGCTGGGTAATCTTTGTATGTAATAAATTAAAAAAATCAGCTTGTTGTTGATTAGGAGCATACAGTCCAACTAAAAGCGTTTTTTTGCCTTCTAACAGCAAATCTATCATAACATATCTTCCTTCCTTATCTACTTCGATTAGTTCCGCTGTCAGAGTACTCTTAACATAGATAACCACTCCATTTTTCTTATTCATTGCAGAAGCAATAAATTGCGTGCCCAGCCTTGAGTTCAACAAATACTTTTGGTCCATAACCCTAATATGCGTTTCTTGCAAACAGATAACATCAGTCTTAAATTGTTTTAAATATTGAAAAACTTTCTTTCTCTTCTGTGGTGAATTTAATCCATTAACATTCCAGGTTAGGAACTTAGTCGCCATTCTTGGCGTCCCGAAGCTTCTGTAGCACGTCTGCCAGGACCCCTGTAACTTCCTTAGGCCGCGCCCCTCCCACAGCTTCACTGTAAGTACACTTTGGAGGTTCCATAACTTTCTGCTGATCTTGCTCTTGCTCTTGTCTCGCTCGTCTTAAGGCGGCACGCGTCATCCTCTGCTCTCCAGCAGCTGCCGATGAAACTGTAATTTGATCCCCTCCAGCACCATTCTCCTCTGTCTGTATTCCTTCAGCATCTTGAGGCTTTTCCTCGCCGTATCCCTTTACAGCTTCCAGAAGTGGTAGGGGGGTTGCTTTTAAAACATTGCTGTAAAAATCACGTGCCTGACTCACTGTAACCAGACGATGTCTTTTACCTTCGTGCATCACCACCATGCTGACTGGAATCTCCCATCTAAACTTGATATCACATTTCTTAAGTTCCTGTACTAGAAATGCAAAATCTTTCCTTCTCCTTAAAATCTTTGGAGGAATCTCTTTTAAAACCAGGACTTCTTGCTCAGCAACCACAAACTTAGTATCATAAGCAACTTGAATAACTTCATCCCTAATTGCTCTCTTTGTAAAGTAAACCACCACATCTCTAGGTAGCTTCCTCTGCCTTGCAATCCATGAGTTCACACGAAAGATTTTATCTATACTTCCCTCAATTTCAGATGCTGACTGACACAGTACCACTTCCAAAGCCTCGGAGACCAGCTGCTTTAAATCTTCTTTAGGATTCTCTTTTAAGCCTCTGATTCTAATAGCAAACTCCATCTGATGGTACTGGACAAGGCTCAAGTCTCCATCCATTTTATCCCTTATATTTTCATTCTCTAATACCTTTACTTCTAATATAGAGTTCTTTTGACTAAGATCCTCCACTTTTTCGTCCAAACGTTGCACACATACAGCCACACTTTCAATTGTAGACAAAATGTCTGCCCTCATTGCTCTAAACTTCTCTTCCATCTTCTCCTCCAGTTTCTCCTCCAGCTTTTCCATCTTTTCATCCATCATATCTGACATTAATTGTGAATGCTTTTCAAAGGCATCCTGTAAATCCTTAAGCGTCAATGCCGGAGCAGGTGCAGGAGGAAGCAAAGCTTGCAACGAGGTCTGTTGCACCGGGGAAGCCCCCGCACTCCGGAGAGCTTTGGAAGTTTTAGTCGCCATCTTCCCCCACTTTCACTTGTTGCGCACTTTCACTTTAAAGCTATAAAATCCATTGAGCTAGAGAGTAAAGATAAAAGTCCACTTCACCTTGACCTCCTGTACCGCTCTGCCTGCAGCTTGATACTCAAGAGTCTTTCCTTCTGGCAGGGGTGGTTGCTAACGCTTGGCTCTGCTCCAAAAATCACGGAGCAGAGACGCTGCGCAGCCCGGAGCTAACCCAGGCTTCGGGGGGGCTCGATCCTTCAGCCACCCAAACTTTAAGCTCAGGCGGCCCCGGAGAGCTCAACCCCTACCTGGGGCCTCACCCCCTCCTCTTCTCCCGAGGAGGGGGCTTCCGAATCACCTAAACAGCTGATCGGCACTGTTTTCGGTGAATCAACAAAGCTGCGGAGCGGACAGCCCGGAGATGGCTGTCTTCAGCGTCGCGTCGCCACCGGAAGTCCGTCTAGTCTCTTTTTAAAAGCCTCCAGTGACAGAGCACCCAAAACTTCTGGAAGTAACTCGTTCCACTGGTTTATTCTGTCAGGAAATCTCTCCTTAGTTCTAGGTTGTGTGGGAAGTCAGCCCCCCCCAGAGAAGGAAATATTAAAAGGGCAGAATATATTTCCCTAAAGGATTTTAAAAGCAGAAACCAACCCTGCCCCCAAGTCTCTCTGTCCCAAGCAGAAACCAAGTCTGCAGGAATGCAGATATGATAATCTTATCAGAAAGACTGGGATTAAGAAGAAGGATCCCTAGAATCAACACCAAAAATCTAAGAGTCATCAGCTACAGCCCCAAGGAAACAGGATATGACCCTAGGGACATGATAGGATTAACCCAACACCATCGAGAATACCAGAAAGGCACACCCAGACTCAGGTCAGAATATGTGACACAGGAAATACAAAGCCACAGGGATAGTAAACAACTCCAAACAAAAGGCCCCAGAGGGTATAAAAACCCACTCCCTACATGTGCTCACTCTCTTTCTTCCAGAGCCATCTTCCTGTCTGGCTCTCCTCTTCAATAAACTGCAACCTTCTTCCTAAAACAGTCACCATGTTGCTTATTCCCGGCTTGGATGAATCATGATGAAGACTTTTCCTTCAACACTTGCTTCTCTCCTTGATCAGTTTCCATCCATTGCTTCTTGTCCTGTCCTGGAGAATAGGTTGATTTCCCCCCCCTCCTTTTTTGTGTGGCAGCCCTAAAATATTGGAACAATGCTATCATGTCACCCCAATTCTTGGAGCCATTCTTCACTCAGCCTTCCATCCTTCCGAGGTAGGTAAAATGAGGACCCAGATTGTTGGGGGCAATTAAGCTGACTTTGTAATAATGCCGCTTGGGTGTGTGTGTGTGTGAAAGCCCTAATAAGCAGGCATATACATAGAATGAAGGCTACTGCTAAGCTTGTAAGCCGCCCTGAGTCTTCGGAGAAGGGCGGGATATAAATGGAATTAAAATAAATAAATAAAATAAAATATGTTTTAGCCTCCAGCCTTCTAATTTTCGCTTTTATCTTTATTGCTCTTCCCTGTACTCTTTTCAGAGTCTCATCTTTGTTATATTGTGGCAACCAAAACTGGATGCAGTATTCTAAGCATGGTCTTACCAAGGCCTTATACAGGTAATCCTTGACTTGCGACAGTAATGGAGGCTGCCCATTTTGGTCGCAAGGCAGGAGGACGTTAATTGAATTAAGTGAAAGATCCCACATCCTGGATCATCCCGATGCATATGTTCAAAGAGTTAAAAGAGGTGATGCAGAGGGAAGAGCAAGAGCTGCTTCACTCAGTCCAGGAGTCCAAGTCAGGTCTCAAATGGCTTCTTTAACTTTTAACCCTTCATTGTCTGTTCTCCGTGTCAGCAGAGTCCTGTTCCTCCATCTCTGGTTTAAAATGTGCTTTTTCATCCAGGCAATATAGAAACTGCAAAGCACAAACTTTGCCTCATTGTGCTGTGATGAGTTAAAGAGGCGATGCAGAGGGAGGGGGAAGAGTTGCTTCGCCAAGTGCAGCTCAGGTTTCTGTGTGGCCCAGCAAGAATGGACTAGTCCTTCCCCCATATCCTGATATTGAAAGAAAAATCTTCATCAGGGTCCAGTCCAAGCCGGGAATAAACAAAATGGAAAGCTGATCGCATGTAGTAGGGAGTGGTGGGTTTTTATACCCGCTTGGGCTTTTGTTTGGAGTTGTTCCTGTGGCATGAACTTTGACCTGAGTCCGAGTATGCCTTTCTGGTATTCTGATAGTGTTGGGTTAATCCTATTACGTCCCAAGGGTCATATCCTGCTTCCCTGGGGCTGGGGCTGATAACTATGTCGTGTGTTAGGTTTTTTTGGTGTGAGGGATTTTCGATTCTAGAGATCTTTGTCTTTCTGATCCAAATTTTCTGGCTTCAATCTTTCTGACAAGATTATCACATCTGCATTTCTGCAGACCTGGTTTCTGTTTGGGGCAGAGAAACTTGGTGTGTGTGTGTGTGTGTGTGTGTGTTTTCTGCCTTTAATATCCTTTGGGGAAATATAATATTCTGCCCTTTTAATAGTCCCAAAAGTATTTCTTTCTCGGGGGGGGGGCTGACTTCCCACACTGAGTTCTGCAGAGCTTCAGAAGGTAAGCAAGGGATTGGGAGAGATGGAACGGGGGGGGGGGAAAGCAGTGCTTTTGGGGACCCGGCAGTGTAAGGATGTGTGGGGGGGTGGGGGGTGGGGAGAGATAGGTCAGCATGCTACAGCATCTCTGCAAACTTACGAATTCTACAGAAGCCACCAGATCATTTGTAAGCGTGAATGACGTTTGGCTTCTGTAAAATTCATAACTTTGAAACTGGGTCATATGTAGCTTTGGGGAGGCCTGTTGTAATTTTGAACAGTCACTAAATGATCTGTCATACCTTGAGGATTACCTGTAAAGCAGTACTAGAATGTCACATGATTTTGATTCTATCCCTCTATTAATGCAGCCTAGGATTGCATTGGCTTGGTGGCTGTTGCTCACAGCTGGCTTATATTTACAGTAAGTGATTGTCCACTAGGACTCCAAGATCCCTCTCACAGTTACCGCTATTGAGTCAAGTTTCACCTGTACATTTGTTTTTTCTTGCCTGTACAAAACCTTACTTTGCTCTAAATTGAATTTCATTTAGGTAGGGCCCAGTGTTCAAGTCTGTCGAGCTCCATTGGGATCTTGAGTGCATTGACTAGATTTTGGTGCACATTAAATTATCGAGTATCAATAATTCATACTAAATATTGCTTTATTCAAACTCACATTAATTGCGATCTACCTGTGGTGATTCCTCAGGGTAATTATTACAGCGTGTTAATTCTTCAAAATGAAATAAAATGAAAAGATTGCCGTCTCGGATCATTAATCATACTATTCCTCAGGAGAAAAATGACAGGAACAAATCTAATTAAGGACAATTTAGAAATGCATTGTCCATGATGTAAGAAAGAAGCTATTAATGAATGGGGCAAAAGCTACTTTAAAACAGAAATCAGCTGCAAAATACCTACTAAAAAAGGAGGCTTTGTTAAGAATTGGCCAGTGTAGCTATCCCTGCTAATTTCTTTCAAGTCAAAATAATGTGACTTGGACATTTCCCTAAAAAACATTTGAAAAGATCAAAATAATACAAATAACAAGGTTCTACAGAAAACCCAGAAATGAAAGATTGGGACCAGCAGTGGGATTCAGCCGGTTCGCACCACTTTGGCAGAACCGGTAGCTAATTTTTTTTCTTGCCCAGGCCCAGAATGGACTTCCAGAAGCAGCATCCACGCAGAGAACTGGCTGTTCACATATTTGAATCCCACCACTGTTTGGGACTGACACGGGCTACTCTTCAACACAACACACAGCCAAAGATGCAAAAAGGCTGGCGGCAGATGCATCAAAGATTGTGAGATCTTCAGCAGTTTCAACTGGAGGTCTTTTTATGGGGTGGCGACGGGGGCTCCATTTCCCCATCCAATGATTTGCAGCCTTAACTTTTGTCAACCTCCCTGCATGGTGGACCCCTTTCCTATCAAACAGCAAGGCAAGGCAGGCCTCTAGAGCAAGGCTATCAAACTGCTGGCCCACGGGCCGGATCCGTCATGTTGAAACCACACCCACCCCATTGCTTGGTGGAGCAGTGGGCTAATGCCTCCTTAAGTAACACCAGCTGCCTGCAATTAGTGCAGGTTCGCATCCCACCAGGCTCAAGGTTGACTCAGCCTTCCATCCTTCCGAGGTAGGTAAAATGAGGACCCAGATTGTTGGGGGCAATTAAGCTGACTTTGTAATAATGCCGCTTGGGGTGTGTGTGTGAAGGCCCTAATAAGCAGGCATATACATAGAATGAAGGCTATTGCTAAGCACATTGATTTGTGCTTTAAATTGTAAGCCGCCCTGAGTCTTCGGAGAAGGGCGGGATATAAATGGGATTAAAAAAAAATTGCTGGCAATGGAAAAAAAGTCACGACACTTCATGTGACGTTGCGAATTTGACAGTTCTGCTCTAGAGAGTCCTTTATTGCTCTCAATAAATGTTCCAACAGATGGCCCTCCGATGACCGGTAAGGGTCCACCCCCACGCCACCCTGAAAGCAGCCACTCACAGTCCCCCAAACAACAGCCTGTATATTACAAAGAAAAGTCCACAGAGTATAGGAGCATGCTGAAAAGGAAAGGTCCAGGGTTCGAAATTCAGTTCTAGTCACTGAGCTCCCGTCTCCCGAAGGGCCCCTGGATGAGGCCCAGAGACCAGCCACTCGGCCCTCAGCCTGAGGCAAAGGTGGATCTGAGGGAAAAGCCGCCTCTGTTGCTGCCCCCACCAAGCCGAGACCAAACGGCCATTTTGCGGAAGATCAGCTGGAGATGCTGGAGAAAGATCCGGACCCAGGAACAAAATGGCTGCCTCCTCCCCAAGGAGCACACAGGAGAGCCCCCCCCCAATTCTTGCTCCTTCCAGGTTTTGCCTTGGTTCCTCCCACTCAATGTGAAATTGGTCTTTCTGACCAACAAGGATAGTAAAGTCCCTCCTATTTCCAATCTCTTCAAACAGGCAGCAAACTCAAGTGAGAAGAAAACAAAAGCATTTATTTTCAGCAAACCACTTGTGACAAACTTACAATCTAAGTGCAATTATTAAAGGAGCCTGTAGCCCAGCTGTGCAATGGATTTCATGCTCCATTTTTCTAAAATCCATAAATGACAATCTATATAGGGGGGAAAAATCAGTGTCTGAATGTTTCACTCGTTATACGGATTATCTGTCAAACTTTGAATGATCAAATATATGCTCAATTAACTGGGCAATCATCAATTAAAAATGCATCAACGATTTTAGCGACAAACATCTCAGAATGCACACTTCTTCTTTTAGTAATAGTTTCCTCTAAGATAACATTTAAATTTATAAAACTAACACAAGGAAAAAAAGAAAGGGAAATATCCCCAACAAGTATAATGAAAATTAACAACTTACACATTTCTCTTAAGATAAAAATCAAGAAACTCTTCATCCTATCCCTCACCCCATTCCCTATAAACTTATGTCTAAAACCTCATCTCTATCTTCTAATCTCTATTCACTAAGATTAACCAGCAAAAGCCCATGAAGGGTTATACAAACTACTTATTAAAAACTATTGTCTACAAAAGCCAATTTAAAATCTTTTGATTCCACAATTAGTAACACATACTATTCTTTTCCCCTCCATTCCTCAATCATAATTAAAAAAAGGTTATTGATACTGTGATAAAAGCCATGATGAAAGACCCCGAAATGTATCCTGGTTCCAGAATGCCGGAAGGCCCTGAAGGGTCGACCCTCCTGTCTAATTCAAAAGAAGGTTGATTCCCAATTCTTTCCTCCCTCCTTAGGCTGGGAGTCTCCATCGCGCTGCAAAGAAGAGGGGAAAAAGCATCCAAGGGTTAGTTATATCGAGACAGTCAGCCAGAGAGGTGCCAGAGGATAAGAGTTGGGGGGGCAAGCAGACCCCTCCCCAGAGCCCCAATGCCTCTCCCCCCAAATTCCTTCCCTTCCAGTGTATGAGATGAAGAGGAGAGAGAAGAGGGATTTCCCAAAGTATCTGCACCATCAATTGGTCCTGGGACCTGAAGGCCTTCATTTTCTAGATTGGTCCTGGGACCTGAAGGCCTTCATCTCTTATAAGAGCCTTGGTGGAGCAGTGGGCTAATGCCTCCTTAAGTAACACCAGCTGCCTGCAATTAGTGCAGGTTTGCATCCCACCAGGCTCAAGGTTGACTCAGCCTTCCATCCTTCTGAGGTAGGTAAAATGAGGACCCAGATTGTTGGGGGCAATTAAGCTGACTTTGTAATAATGCCGCTTGGGGGGGTGTATGAAAGCCCTAATAAGCAGGCATATGCATAGAATGAAGGCTATTGCTAAGCTTGTAAGCCGCCCTGAGTCTTCGGAGAAGGGCGGGATATAAAATGGAATTAAATAAAAATAAATACATCTCCCTCCCTCCCTCTCCCCCCATACAGCCTCCACATGTCCACTCACCTGCAAGGCAGCTTCTAAACGGTCTGGTTGCTCCCTGTATTGGAGAGAAAGACAGAGAAAGAATTTATACCTTGACTTCTGAGGAGGACAAAACTCTCTCTTTCACCATTCAACCTCTGCAGCTTCACAAAACTCTCAGAGGAGACCAAGCTTTTGATTCATTTATTATTGAACTTCTGTGTCACCCATCTCTCTCCAAGTGACTTCACATAGCTTCCGGTAAAATTCAATAAAATGTCATGTAGAACATTTAAAACAATAAATTGAAAAACCAGACTCCCCCACCAGATCACGTTGCCCTTGCTCTGACAAGAAGATCATATCCGGAGTGTGACCGCTGTTCTGAGCCAGGCCCAGGACGGTCTGAGAGAGGCCCGTGGCAGCCCTGAACTCCTGGGCCCCTTCCGAGGCCAAACCCAGGGAGGGCAGATGGACGTCTCCCAGGACCAGAAGCCTGGGGAACTCCCTGCCAACACCAAGATGGCCCTCAGGGGCTGAAGGAGGGGGGCACGGTGGCCATGCGGCAGGGAGGCTGGTACAGCAGCGACAGGCCCAACTGATCCCATCAGCCCAGATTCAGAAACGGGGAGTCACAACCGGAAACGTGGGGATCAAGGCCCCCAAGTGCCCAAAGGGGTTCCCAGAGGAATCCCACTGCCAGCCCACCTGCCCTGCCCTGGGGTCTCGGTGGGGGCCAAATCCTAAATCTACCTGCTGCCGGCATCAACTTCCCTCCGCCCTGTGCGCTCCCACAGAGAGGGCCTCCTCAGGGTGCCACCGATCAGAGAATGTCGATTGATGGCCCCCAGGGAGAGGTCCTTCTCTGTGGGCGCCCCGGAGCTATGGAATCGGTTGCCGGTTGAGCTCCGGATGGCGCCCGACCTTCGCTCCTTCCGTCGCGATTTGAAGACATTCTTATTTGAACAAGCCGGCCTGGCCTGATGGGGGATGGGTTGAGTTTTTTATTGTCATTTTTTAATATATGTATCTACTGTTTTAGTTGGGCATATGTTTAATTTTCTTTTAACTTTTGTATTTTTGTATTTTTTTATATATCTGCCCTGTTCACTGCCCTGAGTCCTTCGGGAGAAGGGCGGTATATAAATAAAATTATTAAATAAAATTAAATTAAATTAAATTAAATTAAACCCTAATCCATGAGAGGGGAAACAGCCAGGTCTCAGCTACGCCTACAGAAGAGTTACTCACTTGGTGCTCTCACCACTAAACCAAACTGACTCTTATTTTAATTATTTCACCAGAACCAGATGCAGAGGGAACACAGGGAGGGTGAATCAAAGGGGGGGGGGAGAAGGGGACTTTTAAAAGCTGGGGGGCCTCTTCCTCTTTTCCTCTCCCCACCTGCCTAAAGCCTTGCAAAGGGACCGAAGGGCTCAAGCAGAAGCAGCTGCCTCCAACTTACCCTGGCTGGATCCTCTGTCACTTGCTGGAAAAGAAGGAAAGAAAAGAAATGGGTGAGTCTGTCGCTTTCTTGGCTTATAGATGGAGAAACTCAGCTCTTGCTGACTACAGCTCCCTCCCTCTCTCGCACACACACAACCACAGGCACACACATACCTGGAGGGAGTTTGAACCAGACTGCTTGGGCTCAAAGGCATAGGAAAGAATTCCTAAAATTTATATGCACATCAAGACAGAGCAATAGTTCAGCAATTCCTGAGCCCCAGGGCAGAGCTGACCTCAAAAGATCCACATGGCTCCAAAGTCCCTTTTTCTAACCAGACTGTAGAGCCTTGTGATGGGAGACCAAGAGGAGATCCAGTTGGCATCCCCCAAAGCTGCTTTTCTCTCAAAATGCCCCCTTTTGATCCCTAATTTTGTGGAGCTTCTGACTCTCATTTGACCAAACCTTTCCTTCCCGCCCACTTGGGAAACAGAGCAGCTTCTCACTCAGAGGGACCTTCCACCAGATGGGTCTTCTCCTCTTCTTGAGGTCCCAAATATTTCTCCTTGAGGACCCCACTTCCAAGAACAGCCTGGCTGGGATGAAAAGGGGGCCCATCTTCCCCAGCCTGGTTCTTAGGAGGAAGAGAGCATGCACGTGCACACAGACACAGACACACACCCTCCTCAACTGATGGTGTCTCTGGTAACTGCTCTAAGTTGGAGATTATATGTAAAGAGAACAAGTCACTCACTTGGTGCTTTTGTGTATTCATCTTGACGTTTCTCTGCAAAGACAAAAATCAGTGAAAGCTCAAAAGAGTCCACCAGAGACCATCCAATCTCTCCCTCTTTGGGAGGAATGCCTTCAGGAGATATTTTGCAGTCACTTTGTCTCATTAATAAAGACAAAAAGATTTTCAAAAACCAAATGTATCTCCTGATTTGCCCCAAGAGAGACCTGCTGCCTCCGAGAGGGGTGGGGGGGGGAAATGGGGGAAGCAGCAGCAGCAGCTGGGAGGGGAGGAAGATTTTCATGGAAATCCTTCTCTGCTGCTCTTTGACCAAAATCTTTGAAAGGGACGGAACTGGGATGCTTCTTCCCAACTGAGAAGAAGGTGGGACTGTCCCAACCTCAGACTCAGTTGAATCGAGACTGGAGTCCCAGCAAGAGGCTGAGATCTCAGATGCTCCCCAAGAGGGCTGGGAAAACAGGACAGGAGGAAGCCCAGAAGAAGCTCCCCAAAGGGAGAGACTCGGGAGGAACCTCCTCATCTTCCTTCCATCTCCCAGAAAAAAAGGTACTTACTGAAGAACACATAGATCCCAAAACCAATCGCACCCAGCAGGACAAGACCAGCCACAACGCAGCCGATGATGATCCCCATAGAGTTCCATGTGGATTTTGGTTCTGAATTGGGAGAAAAAGCAGATAATTGAAGGAGAACCTCACTCATCCCAATTGGGGGAGAGACCTACAATAGCAAAAGCTGGAAGTTCCCAAAATTAAAAACCTCTATGGGTTCCTCTTCAGGTCCCTCTAAGGGCAGCATGAAGGCTCCTTGCTCACCACCGTTAGAGGACGTGTCCTCCTGACGCTCCCTTCGTCTCTCCCCAGCCCAGCATGAAGGCAGCTGGATTCGTATTTAGCTTTTTCCGCTCAAAAGCAGCCCTTTGCCATCTTGTGACCCTCAGCGGCTTACAAAACAAAAACTTCATCAACACAGTACTGGTGAACAATACGATAACATTTGTTAAACAAGAGTTTTTGTTCTGTTTAGAGGCTGCCCCAGTTTGTCATAATTTGGGCAGCTCTGTCCGTTATGTTTTTTCTTCAGTTTGAGTGTTTTATTATTTAAAGTAAAAGAGTTCATATCACCTAAAATATACCCTTTTATTTCCTTGGTCAGTCCAGAAATAGCAAAAAAAGTATATTTTGTCCTTCCAGAACTTCACCATAAAAAATGGAATACGGTGATATGCAACTTCTGGATCGTCCCACAAATGGCAGAAACAGAATAACAGAGTTTGAAGGGACCTTGGAGGTCTTCTAGCACAACCCCCTCCTCAAGCATTCCAGACAAGTGGCTGTCCAGCCTCTTCTTAGATGCCTCCAGTGATGGAGCACCCATAACTTCTGAAGGCAAATTGTTCCACTGGTTAATTGTTCTCAATGTTAGGAATTTTCTCCCTTAATTCCACATTGCTTCTCTCCTTGATTAGTTTCCATCCATCGTTTCTTGTCCTGCCCTCTGATGCTCTGGAAATTAAGTTCACCCCCCTCCTCTTTGTGGTAGTCTCTCAAATACTGGAATACTGCTATCATGTCCCCCCAAGTCCTTCTTTTCTCTAGACTGGCCAAGCCCAAATCCTGCAACTGTCCTTCATATGTTTTGGTCTCCAGGCCTTTAATCATCTTAGTTGCTCTTCTTTGCACTTTTCCCCAGTCTCAACATCTTTTTTGTAATGTGGTGACTAAAATTGTCTCTAAGTTGCACTTGGTTGTGGATGCTCCAGTGGTTTATTGTTCTCACTGTCAGAAATTTCTCCTTAGTTCCAGGTTGCTTCTCTCCTTGTTTAGTTTCCATCTGTTGCTTCTTGTTCTGCTCTCAGGTGCTTTGGGGAATAGCTTGACTCCCTCTTCTTTGGGGCAGCCCCTGAGATATTGGGGAGAGTGCTATCATGTCACCCCTAGTCCTTCTTTTCATTAGACTAGATATACCCAGTTTCTGCAAATGTTCTTTATATGTTTTAGCTTCCAGTCCCCTCATCATCTTTTTTGCTCTTCTCTGCACTCTTTCTAGAGTCTCAACATCTCTTTTATATCGTGGCAACCAAAACTGGATGCAGTATTCAAAGTAGGGTCTTACCAAAGCATTATAAAGTGGCATTGCTTTAGGAGTCAGGTCTGAGGAGGGAACCTTAAATTTAATTTTCTCTTGCACAAAACTCAGGTCTCCTACTGAAGAGCTATCATGCCATTTGTGAACTGATGCTTGCTAAAAACAACAAAAACAAATGAATATTTTATTTTGCCCGGGGTATCAGCATAAAAGTTAAATTTGAACATTTTTTTGTATTGTAGTAAAAGATTTAAACTTGAATTCTGCAATTTTGGAAGTCCAGTGTAAAAAATGTTAGCAGCAGTTATGAACATATGCAGAGTTCTTAGAGGACATTTTTTCTTGGGTTTTAGGCTGAGCCTCAGGAATTCCCATATCGTATCATAAAATAACGTGCAACCTCTTTCTTAGAGCAGCAACACACAAAGACATTTTGTTCTTTACAGCAGGAAAAGTCTCCGATGGTAAAAACTCGGATTGATAGTCCCTTTTCTGACTCCTGATGCATCAGTCCAGATACTCTGTGCATTTCCTGAAGTCAGCTGCAGTTCATCAATTTTAATTAAATTTGCCCTTTAAAAAGGGACTCAGACTCTCCTCCTGACTTTTGTACTTCAGGAATTCTAAACAAAATAAAATCTTTTTTGGGTGCTCAGTATAACTGCTGCTCCACGGCTGGACACAAGAAACAAGGGAGGGACAGAGGATCTGCCAGCTCTTGTAAGGAGCTTCTGTAGATTCCTTTACATCCCCTGAAGCCACTTCTATGATCTGGTCCCTGCAGCTTCACCAACCTCAAACAATGGAAAAACCAATGGATCAAAGCTCAGGTATGCTCACATCTGGACACATCTGGGGGTGAGATTTCCCTCCCACAACCCTCCAGCCTGCCAAAGAGCCCAGCCTTTCCCTCCCTGCAACCTCTCACCCTCCAGGGCCACGTCCAGAGGCTCCTGCAGGCCGTCGTGCTCCACGTGGCACCGATAGCGGCCCCTCTCTTGGGGATCGATCCGGATGCTGAGCCAGTAGTGGAAGGTCCCATCCGCGTTGGGGGCCACGGAGCCACGGAAGGTGTCCTGCAGCCATTCCTCCCCGTCCCTCCTCCAGGAGGCATCGATCTCCCTGGGGTAGAAGCCATCCAGGTGGCAGACGTGTGTCTCCATTCCATCCTCCACCTCCGTCTTTCTGTTCACCGTCACCTCTGGCCGCTCTGCAGAAACGGCACCCCCGGAATTAACTATGAGCCCCTCCAGAGCCTGGAAGGTGGGTGGAAAACTTGGGGGGGGGGTAGGAAAGCAAAAAGGGGACTCAGAGCTTTTACAATTTCCGACTGATTAATCTGGAGACGATATTCTCTCTCAAAGGGGACAGAGACCTGATGCCAATGGGAAAGAGAGAGGGGGGGGGAGGGAGGGAGGGAGGGAGACTTGACTACAGTTTGGCTAATGGGGAGTTTCACTGAAGAACTCCAAGTGTTCCTATTTCCTCATTGTGGGCCGTGAACAGGACACCCCCAAGTGCTTCTCCTGCCTGATCCCCCCAGACATCCGCCAGGCAGAGGCTATGTTTCCTGCTCCACTGAATGGCGGCCTGACAAGGGGAACCAAACAGGCCTTTCCGCGTCATGGGGAGGGGCTGGAAGGGGAGGGGGAGGATTCCCTCCTGGGCAAACAAGGAACCCAAAGGGGCCGAATGCGCACAAGAAATCCAGCCATAAAGGAGGAAAGTCCAGCCTGCATCCAGAGGCTCACCTGTCCTCAGCAGCGTCTCCTTCCCGTAGGACAGGTACTTCTCCAGCCACTCAATGCATTCTCCCTCCAGGTAGGCCTTATATCTCTGATTCAATCCTGGAACAGCATCCAGTTTCCTCTGGCTGATCTGGGCCTGGGGGACGGGAGCCACCCAGGTGAGTCTCTCCTTTTCGAAGGTGATGAAGGTCCTCCCATCGTAGCCATACTGCATAAACCCTCCTTTTTTCCCATCAGCCTGGAGCTCACAGCCATACATCCACTGCAATATTTGAAGGTCTGAAAAAGGGACAAGATGATGGTTTGGGGAGTCCTCAAGAGAGACAGAGACCCCCTTCCCTGCAGGGACTTTGACACAGGCACTGACACCCCCGTTTCCTCCCTAGCAATCAAGGGAAAGAAATCCCCCATCGCTCCCTGCACTTCTCCCCTCCTTCCACTCCCCCCCCCCCAGGATGGAGCCCCTGAACCTCCACAGGAGAAGGGAAGCTGGAAAAGGCAGCGGAGGATCCTGAGGGAGACTGAGAAAAGAAGGAGTCGCGGAAGAAACGGAGGGACGGAGCCTCCTCCATCTTTCCTTCTGCCGTTCCTCTCTTGGGGAGACTCTTGGGGGGAAAGGAAGGGATCCCAGAGAGGGAACATTTGCCTTAATCTGCAGCTCCAAAGAAGGACTGAGACTCTCATGGCCTCAGAGAAGATCTGGTCGATCTGCAAAGAAGCTTGCAAGGATCCCTGTGTCCAAATCTTCATCTATGTTCGTAAATATCACCAAGTGACAAGTCTGGCTTCCTTTTGGGGCTGACCAGAAACAAACCATGGCTTTGTACATTGTGGGAATGAAGCCTTGAAGGGCCACGAAGGAATATTTTCCTTAGCAACAGCAGCAAATGGCCCAATCTGATCTGCACCCCAAAAGGGTTATTTGACCTTTGAAATGAAGTTTGAAGTTTACAGTCTTTGCAAGGTCCTGGAGAAAATATTTTCACTTTAAGTGACCAGATTCTGGGATTTAAAAGAAAACTGAATGTTTGAAAAAACCAAAAGGAAATGTTGAAATGTTTCTACTTCTGGTTGGGCTTGAGAGTGAGGAAGGAGGCCAGAAACTCTCAAATCTAAGGGAAAACCACTTGTAAGTACAGCTGAACTAAACTGACCAGTCCTTTCCCTCCCTTTCCACTCCCATGAGTGACCAGGTGAGGGATCCTTTCTCTGCAGCTTCTGCTCAGCCTGAGATCTTCCCTTCGGAGGGAGAGGAAGATCCTCCTGAGCTGAGTTTGATCCTGCCCTCCAGAGGAGATTCCCTGATCTGCCCGGGGGGGGGGGGGGAGGTTCTGGATTTCTGCCCATGAAGAGTCTCCTGCCATTCACAGGAAGGCACTGAAAACCTGGCTGAAGTTTTCAACTTCTGAGAAAAAGCTCTGTCTTATTTCAGAAGCATCAAAAGCTAAGACAGAAACCGTCTTATTTCAGTTGAAGATGAAATCTGTGTGTGTCCATTGCAAGTTTGGCACAGAATTGAATATTTGTGCTGCAAAAAAACCCCACAGGGATCACACTGAAAAGCCAAGTTTGTATTGTTAGTGTAAGAAAACGCTGTTAATGCATCTCTGCAGGTCTACGCAGGAAACAGTTCTGCCCCATCTCTGAGCCGGGATGTTCAGGGGTCCCCGAGGCCTGAAAAACAGTTCAAGGGTTCCTCCAGGGTCAAAAGGTCAACAAAGGCTGCTTTAGGGAGGCTAAAATATATTTATATTTGTAAGAGCTGTGAAGAATATCAGAAGCCACTTCTTTATGTCTTTTTTCTTTATTTTCTTTATTTTTTCTTTTCTTGTACTTTTTTCTTTTTCTTTTTTCTTTTACCTCTTTTATGTTACTTTCTCTTAGTTTTTATCTTCTTTTGAAAAGGTTCAATACAAATTGTATAAAAAAATTTAAAAGGCAAACAGGATATCAGAGACCATTAAAATGTTATTGAAATCACAAAGGCTAATGTAACAAAGCCTTTGCGTAAATGAAGGTTGCCGCCACATCTGGAATATTCTGTGCCAGTTCTGGTCACCAGACCTCCAAAAGGGCAGGAGGGATCTGGGGAAGGTCCAGAGGGGGAGACCCAGAGGACGGGAGGGTGGAAGCCGCCTCCCTTTGAGGAAAGGTTGGGACATTTGGGGCTGTTTGGCCTGGAAAAGAGGCTCCCCTCCACTCTGGCCGCTCTCCTTCCTCCTTCCTCCACCAGGGGGAGCCCTCTGGGTCCAGCTCTGCTCCCCTGAGAGGCCAGCAGGGGGCCTGGAGGGATCTGAGGGGATCCTCTGGGATCAGGGGCAGATCAGGCAGATCTCTGGAGTGTCTGCCGGGGGGGGGGGGATGGGCAAGGAAAGGGCAGAAGAAGGGGGGGCTGCACCTCCTTGGGATGAAAGGAGGGAAAATGGCGGATGTTTGTGGAGAAAGTTTCTCTCAGCCCAAAACAGCCTCTGGTGACACAGATATTTCCTTGCAATCTCTCCCCTAAATCAGCTCCCTTGAAGGTGAATCTTGTACCCCAAAGATGGCAGAAGGGGGGGCTGCCGAAGATGGCCTCCACCCTCCAGGGCAGCCCCACCAAGAGGGCAGCGCAGGAGTCCAGCCTGAGGGACCAAGGATGGGAAGCCATGATGGCTCTGAGCGACTCAGGAAGGGCCCCAAATGGGGGTTTCTTCCTTTTCTCTCCTTTTCCCCCTCAAGATTGGGAGGATCCTGGAAGTGATCCTGTGCTCCCCCCAAGAGGCCCCCCCATTTGGCCTCCTTGCCTCTCCTTCCGCCTGGAGGATGAGAAGAAGCTCCTGCCATTTTGGGCCCCTCTCATCCCTCCAGAAAGAGGTGAAAGAGAGGGATCTAGTCAGCCCAGGTGGATCTGCAATAGATCCCTCATTTCTATGGGCTGGAAACAGACAGAAGAAAAGGGAGCTGCTTCCCCCAAGATCTCCTTAGGATCCACCTGCTTCTTTTCCGGGAGGGGAGAGACCTGGGATCCCCTCCCTCCCCCACAGCAGGGGGTCCACCAAGGCCAGGACACCCCAACTTTCATGGGGGGGAGGGGAGATTTCGGTCTCTTTTACCTCAGTTTATATCCATCTCCACATCCTATCAGTATCCAGAGAGATGGAGGGATAAATTTAAAAGAATGTTTTTATTAATTGTAACTGGCAGAAAACATCAGCTATGGAGGCAACGACAAGCTTATGTTGATTTTTTAAAAAAGAATAAAGATATTAAAAACATTTTCTAAATGTGGGGAAAGCAGCCTTTCCCTTTGAAGGGACCCCCCCTTTCTCCCCCCTCTGGTTCCTGGGGGAGGGGATTATGGGGCAGAAGGAGCCACCCGACCCATCACTCACCTTCGCTCTGATTGTAGCGAAGCCTCAGATTCTTCAGGTTATCTCTGAACGCCTCCTCATGGCCAAGGGCTATCTGGGTGTTCCAATCCCAGTATTGGGGGTCCTCCTTCCCCACCTTCTCCATCCAGGAGACTCGAGGCTCCACCCTCCGGCTGTTGCTGTCGTAGTGAACAGAGACCTGACCGTCCACGTACCCCACAATGACAAACTGGGGCAGCCCCTGACTGGGCTCCGAGATGGAGGTGTAGAAATACTTCAGGGAGTGCGAGGAGGCGCCTGGAAGGGACCCAGAGGGACAGAGTTAGGGGGCTCCAGTCAAGGACCCTCATCCTATGGAGGTTTCAATTTGAGGTTCTGGGGGGAAAGAAGGAAGGAGAAGAAGAAGGAGGAAGAGGAGGAGGAAGCTGGGGGGAGGAGAAAGGGGGAGAGGATGGAAGAGGAGGCAGGAGGGGGAAGGAGGGAGCGACTGAGAGGGAAAGAAGCAGCTTTTGGGGGGGCTGAAGGGTTGGAGGGCAGGGAAGGTGGGGTGAGAGAGGAGGGGAAGGTCGGGTCCCCCAAACCTTACCTGCCCCATGGATTGTTAATAGCTGCAGATTTGAGGGGTCCTTTTATAAGACGGGGGAGGGAAACAGGGAAGGGGGAATCCAGGTGAGACCAGAAGCCGGGATCCAAAGGGGGAACTCACATATGGGGAGGGAAAGGGGGGAGGGAAGGGAGCAGCAATGAAGCAACGTAGCCCTCCAAATCTTCCTCCTGTTCCCCCACCCGGCTGGAAAATTCCCCCTCCCCTCCCAGAGTTCAGCCATCTGAGCAGGATTCGGTTTTGAACCTGGGACTAAGAGGGGGGCTCACCCTCAGTCCACAGAAAATCCCACTGTGATTATCCAAACATTTCTTCCTCTCAGCAACCCAGTTAGGGCACCGAAAGCGTCATTCACGGACCATTTCAATGCAGCAGATTTACTCTGAATCTCCCCCTTCGCTTTCCAGAGAAGCTGCTCTCAAACTTCTCCTCCTCTGCTTCTGATCCTGCACTTTCTCAGCAGAAAGAAAGGCAGAAATGCCCCCCCCAGCCAGCTTGGGAGGGGGGGTGGTGTTTGAACGTGGCTACCCAACTCTTCACATGATCAGCGACTCTCAACAGAAAGGCCTAAATTAGAGTTTCTCAGACTCAGCCACTTGGACTTCAACTCCCAGAATTCCCCTCACCCAGAAGAAAGCCCTGGGGCCTCTCCACCCTGGCCCCACCCCTTGCCCCCACTGAATTCAAGATAAACATACAACATTATTTCAGTTTCTATCATGCAAACTCCGAAACCAGCAGCATCAAAGTTTCCTCAGCCCTTCCTTACAGGAGAGACTAAATTCACAAGACTATTCCAAAGTTTACTATCAATGGGGAAAAAAATCATTAAATCACTGTTTACTTTTCATTGTCAAAATACAAACATGGAAGAGACTCTGGGGCTGCGTAAGCACAGAAAAACAACAGCTTGTAAATGTGTTAAAAATTAAAAGAAAAGTAAAATGAATAAAATGCTGCTGGGAAATCAATTAAGCTGAAAAATCCCCAAGGCCCCTTCTTGGTCTCCATTCTGAAATCTCTTCAGGTCAGAAATTCTTCCGGGGCACCAAAGAGTTTAAAGATCATTTTCGGGATCCTTCACGGGACTTATTTGGGCAGAACTGGGTCTGGGTGTGAAAAATGGTGATAAGACACTTTTTCAATGATGTTATAACTTTGAACGGCCACTAAATGAATTGTTGTAACTCGAGGACTACCTGTAGTCCCACTGCCCAGTCTCTCCAGTATGGTCTCCCAGTCCTTCCCAGTCTCCCAAGGCAAAGGCCTCGGCCTCCTCCTTCCTACTCCTCCCCACAATCCCAGTGGCTTTTCTGAGCTTTTAGGTAGAGGGATCCCCAGATCCACTTCCTGCTCCCCAGAGATTTCAAAGGGATCAGAGCTTTTCTCCGACAGAAGGAGGGGGGATGGGACCCTCCCTGATCCAGAACCCGCTTCTTCCTCTCCTGGGACTGAGCAGGGAGGGAGTCTGAATCTGCCTGAGAGGAGAAACGTGTGAATGCAACGCAGGTTGGGCGTCCTCACAATCACGAATCCTCCTCAGGTCAGGAAGGGCTGGTCAGTTTGGGCCTGTCTGTGTCCAAGCAAGCCCTTCAAGTTCAGGCTCTCCGTCCATCCAGGGGGGCTTCTCTCCTTCCGCCACCAGCCCAGACTATCTGATCCTTCAGATCCGGAGAGTTTTGGAAATGCCTTTGGAAAAGCTGCTGCCTTGAGAGTTTCTCTGGGGAACCACGAGGGACTCCCCAAGACCACCTATCCGGTTACTAAGGAATAAGAGTAAACTTTAAATCTTTTTGATTCTGCAAACTCTCCCCTGCTGGGGGCTCCTGAAATGGAAGGAGGAGGATTTGGGGTGGAAAAATTCCTGCCTGTCCGAGAAAACAGCTCTGGGGATTTTGGGGTTTAGGACGGGATGGGGGGGTGGGGATCCAGTGAAAGTGACAATCAATCAGGGGGATCTTTGGGAAGACAATTCAAGGAGCGCTTCTCTCCAGACTCTCCTCCTGCTGCATTCCCACGACAGCCTTAACCCGAGGGCTCCGGGGCTCCAGCCTCCTTCTCTGCCAATACACGGAAGCGAGTCGAGAAACGAGCCGGGTCCTCCCAGCACCAGGAGCCACAAAGAGCCACCGAGCCCCGCCAGAGGCAGGAAAGAGGCGAGCCAGGCGGAGGGGTTGTGCGAAGGCAGCCAGGAAGTTTCTGAAACTGACCCGGTCCCTGCAAAGGCCGCTTTCCCACAACCTCCACTTTGGGGGAGGGAAAGAACTGCGCTCGGGGGCGCCCAGGTAGACTTGACTGATCTCTGGAGGGGCCTCGCTTGTCCTGATCCCAGAGGGGCTCTCCTGGGGGGGGAGGGGCATCAAAGTCCCATCCGCGCTTTGGGGTCCCTTCTGAGAGGAGCCAGAGGGGGAGCGGACTAGAAAGAGGACCGAATCGGGATTCTCTTCCTGGGAATAATCTTTGGGGGAGTCGAGAGACAAGAGGGAGATTCCCTGGATGGATTCCCACCGGGAGATCAAGGGACTCACCGAGGCAGCTCTCCCGCAAAGCGATGCCCACCAATACCAGGAGGGAGACAAAGCGCAGCGCCATCCTGGCCGCGATCCTCAATCTGCGATCCGCTCTTCAGAAGTCGCAGGCAGAGAAAGACGCGCCCCTGGTGATCAACAACGCAACAATCCAGAGCAAAAGCCGGTGATTGGTCAATCCTAACCAGTAGAAAAAAAGGTATGCCCGTGTCGTCATTGTTGCTAGGCAGACGTCCAGGCGCAACCGGCTGGACAGGCGTGGAAAGGAAAGCGAAAGTTCCATCAGGAAATCCCCTTCCAGGCATTCCGCCTCTTGGGGGGAGGGGCAGAAATGGGGGGCTGGGAAAAGCGGGAGGGTTATCTGGGCCTTGGGGGGAGGGGCGCAGGCGAGGAGGAGGGGAGACGCCGCAGAGCCCCTGGCATTGGGGGAGGGGGGAGATCTGGTGGATCTGCCAAAAAAGCCAGTGAAGTCTTGGGCTGCATCAACCGAGGGGCAACATCAGGAGAAGACGAGAAATGATCATGTCGGTTTATCCTGCACTAGCGAGGCCACCCTTGGAATGCAGGTCCAGTTCTGGTCCCCACGACTCAAAAAAGATGCTGGGAGCCCAGAAAGAGTCAGAGAGGAGCAACAAAGGTGATAAAGGAAGGTTAAACGGTATGAGGAACCATTGAGAGAGCGAAGTATGTGGTGTGTTTGTGTGTCCGTGTCTGTGTGTGTGTGTGTGTGTGTGTGATAATAACAGACTGTCTTTACTTGAGGGGCTGCCACAGAGAAAAGGAGATTGGCTTCTTCTCCAAAGCCCCAGAGGGCAGGAGAGGAAATAAGGGCTGGAGGCTTGTTAAAGAGGGACCCAACCTAGAAGGAAAAACTTTCTGACAGTGAGAACAATTAATCAGTGGAATAATTTTCATCCTGGAATTGTGAGGGCTCCATCACTGGAAGGTTTGAAGAATAGACTGGAGAACTGTTAGACTGGGATGGTGTTAAATTTCCTGCCTGGATCTGAGGGTTGGACTAGAAGACCTCTGAGGTCCTTTCTAGTCCTGTGATTCTCTGTTTAGCTCATGACATCCCAAATGATCTTCGCTCTGGAGAGAAACGCTCAAAGGCTCTTTTCCCATCTTCAAAGGAAAGATGTGTCTTTCTAGGGGAAATTGTCAGATATTTTCTTCTCTGGGGAAGCCGCGAATCTTTAGGAAGCTTCAAAGTCTTTGCTTTTCCCCACAATAAACTAAGATGGCTGCTCTCTCCCTTGGCGCTTCTTCTGGGCAATCCTTGGACTAAAAGAGTAAATCCTGGTTTCTTATTAGGATTGGAGAAATTCAGTTGATTTCCCATTTCCTGTGATGAACAAAGTATGAGAAACATTCAACTGTCTTCTCAAGGCTTGAATCATCTGCTTTCTTCTGCAATCACCTTTCCTCTGAGCACATACAAAGTGGAAATAAGGCCCCGTTTGTGGGGAAGAGGAAGGGATAGCTTGATTGCTCGGGGATACAAAATATAGAACATAAAAGAATATAAATCTCTGAAAATCTTTCAGATCCGGAGAGTCTCAGCAAGGCGGGGCCTAAGAATTTCCGGAAACACGGATGAGCTGGAGATTGGCGCCCCCTGGTGGTTTGCGGTTTTGCAGTTTCTCCTCTCAATTAGCAAAGGAATCCCATCAGAAGAAAAGTCTCAAATCCAGTTTAAGCAGCAAACCAGCCAGAAGTTAATCGAACTATGTCGAACTAAGCCAGCAAGAGTCAGAACAGATTAAATCACCTCCCAGACTGTCTAAGCTCCCCTTTACTTTTTCGACTTCCTTGCGAGACTGACAAACGTCAGACCTGCAGCAGGAAACTCTTGACAAAATGATTAGGAAGTTTTCCCCATCTTGTACTAAGTACAACAAATGCACCAAAAATGATAAATGTAATGGATGACGTGTAACACTAATCCTGTGAAAGAAGTGACATAGACCGAGTGTGAATAACAAAAAAAACTTTCCACATGAATCTCTGAGCCCTCTGTCACTCGGGGCGCTTGATCCGAACCCCTCTCCCAAATGTGTGGCTCTCTATTTCTGCAGAAATAAACGACCACCGTGACTTATTGGCTCCTCGTGCAGGAAAAACAGGACCCAAACTGAGGGTGTGGATCATTCACCTCCCTTTCACAGTTCCGGTTCTGTTTTTCTGCCGATGGAAGAAGGCCAAGCTATTATAAGTGGGACTTTACAATTGCTGGTGAATCTCTGGAAATTGGCCGTCTGCAGGAGGAGCCTGACCTTCCTCTCTGTTTGCTTGGGGTTCACAGCAGAATTAACCTTGTCTGCTTTAAGAAACTGGTTTATTTACAATGCAGCATCTTGTGCAAATAAGATTCATACACAACACACTCAGAAGGAAAAATTCATCCAGGTTGCAGGTAACCCAGTGTGAGAAGGTTACGGAAAGGCACCTCCTGGGTTCATGACTGACACAGTTACATCCACTGCGTGAATTGATCCTTTGTGGGTCTGGAGAATCCCTGGCAAATGACAGGCTGGGCTACTTCCTGAGACAAGATTTTGGAAAGGAGCCAAACGTGGGACAGGCCGAAGCAGCTCAGGATAGTCTTTGTCTCTGGGAATCGGAGGAAGCAGAGGCGGCTGCCTTGCCCAAGCATTATGGGGCCTCTTTCTCCAGGCGCAGGCCTCATCTGGGGAGGCCCCTGATCTACCCAGACCCCTCACAGCCTGTCCAGACTGCTTCTTTAGGGATGCCCGGAGTTTATACTCAAATGTATACAGCCATCCTGGGTGCACTACTCTAATGCCCTCTACATGGGGTTGCCCTTGAAGAGCATCTGGAAGGTTTCAGTACAAAATGGGGTGACGTGGACAGTTTTATGTACCACAAGAAGGGCAGACATTGTACCTCTGCTCCCCAGGCTGCAACGATTCCCAGTTTGCTTCAGAGTCCAACTCAAGGGGCTGTTTGTGACTTTTGAAGCCCTTCGTGGAATGAGACCCCCTCTTCCGATTACATCCCTCCACCCCACCAGCAATAGCAGAAGAGGTATGTTGTGGGTTTGGGCTGTTAAGGAGTCACGTAGACCGGTAGTCCTCAACTTACAACAATTGAGCCCAACATTTAGGTTGCCAAGTGAGGAATTTGTGAAGTGAGTTTTGCCCTATTTCATGACATATTTTCTTGCCATATTAAGTGAATCACTACAGTGGTTAAATTTTTTAACACGGTTGTTAAGTGAATGCGGTTTCCTCGTGGACTTTGCTTGTCAGAAGGTTGCAAAAGGGGATCACGTGACCCAGGGACACTGCAACTCTCACAAATGGGAATCAGTTGTCAAGCATCCAAATATCAATCCCGTCACCATTGGGATGCTGCAATGCTCGTAAGTGTGAAAAACGGTCATAAGTCACTTTTTTCAGTTCCGTTGTAACTTCAAATAGTCACTATGTTAATTGAGGACTACCTGTAGACCCGGGAGATTGGACTTTTCTGCTGAGATCACCATCCTTGATCTTCTTCCACAAGTCTCTTAAAATACGGTTGTGGGAATAGGCTCGGGGATCACAAGGAACAGCCAAATTAACGACGGGGCTGCATTGCTTAAAGTATCGGATCCTTTCTTCTAGGTTTTTATAATAAAATGATTTGTTTAAAAATGGACATTTTTAAAATATTAAAATACGATTCATGTTTTAATACAGAAGAGTCTCAAAAAGAATATAAAAATTAAAGCCAAGGTCTTTCTTTTAGGCTGAATGGACAAAGAACTTAAAAAAAATGAACTTTGTTGTTATCGATGTTGACAGCAGTGAGAATGGCCAGATTAAAGTGCTTTAATGAAAAAGAAAAAACATCCAACATCGTTTCTACTTGGAAACCGCTTCTGGATTTTGTGGTTGAGACAGAAAAAAATGAAACTTTCTTTCTCTTTGGGTTTTTTTTTATTTTTTGTTATAAAAATAACCACATTAAGTTTGCAAAAGTAAAAAGCTGAGGCGGTAGTGTTATTTTTACTCAACTGTGTTGAAACAAACACACAGTTTTATTACTTGGGAGGTGATTATTTATATTTATCTGCTGCCATATCCCTTCCACTTTCCAAAGATAAGGGGTGTAGTTGATTTTCAGATTACATTTCTCTTTTTTCTGAATTTTCACTTTGGAGGCAATGCAAATAGAGAAGACTGGGAACAGGACAGGACTCAACGTGCCGGGTGGCTTTCTCCTTCCTCAAGCCAACAAGCTGCAGAAGCTGCACGAGGCTTTCACGAACCCCTGAAAACAGGCCGCAAACGCATGTGCTACTTTGGGACACTCCTGGAGGCATTGAGAGACTGGCAGTTTGTCAACTTCAGATGGGGGAGGAGGAACCATCTGCCACATTGGGTTGGATCCCATTGGCAGTCAGCCAACCGCCATTTTAAGTAGACTGTAGCACCCTTCCGCCATTTTAAGGACTGCAGGCAGCTCCTTTTGCAATTCTGCATCGACTGTTAAAAGAGATTCTTTATTTAGGAACTGCTGTTGCCTCCCAACTCAGACACCCCGACTTTGGCCTGGAGCTGGTAAGAAATTGAGCCCTGAATTTGAGAGAGATGCTTTTTCCTTTGCAAAGGGGCTTCTTTCCCCACCCGAAAATAGGAAACACCCAGTAATTCAGGCAAAGCAAAAAGCCTCCGTTAAGGGCTGTGTGTGCGAAGGAGCAATTCTACCCAGAAAGTTGACACCACCTGTTTTTGTCCCGTCCCTTCAAGGCCTCTCTCCGGGGACACCACAGCAAAGTTGCCTGTGATAGCTGTGCTGTGAAACAACTGAGGGTGTGAGGAAAAAAGGTGTGTCTTTGTGTGTGGAAGGAAAGCAGCCTGAAGCTCCTAGAAAGGGGCTGTTTTTCTCTTGCAGTCCTCACAAGGAGTAAGACAGGTGGGAGTAGCTGTGGAGGAGAGTGAGTAGTAACAGTGAGTGTGCGTGTGTTGTCTAGGAGCCTGTGTTGTTGCTGGCTGTTGTGTGCCTTGATCCCACCAAACTGGGCCTAGTTAACAGAACCCGTGACAGGGTGGGTGGGAAAGTCTTTTTATAGGATTCAGAAACAAATACAAACCTTTGGTTTATCTGGTATGGCAGAAAAGAAGAGATGAAACAGCAAGAGATGGATTTCAGTAGAAAATATTGATTCTAGAAAACTGATGGCTTTTATATACTCCCTTTCCCAGATAAATTTTTATCTTATTTAATGCTTGCAAGTGCCTCCAAGGCTTTCCAGAATCCACGTTCTGTTGTGTAGTCGCTGAAAAAGCAAGTTCTCACATTCCAAAAAACCCCCCACCTCTTGGCTAGAAAGAAAAAGCTGCTTTCTTGAATTTTAAAAAGAGCTCCAGCTTGCCGAGTTAAAAGTGCTAATATCGCCTTTTAAAAATGCGAATAATAAAAGATAAAATCCCAGGCAAGATTTTCTTTTCTTTTTTTCTTTGCATAATTGATCTTTATTTCCATCTCGCTCATTGATAATACTATCTATTATTTAATTATTATTAATTAGCACAAATCATTGTCTCTGTGGCAGCTTAATTTGGTGGAGAATAGATATCCTCTCCGGGGAACTATTTAAAACTTCTTCCCCTTTTTTAAATATCTCATCCCAAATAAATTGTATTCTCTCTTGCCTTTTCTCCTTAAGGTTACCGTTATGTTAAACTACCCTCTTATGAAAACTTTACTTGCATCCTCAGCTCTTCTTCCAGGTGGTCCCTGACTTATGACCGCTAAAGTCTTTGAAAATTTCTCCTTAAGCAGTGAGGCATCATGTGACCACTGGTCATTAAGCAAGACATCACACGACTGCAACTTTCCTTGCCGGCTTCCCCCTTGTCTTTCCTTGAGGGAAGATGGTTGGGAAAGCCGCAAAGGGCAATCCCGAGACCGCAGGACACGGAGCCATGAAAGCTTCCTAGTTGTGTCCATGGAGCAAAAAGAGACCTTCACCTCAAGTGGAAGGAAATGGGTTGGTAGCAAGGCGGGCAGTGGTGGGATTCAGCCGGTTCGCACCACTTCGGCAGAACCGGGAGCTCATTTTTTGTTGCCCAGGCCCAGAATGGACTGCCGGAAGCAGAAAACACATATTCACAAATTTGAATCCCACCACTGAATGTGGGGCTATTCGGATCCATAAGTCATCTTTATAGGGAGGGGAAGGAAGACAGAAGGGTGTGTGTGTGTGTTTGTGTGAAAGGAAGCCAAGGAAACCTTTGCTGTTGCCCCACCTTGTTCCATGGCCCCATCCGCTCGCTCTGGATGCCCAAGACCAAATTCACCCCACATCTTCTGGGAAGACAAATCTCAGTCATCAGTCCTCCTGATTTCCCCAGGTCTCTTTTTTCTCTGGATGATTTGCTCCTCGGATTCCCTAGCAAAATTGTCCCGAACAATCCAAATAAATTCTGGTTTCACCAAACCCAGAAGGAGCAC
This sequence comes from Vipera berus, assembly GCF_964194415.1. Taxonomy (NCBI): domain Eukaryota; kingdom Metazoa; phylum Chordata; class Lepidosauria; order Squamata; family Viperidae; genus Vipera; species Vipera berus. The sequence goes on along the minus strand of NC_138203.1, from coordinate 283,659,841 downwards.
AACCTACAGAGGGCTCCAAAGTCTCTTGTTCAAATCAGTTCCTACTTGGAGAGCCTTGTGATGGGAGACCAAGAGGAGATCCAGCTGGCATCTATGAAAACTCTTTTCCTCTCAAAATGTGTCCTCCTGATCATGATGTGTTGGCCAAGCTTTTCCTTTCCACCTTCTTGGAAAACAGAGCAGCGTCTCAGTTAGTGGGATCGTCCGCCCAGCTGGGTCTTCTCACCATCTTGAGGGTTCCTTGTCCTAGATGTCTCTCCTTGGGGTCTCCACTCCCAAGAACAGCCTGGCTGTAATGAAAAGGGGCCCCCATTTCCCACAGCTGAGTTCTTGAGAGGAAGAGGAAGATAGCACAACTCTCCATGGGCTTCTTTTGTGCTTGGACACACGTACACACATCTCAACTAACGCTGCCTCTGATTCTCGCTCTGAATTGGAGATCATGTGTAAAGAGGACAAATCACTCACTTGGTGCTGCTCTGTAGTCATCTTGACGTCTCTCTGCAAAGGCAAACATCGGTGAAAGCTCAAAACAATCCACCAGAGATCATCAAAACTCTAATTAAGAGGAAGAACTCCAGGAGATGTTTCACAGTCACTTTGTCCCATTAATAAAGACAAAAAGACTTTCAAAAACCAAATGTATCTCCTGATTTGTTGCAAGAGAGACCAGCTGCCTACGAGAGGGGGGGGGGAAATGGGGGAAGCAGCAGCAGCTGGGAGGGGAGGAAGATTTTCATGGAAATCCTTCTCTGCCGCTCTTTGACCAAACCTTTGAAAGGGACGGAACTGGGATGCCTCTTCCCAACACAGAAGAAGGCAGGATTGTCCGAACCTCAGACTCAGCCAAGTGAAGACTGGAGTCCCAGCAAGAGGCTGAGATCTCAGATGCTCCCCAAAAGGGCTGGGAAAACAGGACAGGAAGAAGCCCAGAAGAAGCTCCCCAAAGGGAGAGACTCGGGAGGAATCTCCCCATCTTCCTTCCATCACCCAGAAAAGAAGGTACTTACTGAAATACCAGATCCCAACAACAGTCACAGCCAGCAGGACGAGAAGACCAGCCACAAAGCAGCCGATGATGATCCCCACGTTGGATTTTGGTTCTGAATTGGGAGAAAAAGCAGATAATTGAAGGAGAGCCTCACTCATCCCAATGGGGGAGAGACCTAAAATAGCGAAAGCTGGAAATTCCCAAATTCTTCTACGGGTTCCTCTTCGTGTCCCTCTAAGCCTAAGGGCAGCACGAAGGCTTCTTGCTCACCACCGTTAGAGGACGTGTCCTCCTGATGCTGCCTTCGTCTCTCCCCAGCCCAGCATGAAGGCAGCTGGATTCGTATTTAGCTTTTCCACTCAAAAGCAGCCCTTTGCCATCTTGTGACCCTCAGCGGCTTACAAAACAAAAACTTCATCAACACAATACTGGTGAACAATACGATAACATTTGTTAAACAAGAGTTTTTGTTCTGTTTAGAGGCTGCCCCAGTTTGTCGTAATTTGGGTAGCTCTGTACGTTATGTTTTTTCTTCAGTTTGAGTGTTTGTGTTTTATTATTTAAAGTAAAAGAGTTCATATCACCTAAAATATGCACTTTTATTTCCTTGGTCAGTCCAGAAATAGCAAAAAATTTATATTTTGTCCTTCCAGAACTTCACCATAAAAATGGAATATGGTGATATGCAACTTCTGGATCGTCCCACAAATGGCAGAAACAGAATAACAGATTTTGAAGGGACCTTGGAGGTCTTCTAGCACAACCCCCTCCTCAAGCATTCCAGACAAGTGGCTGTCCAGCCTCTTCTTAGATGCCTCCAGTGATGGAGCACCCACAACTTCTGAAGGCAAATTGTTCCACTGGTTAATTGTTCTCAGTGTTAGGAATTTTATCCTTAATTCCAGATTGCTTCTCTCCTTGATTAGTTTCCACCCATCGTTTCTTGTCCTGCCCTCTGGTGCTCTGGAAATTAAGTTGACCCCCCTCCTCTTTGTGGTAGCCTCTCAAATACTGGAATACTGCTATCATGTCCCCCCAGTCCTTCTTTTCTCTAGACTGGCCAAACCCAAATCCTGCAACTGTCCTTCATATGTTTTGGTCTCCAGGCCTTTAATCATCTTAGTTGCTGTTCTTTGCACTTTTCCCCAGTCTCAACATCTTTTTTGTAATGTGGTGACCAAAACTGCCTCCAAGTTGCACTTTGTTGTGGGTGCTCCAGTGGTTTATTGTTCTCACTGTCAGAAATTTCTCCTTAGTTCTAGGTTGCTTCTCTCCTTGTTTAGTTTCCATCCGTTGCTTCTTGTCCTGCCCTCAGGTGCTTTGGAGAATAGCTTGACTCCCTCTTCTTTGGGGCAACCCCTGAGATATTGGGAAGAGTTCTATCATGTCACCCCTAGTCCTTCTTTTCATTAGACTAGATATACCCAGTTTCTGCAAATGTTCTTTATATGTTTTAGCTTCCAGTCCCCTGATCATCTTTTTTGCTCTTCTCTGCACTCTTTCTAGAGTCTCAACATCTCTTTTATATCGTGGCAACCAAAACTGGATGCAGTATTCAAAGTAGGGTCTTACCAAAGCATTATAAAGTGGCATTGCTTTAGGAGTCAGGTCTGAGGAGGGGAACTTTAAATTTAATTTTCTCTTGCACAAAACTCAGGACTCCGACTGAAGAGCTATCATGCCATTTGTGAACTGATGCTTGCTAAAAACAACAAAACCAAATGAATATTTTATTTTGCCCGGGCTATCAGCATAAAAGTTAAATTTGAACATTTTTTTTGTATTGTAGTAAAAGATTTAAACTTGAATTCTGCAATTTTGGAAGTCCAGTGTAAAAAATGTTAGCAGCAGTTATGAACATATGCAGAGTTCTTAGAGGACATTTTTGTTAGATGTTTAGTGCCAGCCATTGGCAGTTCCCCAAAAGGATCATCAGATGGAGGCAAAGAGGCTTCTTTGCTTCCACTGATGAGCCAAGGGTCTCGGACCCACAGCCCCATTGGCGAGAGAGTTTTATGGTCAGGGAGGGACCAAGACCCCCCATAAATACCTCTGCACGAGGGGCTGCTCTTTGTTCTAGTTCTCCTGTTCTATTCTCCAGTTCTATCTATCTTCTCCTAACCTCTAGTTTAGTCATGTAATGCTAGCTTGTTTTCTTTTCTTTTATTTCTCTCTCACATGCAGGCATGAATGCTTTCATGCCAAGTATTTCTTTCTCTTTGATCTATCATTGAATAAAGCTAATATGATTGCATCTCTGCGTGATGCCTTTGCTTGGAAGCTCCTTTAACGATTCATCGTGAGAACACCTCACAAGTTGTTAGCCATAGGATGGTTTAAAGGAATGCTTCCAAGCCAGCCAGGACCTATCCAACAAGATGTCTGGAAGACCCGGCTCAAATCCACTTATAACAGATGGCAGGACTTATCCTATCGTGACCAGAAGTCATCGATCAAAGACGGCGTCCCTGCCTACATCCAAGACTTCAGCCCCTGAAGCAACCTCAGCTGCAGATGAAAGCACAAATGGCCTTCATCCCGTCAGAGGATCCAGCAGAGCGTCTAGGACCCCTTCACATGCCTCTTTACAACTGAACGCCACAGAGGAGAGCATAGAAGGTTTGCAGACTGCCCAAGACTGCTCAGATGCTGCAGAGACGGACCTGGCTGAAACCAAACGCCGCGTAAGCTGACTGCACAGGAACATGAAGAGCTGCTTAAAGAGATCTTTGCAATGCAGGGGAGGGGGGAGGCAGCCCAGGAAACCGCGCAGGAAGCCTCCAAACACGCGGTGAGTCTTTCCCTAGCGGCCACGAGGCCTCCAAATATGGCGCCCGCCACCCTTAGTGACCCCGGGACCCCAGGGCTTTTGGCGCGAACCCCCCTGCCCAGCTGTGAGCTACAGCTTCCTGGGGCAAGCGGAAACAAGATGGCTCCGCCCACATGGTCTGGAACAGGAAACAAGATGGCGGCCCCCTGTAACCCCACACGGTCTAACAAAGACAAAACTTTTTTAAGCCTGGAAAGCCAGCAGTCCCTGGCATCCAGCCAAAATAGCCAGCAGTCCCTGGCATCCAGCAGAAATGACATGCAATTCCTGGCATCCGGCCACAGCAGCATGCAAATTCCTGAGTTCCCCCCACCACAAAGCCTAAAGTCCTATGATGGCGATGAGATCTGCCCAGCCGATACTAATACAAATACAAATGCAATTAAAATGGCCATCCAAGTCCTGACTACGGCCCTGGGGGCCAAGCAGACGTCGGGGGTGCCCACCCCCCCCAAGGCCTCCCATCCTCTCCCCAGGGCCCAACTGCCGGGGGAAATCCAGCCTGCAGCCTCCCAACAATCAACCCCCGCGGCCTCCCACCTTCTCTTCAGGTCTTCAGGACCAGCAATGGGCTCCTCAGGGCAAAACAGGCAATGATGAAAATCCATGTGGCTGCAATCTGCGAGCTGGCAAATCTGGGCTCCGCCCCCCCAATGCCTCATGGGAAGAAGGGAGAAATCCTGAACAACGCCCTCCCCCGGATCACATGGTTTCCGGGCACGCCCATCTGGAGTTACTAAATAGTCAAGAAAGGATTCCCTCCTCGACCACTAGAGGGACCCCTTTCACTGTGGGAACCCCTTTCCCTTTCCCTTTTATGTCAATGGACATTTCAGAAATTTTTGAAAGTGGGTCTGAAAAGGACTATATTCCAGCTGCAAATCTTCCAAACGATTTTAAAAAGCTACAACTGGGAGGGGAAAATTATAACAGTTGGAGTAAAGATATACAGCTATATCTCTTAAAGAATGGGACTCCAGAAATGGTCCAGAAACCACCCCCTCCCCCATGGGGACATCAAGAAGAGTGGCGACATTTGCAAGCTTACTCGACCCTGCTCAGTTCTCTGGATAATAACCTGTTCTCCAGCATACCAGCGGGGCTCAGAGCTGATGAAGTGTGGCGGCTATTATACAATTTATTCAACAGCGATACCATTGGTTCCATCACCAGACTTACAACTGAGCTTTATACAACCAGACTGAGGTTTGGTGCCAGCATGCCTGAACATCTTGCAAAATTAAAGGCACTCAGGTCAGAATTAATATCCAGAGACTTTCCTGTAAATGATGTGAGCATGGTTGCGATCATTTTTACTTCCCTAGACAGGAGTTGGAGCAATTTCATTGTTTCACTCGAAGCGGTCAAGAGGGAAAACATAAATCTGTCCTACCTCACAGGAAGACTGATCGAAGAGGATAGAAGGAGACGAGATGCCGGAGAATACGCCAGAGTCACCACTCAGCAAGCCAGAAAGGGGCGCCACAACTCAGAGCAAATTAATGCTCTGCTTAAGTGTTTCATCTGTGGCTCTGAGGAGCACCTCAAGAAAGACTGCCCCCATCAACATCAAGCCCCTAAACGTGGTCCCAATCAAGTAAGAGGCAAGGGGCAAGGAAGGGGGCGTGGCAGGGGCAAGGGAAATTCTCTGCATACTTGTTCCCTCACCCCCACAACAAAGGCTGATAGCTCCACTGACTTATGGTTACTGGACTCTGGAGCTTCCTCTCACATTACTAATATGAGTCAAGGTTTTAAAAGGTTAAAGAAAATTAACTCATCTGTCAAGGTTGCAAACGGTGATACTGCTTCAGTTGTTGGTGAGGGGTTTGTTTCTGTACCTGGTCTTGGAAAAGTGGAAGGTGTTTTGCATGCTCCTTCCATAGCCAACAACCTATTAAGCATTACCAAACTGTGTGACGATGACAAAGTGGAAGTTTTATTTCGCAAGGGGGGAGGCCATGTCACCAGGGACCAGAGGGTCATTGGAAATATTACAATCATAAATGGCTTACCATATTTTTCTCCCAAGCCACCACAGCCTGCCCCAAGGCTTTCCAAGGGCAGTGTGGGCAAGGAGCCTGAATCTCAGCAGGCACCTACAGCACCACTCAAAGCAACAAGAGCCAAGAGGGTGTCAATGGGGAAGCCGATTCACAATAAGTGCGTCCACCTCATGCACAGAAGGCTAGGACATGCAAGCTTCCCTGTAGTTAAAAAGATGGGAGAATTTGCTGAGGGAGTCCAGCTCAAGGACTGTGACGTATTTCTGGACTGTGCCATTTGCAAGAAAACAAAGAGGAAGGCTGCCCCGACCTCAAAGGTGTCATTACGTAAGACTCAATACCCATACCAACTAGTACACATTGACCTAGTTGGGCCTTTTACACCATCCCTAGGAAAGAAAAAGTATTTTCTCACTGCCGTTGATGATTTTACACGATACGGCCACGTGTATACTCTCACAGAAAAATCTGAAGCCTTTGACGCCATAAAGTCACTGTACAACTTCGTAGAGACCCAGTACAAGACCAAGATCGCACAACTGCAGAGCGATCGCGGGGCTGAGTTCATGTCTCAGAAGTTCCAGGACTGGGTAAGGCGTAAGGGCATCCGCCATTTTCTAACTGCACCATTCACCCCTTCGCAAAATGGTGTAGCTGAGAAAAGGAATGGAATCCTGCAAACCATGATGCGTAGTCTGATTGCAGACGCAGGTGTCGCAGAATCATACTGGGGAGAGGCGGTCCATTAGGCCAATTACACCTTAAACCGCACCTGGAGCAGTGTTGTGAACCAGACCCCATATTTCCTGGTTCACGGTAGGAAACCAAATCTGACACATTTGCGTGTGTTTGGTTCCTATGCATGGGTGCACATCCCCAAGCAGCTGCGGAAGAAGGGGAGATCTGTTTCCCAGAGACTAAGGTTCTTGGGCTATGCCCCTGGCTCCAAGGCCTATCGTTTCCTGGGAGAAGGGGGCAGGCCTGTGACTTCCCAATCTGCCTCTTTCGAAGAGGATTCCAATTGGACTCAGATCCACTCAAATGATCTGAGCCCATATGCCAACCGACCCAGCAAAGGCACACCGACCACGACATCACCTGAGACGACCACATACCCTGCCACCGACGAAAGTGAGGAACAAGACGAAGATGCGTCCAGTCCCATGGAAGAAGACACGCCGTCTTCACCCCCAGCGACACCTCAGAGACCCGCGGAAGAAAAGAGCGGTGAGTGGCAGAAGGTAAGGAGGTCAAAGCGGTCCAACAAAGGGGTCCCGCCAAAGAGAATTGACATTGGCCACATCGCATCTGTCAACAGCGTTGTGGTCACCCCAAAATCCTTCTCTGACATCCAGGAGCTGCCCATCGAAGAGCAGGAGAAATGGCAGCTCGCAATGGAGAAGGAGATGCAGAGCTTAAAACAACTCAAGGTCTTCACCCCCCAGCAACCTCCAAAGGAGAGGAAAGTCATTGGCACAAGGTGGGTTTACAAAGCCAAACCACTTGCCAATGGCCTCTACCTATATAAGGCCCGTTTGGTAGCCCAGGGCTTCGCTCAGCGTTACATGGAGGACTACTCGGAGACTTACTCTCCAGCCGTCCGGGCAGAGAGCGTCAAGGCCGCCCTCGTGACTGCAGCCGCTCTGGGAGAAGAAGTCTTCTAATTTGACATCCAGACGGCTTACCTCCACGCCAACTTGGACCGGCAGATCTACGTGAGAGCTCCTCCTGGCTACCAGCAAGAAGGGGGAAATACATGGTTGCTTCACAAAGGGTTATATGGTCTTAAGCAGTCAGGGAAATTATGGTATGACTGTCTTAGAAAGAGTTTAGAACGAGTTGGTTTCTCAGAATCTCATGCAGATCAATGTGTTTTCACACGCAATTCCAAGGGAACCACAGAACGGGTGTTAGTTTATGTGGACGACCTATTATATGTAGGGCCTGACAAGGAAAGGTGTGATGAATTTGCCAAGGCCCTGGAAGAAAAGTTTACTCTGAAGTCTTTGGGGCGAGTTGACAAGTACTTGGGTGTGCATATTTTGGCCACTAAGGGGGGGTTCTCTCTATCTCAAAAAGAAAAGATAGAGGAATTACTGGCCAAATGCAAAATGACAGAATCTAATCCTACGCATAGCCCAATGCAAAGCGACTTTTACAACCACACCCATAAGGACGGTCCTGAGTTCACAGATAACACGCTTTACAGATCTGTGATTGGCTCCTTGCTATACATCAGCAATTGGAGCAGACCTGACATAGCTTTAGCTGTGAATCTATTGTCCAGGCACGTGGAACACCCAAAGGAATTCCACTGGACTGCTGTCAAAAGGGTGCTTAGATACCTTAAGGGCACAGCTGATGCCCTCCTTATGCTAGAACCAGAGAAGGGGAAGATGGCCCAGCTCTCCGCTTACTCAGACGCAGACTGGGCTGGAGACACCAAAAGTAGACGGAGCACTTCTGGTTTCCTCATATTGCTAAATGGCTGCCCAATACATTGGCATGTTAGGCAGCAAAAATTTATTTCTTGCTCCACGGCCGAAGCTGAATTTGCCAGCCTGTCAGACACGGCCAATGATTTGACTTGGTTCAATGAGCTGATAACAAGCATCTGGGCATCTCCCCCTCTGCCCATCCAAATTCTAGAGGACAACACAGCCGCTATTGCAATCTCGGGCGCTTATGCAGTAGGCTCTAGATCTCGCCACATAGACATACGCTATAAAAATGTCAGGCAGCTTGCGAAAGAGGGTTTTATACATGTTGAGCACTGTAATACAGCTGACCAGATAGCTGATCTGTTTACCAAGCCTGTTCCCATTGACCGGCACAACCTTCTGTGTAAGCGTTTGTGTTTGGCCTTCTGAATGTTTTCATGCATGTCAATGACACCTGCTCACCCCTTACATACATTCACTGGTCCCTGTCATTGGCTGGCAAGAAGGGGAATTGTTAGATGTTTAGTGCCAGCCATTGGCAGTTCCCCAAAAGGATCATCAGATGGAGGCAAAGAGGCTTCTTTGCTTCCACTGATGAGCCAAGGGTCTCGGACCCACAGCCCCATTGGCGAGAGAGTTTTATGGTCAGGGAGGGACCAAGACCCCCCATAAATACCTCTGCACGAGGGGCTGCTCTTTGTTCTAGTTCTCCTGTTCTATTCTCCAGTTCTATCTCTACTCCTAACCTCTAGTTTAGTCATGTAATGCTAGCTTGTTTTCTTTTATTTTATTTCTCTCTCACATGCAGGCATGAATGCTTTCATGCCAAGTATTTCTTTCTCTTTGATCTATCATTGAATAAAGCTAATATGATTGCATCTCTGCGTGATGCCTTTGCTTGGAAGCTCCTTTAACGATTCATCGTGAGAACACCTCACAATTTTTTCTTGGGTTTTAGGCTGAGCCTCAGGAATTCCCATATCGTATCATAAAATAACGTGCAACCTCTTTCTTAGAGCAGCAACACACAAAGACATTTTGTTCTTTACAGCAGGAAAAGTCTCTGATGGTAAAAACTCGGATTGATGGTCCCTTTTCTGACTCCTGATGCATCAGTCCAGATACTCTGTGCAGTCCAAAGAAGTTACAGGGGCCATTTCAGACATGCTCCAAAAGCTTTGGGGCGTCAAGATTGGTGACTAAATCTCTAATTTAGAATGTCAGTGGATTAAATTCATCATAGAGGAGAAAGAAAGTCTTTCAATATTTAAAACAATTTAAGACTGATGTTTTTGGTTGCAAGAAACGTATATTAGGGTTATGGATCAAAAGTATTTACTGAATTTAAGATTGGGTACGCAAGCTCCTAATTAACAACAAGTTGACTTTTTTTAACTTACTACACATAAAGGGTACTTAATTGGATTATAAAAATTTTTAAAAACTTTTTTTTTCTTTTTTTTTTAAGTGTGTCATGAGTCATGCTAGATTGCCTAAATTTCCTTTTTATTTGAACTCAAGGATGATCTGGAATTGTGAGATATTTGGTGTGATATATGTAAGAACTATTTTTGATTATAGTTCAGTTTGGTGGGAGATTAATAAGGTTAATAGAGATAGGCGCTTTTGGCGTGTAATTGAGAATTTGTTTAGAAATTAGAGGTAAATAGTAGATGAAAGGTTTTTTTAAAAAAAATTAATATGATAATATGGGACTAAGAAATTTTATTTAGCATTTGAGTAAAGCTCCTTTTTCTGTTTTTCTTCTTTTTTTTATCCGTAATATTAATATTGTTTGTAATCATTTTATATGAGCTAGAGGGTGATAGAATTAATAGTTTATTGTAGATAGCATATGGATGCTTATGTTTGTTTCTTGTTTTTATACCCTGTATTTAGCTCTGGGAAGTCAGGGGGGGGAGGGGGGAATGGGGGAGAGGGATAGGGAGGGTTAGATAGGGGTGGGGGAGGGGGGATTGATAAAGTTAAAATGTACTGTAAAACTTTTTAAATAAAAAAAAACTCGGATTGATGGTCCCTTTTCTGACTCCTGATGCATCAGTCCAGATACTCTGTGCATTTCCTGAAGTCAGCTGCAGTTCATCAATTTTAATTAAATTTGCCCTTAAAAAAGGGACTCAGACTCTCCTCCTGACTTTTGTACTTCACGAATTCTAAAGAAAATAAAATCTTTTTTGGGTGCTCAGAACAACTGCTGCTTTTCTGATGGAGACAAGAGAGACAGGGGAGGGAGAGAAGCTAAGAGAGGATCTAAGAGGATTTCATCAGGATCTGCCAATCTTGTGAGGGGATTCTGTAGATTCCTTTACATCCCCTGAAGCCAGTCTGGTCCCTGCAGCTTCACCAACCCCAAACACTGGAAAAACCAATGGATCAAAGCTCAGGTATGGTCACATCTGGACACATCTGGGGGTGAGATTTCCCTCCCACAACCCTCCAGCCTGCTAAAGAGCCCAGCCTTTTCCTCCCTGCAGCCTCTCACCCTCCAGGGCCACGTCCAGAGGCTCCTGCAGGCCGTCGTGCTCCACGTGGCACCAATAGCGGCCCCTCTCTTGGGGATCGATCCGGATGCTGAGCCAGTAGTGGAAGGTCCCATCCGCGTTGGGGACCAAGGAGCCACGGAAGGTTTCCTGCAGCCATTCCTCCCCGTCCCTCCTCCAGGAGGCATCGATCTCCCTGGGGTAGAAGCCGTCCAGGCGGCAGACGTGCGTCTCCATCCCATCCTCCACCTCCTTTGTCTTGCTGCTCACCGTCACCTCTGGGGGCTCTGCAGAAACGGCACCCCCGGAATTAACTCTGAGCCCCTCCAGAGCCTGGAAGGTGGGTGGGAAACTTGGGGGGGGGCAGGAAAGCAAAAACGGACTCAGATCTTTTGCAATTTCTGACTGATTAATCTGAAGATATTCTCTCTCAAAGGGGACAGAGAGACCTGATGCCAATGGGGGAAGAGAGAGAGAGAGAGACAGAGAGAGAGAGAGAGAGAGAAGGAGGGAGGGAGACTTGACTACACTTTGGCTAATGGGGGTTTCACTGAAGAACCCCAAGGGTTCCTATTTCCTCATTGTGGGCCGTGAATAAGATACCCCCAAGTGCTTCTGCCTGATCTACCCAGACACCCGCCAGGCAGAGGCTGCGTTTCCTGCTCCGTTGAAGGGCGGTCTGGCAAGGGGAACCAAACAGGGCTTCCAAGTCATGGGGAGGGGCTGGAAGGGGAGGGGGAGGATTCCCTCCTGGGCAGTCAGACGGCAGACCAGGAGCCCAAAGGAGCTGATTGTGTCCAAAATATCCAGCCACAAAGGAGGAAAGTCCAACCTGGATCCAGAGGCTCACCTGTCCTCAGCAGCGTCTCATTCCCATAGGACAGGTACTTCTCCAGCCACTCAATGCATTCTTCCTCCAGGTAGGACTTCTCTTCCTGATTATACCCTGGAATAGCGTCCCATTTCCTCTGGGTGATCTGGGCCTGGGGGACGGGAGCCACCCAGGTGAGTTTATCCTTGTCGAAGGTGATGAAGGTCCTCCCATCGTAGCCATACTGATCAAATCCTCCTTTGCTCCCATCAGCCTGGAGCTCACAGCCATACATCCACTGCCACGTGTGAAGGCCTGAAATAGGAACAAGATGATGGTCGTTAAGAGAAACAGAGACCCCCTTCCCTGCAGGGACTTTGACACAGGCACTGACACCCCCATTTCCTCCCTAGCAATCAAGGGAAAGAAATCCCCCATAACTCCCTGCCCTTCTCCCCTCCCTCGACCTCCCTCCCTCCATTTCCCCCCCCCCAGGATGGAGCCCCTGAATCTCCCCAGGAAAAGGGAAGCTGGAAAAGCCAGCAGAGAATCCCAAGAAAAGGAGTCGCGGAAGAAACGGAGGGACGGAGCCTCCTCCATCTTTCCTTCTGCCCTTCCTCTGTTGGGAAGACTCTTGGGGGGAAAGGAAGGGATCCCAGAGAGGGAACTGTTGCCTGAATCTGCGGCTCCAAAGAGGGACTGAGAATCTCGTGGCCTCAGAGAAGATCTGGTCGATCTGCAAAGAAGCTTGCAAGGATCCCTGTGACCATAAATCTTCATCTATGTTCTTAAATATCACCAAGTCACAAGTCTGCCTTCATTTTTGGGCTAATTTAGCAACAGCAGCAAGTGGCCCAATCTGATCTGCACCCCCAAAAGGGTTATTGACCTTTGAAATGAAGTTTGAAGTTTACAGTCTTTGCAAGGTCCTGCAGAAAATATTTTGACTTTGTCACCAGATTCTGGGACTTAAAAGGAAACTGAAGGTTTCAAAAAAACCAAAAGGAAATGTTGAAATGTTTCTACTTCTGGTTGGGCTTGAGAGTGAGGAAGGAGGCCAGAAACTCTCAAATCTAACGGATCTGAGATCTACTTGTAAGTACAGCTGAACTAAACTGACCGGTCCTTTCCCTCCCTTTCCACTCCCAGGAGTGACCAGGTGAGGGATCCTTTCTCTGCAGCTTCTGCTCAGCCTGAGATCTTCCCTTCGGAGGGAGAGGAAGATCCTCCTGAGCTGAGTCTGATCCTGCCCTCCAGAGGAGATTCCCTGATCTGCCCAGGGGAAAAAAAGGTTCTGGATTTCTGCCCAAGAAGAATCTCCTGCCATTCACAGGAAGGCACTGAAAATCTGGCTGCAGTTTTCAACTTCTGAGAAAAAGCTCTGTCTTATTTCAGAAGCATCAAAAGCTAAGACAGAAACCGTCTTATTTCAGTTGAAGATTAAATCTCTGTGTGTCCATTGCATGTTTGGCACAGAATTGAATATTTGTGCTGCAAAAAAGCACAGGGATCACACTGAAAAGGCAAGTTTTTATTGTTAGTGCAAGAAAACGCTGTTAATGCATCTCTGCAGGTCTACGCAGGAAACAGTTGTGCCCCATCTCTGAGCTGGGATGTTCAGGGGTTCCCGAGGCCTGAAAAATAGTTCAAGGGTTCCTCCAGGGTCAAAAGGTCAACAAAAGCTGCTTTAGGGAGACTAAAATATATTTATATTTGTAAGTGCTGTGAAGAATATCAGAAGCCACTTCTTTACGTCTTTTTTCGTTATTTTCTTCATTTTTTTTCTTTTCTTGTACTTTTTTCTTTTTGATTTCTTTCTTTTACCTCCTTTATGTTACTTTCTCTTAGTTTTTATCTTCTTTTGAAAAGGTTCAATACAAATTATATAAAAAATTTTAAAAGGCAAACAGGATATCAGAGACCATTAAAATGTTATTGAAATCACAAAGGCTAATGTAACAAAGCCTTTGCGTAAATGAAGGTTGCCGCCACATCTGGAATATTGTGTGCAGTTCTGGTCACCAGACCTCCAAAAGGGCAGGAGGGATCTGGGGAAGGTCCAGAGGGGAGACCCAGAGGACGGGAGGGTTGAAGCAGCCTCCCTTTGAGGAAAGGTTGGGACATTTGAGGCTGTTTGGCCTGGAAAAGAGGGTTCCCTTCCACTCTGGCCGCTCTCTTTCCTCTTTTCTCCACCAGGGGGAGCCCTCTCGGTCCAGCTCTGCTCTCCTGAGAGGCCAGCAGGGGGCCTGGAGGGATCTGAGGGGATCCTCTGGGATCAGGGGCAGATCAGGCAGATCTCTGGGGTGTCTGTCTATGGGGGGATGGGCAAGGAAAGGGCAGAAGAAGGGGGGCTGCACCTCCTTGGGATGAAAGGAGGGAAAATGGCGGATGTTTGTGGAGAAAATTTCTCTCAGCCCAAAGCAGCCTCTGGTGACAGAGATATTTCCTTGCAATCTCTCCCCTAAATCAGGTTCCTTGAAGGTGAATCTTGTGCCCCAAAGATGGCAGAAGGGGGGGCTGCAGAAGATGGCCTCCCCCCTCCAGGGCAGCCCCACCAAGAGGGCAGCGCAGGAGTCCAGCCTGAGGGACCAAGGATGGGAAGCCATCGGCGCTCTGAGTGACTCAGGAAGGGCCCCAAATGGGGGTTTCTTTCTTTTCTGCACTTTTTCCCCTCAAGATTGGGAGGATCCTGGAAGTGATCTTGTGCCCCCGCTCCCAAGACCCCCCCCCCCATTTGGCCTCCTGGCCTCTCCTTCCACCTGGAAGATGAGAAGAAGTTCCTGCCATTTTGGGCCCCAATCATCCCTCCCAAAAGAGGTGAAAGTGAAGGATCTAGTCAGCTGAGATGGATCTACAATAGATCCCTCATTTCTATGGACTGGAAACAGAAAGAAGAAAAGGGAGCTGCTTCCCCCAGGATCTCCTTAGGATCCACCTGCTTCTTTTCCGGGAGGGGAGAGACCTGGGATCCCCTCCCTCCCCCACAGCAGGGGGTCCATCAAGGCCAGGACCCCCCAACTTTCATGGGGGGAGGGGAGATTTTGGTCTCTTCTACCTCAGTTTATATCCATCTCCACATCCTATCAATATCCAGAGAGATGGAGGGATAAATTTAAAAGAATGTTTTTATTAATTGTAACTGGCAGAAAACATCAGCCATGGAGGCAACGACAAGCTTATGTTGATTTTTTAAAAAAGAATAAAGATATTAAAAACATTTTTTTAAATGTGGGGAAGCAGCCTTTCCCTTTGAAGGGACCCCCCCTTTCTCCCCCCTCTGCTTCCTGGGGAGGGGATTATGGGGCAGAAGGAGCCACCCGACCCATCACTCACCTTCGCTCTGATTGTAGCGAAGCCTCAGAATCTCCAGGCTTTGTCTGAACGCCTCCTCATTGCCACGGGCTCTCTGGGTATTCCAATCCCAGTATTGGGGGTCCTCCTTCCCCACCTTCTCTATCCAGGAGACTCGAGGCTGCACCCTCCGGCTGTTGCTGTTGTAGTGAACAAAGAACTGACCGTCCACGTACCCCACAATGACAAACTGGGGCAGCCCCTGACTGGGCTCCGAGATGGAGGTGACGAAATACTTCATGGAGTGCGAAGAGGCGCCTGGAAGAGACCCAGAGACGCAGAGTTAGGGGGGGCTCCAGTCTAGGGACCCTCATCCTATGGAGGCTCCAATCTGAGGCTCTGGGGGGGAAAGGAGGAGGAGGAAGAGGAGGAGAAAGGGGGAGGGGATGGAAGAGGAGGCAGGAGGGGGAAGGAGGGAGCGACTGAGAGGGAAAGAAGCAGCTTTTGGGGGGGCCTGAAGGGTTGGAGGGCAGGGAAGGTGGGGTGAGAGAGGAGGGGAAGATCGGGTCCCCCAAACTTTACCTGCCCCATGGATTGTTAATAGCTGCATATCTGATGGGTCCTTTTATAAGACGGGGGAGGGAAACAGGGAAGGGGGAATCCAGGTGAGACCAGAAGCCGGGATCCAAAGGGGGAACTCACATATGGGGAGGGAAAGGGGGGAGGGAAGGGAGCAGCAAGGAAGCAACATAGCCTCCCCAAAAAATTTTCCTCCCCCCTGCTGGAAAATTCCCCCTCCCCTCCCAAAGTTCAGCCATCTGAGCAGGATTCGGTTTTGAACCTGGGACTAAGAGGGGGGCTCACCCTCATTCCACAGAAAATCCCACTGTGATTATCCCAACATTTCTTCCTCTCAGCAACCCAGTTAGGGCACCGAAACCGTCATTCACAGACCATTTCAATGCACCCGATTTACTCTGAATCTCCCCCTTCACCTTCCAGAGAAGCTGCTCTGAAACTTCTCCTCCTCTGCTTCTGATCCTGCACTTTCTCAGCAGAAAGAAAGGCAGAAATGCCCCCCAGCCAGCTTGGGAGGGGGGGTTGAACGTGGCTACCCAACTCTTCACATGATCAGAGACTCTCAACATAAAGGCCTAAATTAGAGTTTCTCAGACTCAGCCACTTGGACTTCAACTCCCAGAATTCCCCTCACCCGGAAGAAAGCCCTGGGGCCTCTCCACCCTGGCCCCACCCCCTGCCCCCACTGAGGCTGCTTGGGAGTTCCTGCTGCCAACTGTCATGTTTGGGGGGGCTCTACTGGGGTCTTCTCCCCCAAAATCAGCCTCTGTGGGGAGGGTCCTGTCACCTTTAAAGTCCCTCTGGGGAATTCAAGATAAACATACAACATTATTTCAGTTTCTATCATGCAAACTCCCAAACCAGCAGCATCAAAGTTTCCTCAGCCCTTCCTTGCAGGAGAGACTAAATTCCCAAGACTATTCCAAAGTTTACTATCAATGGGGGGAAAAAAATCATTAAATCACTGTTTAGTTTTCGTTCTCAAAATACAAAGACGAAAGAGACTCTGAGGCTGCGCAAGGAACAGAAAAACAACAGCTTGTAAATGTGTTAAAAGAATTAAAAGAAAAGTAAAATGAATAAAACGCTGCTGGGAAATCAATTAAGCTGATGAAAATCCTCCAAGGCCCCTTCTTGGTCTCCATTCCGAAATCTCTTCAGGTCAGAAATTCTTCCGGGGCACTAAAGAGTTTAAAGATCATTTTCCGGATCCTTCACGGATCTTATTTAGGCAGAACCTGGTTCTGCATGGAAAAGGGCAGGACCTCCAAAGCCCCCCCAAGAAATAAATGCAGGTAGTCCTCGACTTACGACCATAATTGAGCCCACATTTTTGTTGCTAAGTGAGACATTTGTTAAGTGAGCTTTGCTCCATTTTACGAATTATTTTTTTCCACAGTTGTTAAATGAATCGTTGCAGTTATTAAATTAATAACCCCGTTGTTAAGTGAATCAGGATTCTCAATTGACTTTGCTTGTCAGAAGGTCGCAAAACGGGATCACTGCAACCGTCATAAATACGAACCAGTTGCCAAGCATACAAATCCTGGTCACGTGACCATGAGGATGCTAAATGGTCATAAGTGTGAAAAATGGTCATAATTGACTTTTTTCAATGATGTTATAACTTTGAACGGCCACTAAATGAATTGTTGTAAGTCAAGGACTACCTGTAGTCCCACTGCCCAGTCCCTCCAGTATGGTCTCCCAGTCCTTCCCAGTCTCCCAAGGCAAAGGCCTCGGCCTCCTCCTTCCTGCTCCTCCCCACGACTTCTCTGAGCTTTTAGGTAAAGGGATCCCCAGATCCACTTCCTGCTCCCCAAAGATTTCAAAGGGATCAGAGCTTTTCTCCGACAGAAGGAGGGGGGGATCGGACCCTCCGTGATCCAGAAGCCGCTTCTTCCCCTCCTGGGGCTGAGCAGTGAGGGAGTCTGAATCTGCCTGAGAGGAGAAACGTGTGAATGCAACGCAGGCTGGGCGTCCTCACAATCACGAATCCTCCTCAGGTCAGGAAGGGCTGGTCAGTTTGGGCCTGTCTGTGTCCAAGCAAGCCCTTCAGTTCAGGCTCTCCGTCCATCCAGGGGGGCTTCTCTCCTTCCGCCTCCAGCCCAGACTATCTGATCCTTCAGATCCGGAGAGTTTTGGAAATGCCTTTGGAAAAGCTGCTGCCTTGAGAGTTTCTCTGGGGAACAACGAGGGACACCCCAAGACCTCCTATGTGTTTACTAAGGAATAAGAGTAAAATTTAAATCTTTTTGATTCTGCAAACTCTCCCGCGCTGGGGGCTCCTGAAATGGAAGGAGGATTTTGGGTGGAAAAATTCCGGCCTGTCCTAGAAAACAGCTCTGTGGATATCGGGGTTTAGGACAGGTTGGGGATCCAGGGGAAAGTGACAATCAATCAATCGGGGGATCTTTGGGAAGACAATTCAAGGAGCGCTTCTCTCCAGACTCTCCTCCTGCTGCATTCCCAGGACAGCCTTAACCCGAGGGCTCCGGGGCTCCAGCCTCCTTCTCTGCCAATACACGGAAGCGAGTGGAGAAACGAGCCGGGTCCTCCCAGCACCAGGAGCCACAAAGAGCCCCCGAGCCCCGCCAGAGGCAGGAAAGAGGCGACCCAGGCGGAGGGGTTGTGCGAAGGCAGCCAGGAAGTTTCTGAACTGACCCGGTCCCTGCAAAGGCCGCTTTCCCACAACCTCCACTTCGGGGGAGGGAAAGACCTGCGCTCGGGGGCGCCCAGGTAGACTTGACTGATCTCTGGAGGGGCCTCGCTTGTCCTGATCCCAGAGGGGCTCTCCTGGGGGGGAGGGGCATCAAAGTCCCATCCGCGCTTTGGGGTCCCTCCTGAGAGGAGCCAGAGGGGGAGCGGACTAGAAAGAGGACCGAATCGGGATCTTCTTCCTGGGAATAATCTTTGGGTGGGAGTCGAGAGACAAGAGGGAGATTCCCTGGATGGATTCCCGCCGGGAGATCAAGGGACTCACCGAGGCAGCTCTCCGGCCAAGCGACCGCCACCCACAGAAGGAGCGACAGAGAGCCCAGCGCCATCCTGGCCGTGATCCTCAATCTGCGATCCGCTCTTCAGAAGTCGCAGGCAGAGAAAGACGCGCCCCGGGTGATCAACAACGCAACAACCCAGAGCAAAAGTCGTTGATTGGTCAATCCTAACCGGTAGAAAAAAAGGTGTGCCCGTGTCGTCATTGTTGCTAGGCAGACGTCCAGGCGCAAGCGGCTGGACAGGCGTGGAAAGGAAAGCGAAAGTTCCATCAGGAAATCCCCTTCCAGGCATTCCGCCTCTTGGGGGGAGGGGCAGAAGTGGGGGGCTGGGAAAAGCAAGAGGGTTATCTGGGCCTGGGGGGAGGGGCGCAGGCGAGGGAGGGGAGACCCGGCAGAGCCCCTGGCAGTGGGGGGAGGGGATCAGGTGGATCTGCCAAAAAAGCCAGGGAAGTCTTGGGCTGCATCAACCGAGGGGCAACATCAGGAGAAGACGAGAAATGATCATGTCGGTTTATCCTGCACTAGCGAGGCTACCCTTGGAATGCAGGTCCAGTTCTGGTCCCCACGACTCAAAAAAGATGCTGGGAGCCCAGAAAGAGTCAGAGAGGAGCATCAAAGGTGATAAAGGGAGGTTAAACGGTATTAGGAGCCATTGAGAGAGCGAGATATGCCCAGCCTATCACTCAGAAGAATTTGGTTTCTGTGTGTGCCATAATAACAGTCTGTCTTTACTTGAGGGGCTGTCAGAGAGAAAATGGGATTGACCTCTTCTCCAAAGCCCCAGAGGGCGAGAGGAAATAAGGGCTGGAGGCTTGTTAAAGAGGGACCCAACCTAGAAGGAGAAATTTTCTGACAGTGAGAACAATTAATCAGTGGAATAATTTTCATCCTGGAATTGTGAGGGCTCCATCACTGGAAGGTTTCAAGAACAGACTGGAGAACTGTTAGACTGGGATGGTGTTAAATTTCCTGCCTGGATCTGAGGGTTGGACTAGAAGACCTCTGAGGTCCTTTCTGGGCCTGTGATTCTCTGTTTAGCTAATGACATCCCAAATGATCTTCGCTCTGGAGAGAAACGCTCAAAGCCTCTCCTGGCATCTTCAAGGGAAATATGTGTCTTTCCAGGGGATATTGTCAGAGGTATTTTCTTCTCTGGGGAAGCCACGAATCTTTAGGAAGCTTCAAAGTCTTTGCTTTTCCCCACAATAAACTAAGATGGCTGCTCTCTCCCTTGGCGCTTCTCCTGGGGAATCCTTGGACTAAAAGAATAAATCCTGGTTTCTTATTAGGATTGGACAAATTCAGTTGATTTTACATTTCCTGTGATGCACAAAGTATGAGAAACATTCAACGGTCTTTTCAGGGCTTGAATCATCTGCTTTCTTCTGCAGTCACCTTTCCTCTGAGCATGTACAAAGTGGAAATAAGGCCCTGTTTGTGGGGAAGAGGAAGGGATAGCTTGATTGCTCCGGATACAAAATATAGAACATAAAAGAATATAAATCTCTGAAAATCTTTCAGATCAGGAGAGTCTCAGCAAGGGAGGCCGGTCCTAAGAATTTCCGGAAACACGGATGAGCTGGAGATTGGCGCCCCCTGCTGGTTTGCAGCTTCTCCTCTCAATTAGCAAAGGAATCCCATCAGAAGAAAAGTCTCAAATCCAGTTTAAGCAGCAAACCAGCCAGAAGTTAATCGAACTGTGTCGAACTAATCCAGCAACAGTCAGAACGGATTAAATCAACTCCCAGACTGTCTAAGCTCCCCTTTACTTTTTCCCCTTCCTTGCAAGACTGACAAACTACAGACCTGCAGCAGGAAACTCTTGACAAAATGATTAGGAAGTTTTCCCCATCTTGTACTAAGTACAACAAATGTACCAAAAATGATAAATGTAATGGATGACGTGTAACACTAATCTTGTGAAAGAAGTGACATAGACGGAATGTGAATAACAAAAAAAACTTTCCGCATGAATCTCTGAGCCCTCTTTCACTCGGGGCGCTTGATCCGAACCTCTCTCCCAAATGGGAGGCTCTCTATTTCTGCAGAAATAAACGACCACCGTGACTTATTGGCTCCTCGTGCAGGAAAAACAGGACCCAAACTGAGGGTGTGGATCTTTCACCTCCCTTTCACAGTTCCGGTTCTGTTTTTCTGCCGATGGAAGAAGGCCGAGCTATTATAAGTGGGACTTTACAATTGCTGGTGAATCTCTGGAAATTGGCCGTCTGCAGGAGGAACCTGACCTTCAGATCCTCTCCTTTCGCTCTGCGTTCACAGCAGACGCAACCTTATCTACTTTAAGAAACCGGTTAATTTACGATGCAGCATCTTGTGCAAATAAGATTCATACACAACACACACCCAGAAGGAAAAATTCATCCAGGTTGCAGGTGACCCAATGTGAGGAGGTTACAGAAAGGCACCTCCCGGGTTCATGACTGACACAGTTACATCCGCTGTGTGAATTGATCCTTTGTGGGTCTGGAGAATCCCTGGCAAATGAGAGGCTGGGCTGCTTCCTGAGCCAGGATTTTGGAAAGGAGTCAAACGTGGGACAGGCTGAAGCAGCTGAGGATAGTCTTTGTCTCTGGGAATCAGTGGAAGGGGAGGCGGCTGCCTTGCCCAAACATTATGGGGCCTCTTTCTCCAGGCACAGCCCTCCACAGGCCTCATCTGGGGAGGCCCCTGATCTACCCAGACCCCTCACAGCCTGTCCAGACTGCTTCTTTAGGGATGCCGGGAGTTTATACTCAAATGTGTACAGCCATCCTGGGTGCACTACTCTAATGCCCTCTACATGGGGTTGCCCTTGAAGAGCATCTGGAAGGTTTCAGTACAAAATGGGTGACATGGACAGTTTTATGTACCACAAGAAGGGCAGACATTGTACCTCTGCTCCCCAGGCTGCAACGATTGCCAGTTTGCTTCAGAGTCCAACTCAAGGGGCTGTTTGTGACTTTTGAAGCCCTTTGTGGAAGGAGACCCCCTGTTCCGATTACATCCCTCCACCCCACCACCAATAGCAGAAGAGGTATGTTGTGGGTTTGGGCTGTTAAGGAGTCACGTAGACCGGTAGTCCTCAACTTACAACAATTGAGCCCAACATTTAGGTTGCCAAGTGAGGAATTTGTGAAGTGAGTTTTGCCCTATTTCATGACATATTTTCTTGCCATATTAAGTGAATCACTACAGTGGTTAAATTTTTTAACACAGTTGTTAAGTGTATGCGGTTTCCTCGTGGACTTTGCTTGTCAGAAGGTTGCAAAAGGGGATCACGTGACCCAGGGACACTGCAACTCTCACAAATAGGAGTCAGTTGTCAAGCATCCAAATATTAATCCCATCACCATTGGGATGCTGCAGTGCTCATAAGTGTGAAAAATGATCATAAGTCACTTTTTTCAGTTCCGTTGTAACTTCAAATAGTCACTAAGTGAACTGTTGTTAATCAAGGACTATCTGTAGACCCGGGAGATTGGACTTTGCTGCTGAGATCACCATCCTTGATCTCCTTCCAGAAGTCTCTTAAAATACGGTTGTGGGAATAGGCTCGGGGATCACAAGGAACGGCCGAACTAGCAACGGGGCTGCATTGCTTAAAGCATCGGATCCTTTCTTCTAGGTTTTTATAATAAAATGATTTGTTTAAAAATGGACATTTTTAAAATATTAAAATACGATTCATGTTTTAATACAGAAGAGTCTCAAAAAGAATATAAAAATTAAAGCCAAGGTATTTCTTTTAGGCTGAATGGAGAAAGAACTTGAAAAAAATGAACTTTGTTGTTATCGATGTTGACAGCAGTGAGAATGGCCAGATTAAAGTGCTTTAATGAAAAAGAAAAAACATCCAACTTCGTTTCTACTTGGAAACCGCTTCTGGATTTTGTGGTTGAGACAGAAAAAAACGAAACTATCTTTCTCTTTGGTTTTTTTTTTATTTCTTGTTATAAAAATAACCACGGATATTAAGTTTGCAAAAGTAAAAAGCTGAGGCGGTAGTGTTATTTTTACTCAACTGTGTTGAAACAAACACACAGTTTTATTACTTGGGAGGTGATTAACAAAGAACTAGCATTGCTTTGATAGCCAGGAAGGATATTGTCTCCAGCCCCATATTTATCTGCTGCCATATCCCTTCCACTTTCCAAAGATAAGGGGTGTAGTTGATTTTCAGATTACATTTTTCTTGTTTCTGAATTTTCACTCTGGAGGCAATGTAAATAGAGAAGAATGGGAACAGGACAGGACTCAGCGTGCCGGATGGCTTTCTCCTTCCTCAAGCCAACAAGCTGCAGAAGCTGCACGAGGCTTTCACGAACCCCTGAAAACAGGCTGCAAATGCATGTGCTACTTTGGGACACTCCTGGAGGCATTGAGAGACTGGCAGTTTGTCAACTTCAGATGGGGGAGGAAAAACCATCTGCCACATTGAGTTGGATCCCATTGGCAGTCAGCCAACCGCCATTTTAAGTAGACTGTAGCACCCTTCCGCCATTTTAAGGAGTGCAGGCAGCTCCTTTTGCAATTCTGCATCGACTGTTAAAAGAGATTCTTTATTCAGGTACTGCTGTTGCCTCCCAACTCAGGCACCCCGACTTTTGCCTGGAGCTGGTAAGAACTGGAGCCCTGAATTTGAAAGAGGCGCTTTTCCCTTTGCAAAGGGGCTTCTTTCCCCACCCGAAAATAGGAAACACCCAGTAATTCAGGCAAAGCAAAAAGACTCCATTAAGGGCTGTGTGTGCGAAGGAGCAATTCTACCCAGAAAGTTGACACCACCTGTGCTATTTTTGTCCCATCCTTTCAAGGCCTCTCTCCGGGGACACCACAACAAAGTTGCCTGCAATAGCTGTGCTGTGAAACAACTGAGGGTGTGGGGGGGAAATGTGCGTGTTTCTGTGTGGAAGGAAAGCAGCCTGAAGCTCCTAGAAAGGGGCTGTTTTTCTCTTGCAGTCCTCACAAGGAGTAAGACAGGTGGGAGTAGCTGTGGAGGAGAGTGAGTAGTAACCGTGAGTGTGCGTGTGTTGTCTAGGAGCCTGTGTTGTTGCTGGCTGTTGTGTGCCTTGATCCCACCAAACTGGGCCTAGTTAACAGAACCCGTGAGAGGGTGGGAGGGAAAGTCTTTTTATAGGATTCAGAAACAAATACAAACCTTTGGTTTATCTGATATGGCAGAAAAGAAGAGATGAAACAGCAAGAGATGGATTTCAATAGAAAATATTGATTCTAGAAAACTGATGGCTTTTATATACTCCCTTTCCCAGATAAATTTTTATCTTACTTAATGCTTGCAAGTGCCTCCAAGGCTTTCCGGAATCCACATTTTGTTGTGTAGTCACTGAAAAAGCAAGTTCTCACATTCCAAAAAAACCCCACCCCTTGGCTAGAAAGAAAAAGCTGCTTTCTTGAATTTTAAAAAGAGCTCCAGCTTGCCGAGTTAAAAGTGCTAATATCGCCTTTTAAAAATGCAAATAATAAAAGATAAAATCCCAGGCAAGATTTTCTTTTTTTTTTTCTTTGCATAATTGATCTTTATTTCCATCTCGCTCATTGATAATACTATCTATTATTTAATTATTATTAATTAGCACAAATCATTGTCTCTGTGGCAGCTTAATTTGGTGGAGAATAGATATCCTCTCCGGGGAACTATTTAAAACTTCTTCCCCTTTTTTAAATATCTCATCCCAAATAAATTGTATTCTCTCTTGCCTTTTCTCCTTAAGGTTACCGTTATGTTAAACTACCCTCTTATGAAAACTTTGCTTGCATCCCCAGCTCTTCTTCCAGGTGGTCCCTGACTTATGACCGCTAAAGTCTTTGAAAATTTCTCCTTAAGCAGTGAGGCATCATGTGACCACTGGTCATTAAGCAAGACATCACACGACTGCAACTTTCCTTGCCGGCTTCCCCCTTGTCTTTCCTTGAGGGAAGATGGTTGGGAAAGCCACAAAGGGCAATCCCGAGACCGCAGGACACGGTGCCAAGAGAGCTTCCTAGTTGTGTCCGTGGAGCAAAAAGAGACCTTCACCTCAAGTGGAAGGAAATGGGTTGGTAGCAAGGTGGGCAGTGGTGGGATTCAGCCGGTTCGCACCACTTTGGCAGAACCGGGAGCTCATTTTTTGTTGCCCAGGCCCAGAATGGACTGCCGGAAGCAGAATCCACACAGAGAACCGGTTGTTCACATATTTGAATCCCACCACTGAATGTGGGGCTATTCAGATCCATAAGTCACCTTTATAAGGAGGGGAAGGAAGACAGAGGGGTGTGTGTCTGTGTTTGTGTGAAAGGAAGCCAAGGAAACTTTTGCTGTGGCCCCACTTGTTCATTTTTTGTTGCCCAGGCCCAGAATGGACTGCCGGAAGCAGAAACCACATATTCACAAATTTGAATCCCACCATTGAATGTGGGGCTATTCGGATCCATAAGTCATCTTTACAGGGAGGGGAAGGAAGACAGAAGGGTGTGTGTGTGTGTGTGTGTGTGTGTGTGTGTGTGTGTGTGTGTGTGTGTGTGTGAAAGGAAGCCAAGGAAACCTTTGCTGTTGCCCCACCTTGTTCCATGGCCCCATCCGCTCGCTCTAGATACCCGAGATCAAATTCACCCCACATCTTCTGGGAAGGCAAATCTCAGTCATCAGTCCTCCTGACTTCCCCAGGTCTCTTTTTTCTCTGGATGATTTGCTCCTCGGATTCCCTAGCAAAATTGTCCCAAACAATCCAAATAAGTTCTGGTTTCACCAAACCCAGAAGGAGCACAACCTACAGATGGCTCCAAAGTCTCTTGTTCTAATCAGTTCCTACTTGGAAAGCCTTGGGTTGGGAGACCAAGAGGAGATCCAGCTGGCATCTAAGAAAACTCATTTCCTCTCAAAATGTGTCCTCCTGATCATGTGTTGGCCAAGCTTTTCCTTTCCACCTTCTTGGAAAACAGAGCAGCGTCTCAGTTAGTGGGATCGTCCGCCCATAGGGTCTTCTCACCATCTTGAGGGTTCCTTGTCCCAGATGTCTCTCCTTGGGGTCTCCACTCCCAAGAACAGCCTGGCTGTAATGTTCTTGAGAGGAAGAGGAAGATAGCACAACTCTCCATGGGCTTCTTTTGTGCTTGGACACACGTACACACATCTCAACTAATGCTGCCTCTGATTCTCGCTCTGAATTGGAGCTCATGTGTAAAGAGGACAAATCACTCACTTGGTGCTGCTCTGTAGTCATCTTGACGTCTCTCTGCAAAGGGAAAAATCAGTGAAAGCTCAAAACAATCCACCAGAGATCATCAAAACTCTAATTAAGAGGAAGAACTCCAGGAGATATTTCACAGTCACTTTGTCCCATTAATAAAGACAAAAGGACTTTCAAAAACCAAATGTATCTCCTGATTTGTTGCAAGAAAGACCAGCTGCCTACGAGAGGGGTGGGGGAAAATGGGGGAAGCAGCAGCAGCTGGGAGGGGAGGAAAATTTTCATGGAAATCCTTCTCTGCCGCTCTTTGACCAAACCTTTGAAAGGGACGGAACTGGGATGCCTCTTCCCAACACAGAAGAAGGCAGGATTGTCCGAACCTCAGACTCAGCCAAGTGAAGACTGGAGTCCCAGCAAGAGGCTGAGATCTCAGATGCTCCCCAAGAGGGCTGGGAAAACAGGAGAGGAGGAAGCCCAGAAGAAGCTCCCCAAAGGGAGAGACTCGGGAGGAATCTGCCCATCTTCCTTCCATCACCCAGAAAAGAAGGTACTTACTGAAATACCAGATCCCAACAACAGTCACAGCCAGCAGGACGAGAAGACCAGCCACAAAGCAGCCGATGATGATCCCCACGTTGGATTTTGGTTCTGAATTGGGAGAAAAAGCAGATAATTGAAGGAGAGCCTCACTCATCCCAATCGGGGGAGAGACCTAAAATAGCGAAAGCTGGAAATTCCCAAATTCTTCTATGGGTTCCTCTTCGTGTCCCTCTAAGGCAGACATGTCAAACACAAGGCCCGGGGGCCGGATCCGGCCCGCGAAGTGGTTTCATGTGGCCCGCGAAGCCATCCTGGAAACAGTGACGGAACGGCTCCCACTGCCTTGGCTCTGGCCCAGAGACCCTCCTTCTGCCAGAGACCCTCAGATCTGTCCCACTCCTGCCCAGGCCCTCATAGGCACCCTTGATGCGAACGATGTAGAGCTGGCCATGCCCACCCAGTAGGCCATACGCACTCTAGCCACACCCACCCAGTAGGCCACGCCCACCCTGGCCATACCCACCCGGCCCCTTGAGGGCAACCGCAATGCTGATGCGGCCCTCAATGAAATTGAGTTTGACACCCCTGCTCCAAGGGCAGCACGAAGGCTCCTTGCTCACCACCGTTAGAGGATGTGTCCTCCTGATGCTGCCTTTGTCTCTCCCCAGCCCAGCATGAAGGCAGTTGGATTCGTATTTAGCTTTTCCACTCAAAAGCAGCCCTTTGCCATCTTGTGACCCTCAGCGGCTTACAAAACAAAAACTTCATCAACACAATACTGGTGAACAATACGATAACATTTGTTAAACAAGAGTTTTTGTTCTGTTTAGAGGCTGCTCCAGTTTGTCGTAATTTGGGTAGCTCTGTACGTTATGTTTTTTCTTCAGTTTGAGTGTTTGTGTTTTATTATTTAAAGTAAAAGAGTTCATATCACCTAAAATATGCACTTTTATTTCCTTGGTCTGTCCAGAAATAGCAAAAAAATTATATTTTGTCCTTCCAGAACTTCACCATAAAAAATGGAATACGGTGATATGCAACTTCTGGATTGTCCCACAAATGGAAGAAACAGAGTAACAGAGTTTGAAGGGACCTTGGAGGTCTTCTAGCACAACCCCCTCCTCAAGCATTCCAGACAAGTGGCTGTCCAGCCTCTTCTTAGATGCCTCCAGTGATGGAGCACCCACAACTTCTGAAGGCAAATTGTTCCACTGGTTAATTGTTCTCAGTGTTAGGAATTTTCTCCTTAATTCCAGATTGCTTCTCTCCTTGATTAGTTTCCACCCATCGTTTCTTGTCCTGCCCTCTGGTGCTCTGGAAATTAAGTTGACCCCCGTCCTCTTTGTGGTAGCCTCTCAAATACTGGAATACTGCTGTCATGTCCCCCCCAGTCCTTCTTTTCTCTAGACTGGCCAAACCCAAATCCTGCAACTGTCCTTCATATGTTTTGGTCTCCAGGCCTTTAATCATCTTAGTTGCTCTTCTTTGCACTTTTCCCCCAGTCTCAACATCTTTTTTGTAATGTGGTTACCAAAACTGCTTCCAAGTTGCACTTTGTTGTGGGTGCTCCAGTGGTTTATTGTTCTCACTGTCAGAAATTTCTCCTTAGTTCTAGGTTGCTTCTCTCCTTGTTTAGTTTCTATCCGTTGCTTCTTGTCCTGCCCTCAGGTGCTTTGGGGAGTAGCTTGACTCCCTCTTCTTTGGGGCAACCCCTGAGATATTGGGAAGAGTTCTATCATGTCACCCCTAGTCCTTCTTTTCATTAGACTAGTTATACCCAGTTTCTGCAAATGTTCTTTATATGTTTTAGCTTCCAGTCCCCTTATCATCTTTTTTGCTCTTCTCTGCACTCTTTCTAGAGTCTCAACATCTCTTTTATATCGTGGCAACCAAAACTGAATGCAGTATTCAAAGTAGGGTCTTACCAAAGCATTATAAAGTGGCATTGCTTTAGGAGTCAGGTCTGAGGAGGGAAACTTTAAATTTAATTTTCTCTTGCACAAAACTCAGGACTCCTACTGAAGAGCTATCATGCCATTTGTGAACTGATGCTTGCTAAAAACAACAAAACCAAATGAATATTTTATTTTGCCCGGGCTATCAGCATAAAAGTTAAATTTGAACATTTTTTTTGTATTGTAGTAAAAGATTTAAACTTGAACTCTGCAATTTTGGAAGTCCAGTGTAAAAAATGTTAGCAGCAGTTATGAACATATGCAGAGTTCTTAGAGGACATTTTTTCTTGGGTTTTAGGCTGAGCCTCAGGAATTCCCATATCGTATCATAAAATAACGTGCAACCTCTTTCTTAGAGCAGCAACACACAAAGACATTTTGTTCTTTACAGCAGGAAAAGTCTCTGATGGTAATAACTCGGATTGATAGTCCCTTTTCTGACTCCTGATGCATCAGTCCAGATACTCTGTGCATTTCCTGAAGTCAGCTGCAGTTCATCAATTTTAATTAAATTTGCCCTTAAAAAAGGGACTCAGACTCTCCTCCTGACTTTTGTACTTCAGGAATTCTGACTTCCGGATGGCAAGGCGTCGCCGGAGGCAGCCATTTTTCGGCTGTCAGCCTCCCGGCTCTGTAGAGCCGCCGAAAACAGCACCGATCAGCTGTTTCGGCGGCTCGGAAGCCTTCTCCTCGGGAGAAGAGGAGGGGGTGAGCGCCCAGGTAGGGGTAGAGCTCTCCGGGGCCGCCAGAACTTAAAGTTTTGGCGGCTGAGGGATTGAGCCCCCCCGAAGCCTGGGCATGCTCCGGACTGCAAGGCGCCTCTGCTCCGGGTTTTTTGGAGCAGAACAGGGCGTTCGCAACCATCCCTGCTAGCAAGGAAGAACTTTTGAGAACGAGGACGCAGGCAGAGCGATGCAGGAGATTTTGGTGAAGATGGTGTTTTGATCTTTAACTCAATGAACTTTGCTGAGCTCGTAAGTGGAAGTGCGTAGCTAACAATAGTGGGTGAAAATGGCAGCTATATCTTCCAAAATTCCTGCTCTGGTGCAGAAGTCTTCGTTGAAAACTTTATTGTCCCCTACATCTGAATCTGCATCAGCTTTTACAGTAAAAGATTTGCAGAATATGCTGCAAGAGACTATGGAAAAGCAAATGTAACAATTTGCTGAGATAATGGATAAAAAGTTGGAGGAGAAGTTAACAGAAAAACTAGCTAAGGTTATGGATGAAAAGATTACAGAGAAATTAACAGAACTGAGAGCAGATATTATATCTGCAATGCAAGGCATGATTAAATACATTGAGAATTTGGATGAAAGAGTGGAAGATCTTACTCAAAATGATATTAGACTGGAAGCAAAAATGACAGAAACTGAAAATGTGGTAGAGAAAATTGATTATGATTTGATCATGACACAGTATTATCAGATGGAGTTTGCTTTAAGGATTAGAGGCCTAAAAGAAAATCCTAAGGAAAATTTGAAGAAAATGGTTTCTGAGGCTTTGGAAGGGGTTCTGAGACGACCAGCAGATGAAATAATGGAAGACATAGATAAAACTTTTCGTGTTAATTCTTGGATTGTAAGACAAAGGAAATTACCCAGAGATGTGGTGGCTTATTTTACAAAGAGAATGATTAGAAATGAAGTTATCCAGGCCTCCTACAATATTGATTTTGTAATTGCTGAGGAAAAAGTTCTGATTTTAAAAGAGATCCCCTCAAGAATTTTAAGAAAAAGGAAGGAATTTGCTTTTTTGACACAAGAATTGAGACGACGTGATATCAAGTTTAGATGGCAGATACCAGTGGGTATGGTGGTGACCTATGAAGTTACGAGGCATTGTTTTACTACGGTGATTCAGGCACGTGATTTCTACAGTAATGTTTTAAAAGCAGCCCCCATACCATTTTTGGAATCTACAAAGAAAAAAGGTGAGAGAGAGTCTCAACGTTACAGAGAGAATCTACAAGATGCTGAAGGACTAATACAGACAGATGAGAAAGTTACAGGAGTGGATCAAATTTCAGTATCACTGGAGGAGGCCAGAAATTGGAAGAGGCGTGCTGCTTCTAGACGAATGAACCAAGCCTGAAGATTTAGTTGCATAATTGCAGGAGATAACAATGTAATAAGGATTATGGGAATTGAAATTGTTAGAAGGGTTAAATATTTGGGGATATACTTTTCACCCTTATAAAATAACTATGTAATATTTTATGTTGCTTTAGTTTTAAGATGATTATGAAAATTTAATTGGGAAGATTTGTAGTAGTGCTTACTGATATTCTGTAGGCTATGATTTGTTATTTGGTTGGTACGTATATCTACGGTGTGATAAGAAGGTGGATATTGTGTGCTAGGTACTGTATATACTTTGTGATATGCTCTGGTATAACTAGGAAAAATTATAGATGAAAGTTAACTTGTAATATTTTTATGGGTAATAATGAAACAGGTAATAGAAAATATAAGAATGATGTGATTATATAAAAAATTTTAAGTCTGGAAAGTAATGTATGGTATTTTAAGTTGTATAATATATTAGGAGAAGGAAAGGTTGTATAAACTTGGTTTTAGTATGAATTTAAAGCCTAGTTGGAAAGAAGAATAGTTTTTAATAATTGATATAAATTGTTTTATCTGTGATTGTTTTTATTGGGTATTATTGATATTACTGTGGTGGATATTAAATGGACGTTGAATTTAACTATGGTAGTAAGATTTCTAGTAAAAAGGTAAAATTACCGATTACAGAAGAATGGACTGTAAAGTTTTTTTTTCCGAGGATATGGTAAAGATCTTAGTGCACCTGAAAGATTATTTGCAACAGAGAGATAAAGGTAAAGGTAAAGGTTCCCCCGCACACGCGTGCTAGTCGTTTCCGACTCTAGGGGACGGTGCTCATCTCCGTTTCAAAGCCGAAGAGCCAGCGCTTGTCCGAGGACGTCTCCGTGGTCATGTGGCCGGCATGACTAGACGCCAAAGGCGCACGGAACGCTGTTACCTTCCCACCGTAGTGGTCCCTATTTTTCTACTTGCATTTTTACGTGCTTTCGAACTGCTAGGTTGGCAGAAGCTGGGACGAGTAACAGGCGCTCATTCTGTTACGCGGCACTCGGGATTCGACCCGCCAAACTGCCGACCTTCTGATCGACAAGCTCAGCGTCCTAACCCACTGAGCCACCGCGTCCCAACAGAGAGATACTACGGAGCAAATATGGGACTATATGATATATATATGTTTGGAGTTTATCTATATGAGTTAAAGTGCGATAGTTTAAATAGTTTAGGATTGTTTGCATAAGTTAGATTATGATTGTTTGTATTTTTATACCCTGTATTTAGCTCTGGGAAGTGGGGGGGGAGGGGAAAGGGAGGGAGGGGTTGGGGAGGGGGAAGAGGGTGGGAGGGGAGGGGGTTGGGAGGGGTTTTTTGTTTTTTTTTGTTAAAGATAAAATGTATTGTAAAACTTTTTAATTAAAAAAAAGGAATTCTAAAGACAATAAAATCTTTTTTAGGTGCTCACAACAACTGCTGCTTTTCTTCTGGAGACAAGAGAAACAGGGGAGGGAGAGAAGCTAAGAGAGGATCTAAGAGGATTTCATCAGGATCTGCCAATCTTGTGATGGGATTCTGTAGATTCCTTTACATCCCCTGAAGCCACTTCTATGATCTGGTCCATGCAGCTTCACCAACCCCAAACACGGGAAAAACCAATGGATCAAAGCTCAGGTATGCTCACATCTGGACACAGCTGGGGTGAGATTTCCCTCCCACAACCCTCCAGCCTGCCAAAGAGCCCAGCCTTTCCCTCCCTGCAGCCTCTCACCCTCCAGGGCCACGTCCAGAGGCTCCTGCAGGCCGTCGTGCTCCACGTGGCACCGATAGCGGCCCCTCTCTTGGGGATCGATCCGGATGCTGAGCCAGTAGTGGAAAGTTCCATCTGCGTTGGGGGCCACGGAGCCACGGAAGGTGTCCTGCAGCCATTCCTCCCCGTCCCTCCTCCAGGAAGCATCGATCTCCCTGGGGTAGAAGCCATCCAGGCGGCAGACGTGCGTCTCCATCCCATCCTCCACCTCCTTTGTCTTGCTGCTCACCGTCACCTCTGGGGGCTCTGCAGAAACAGCACCCCTGGAATTAACTCTGAGCCCCTCCAGAGCCTGGAAGGTGGGTGGGAAACTTGGGGGGGGCAGGAAAGCAAAAAGGGACTCAGATCTTTTGCAATGTCCGACTGATTAATCTGGAGACGATATTCTCTCTCAAAGGGGACAGAGAGACCTGATGCCAATGGGAGAGAGAGAGAGAGAGAGGGAGACAGACTTGACTACAGTTTGGCTAATGGGGGTTTCACTGAAGAACCCCAAGTGTTCCCGTTGCCTCACTGTGGGCCGTGAACAGGACACCCCCAAGTGCTTCTCCTGCCTGATCCACCCAAACAACCGCCAGGCAGAGGCTGAGATTCCTGCTCCACTGAATGGCGGCCTGGCAAGGGGAACCAAACAGGGCTTCGCGCAACATGGGGAGGGGCTGGAAGGGGAGGGGGAGGATTCCCTCCTGGGCAGACCAAGGACCCAAAGGGACCGTATGTGCACAAGAAATCCGGCCATAAAGGAGGAAAGTCCAACCTGGATCCAGAGGCTCACCTGTTCTCAGCAGTATCTCCTTCCCGTAGGACAGGTACTTCTCCAGCCACTCAATGCAGATTTCCTCCAGGTAGGACTTCCATTCCTGATTGAATCCTGGAATAGCGTCCCATTTCCTCTGGGTGATCTGGGCCTCGGGTTGGGGAGCCACCCAGGTGGGGATCTCCTTGTCAAAGGTGAGGAAGGTCCTCCCATCATAGCCATGATGATTAAAGCCTCCTTTGCTCCCATCAGCCTGGATCTCACAGCCATACATCCACTGTATTATGTGAAGGCCTGAAATAGGAAAAAAGATGATGGTTTGGGGAGTCCTCAAGAAAGAGACAGACCCCCTTCCCTGCAGGGACTTTGACACAGGCACTGACATGCCCATTTCCTCCCTAGCAATCAAGGGAAAGAAATCCCCCATCATTCCCTGCCCTTCTCCCCTCCCTCCACCTGCCTCCCTCCATTCCCCCCCCAGGATGGAGCCCCCGAACCTCCCCAGGAAAAGGGAAGCTGGAAAAGCCAGTAGAGGATCCCGAGGGAGACCGAGAAAAGAAGGAGTCGCAGAAGAAACGGAGGGACGGAGCCTCCTCCATCTTCCCTTCTGCCGTTCCTCTGTTGGGGAGACTCTTGGGGGGAAAGGAAGGGATCCCAGAGAGGGAACAGTTGCCTGAATCTGCAGCTCCAAAGGGACCGAGAATCTCATGGCGTCAAAGAGGATCTGGTCAATCTGCAAAGAAGCTTGCAAGGATCCCTGTGACCACAAATCTTCATCTATGTTCGTAAATATCACCAAGTGACAAGGCTGGCTTCCTTTTTGGCGCTAACCAGCAACAAACCATGGCTTTGTGCAATGTGGGAATGAAGCCTTGAAGGGCCACAAAGGAATATTTTCCATAGCAAGAGCAGCAAGTGGCCCAATCTGACCTGCACCCCCAAAAGGGTTATTGACCTTTGAAATGAAGTTTGAAGTTTACAGTCTTTGCAAGGTCCTGGAGAAAATATTTTGGCTTTAAGTCACCAGATTCTGGGATTTAGAAGGAAACTGAATTTTTGAAAAAACCAAAAGGAAATGTTGAAATGTTTCTACTTCTGGTTGGGCTTGAGAGTGAGGAAGGACACCAGAAACTCTCAGATCTAAGGGAAAACCACTTGTAAGTACAGCTGAACTAAACTGACCAGTCCTTTCCCTCCCTTTCCACTCCCATGAGTGACCAGGTGAGGGATCCTTTCTCTGCAGCTTCTGCTCAGCCTGAGATCTTCTCTTCGGAGGGAGAGGAAGATCCTCCTGAGCTGAGTCTGATCCTGCCCTCCAGAGGAGATTCCCTGATCTGCCCAGGGGGAAAAAAAGGTTCTGGATTTCTGCCCAAGAAGAGTCTCCAGCCATTCACAGGAAGGCAGTGAAAATCTGGCTGCAGTTTTCAAGTTCTCAGAAAAAGCTCTGTCTTATTTCAGAAGCATCAAAAGCTAAGACAGAAACCGTCTTATGTCAGTTGAAGATGAAATCTGTGTGTGTCCATTGCAAGTTTGGCACAGAATTGAATATTTGTGCTGCAAAAAAAAGCACAGGGATCACACTGAAAAGGCAAGTTTTTATTATTAGTGTAAGAAAACGATGTTAATGCATCTCTGCAGGTCTACGCAGGAAACAATTCTGCCCCATCTCTGAGCCGGGATGTTCAGGGGTTCCCGAGGCCTGAAAAATAGTTCAAGGGTTCCTCCAGGGTCAAAAGGTCAACAAAGGCTGCTTTAGGGAGGCTAAAATATATTTATATTTGTAAGAGCTGTGAAGAATATCAGAAGCCACTTCTTTACATTTTTTTATTAATTTTCTTCATTTTTTTTCTTTTCTTGTACTTTTTTCTTTTTGATTTTTTTTACCTCCTTTATTTTACTTTCTATTCTTTTTTATCTTGTGTTGAAAAGGTTCAATACAAATTATATAAAAAATTTTAAAAGGCAAACAGGACATCAGAGACCATTAAAATGTTATTGAAAACACAGAAACTATAATGTCATAAAGCCTTTGCGTAAATCAAGGGCGCCACGACATCTGGAATATTCTGTGCCAGTTCTCGTCACCAGACCTCCAAAAGGGCAGGAGGGATCTGGGGAAGGTCCAGAGGGGAGACCCAGAGGATGGGAGGGTGGAAGCCGCCTCCCTTTGTGCAAAGTCGCGTGGTCGCACAGAGAGACGGACACTTGAGCTGGGTAGTATTTCTTTTATTCGGATCAGGAATGAATCTGGGACAAAGGGGTTTACCTGGTGTTTCTTATACCTGCCCAGGTGAATGATGGCCAATAGAATTGAACCTGGGCTTCCCGCCAGTGCATGTGGCCAATAGGTTTAAACCCTGGCTTCCCGCCAGAGCTGACCATGCCGGGGATGTCAAACTTGCTCCGTCCGGCTTTTCCCGTCTCAGCGGTTATCGCCTGGAGCTGTCCAGCCCCCTGCTGCGCTGGCATTTCCTGTGTATGCTAGCAGCATACACTACACCCCTTCCCCCATAGTGAGGATTTTCCTCTGTCATACCATCTCCAACTATATACACATATTTACAAAACATGGTTACAATGGATACACTTGTTGATCTGTTGCCCCCTTATGAACGTACATAGTCAGCGAGGTAGCTTGGCGCTTTGTGTGGCCTACTTGACCTTCTTGGTACATGTTCTTCCGGAGGTATGGTGTCGTGGCTATTCATTCCTTCCTGAAGCTCCTGTTGAGGAAGGTTGCTGTGTGTCTGTGTGTGTGATTTGCTGATTCCTGGTGACTGCCTGGTTTCTCTATCAGACTCCTGCCTGTACAGGGGTTGCCATTGCTCCCCCCCAACCATCCTCCTTGGTGAATGTGTTTGTATTGGCTTTTGTGTTGGATCTTCCTCCTCACCCCCCAGTGTGTCCTCTGCCCCCCTTTCAGGAGTCCTTTTCCTCAGTTGATCCAGATGCCTTTTCCACAGGAGTCCCCCCTCCACCCTTACTCTGTAGGAAAGGGGCCCTGTTTGCTCTATAATTTCCCCTGGCACCCATGGATAACCCGTACTGTAGTTCCTGGCCCAAATGAGGTCCCCTGAGGTAAAATGTGTCTTGATGCTGGGGTTCCCGTGTCTGCGGCTACTCTGTCCGGATGGAGCCTGTCTAAAGTTGTAATGAGGCGTCTCCCCCATCTGAGTTCCGCTGGGCTTTTGCCTGTGGCAGTGCAAGGTGTTGCGTGTTGGTGAAGGAGGAATGTGGCTAGTCTTTGCTTCCAATCTCCCTGTACTATGCGCTTGAGTGCATCTTTTGTTGTTCTCATGAATCGTTCTGCCAATCCATTACTGGCAGGGTGGAAGGGGGCCGAGGTGACGTGTCTAATCCCCAAGGTCCTCAGGAACACCTGGAAATCCGAGGAAGTAAATTGCGTTCCATTATCTGACACGATTACATCAGGCAACCCATGTGTAGCGAATATCCCCCTCAATGCTTGGATGGTCCCTGCTGATGTCATGCTGCTTACAGGTACCACCTCAAGCCATTTTGAATGACTATCCACAACTACCAGAAATGTGTGACCTTGGAATGGGCCAGCGTAGTCTATGTGCACCCTGGACCAGGGTGAGTGTGTTTCCTCCCACTTATGGACTGGTGCATGTGGTTGTTCTGGCCGTGTCCTCTGGCATGTGTAACACCCCGCTACCTGTGCTTCTATCTCCTTGTCCAACCCTGGCCACCACAGGTAACTCCTTGCTAGAGCCTTCATTCTTACTATCCCTGGGTGTCCTTCATGTAGTGATTGGAGAACTCTTTCCCTGAGCCTTGTGGGAATTATGACTGTTTCCCCACAAAAGGCACCCTTTGTGTGTGGACAGTTCAAACCTTCTTGAGAAGTAAGCAGTGAACTCTTGCCCTGGTGATTTGTCTTACCACCCACTACTCACCCACGAATGAACCCTGCTCAGAACCTTGTCTTTTGGTGTCTCTGTGGCTATGTCCTTTGTGTTGAGGGGGCGTTCTGGCAGTTCTTGGATTGCCAGGATTTGGGCAGCCGGTGCTGGGTCCGGCTCCCTGTCCATTAGGGGCAGTCTGCTGAGACCATCAGCATGCCCCATCTCCTTCCCTGGTCTGTGTATCAATTTACAAGAATATGCAGAGAGAAATATTGACCATCTTAGCATTCTAGGTGACAAAATCTGTGGTGTTTGTTTCTCAGTTGTGAATAGTCCTAATAAAGGTTTATGGTCTGTGAAGATTATGAAATCTCTGCCATACAGGTAATCATGAAATTTCTTTACTCCAGCAACCACTGCCAGTGCCTCCTTGTCTATCTGGGCGTAGTTCCGCTCTGCAGCTGACAGGGTTCTGGAGTAGTAGGCGATGGGAGCCTGAGTTCCATCCTCCTTGAGATGGCTGAGCACTGCTCCAATCCCATAAGGGGATGCATCGCACGCAAGACAGATTGGCTGATCTTCCCTGAAATGGGTGACAGTGGCATCGCTTGCTAACATGTTTTTTAGTGTTTGGAATGCTTTTGCATGTTTGTCAGTCCATTCCCAAGGCGCTTGCTTGTCAGGTAGCCTATGTAGGGGTTCTGCAATTGAGGCTTTGTGAGGCAGGAATGTGTGGTAGAAATTGAGGAACCCCAAGAACGCCTGCAATTCAGGCTTGTTTTTGGGAGCAGGGGCTTCTTTGATTGCCCTCACCTTTGATGCAGATGGGTGGATGCCTTGAGCATCTATCCTGAACCCCAGGAATTCTGTCTCTGGGACCCCAATCCTGCACTTCTCCCTTTTGAGTTTGAGACCTGCCCCCCTGAACCTCTCAAGGACCGTCCTTAAACGGGTTGCCAGCACGTCCGGGGAGCTGGCTGCAATCAGGACGTCATCAAAATAAGGGCAAACCCCTGGTATTCCCTTAAGCGTCCTTTCCATCACCTCCTGAAATATCCCCGGCGCTACGCTAACCCCAAACGGCAACCAGTCTACCCGGAACGCTCCCTTGTGAGTGATGATCGTTTGTGCTCTAGCAGCCCCTGGGTCTACCGGCAATTGCTGATAAGCTTGGGCGAGGTCCAATTTAGCGAACACCGACCCGCCTTGTAGGGACGCTAAGATGCTGCTGACTGCAGGGACCGGATAGGAATGGGCACTTAAAGCTCGGTTTATAGTCCCTTTATAATCAGCGCAGATACGAATTTCCCCATTTGCTTTAATTGGCGTTACGATGGGAGTTTCCCAATCTGCTCCATCAACTGGTGTTAACACCCCCTGGTCTACCAGCTTATCCAATTCCCGCTCTATCTTTTGCTTTAACGCGAATGGAACACGCCTCGCCTTCATCCTTATGGGTTGCACCTGGAGATCTAGTCTAAATGAGATTGGGGGACCCGTGTACTTTCCCAACTGCCCATCGAACACGTCCGCGAATTCCTCGCAGACTGCTTCCAGGGACAAATGGCTCCGTGTCTGATTAATCCCTGTGATTTTGATGCCGAAGGCGTTAAACCACCCTAACCCCACAAGGCTAGTCCGCTGGCCCTCGACGACCAACACACTTAATTTACCCTTGAATCCCTTGTACTGCACCCACAACAACGCCTCCCCCCGGATTTTGATCGGTGAATTTTGAAAGTCAGAGAGGGTCAGTCTGGATGTCCTCAAGGCAACCCGTTGGCCGCTCCGCTTGCAAATGTCTAAAAACGTTCTGGTGGAGATGATGGATACGGCTGACCCTGAGTCCAGCTCCATCAAGCAGGGGACCCCTTGCAGCCTCACCCTCAGTTTTATTTTTCGGGCTAGCGCCTCAGGAGCCCCTGTTTTGAAAACGCCCGGCCGTCCCGACGTGTGACTCACAGTCAGACCCAGCGACCGCTTCCCAGTACCTGTGGCATACTGGAACTCGGCTTCCACCTCGTGTAGGCTGTCCCGCTGCTTGCTTCTGCAGACCGCCGCGATGTGCCCCGTTTTTCCGCACGACCGACACTTCGCCGACTTGAAACGGCAGGTAGACCGGGGATGCTGTCCTCCGCAGCTTGCACAGCGGGTAGACCGGGAGCCGCTCGCGCCACAGCCGGAGCACTGGGTAGACCGGGGCTGTCCGTAGCCGCTGTTCAGGGTAGACTGGGAGTTGCAGGCGCAATGCTGGGTAGACCGAGGGCGATTCGCGCTGTGACCGTGAGGCTGGGTAGACCGGAGTCCGCTCGCTCCGCATCTGCACTCCTGGTCTCTCTCGCCTGCCGTGGCTGGTCTCGGTTCTTTTCTGTTGTCTCGGTCGGGGTTGAAGGATCGCTGAGGTCGGTTGATGGCATCCACCTCCAGCTCTGCCCTGTCTGCGTCGGTGCCTCTTCTCACCTGGTGGATGGATCCGCCTTCCCTCGTCTCGGGCTCCTCGGCTGCATGCCAGGCTAGGAGTTCATCTTGGACATCCCTCAGGGTCAGTTTCTGCTTAGCAAAAAGTTTCTGGCGCAGCTTCCTGTCCCTCACCCCACAAACGAGCCGATCCCGCAGCCTAATTTCTAGATTTTCGAAATTGCAGAGGCGAGCTGCCAGCCTCAGAGCTGCCATATACTGTTTGGCAGACTCACCTGGTCTCTGATCCCGTTTTTCAAAACGATACCGCCAGGCGATCTCGGACGTCTCGGGCTTGAAATGTTCAGACAGCTTCGCCAGCAATTCGTTGTAGCCGACGGAGTGGATGTCATCGGGTGCGCAGAGACCGACCACCATCTGGTAGGTTTCTGTGCCGCAGCTGCAGAGCAGTACCGCCGCTCTCTGCCAGTCCTCCTTCACCCCGTTCGCCCTCAGGTAGCATTCTATCTGCCCCACGAAGGCTTCCCACTCCTCGGGGCGGCCACTATTGAAAAGGGGATACTGACCCAGTTGTGTCATCTCGTCGTCGTCTCGGTTGCCCTGCGTCTGGATCCGGGGCTGCCGATTGGATTCCGTCCGCGGCTAGCGTTGTCCGATGCAGGATCCCACCTTCGTCACCAGTGCAAAGTCGCGTGGTCGCACAGAGAGACGGACACTTGAGCTGGGTAGTATTTCTTTTATTCGGATCAGGAATGAATCTGGGACAAAGGGGTTTACCTGGTGTTTCTTATACCTGCCCAGGTGAATGATGGCCAATAGAATTGAACCTGGGCTTCCCGCCAGTGCATGTGGCCAATAGGTTTAAACCCTGGCTTCCCGCCAGAGCTGACCATGCAGGGGGTGTCAAACTTGCTCCGTCCGGCTTTTCCCGCCTCAGCGGTTATCGCCTGGAGCTGTCCAGCCCCCTGCTGCGCTGGCATTTCCTGTGTATGCTAGCAGCATACACTACACTTTGAGGAAAGGTTGGGACATTTGGGGCTGTTTGGCCTGGAAAAGAGGCTCCCCTCCACTCTGGCCGCTCTCCTTCCTCCTTCCTCCACCAGGGGGAGCCCTCTGGGTCCAGCTCTGCTCCCCCGAGAGGCCAGCAGGGGGCCTGGGGGGATCTGAGGGGATCCTCGGGGATCAGGGGCAGAACAGGCAAATCTCTGGGGTGTCTGTCTATGGGGGGAGGGGGAAGGAAAGGGCAGAAGAAGGGGGGCTGCACCTCCTTGGGATGAAAGGAGGGAAAATGGCGGATGTTTGTGGAGAAGGTTTCTCTCAGCCCAAAGCAGCCTCTGGTGACACAGATATTTCCTTGCAATCTCTCCCCTAAATCAGCTCCCTTGAAGGTGAATCTTGTGCCCCAAAGATGGCAGAAGGGGGGGCTGCTGAACAAGGCCTCCCCCCTCCAGGGCAGCCCCACCAAGAGGGCAGCGCAGGAGTCCAGCCTGAGGGACCAAGGATGGGAAGCCATGATGGCTCTGAGCGACTCAGGAAGGCCCCCAAATGGGGTTTTCTTTCTTTTCTCTCCTTTTTCCCCTCAAGATTGGGAGGATCCTGGAAGTGATCCTGTGCCCCCCCCAAGAGGCCCCCGCCCCATTTGTCCTCCTTGCCTCTCCTTCCGCCTGGAGGATGAGAAGAAGTTCCTGCCATTTTGGGCCCCTCTCATCCCTCCAGATAGAAGTGAAAGAGAGGGATCTAGAAAGCCCAGGTGGATCTGCAGTTGATCCATCATTTCTCTGGAGTGGAAACAGAGAGAAGAACAGGGACCTGCTTCCCCCAGGATCTCCTTAGGATCCACCTGCTTTTTTCCGGGAGAGGAGAGACCTGGGATCCCCTCCCTCCCCCACAGCAGGGGGTCCACCAAGGCCAGGACACCCCAACTTTCATGGGGGGAGGGGAGATTTTGGCCTTTCTTTATCTCAGTTTATATCCATCTCCACATCCTATCAATATCCAGAGAGATGGAGGGATAAATTTAAAAGAATGTTTTTATTAATTGTAACTGGCAGAAAACATCAGCTATGGAGGCAACGACAAGCTTATGTTGATTTTTTAAAAAAGAATAAAGATATTAAAAACTTTTTTTAAATGTGGGGAAGCAGCCTTTCCCTTTGAAGGGACCCCCCCTTTCTCCCCCCTCTGGTTCCTGGGGAGGGGATTATGGGGCAGAAGGAGCCACCCGACCCATCACTCACCTTCGCTCTGATTGTAGCGAAGCCTCAGAATCTCCAGACCTTCTCTGAATCCCTCCTCATTGCCACGGGCTCTCTGGGTGTTCCAATCCCAGTATTGGGGGTCCTCCTTCCCCACCTTCTCCATCCAGGAGACTCGAGGCTCCCTCCTCCGGCTGTGGCTGTCATAGTAAACAAAGGCCTGACCGTCCACGTACCCAACAGAGACAAACTGGGGCAGCCCCTGACTGGGCTCCGAGATGGAGGTGGAGAAATACTTCATGGAGTGCGAAGAGGCGCCTGGAAGGGACCCAGAGGGGCAGAGTTAGGGGGCTCCAGTCAAGGTCCCTCATCCTATGGAGGCTTCAATCTGAGGTTCTGGGGGGAAAGAAGGAAGAAGAAGAAGGAGGAGGAGGAAGAGGAGGAGGAGGAAGCTGGGGAGAGGATGGAAGGGGAGGAAGAAGAAGAAGAAGAAGAAGAAGAAGAAGAAGAAGAAGAAGAAGAAGAAGAAGAAGAAGAAGAAGAAGAAGAAGAAGAGAGCTGGGGAGGAGAAAGGGGGAGAAAAAGGGGGAGGGGATGGAAGGGGAGGCAGGAGGGGGAAGGAGGGAGCGACTGAGAGGGAAAGAAGTAGCTTTTGGGGGGGGCTGAAGGGTTGGAGGGCAGGGAAGGTGGGGTGAGAGAGGAGGGGAAGGCCGGGTCCCCCAAACTTTACCTGCCCCATGGATTGTTAATAGCTGCATATCTGAGGGGTCCTTTTATAAGACGGGGGAGGGAAACAGGGAAGGGGCAATCCAGGTGAGACCAGAAGCCGGGATCCAAAGGGGGAACTCACATATGGGGAGGCAAAGGGGGGAGGGAAGGGAGCAGCAGTGAAGCCACGTAGCCCTTCCAAATCTTCCTCCTGTTCCCCCTCCTGGCTGGAAAATTCCCCCTCCCCTCCCAAAGTTCAGCCATCTGAGCAGGATTTGGTTTTGAACCCGGGACTAAGAGGGGGGGGCTCACCCTCATTCCACAGAAAATCCCACTGTGATTATCCAAACATTTCTTCCTCACAGCAACCCAGTTAGGGCACAAAAACCATTTCAATGCACCAGATTTACTCTGAATCTCCCCCTTCACCTTCCAGAGAAGCTGCTCTGAAACTTCTCCTCCTCTGCTTCTGATCCTGCACTTTCTCAGCAGAAAGAAAGGCAGAAATGCTCCCCCCAGCCAGCTTGGGAGGGGGGGTGGTGTTTGAACGTGGCTACCCAACTCTTCACATGATCAGTGACTCTCAACATAAAGGCCTAAATTAGAGTTTCTCAGACTCAGCCACTTGGACTTCAACTCCCAGAATTCCCCTCACCCGGAAGAAAGCCCTGGGGCCTCTCCACCCTGGCCCCACGCCTTGCCCCCACTGAGGCTGCTTGGGAGTTCCTGCTGCCAACTGTCATGTTTGGGGGGGGCTCTGCTGGGATCCTCTCCCCCAAAATCAGCCTTTGTGGGGAGGGTCCTGTCACCTTTAAAAACCCTCTGGGGAATTCAAGATAAACATACAACATTATTTCAGTTTCTATCATGCAAACTCCCAAACCAGCAGCATCAAAGTTTCCTCAGCCCTTCCTTGCAGGAGAGACTATGTTAAGGAATTTGTTGTGCAGAGGTCTCCTTGTGCTACCAAAGAGTTGCACAGACAAGGAAGGGTACTGAGAGCAGCAAGAGTCACACAGAAAGAGTACACTGAGTTGTAAAAGCAAAAAGTATTTTACTTTGAGGGTGGTGTAAAAACAAAAATGCACAGTCAAAAATAAACAGTCCAAGTCATAAACAATAGCAACAGTCCAAGGAGTAATCCAAACTACAAAGTCTTCTTACCGGTCCAGAGGTCAATACACAGTTCAGGTTTACAACAGTAGTAAACCAACAGCAGAGCAAAAACAGTAATAGTAGAGATCAGTGAATTCAGAGAGAGAGAGAAGCTACGTTCCTAGCTTCCTCTTATGGCCATGAGAACACTTACACACCCATTGGCCAATTAACTTCTTAAAGACATAGCAACATCATGGTTAATATATTTTCAACCCAACATTGTAGGCTACCACCATATGCCTAACATTCTCCCCTTTGGGTAGAATAATATATAACTCTTACAATCTTATGCACATTCTTTCACAATTAGCATT
This sequence comes from Vipera berus, assembly GCF_964194415.1. NCBI lineage: Eukaryota > Metazoa > Chordata > Lepidosauria > Squamata > Viperidae > Vipera > Vipera berus. The sequence continues at coordinate 283,616,427 of NC_138203.1, read as the reverse complement.
GTGTTTCACAGCACTTTGTACCTTCGTAAAATGGTCTGCAATATTTACATCAGATGAACAATACTCTAGCTGTATTAATTTATCTTTGATACATTGTCTGACATTTAAATAACGAAGATCAGTATGTTTAGATCTTGTTCTTACTGCAGCATTGTTAGCCATCTTTATTGCAGCTTGATTGTCCTCATACACAATAAAGGGATCATTTACATTTAAACCCATATCTAACAATAATTGTTTGTACACTAGCAGTTCTGTACATAACACTGATAGACATGAAAATTCAGCCTCCATTGTAGATAAGCTTATGTGTTTTTGTCTAATGGACTTCCATCCAATCAAAGAATCTCCCAACATAACAGCCAACCCTGAAGTAGATTTACGAGTGTTTGTATCAGAGGCAAAACTCGCATCTGCATATGCAGTAAGGATTAACTCACGATTTGGCTCTAAATATAACGAGTAGTGAATAGTTTGCTTCAAATACCTTAATACTCGTTTAGCTGATTGCCAGTGTCTAACAGTTGGATTATTGTTGTACCTAGCTAATTGGTTTACACAGTAAGAAATATCAGGTCTAGTCCAATTACTAAGATACATAAGACTTCCTATCAAAGATTGGTACATAGCCTTATCAAATACAGGACTCTCAACATTAGTGTCCTTAAAATCCATAGCCATCGGAGTTTTTGCTGGTTTACACATTTCCATATTGTATCTCTTTAATAACTGAGATATTTTACTGGCTTGCGAAACCTTAAAACCCCTATTCGTTTTCACAATATCTAACCCCAAATAGTGGCTTATTTTCCCAAGATTTCTAATTGTGAATTTATTTTGTAATCTTGAAATGATAGTTTGTGCTTCTAACTCAGTTTTTGTTATTATTGCAATATCATCTGTGAATAATAAGAGAAAATGCTCTGTTGTGATCTCTTCTAAACAAACAAGGATCAGCATTACTGGCTACAAAACCTAATGCACTTAACTCATTAACTATACATTTATTCCACTCATAGCCTGATTGTTTCAATCCATAGAGGCTTTTCTTTAATTCCCAACAATCATGGTCTCTATCACTGGTCAATCCTGGTGGTATTCTTAAATAAATAGTATGTTGCAATGGAGCATGTAAATATGCAGTTTCAACATCTACATGGTTAACCATATATTGATTTTTAGCCGCCCATACTAAAGCTGCTCTTAAAGTAGTTGCCCTCAGACTGGGTGCAAACACCTCATCATAATCCTTAGTAGTTTGGGCAAAACCTTGTACAACCAAACGTGCCTTATGGGTTACGGTCCCATCTACACCCTTCTTTATTTTATATATCCATTTGCAACCTATAGCTTGCTCACCAGGTGGCAGTTTTGCTTTCTCATAGACCTTAAGATCCTGCAAAGACTTCAACTCCCTGTTCATTGCAGCTTTCCATGATGCCTGTTCCTTTTCAGGATACATCCTGATCTCATCATAGTTAGAAGGCTCTACACTAACTTGACATATTACACTTGCTTCATAGCAATCAGGTGGACATCTGATGCGCGTTGAACGCCAAGGAATTACAGGGCTTTGAATTTCGGACTCCTTTCTTTCCTCTGATTCCTCTTTTATCTCCTCTATCTCTTCTTCATCTTTTATATTTACATATGTATTATCATTACTAGTTACGTTATGAGAGGAGTCCTCAAACACTAGAGGATCAGTATTAACAGTTTCTTGCTCTAACCTATCCCAACCGACATGCTCAAGGAATTTGGCACTAGAACTGGTATATACATTAGTTGTGCCTCGTTCCCAGAAACGATAAGATCTGTGATTAGCTTCGTAACCTACGAAGTATAATTGCCTAGCCCTATGTTGGCCTTTACTCCTGAGTTGTGCAGGAATGTGGACCCAAGCTGGGGTGCCAAACGTGTGCAGATAATCAAGGTTTGGTTTTTTACCATGCCATATTGTGTATGGTATTTTACCAGTAGAAGTATTAACAACTATATTCAGAACATGGTTTGCACATTTTGCTGCCTCCCTCCACAGTCTATCTGTTAAGTCAGAATCTTTTAACATGGTTCTCATCATGGCTTGTAACGTTTGCCCACGTCTCTCAACAAATGCATTATGTTGAGGCCTATAGGGGGCTGAACGTTTATGCTCAATGCCAGCTGATTCAAGCATATCAACAAAGCGCTTGTTTGTAAATTCAGTACCATTATCAGTAATTATGCACTGAACCTTTCTCTTTGTTTTTCTCTCCACGAATTTGAGCCAGTTTGCAAATTGTTGGAAAGTGTCTGCCTTTGACTTAAGCAGATAACAAAATCCATAACGAGAGTAGTGGTCCAATATACTTAAAATATAACATGACCCTCCTAAACTTGGTTTCATTGGTCCAATTAAGTCAGCAAACACAACTTCCAAAGGTACAGTTGTTTTAAAGCCATTTAACCTGTTTGCAGGAGTTGCCTTACTCTTTTCCTGATTACAGGCATTGCAATTCAAATACTTACTACATGGCTTCAGTTTAATTCCTTCTACTAACTCAACTGTTTTACGTAGTGAGTTAAAGTTTACATGCCCTAACCGCCTATGCAATAAATGTATACATTCATCATGTGGCTTCTTGTTCTCACATATTGAGTTGGCTGTACTAACCTGGTTACTTGTGAGAACAAATAAACCATTTTTCAAATTAGCAGTTACACAGATTCCATTCCTCTCAATAGTGCATTGCTCCCCTCTGAATGTTACCACAAACCCAACTTTAACCAATTCCCTTACAGATAAAAGGTTGAATCTTAGTTTAGGTATATATAACATAGGTAACTGTTCATCAATACATGGACAATAGGAATTACCTTCACCAGAGGCCTTCATCCTCCAACCGTTTGCCAGTGAAACATATTGGTTGCTGTTTTTCATATTAATAAACCTCTTTTTCTCTTTAGTAATGCATTGTGAAGCCCCACTATCAACAACCCACAATTCATTGTTTCTGGATGTTGGTTCACCAGAAATAGCCAAACCAATGCTCTTCTTAGCCTTTCCACTGCTATTTACATTCTGTTTTTTACCCTTCCTACAGAATTTGGCTATATGCCCTTTAGCACCACAAGAATAACATTTCTTGACGTTGTAAGCAGTGGTAAATGGCTGCTCCTCTTGTGGCTGTGTCTCTCTCAGCTGGTCTCGGTCACGCCTCCTTCTGGACTCTTCCAGCAGTCTCCCAGTAATGTTAGTCAATGTCAGTTCCTCTCTGGCCAGGACTTCCAAAGAAGAAACATACTCATCATAACTCTCATCCAAAGATGACAGAATAATGTAGACCTGATGCAACTCTGAAAAAATCAGCTCCTTTTCATGAAGCTCTTGAAATGTTGCCTTCATGTAATTTAAATGGGTCAGCATATCTCCATTCCTCTGCAGACGAGCCCTAAACAGCTTACGTGTAAGGTGTATATGTGCACCCACACTGTCTCGAACATAAAGCCTTCGCAAAATGCCCCAACACCTAGCAGCAGACTCCTCACCACGAATATGGACAAGCTGCTGGTCATTCAGGGTTAGTCCAATAATGCAAAGAGCTTTCTCATTGTTTCGTTTAAAGTCGTCTATCTTCTTTGCATCCTCTTCGTCATCTGGATCCCAAACAGTAGTATCTGGTGGGTTATTTACAACAGTCCATAGTCCTTCCTTGCGCAAAAGCAAGCAGCATTTCATGGACTAGGAAACATAGTTTGTCCCATCCAACCGGGTTATCCAGGAGATGCCTGACAACAGTTCTTGTGCCATTTTACACCAAAATAGCTAACACAAACTCAGCTAGGAATACTGTGTGTACTAACCCTCAGTACAGGTCTGGGCCCATAACCAGTGTTAAGGAATTTGTTGTGCAGAGGTCTCCTTGTGCTACCAAAGAGTTGCACAGACAAGGAAGGGTACTGAGAGCAGCAAGAGTCACACAGAAAGAGTACACTGAGTTGTAAAAGCAAAAAGTATTTTACTTTGAGGGTGGTGTAAAAACAAAAATGCACAGTCAAAAATAAACAGTCCAAGTCATAAACAATAGCAACAGTCCAAGGAGTAATCCAAACTACAAAGTCTTCTTACCGGTCCAGAGGTCAATACACAGTTCAGGTTTACAACAGTAGTAAACCAACAGCAGAGCAAAAACAGTAATAGTAGAGATCAGTGAATTCAGAGAGAGAGAGAAGCTACGTTCCTAGCTTCCTCTTATGGCCATGAGAACACTTACACACCCATTGGCCAATTAACTTTTTAAAGACATAGCAACATCATGGTTAATATATTTTCAACCCAACATTGTAGGCTAACACCATATGCCTAACAGACTAAATTCACAAGACTATTCCAAAGTTTACTATCAATGACAAAAAAAAAATCATTAAATCACTGTTTAGTTTTCATTGTCAAAATACAAACACGGAAGAGACTCTGGGGCTGCGCAAGGACAGAAAAACAACAGCTTGTAAATGTGTTAAAAAATTAAAAGAAAAGTAAAATGAATAAAATGCTGCTGGGAAATCAATTAAGCTGAAAAATCCCCAAGGCCCCTTCTTGGTCTCCATTCTGAAATTTCTTCAGGTCAGAAATTCTTCCGGGGCACCAAAGAGTGTAAAGATCATTTTCGGGATCCTTCACGGGACTTATTTGGGCAGAAACTGGGTCTGTGTGGAAAAGGGCAGGACCTCCAAAGCCCCCCAGGGAAATAAATGCAGGCAGTCCTTGACTTACGACCATTATTCAGCCCACATTTTTTGTTGCTAAGTGAGACATTTGTTAAGTGAGCTTTGCTCCATTTTACGATTTTTTTTGCCACAGTTGTTAAATGGATCGTTGCAGTTGTTAAATTAATAACCCCGTTGTTAGGAGAATCTGGCTTCTCCATTGACTTTGCTTGTCAGAAGGTCGCAAAATGGGATCACTGCAACCGTCATAAATACGAACCAGTTGCCAAGCATACAAATCCTGGTCACGTGACCATGAAGATGCTAAAATGGTTGTGTGAAAAATGGTCATAATTCACTTTTTTCAATGATGTTATAACTTTGAATGGCCACTAAATGAATTGTTGAAAATCAAGGACTACCTGTAGTCCCATTGCCCAGTCCCTCCAGTATGGTCTCCCAGTCTCCCAAGGCAAAGGCCTCGGCCTCCTCCTTCCTGCTCCTCCCCACAATCCCAGCGGCTTCTCAGAGCTTTTGGGGAGAGGGATCCCCAGATCCACTTCCTACTCTGGGGAGATTTTAAACGGATCAGAGCTTTTCTCCGACAGAAGGAGGGGGGGATGGGACCCTCCGTGATCCAGAACCCACTTCTTCCCCTCCTGGGGCTGAGCAGTGAGGGAGTCTGAATCTGCCTGAGAGGAGAAACGTGTGAATGTAACGCAGGTTGGGCGTCCTCACAATCACGAATCCTCCTCAGGTCAGGAAGGGCTGGTCAGTTTGGGCCTGTCTGTGTCCAAGCAAGCCCTTCAGTTCAGGCTCTCCATCCATCCAGGGGAGCTTCTCTCCTTCCGCCTCCAGCCCAGACTATCTGATCCTTCAGATCCGGAGTTTTGGAAATGCCTTTGGAAAAGCTGCTGCCTTGAGAGTTTCTCTGAGCAATCAACCAGGAACAAACCAAGGCCCCCAAGTGATTGCTAAGGAATAATATAATATTAAAATTTTAAATATTTTGTAATTCTGCCAATTGGGGGCTTCTGAAATGGAAGAAGGGAGATCCGAGGAGGCAAATACCCACCTGTCCCAGGAAAAAAAGCTCTGGGGAGAGGGGTTGGGACAGGGGTGGTGGTGGCGATCCAGGAGAAAGTGAAAATGAAGAAAGAGGGATCTTGAGGAAGCTTATTCAAGGATCGTTTCTCCCCACACTCTTTTTTCTCCTGCTGTGTTCACACGGCATCCTTTACTCTTGATTGTCCCATTGCACCAGCCGCCGTCTCTGCCAACGTAGGGAAAAGAACCGAGAAACGAGCCGGTTCTTCCCAGCCCCAGAAGAAGCCAGAAAAGGCCGCCCATCACCTCTGAAGGCAGCAGAGGCGACCCAGGTGGGAGGTAATAACAATAATAATAATAATAATAATAACAATGATAATAATAATAACAATAACAACAACAACAATAATAATAATAATAAGTAGTAGTAGTAGTAGTATATTATATTATATTATATTTATTAAACTTATATACCGCCCTTCTCCTGTAGGACCCAGGGCGGTTCACAAGGCAATTAAAACAACATTACAATACAAAAATTAATAGCAATTAAAATAGATTAAATTTTCCTTGATTAAAATCTAAAATCTAGTAGGAGTAGTAGTAGTAGTAGTAGTTGGAAGGGACCTTGGAGGTCATCTGTTTGTGAACTGACCTGATCACGTGCAAACGCCGGTTCCTGACAACCTCGGCTTTGGAGGAAGGAAAGGATTGAGCTTAGGCGGCGCCCAGGTAGACTTGACTGACATCTGGAAGCTCCCCTCCTTGTCCCGCTCCCAGAGGGGCTCTCGTGGTGTATGTGGTGGGGGGGGGAGACCGGCAGCAGGGCCCCCCCACCACTTGGGGGGTCTGATCTCAAAGTGGCCAGAGGGGGGAGGGGGAGCGGACTAGAAAGAGGACCGAATCTGGGAATTCTCTTTCTGGGAATAAACTTTTTGGGGGGGGAGGAGAGAGAAAGTTTCCACCTGGCAGAAAAAGGGGGCGAAACCCCCGACGCCCCCGAAAGGGACTCACCGAAGCAGCTCTCGCGCAGGACCACCTTCGCCAACACCAGGAGCAAGAGGGGCGCAGGGCGCAGAGCCATCCTGGCCCCGATCCCCAATTTGTTCTCCTTTTTCCGGAAGTCGCAGGCAGAAAAAGAAGCGCTCCGAGTGATCAACAACCCAACAATCCAGAGCAAAAGGGGGTAATTGGCCAGGCTCAACCAGTAGGAAAAAAAGCATGCCTATGTCGTCATTGTTGCCGGGCAGACGTCCAGGCGCAACCGGCGAGAAAGGGCGGGGAAAGGAAAGCGAAAGTTCCACCAGGAAATCCCCTTCCAGGGATTCCGCCTCTTGGGGGGAGGGGCAGAAATGGGGGGGGGGGCTGGAAAAAGAGGGAGGGTTATCTGGGCCTGGGGGGAGGCGAGGGGGTGGGGAGACCCCGCAGAGCCCCTCCAAACCGGGGATCAGGTGAAGCTTCCCAAAAAGCCAGTGCAATCCTGGCCTGCATCAACCGAGGGACGACATCAAGATCAGGAGACGTCATAATGCCAGTTTATCCTGCGCAAGTGAGGCCACCCTTGGAATGCCGGGTGCAGTTCTGGTCACCAGGATACAAAAAAGAGGCTGAGACCACAGAAAGAGAGCAGAGAAGAGCTTGAAAGATGATGAAGGATCTGGAAACTTACAATGAAGAGACTGAGGAAGCTATCTATGTCCAGCCTATGGAAGTGAAGGATGGATGGATGGATGGATGGATGGATGGATAGATAGATAGATAGATAGATAGATAGATAGATAGATAGATAGATAGATAGATAGATAGATAGTGAAGGATGGATGGATAGATATAGATAGATTAGATAGATGGATGGATAGAGAGATAAAGGTAAAGGTTCCCCTGCACATGCGTGCTAGTCTCCAACTCTAGGGGCCAGTGCTCATCTCCGTTTCAAAGTCGAAGAGCCAGCAGACTAGACGCCAAAGGCGCACGAAACGCTGTTACCTTCCCACCGTAGTGATCCCTATTTTCCTACTTGCAATTTTTACGTGCTTTCGAACTGCTAGGTTGGCAGAAGCTGGGACGAGTAACAGGCGCTCACTCTGTTATGTGGCACTTGGGATTCGACCCGCCAAACTGCCGACCTTCTGATCGACAAACTCAGCGTCCTAACCCACTGAGCCACCGCATCCCTTTTATAGATAAAGGTAAAGGTAAAGGTTCCCCCACACATGCGTGCTAGTTGTTTCCAACTCTAGGGGCCGGTGCTCATCTCCGTTTCAAAGCCGAAGAGCCAGCGCTTGTCCGAGGACATCTCCGTGATCATGTGGCCAGCATGACTAGACGCCAAAGGCGCACTGAATTTATTTATTTACAGATAGATTATTTATTTATTTATTTATTTATAGATAGATAGATAGATAGATAGATAGATACAGTAGATAGATAGATAGATAGATAGATAGATAGATAGATAGATAGATAGATAGATAGATAGATAGATAGATAGATAGATAACCTTTATTGTTATTCTGTTACTGTGGGTACAACAGCACACACAAAAATGAAATTTAGTTTCCCACTCTCAAAGTGAACACATACATAACTCACAAGTTGTACTGTGGGGCAAAACTCACTGAACAAATTTCTCACCTAGCAACATAAATATTGGGCTCAGTTGTGGTCGTAAGGTGAGGACTTTCTGTGATATGGGAGAACGTCTTTCCCATCAATCCGGCGTCTCCCCATTCCTGGGTCAGGGCCTCCTATTGGGCCCCTGAAGAGCCCAGAGAGGACCTCTCAGAGACAGGAGAAGCTGCCCTCCTGCAAGGGGACCCGGAGGGCTCCGGCCGGTCACTGAGCTCCCGTCTCCCGAAGGGCCCCTGGATGAGGCCCAGAGACCAGCCACTCGGCCCTCAGCCTGAGGCAAAGGTGGATCTGAGGGAAAAGCCGCCTCTGTTGCTGCCCCCACCAAGCCCAGACCAAACGGCCATTTTGGGAAAGATCAGCTGGAGATGCTGGAGAAAAATCTGGGCCCAGGAGCAAAATGGCTGCCTCTTCCCAAAATGAGCACACAGGAGCCCCCCCTACCCCCAGTTCTTGCCTCTTTCAGGTTTTGCCTTGGTTCCTCCCCTTCCTGCCACTTAAAGCGAAATTGGGGTCTCTGATGAACAAGGAGAGTAAATTCCTTGCTATTTCCAACTTCCAATCACAGGCAGCAACTGAGGTGAGAAGAAAACAAGACCCTGTATTTTCAGCAAACAATTTGGGAATTCTCACAGTATGCGTGCAGTGGTGAGGGGGAAAGGAGCCTGGCTGTGCAATTGATCCCATGTTCTGTTTTTCTAAAACACAGGTAAAGGTAAAGGTTCCCCCGCAGATGTGTACTAGTCGTTTTCGACTCAAGGGGCCAGTGCTCATCTCCGTTTCAAAGCCGAAGAGCCAGCGCTTGTCCGAGGACATCTCCGTGGTCATGTGGTCGGCATGACTAGACGCCAAAGGCGCACGGAATGCTATTATCTTCCCACCGGAGTGGTCCCTATTTTTCTACTTGCATTTTTACGTGCTTTCGAACTGCTAGGTTGGCAGAAGCTGGGACGAGTAACAGGCGCTCACTCTGTTACATTCTAAAACATGGAAACCCATAAATGGCAATCTGGAAAAATGCCGTGTTTGAATGCTGCGCTCGGTACACTGATTAATTGTCGAGCTTCGGATGATCAACTATGTGCATTTTTTTTTAACTGTGCAATTTTTTTAAAAAATTTTTTTTAAATTAAAGTTATTAATTACTTTAATGGCAGAGCGCATTAAAGGGCATCCACAAACCTCAACCTGCACGACTAAATGGCGGGAAAGAAGCACCCCACCCGCCCGGTTGGATCAACAGCCCAGAGGACCCTCCCGCTTTTCCCAGCCCCGCAGTTCTGCCCCTCCCACCAAAAGGCGGAATCCCTGGAAGGGGATTTCCCGATGGAACTTTCCTTTTCCTTTCCACCCCCACCAGCACCGTCCCTCGAATTGCGTCTGGATGTCTGCCCAGCAACAATGACGACAAGGGAACATTCTTTTTTTTTCCCCATTGGTTGAGTTCGCCCAATCGCCGGCGTGCTCTGGATTGTTTGGGCTTGTTGATCAACGCCAGGCGCCTTTTTCTCTGGCTGCGGCTTCCGGGAAACGGAGCGCGGCTGGAGGATCGCGGCCAGGATGGCTTTGATCTTTGCGCTCCTGTTGCTCCTAGTATTGGTGACGGCCGCCCCTCGGGAGAGCTGTTTCGGTGAGTCCCTTCGGGGGCCGGGTGGGGTGGGGGGGTGGGGTGTTCCTTTCCCTTTTATCTGCCAAGGAAACTTTCTCTCCTCTCCCAAAAGTTTATTCCCAGGAAGAGAATCCTGATTCGGTCCTCTTTCTAGTCCGCTCCCCCTCCCCACTCTGGCCACTTCGAGATCAGGCCCCAAAAGCTGCCACTCCCCCCACCCCACCCCCCCAACCCCACTCTGGGAACAGGACAAAGGTGCCCCCCCTCCACAGCTCAGTCAAGTCTACCTGAGCGCCCCCCCAAGCGCAGTTCTTTCCCTCCCCCAAAGTGGAGGTTGTCGGAAAGCAGGTCACTTCAGGAACCTTCTGGCTGCCTTCGCACAACCCCTCCGCCTCGCTTGTTGTTTTTTTTTCCCTGCCTTTGGCAAGAGGCTTTTTTTGCTCTTTGTGGCTTCTGGTGCTGGGTTCGACTGGGTTCCGTGTATTGGCAGACCCGGAGGCTGGTGCAATGGAGCCATTGGGTTAAGGTTGCCCTGTGAATACGGGTAGTCCTCGACTTACGGCCACAGTTGAGAGCAAAAACTCCGCCGTTAAATAAAGACGTTTGTGAAGTGAGCTTTGCCCCATTTTGCGGCCTTTCTTGCCTCAATTGTTCAGCAAATCGCTGCACTTGCTAAGTGAGTAGCCCGGTTGCTAAGTGAGTCTGGCTTCCCCATTTACATTGTTTGTCGGAAGGTCGCAAAAGGGGATCACACATGATCTTGGGACACAGCAACCGTTATAAGTTTGAACCAGTTGACAAGCCTCTGAGTTTTGATCGCCTGATCGTGGGGATGCTGCCAAGTTCGCAACTGTGAAGAAGTCATTTCCTTCAGTGCCTTTGTAACTTTGAACGGTCATTAAACGAACTGTTGTTAAGTCGAGGACTTCCTGTAAAGCAGGATAAGAATGTACAGAGAAGCTTTCCTTGAATGATCTTCCTAAAGACTCGCCCTTCTTTCTTGTCACTTCCTCCTCGATCTCCCCCCCCCACCTCCCAGTCCTAAATCCCAGTATTATCCTGGGCTGTTTTTCTAGGACAGGCAGGACTCCTCCTTCCATTTCAGAAGCCACCAACATGGGACAGCTTGCAAAACTAAAAATATTTAAAACGTATTATTCCTTAGTAATTAGAAAGGGGGTCTTGGGGTGTTTCCTGCTTGTTTGCTCAGAGAAACTATCGATGGAGCAGCTTTCCAAAAGGTATAAAAAAGAACCATTAAATAGGGTGAGTTGGAGGCAGAAGGAGAGAAGCTACTGTGGATGGTGATCATGAAATGAAGGGCTTGCTTGGACACAGACAGGCCCAAACTGACCAACCATTCCTGACTTGAGGAGGATTCACGATTGTGACGAAGCCCAACCTGCGTTGCATTCACACGTTTCTCCTCTCAGGCAGATTCAGACTCCCTCACTGCTCAGCCCCACGAGGGGAAGAAGCCGGTTCTGGATCACGGAAGGTCTGATTCCTCCTTCTGTCGGGAAAAAAGCTCTGATCCCTTTGGATTCTAAAATCTCTCCAGAGCAGGAAGTGGATCTGGGGATCCCTCTCCCCAAAAGCCCTGAGAAGCCACTGGGATTGTGTAATGGGGGGGGGAGAAGGAAGAAGGAGGCCGAGGCCTTTGCCTTGGGACTGGGAAGGCCTGGGAGACCATACTAGAGGGACTGGGCCATGGGAGTGTTTCTTTTCCTGGGCTGTGCAGGTCTTGCCAAATGATCCTTAAAATGATCTTTAAACTCTTTGGTGCCCTGGAAGAATTCCTGATCTGAAGATCACAATGGTCTCTTTTTTCAATTCGAGTCGCTTCTTTGCTGATTTTTCAGGTTAACTCAGGGGTCGGCAACCTCGGCTCTTTTATGACTCGTGGACTTCAACTCCCAGAATTCCTGAGCCAGCATAGCTGGCTCAGGAATTCTGGGAGTTGAAGTCCACGAGTCATAAAAGAGCCGAGGTTGCCGACCCCTGGGTTAACTGATCTTAAGATATTTAAACGTAGTAGCTGGAACAGTAAAATTGCATAATGGGCCAGGACACACAGTTGCAGTTGATTGGCTGGTGAGTGCCAGCTCCTGCGGGAGGCAATCCACGCTGTGATTGGTTGGTGTGAGTGTAAAGGGGGAGTTTTCCTTTTTTCCCGCCTTTTTCTTCTGTGTGTTCTCTGTACGCTGTTTGATTTACCTCATGATGCTCCTCTTTTTCCTGACCGTCTTGTCTGCTGTAAATATAGATTGTAAAATGTATTTATTTGTATAAAACTACACGTTTGTGTCAGTTTCTTTGACTTCATTTGGTCACCGGCTGCTCAATTCCTTGACAAACTGATTTGTCGGGCACATCTTATTTTCCTTTGATTATTTTGTCCCGAAGGACTTTCTTTGTTTTCCTTGAAGACACTTTGGCTCCACATCCAAGAATAGCCATAGCACTTAGAGTCATACAGGTAGTCCTCAACTTACAACCACAACTGAGCCCAAAATTTGTTGTTAAGCGAAACATTTGTTAAGTGAGTTTTGCCTCATTTTATGACATTTCTTCCCACGGTTGTTCAGTGACTCACTGCAGTTGGTAAATTAGTAACACAGTTAAATGAAATTGGTTTCCCCGTTGACTTTGCTTGTCAGAAAGTTGCAAAAGTTGATCACGTGACCTCCTGGACATTGCAACTGTCATAAATACAAGTCAGTTGCCAAGCGTCTGAATTTTGATCACATGACCCATGGGGATGCTGCAATGGTTGTAAGCAGTGTGTTGTGTTTTTTTTTGTAAGAAAAAAGGTGCTGGAACTCACATCTTGTTAATCTTTTATTTAAAAAATCATATATTCAGTTTTTAACTTAAATTTAATTTATTGTACTTAAGGCAGATGTTCATAGTAAATTTTACACTAAAAATTAAAAGATTTTCAATTCACTGACGATTTTTTAAAATAAAGATATTATTTACCTTTCACATGTGGTCATTCACTGTTTGCACACCCACACATATTAGTTGTGTAACAAAATATAATGGTTGCTGCCAGTGCTTTTTTTGTAAAAGAAAAAGGTGCCGGAACTCACACACGTCATACAATCCGCCTTGCCTACCCTACGAGGTTCCATCCAAAAAAGGTGCCGGAACTCCATTCTGAGCGTTCTATAAGAAAAAAAGCCCTGGTTGCTGCCTGCAGTAAGCACTTGGTGTGTGACCACACAACCAGTCACAAGCCAAGTAGTGCCATCACAACCAGTGCAGACGAAGTACACATGCATCAGACTCGACACACAAGCAGCCCGCATGCACCGTTTTAATGATTTTGCCACTGGGCTGCTTTGCTCAACAGGGAGATTCAAGTCCACATGGACCAAACATCAAGTTTTCAAAAGTTACTTTTAAAACTTGGAAAATCTGTCAAAAAAAAAGGTGCCGGAACTCTGTTCTGGTGTGTTCTATGACAAAAAAAACACTGGTCGTAAGTATGAAAAGTGATCTTAGCTCACTTTTTCCAGTGATGTTGTAACTTTGAATGGTCACTAAATGAATTGTTGTAAGTCAAGGACTAGCTGCATACTGCTTCACAGTGCTTTACAGTCCCCTCTAAGCAGTTTACAGTAGAGTCTCCCAACCTTTCTGCTTTGGCGGTCCAAAAGGAAAAAGGAGCAGCAGGGACGTGTGCGTGTGCACTCGTATGTGCAAACAGGCTGTGTGCGTGCATGCATGCGCAAAAGGGCCGCCGGCGCCTGTTTGTCCCTGGCAGCAGTGCTAGCGTCCCCGCGCATGTGCAAATGGGGCCGCTAGTGCCCATGCAGCGGTGCTACTGTGAGTGGGGCAGGGCTCGCCAGCTATTCCTGGAGCCCGGTGGCCAATAGGCCACGGCCCGGTACCGGGTCGTGAACCATAGGTTGGGGACTCCTGGTTTACAAAGTCAACAAATTGAACCCAACAATCTAGGTCCTCGTTTTACTGACCTCGGAAGGACAGCAGCTTCAGTTGTGAATGAACGGTGGAAGGCAGAAGGATTTATATTCCTTGTAGTCATCTGGTCGTTAGCGCTTTCTCTGAGACTCCTTGAGGCCACTTGACCTACAGCCCATTTTTCACATTTGGACCATTGTAGCATCGGGATTTCTATTCGGATGCTTGACCGCTGGTTCATCTTTATGACGGTTACAGTGTCCCAGAGTCATGCGGTCCCTTTTTGCAAACTTCTGATAAGCAAAGTGTCAAATTCACTTCACAAGCCTGTTACTAATTTGAGAACGGCCGTGACTCACTTAGCAAACGCGGCAAGACAAGTTGTCAAATGGGGCAGAACTCGCTTAGCACATTTCTCACTTTAGCAATGTCAAATTTGGGCTCCGCTGGCCATTACCTCAAGGACTACCTGTTATTGCAAATGGGATGGGAACCTTCTTGAAGCTGCTGAAAGGACTGTGTTGCCCATAGGCCATCGCTGGTGTCCATCCTAGGAGAACAAACCTATCAGGACAAAATGTGTCAGTTTATCTGAAAGACAAGGGTCACTCTTTTGAAGACAGCAAAGTCCACATTCTGGACAGAAAGGACCCCTGGTTTGAAAGGGGGTCATACAGCCCTATAATTGAACAGCCCTCTCTCAAAAAGACAGGGAGGGATATGGTACCACCTATTTCCTGTTTGCAGGGACACGGTGGCTCAGTGGGTTAGGACGCTGAGCTTGTCAATCAGAAGGTCGGCAATTTGGCGGGTCGAATCCCGAGTGCCACATAACAGAGTGAGCACCTGTTATTCGTCCCAGCTTCTGCCAACCTAGCAGTTTGAAAGCACATAAAAATGCAAGTAGAAAAATAGGGACCACTACAGTGGGAAGGTAACAGCGTTCCGTGCGCCTTTGGCGTCTAGTCATGCTGGCCACATGACCACGGAGACATCCTCAGACAAGCGCTGGCTCTTCGGCTTTGAAACAGAGATGAGCACCGGCCCCAAGAGTTGGAAACGACTAGCACGCATGTGCAGGGGAACCTTTACCTTTACCTTATTTCCTGTTTACAACACAGTCCTTTCAGCGGCTCGAAGAAGGTCCCACGCCCATTTGTACCGAAGGCATACAGAAGCTCCAAGTGGCCTCAACGAGTGGAATGGACCCCACCGAGTCCTGAGTTCAAATCCAATTCCTACTCAGTTGCCTGAACTCTGGGACAGGAGAGGGAATTTCCCAGCTGGGCATGAGAAGGAAGATGGCTTCATGGCTCCGTTGCTGCTCTCTTCGCTCCCCCAAGGGTCCCGTGGCCTCTGCTCCTTCCTGGATCCCTCTTTCTCTCCCCGCCCCCCCGTTTAACAAAATCTCCCCTCAAATCTTTACCTATTAATAATGCATTGTAGGAAGAAAAGTCTTCATCATGGTTCCATCCAAGCTGGGGATAAACAACATGGAGATTACTTTGGGAAGAGGGTTATAGTTTATTGCAGAGGAAAGCTAGACAGGAAGATGGATCCAGGAAAAAAAAGGACTGAGTACATGTGGATAGTGGGTTTTTATACCTCCACCCCCCGGACTCTATTGTTTGGTTATTTCATGTTCCTGCTTGAGGCTATTTCCTGTGTCACGTATCCTGACCTGAGTCCAGTTGTGCTCTTCTAGGATTCTTGATGGTTGTGGGTATGTCCCAGCCCCTGCTTTCCTGGGGCTGGAGTATGTAGATGTTAGGCCTTTGTCTTCCTCAGCTTCTAGCTCGATGTCAAGTTTTCGTCTATGGGCTTTTCAAGTGACTCCGAGGCACTGTTTACCTTAAAAGTCCTTTATTAGCCTATTACACCGGCAAAGGCTTGCTGGAAGGAAGCTGGAATCTGAAATCTCCGCCCCTTGCACAATATATTAAAACACAATTCTCCACCTTTCTAATTTTGTCATTAATCATATTCTCCAATTAATTTAAAGAATCAGTTTCCCTTCGGTTAGAAGAGCCGCCAAACCTTACCTTCTTTAGAGAGACAAATGACCTTGAAAGTGCATTCCTACTCTTCACTCCTTTAAACTAAAGCAATACACAAGTCTTAAAGCAGTACACAAGTTTAACATATGAAATAGCTACTTCTTCATCTCTTGTCAACCAATAACATTCGATGTTAGCAGCATTGACACTCCAACCTCCTCGATGGCTCACATTTGCATGTCCATAGAACTTGGGGGAGGGACAGCTAGGGCTATTAAGCAAACCGGGCGTGCTTTCCTGGTTCTTCAATATCTTTTTTTAGGAAATATATTTTCCTGCCCTTTTAATTACTTCCTTCGCTGGGGAGCTGACTCCCCTCAGCAGGTTGGCCCTCAGTGGGGTGAGATTATTTGAAAGTTGGGGGTGACCAAGTGGGGTTTCCTTCTGCATTGGGGTTGGGACTCCCTTCTTCCCTCTCGGGAGCCTCCTCGGGGCAGAGACTGAGACATCTAGGGGAGCCTTGCTGGAAAGAGGCACATTTGAGGGGGGGGTCAAGTAGAGTTTGGGGGGGGTCTACTCTTCCTTTGGCCCTGCTTTTCCTTCCCCTTCTCTCTCACCCCAAAGGTCTCCGCCCTCTAGCCTTTCAGTCCTCCCAAAAAGTGGCTTCCGTTTTTCACCCTCTGCCTCCTCTTCCTCTCGCATCACCTCCCCTTTCCTTTCCCCTTTCTTTCTCTGCCTCCCTCCCCAACCAGGTTTCTTCTTTCTCCCCAGACCCTAAGATGGAGCCAGCTGTGCCCCATAGGATCAGGGTTCCTGAGCGGAAGCCCCCTAACTTTGCTTCTCTGGATCCCTTCTAGGCTCCTCTTTGCATTCCCTGAAATATATCTACACCTCCATCTCGGACCCCAGTCAGGAATTGGCCCATTTTGTTGTTCTGGGGTACGTGGACGATCAGGTCTTTGCTCACTACGACAGCCACAACCAGACGTTCCAGCCTCGGGTCTCCTGGGTGAAGAAGGTGGAGAAGGAGCACCCCAATTACTGGTACAATTACAGCACGTTATTACATAAGAATGAGAGGGACTTCAAAGAAGACCTGGGGAACCTGATGATTCGCTACAATCACAGCAAAGGTGAGTGATGGGTCAGGTGGCTCCTCCTGCCCCATATTCCCTTCCCCCCTGGAACCATGGGGGAGGGCGGTGGAGAAGTGAGATCCCTTCCATGAGAAAGGCCTATTTATATGTGTGTGTGTGTGTGTGTGTGTATGTATAAATATATGTGTGTGTATATATTTGGTTTGTGCTTAAAATTGTAAGCCACCCTGAATCTTCGGAGAAGGGCAGGATATAAATGGGATTAAAATAAATAAATAAATATGTATGTGTGTGTGTGTGTGTACACACACACACACACACACATAAATATATATATATATGTGTGTGTGTGTGTGTGTGTGTGTGTGTGAAATGTTAACTATTTAGATTACCTTGCTAGGCCCCAAACATGGGGCAAATCTTTATTTCCTGTTTTCAGCCTTATCTCAAAGGCCATCAAACAGGCTGTAGTCACACCGGACAGTTCATATATTTGTGTAAATTACTAACAAAGAATTAAGGGAGACTGAGATGCATTTCTGACTCATTAGTCTTCATCTCAGAAGGGTATATATATATATGGTAAAGGTTCCCCCGCACATGTGTGCTAGTTGTTTCCGACTATCTAGGGGCTGGTGCTCATCTCCATTTGAAAGCCAAAGAGCCAGCGCTTGTCCGAGGACGTCTCCATGGTCATGTGGCTAGACGCCAAAGGTGCATGGAGCGCGGTTACCTTCCCACCATAGTAGTCCCTATTTTTCTACTTGCATTTTTACGTGCTTTCGAACTGCTAGGTTGGCAGAAGCTGGGACGAGTAACAGGGAAAAGCTCGCACAAGCGCAAAGCCGAAGACACCAGCCTGAAGATGACGAGTGTGACCTCGCCAAAACATCGCCAAGACACCTTCAATCCTACACGGGAAAAGACCCAAATACGCCAAGACCTACATACCTGCACCCGTGTCTTTTCCCATGTAGGATTGAGGGTGTCTTGGTGACGTTTCGATGAGGTCCCACTCGTCATCTTCAGGCTGGTGTCTTCGGTTTCGTGCTTGTGCGAGCAAAGTGTGATCGGAGCTGCCATCTCTCTATAAATACTGGTGGGGATGTGTGGGGTGCTGGCTTTGTTGTTGTAAGTGGATTGGTTGGCTGTGTTGTTACATCTTGATTGGTTGATGGTGTTATTGTTAGGGGATTAGCCAGCTGATTTGTAACATCCGGTGTGGCTGAGGTGTTGGCTGTGTGCTCGTTAGTCTTTTGTGTTGTAACGACCTGGGTAATGGGCTGTGTGATGACATCCTGAGCTCTATTGTAGAGATTTCCTGAGTTCTGTGTTGAAACATCCTGTGTGGTTTGCTGTGTTGTGAAATCTCGAGCTTTAGCATTGTAACCTCCTGAATTTGTGATGTAATGTCCTGAGCAGAAGGCTGTGGTGTAACATCCCAGGCTTTGGTTTGACTTCAAGTTTGTGGTCTGGTCCTGTGTTCATGGTGTGTGTCATTTTGCTTTGTGTGGGGGTCTGGAGGGGTGCAGCAGCTGGAGATGCTGCTGTGGTTTGGCTTCTGGATGGTGGTTGCATTTCATCTATGGGGTGGGTGAGGGTGATTGGTGGTGGTGTCCTGTGTTATTGTGGGTCCAGTGTCGCTTTTCGTGGCTGCGACTCATTTATTGACTAGAGCTAGTTTCCAGATGTCTGGTAGGTGGGAGGTGTCGTCGTCACGTTTATTCATGTTGTGGGGGTGTTTCTCTATTTCGATGACTTCCATAATTATTCTCTTGTTGTAGTGTTCAGTTTTGGAGATTAATTTCGTTCCCTCAAAGTCAATTTCATGTCCTGTTGCTTTAAGGTGCTGGACAGCCATTTGCCTGAAATGGTATAAGGTT
Source organism: Vipera berus (assembly GCF_964194415.1). NCBI lineage: Eukaryota > Metazoa > Chordata > Lepidosauria > Squamata > Viperidae > Vipera > Vipera berus. The sequence continues at coordinate 283,597,550 of NC_138203.1, read as the reverse complement.
TCCTGCCTGAGCAGGGGGTTGGACTAGATGACCTCCAAGGTCCCTTTCAACTTTATTATTATTATTATTATTATTATTATTATTATTATTATTATTATTATTATTATTATTATTATTATTATTATTATTAGGGAGGACGTTTTTTCTTCTTTTTTGACTGCGTTCTTGTGTTCTGCGATGCGTGCATTTATTCTCCTATTAGTTTGTCCAATGTATGTGATGGCAAATTTTTTCCTTCCTTCTCATTACGTATTTCATAGATTCCTTGGTTTTCTAGCTGGATCTTGTCTTTTGGGTTTCTTAAGATGTTGGCTATTTTTTGGTCAGTGCCGAAGGCTGTCTTGATATTGTGTTTGTGGAGAATTTTGCTGATTTTATCTGTGTTGCCTTTGATGTAGGGGAGGAGGGCTATGCCGTTGTCCTGTTCTGTGTCTCGGTTCTTGGGGGGGTGTCTTCCTTTGGATTAGGTTGGTAATTGTGTTTCTTTGGAATCCGTTGGAAATTACTACATTAGTGAGAGTGTGTAATTCGGTTTTCAGGTGGTCTTTGTCGGCTAGGCGTTTGGTTCTGGAGATGAGGGTCTTGGCTATGTAGTTGATCTGTGCCGGGTGGTGATGGGATTGTGTGTTTAAGTAGCGGTTGGTGTGTGTTTTTTCCCGGTAGATGGTGTGTCCTAGTGAACCATTGGGTTTTTTGTAGATTAGGACGTCCAGGAAGGAGAGTTGGTTATTAGCTTCTATTTCCATAGTAAATTGTATTTTGGGGTGTAGGCTGTTGAGATGTGTGAGGAAGTTGTCTAGTTTTTCTTTCCCGTGTGGCCATATTGCAAAAGTGTCATCTACATATCTGAGCCAGAGTTTGTGTTTGTGTTCAGATTTGTCTAAGGCGTTGGTTTCGAAGTGTTCCATGTATAGGTTTGCGATGACGGGTGAGAGAGGTGATCCCATAGGTGCTCCTTCTATCTGTTTGTATCTTTGTCCATTGTGCCTGAAGTATGTGTTGGTTAGGCAGTGGTTGGTCAGATCTAGGATGTGCTTAGGGGGGGTTGTATTTGTTTTGGATAGCTGTCAAGGCTTCTTTAATAGGCACTTGGGTGAAGAGGGATATGACATTGAAGCTCACGAGTAGGTCGCTGGGTTGCAGGTTTTGTTTCTTTATTGTTTCTATGAAGTGGAGTGAGTTTTATAGTGGAGTGAGTTGATGGATTCTGTGTAGGGCTGAAGTTGTTTGGCAAGGAATTTGGCAAGATTCTGTAGAGGTGAGCCTATGGAGCTGACTATGGGTCTGAGTGGTGTTCCTTCTTTGTGTATCTTTGGGGAGGCTGTAGAGCTTGGGGCATCTGGATGATTTCTCTCTGGGGATGATTCTTTGCTGGATCTCTTCACTGATGGGAGAGGCTTTTATTTTGGATTTGGTGGTTTTTTCCAGGTAGGTGGTAGGGTCCGTGTTTAGAGGTTTGTAAGCAGAGTCTTGGAGTAGGTTGGCTAGTTTGGCTTGGTAGTCAGATGTGTTCATCACCACAGTGGCGCGTTACCTTTGTCTGCTGGGAGAATAATTATGTTGTTGTCTTTCCTCAGGTTGGTGAGTGCTTTTTGTTCTTCTTTATGTAAGTTGCTTCCTAGGTGGATTGCTGGAGAGGAGGACGTTGGTGACTTCAAGTCTGATTTTATTGGCTTCATCTGGGTTGATTTTGGTTAGGGTGGCTTCAACCTCGCATATGATGTTTTCAGTGGGGATGCGTTTGGGGGCAACTGCAAAGTTGAATGCTTTGGAAAGGACATTGGTTTCTGCTATGGTGAGGGTCCTGTCTGATATGTTATGTACTGTTCATTTCATGAGTTGCTGTGAAGAGGGGTTGGGCTTTGGGCGTTTTTCTAGTTTGTTGGTGTGTGTGTGTCTGCCTTGAAGGAGGTTTCTGTTTCTGCTCTCCAGAAGGCTAGTTGTTTGGATTTGTCCCAGAGTGCTGGGTAGATTTTGTTGCTGAGTTTGAGGTGAAGAGTGAGTAGGTCCCTGTTGATTTGGACTAGTAGGAATCTTTTCCTGTGGAGTTCGTTTCTGATTAGGGCTAATTCAGTTCTTTTTAGGATCCTTTTTTGCGGCTGAGGTTTTAGAATGGAATTTTAGTTGGAAGCATGTGGGGATCATGTTTTTGTCTCGGCAGTTGCATAGGAATATGAGGTCACATAGGATGGAGGTCACATAGGATATATATATAGGTCGGCAGTTTGGCGGGTCGAATCCCAAGTGCCATGTAACAGAGTGAGCGCCTGTTACTTGTCCCAGCTTCTGCCAACCTAGCAGTTTGAAAGCACATAAAAATGCAAGTAGAAAAATAGGGACCACTCCGATGGGAAGGTAACAGCGTTCCGTGCACCTTTGACATCTAGTCAACACCGGCCCCTAGAGTTGGAAACGAATAGCACGCATGTAATTTTAAAGTAGAAGATAAAAACAAATACAAACTGAAAGAAAGAAAGAGATGTATAAAACAGGCAAGAAAACAGTTGAAGAAAATGTGCAAAGAAAGAAAGAAAGAAAAAATCGTCTCCTGTAGGGAGGGAGGCTTTTTCATGTCCTGAGGACTCCCCAAACTATCCTTCTGTCTGTCTGTCTTTCAGGCCTGCACACTTGGCAGAGGATGGTCAGCTGTAAGCTTCAGGCTGGCAGCAGCAAAGGAGGACTTTGGCAATATGGCTACAATGGGATGACCTTTATCGCCTTTGATAAAAAGACCCTCACCTGGGAGTCTTCTGTCCCCCAGGCCCAGGTGACCCGGAGGAAATGGAATGCTTTTCCAGGACTGGAGCAGTACATTATCTCCTACTTGGAGGGGGAATGCATTGCGTGGCTGAAGAAGTTTTTGTGCTACAGGAAGGAGACACTGAGGACAGGTGAGCATCTGGATCCAGGCTGGATTTTCCTCCTTTATGGTTGGATATTTTGGACACAGTCAGCTCCTTTGGGTTCCTGGTCTGCCTTCTGACTGCCCAGGAGGGAATCCTCCCCCTCCCCCTCCAGCCCCTCCCCATGACGCGGGAAGCCCTGTTTGCTTCCCCTTGCCAGGCCGCCATTCAACGGACCAGGAAATGCAGCCTCTGCCTGGCGGGTGCCTGGGTGGATCAGGCAGGAGAAGCACACGGGGGTGTCGTGTTCACGGCCCACAGTGAGGCAATAGGAACACTTGGGGTTCTTCAGTGAAACCCCCATTAGCCAACCTGTAGCCAAGTGTGAGGGGCACCCTTAATGTCTCCCCATTAACTCTCCCCACATCCCACAGGGGGCTCCCTCCCTTCCTTGTACCCATGCCCACCACTGGGTGTCTCCACTTCTACCATTAACAAGACATTATCATTTGCCTTCCAGCACCTCTCTGGAATATGGGAAAGCCTGTTTAGTTCCTATTGCCAGGGAACCATTATATAAGTGGACCAGGAAGTACAGCGTTTACCTGCCAGGCAAAATCGATTAAGGGTGTCAGGAATTGTGCAGAGATCTCCTTGAGCTAACAAGAAGTTGCACAGACAAAAAAGGGTACTGAGAGCAGCAAAGTTCACACAGTAATCACACAGATACACTGAGGTGTGAAAAACAAAATACTTTACTTTGTGGTGTAATACAAAGCACAGTCAAAAATAAACAGTCCAGGTCATACACATGTAAAGAACAGATAAATGATAGTAACTGTCCAAGGAGTATTCCAAATACAAAGTCTTCTTACCGGTCCAAAGGTCAAAACACAGTTGTTCAGGTTTAACACAGTAGCAAACCAACAATAGCAGTAAGAGAGTAACTAACAGTGAAAAAACAGCGAGAGCAGAGAGAGGGAAACTACGTCCCTAGCTCCCTCTTATGGCCGTTGGGAGGCAAACACACCCTTGGCCAATCATCACATTTAAAGTGATATCATACATCATGGCTTATATATTTCCAACCCAACCAGGTAGGCTTACACATATGCCTAACATTCTCCCCTTTGGGTAGGACAATATGTTGCTTCTTACAATCTGAGGCCATAAGTTTCACAACTGGCTTTGTGCTTAACAGCACCCTGAGCTTTGGTGAAATGGTCTGCGATATTAATATCAGTTGTGCAGTATTCCAACTGTATCAGTTTGTCCTTAATACATTGTCTAACATTTAGGTAACGCAAATCGGTATGTTTAGACCTTGTCCTGACGGCAGCATTGGTTGCCATCTTAATTGCAGCCTGGTTATCCTCATACACAAGAAATGGACTATTAACAGTTAGTCCCATGTCCAGTAATATCTGTTTATAAACCAGTAATTCAGTACACAAAACCGATAAACAAGAAAACTCGGCTTCCATCGTAGACAGGCTAATGTGCTTCTCTCTAATGGATTTCCACCCTATGATCGAATCACCTAGCATTACAACGAAACCTGAGGTTGATTTTCGAGTGCTTGCATCACAAGCAAAACTTGCATCTGCATATGCTGTGAGAACTAAATCACGATTGGGTTCCAGATACAATGAGTAGTGTATGGACTGTTTTAAGTTTTAAGGGTGTCCTGTACACAGCCCACAAAGAGAACAACAGGTCTCCCTTTCTGGCATCTGATGATGCACCTCCCACTCCCACCACTAGGGGGCACCTACAATGAAATAGGGCAGTGATGGCAAACCTTTTAGAGACTTGAGTGCCCAAACTGCAACCCAAAACCCACTTATGTATCATTGGGTGCCGGGTGGGCGTGGTCCTTTGGGTGGGTGTGGCCAATTGGGTGGGCATGGCCCATTGGTTGGGCATGGCTGCGGTGGTAACGGCATACTGGAAGGGACTAAAAAGTTCAATCAATCAATTCCAACTTTATGAGATTTTTTTTTCCCCCGCGAGAAGTTGAAATTGATTGATTGAATCTTTTCTCTTTTTTTGCACATGGCGGCGGAGGCCTAAAGCGAAAAGGTTTTATAAACGCCAGCTGAAGGCCTAGGACTGGGGCAATGGCGTGCATGCCCACAGAGAGGGCTCTGCGTGCCACCTGTGGCACGGAAATAGGGCATTATCAGCTCTTCCATGTGGGCAGAAATGGCCAAGGTTGAGGAGGGGGAAAAAACCCCCACAGATTCTGTGGGTCTTTCTCTTAAACCTCCAACAGCTTCCTTTTCTTTCACTTTAGCGACTTCCCCAGAAAACAACCCCTTCCTCGCCTTCAGGAACGCTCCGTCGCCCCACAGAATCTCTTTTCCACATTAACCAGGGTGAGATTCCAAAAGGCCTTGCAGCCTCCTGCTTTGATTCTCATTGTCCCTCTCTTGAAAGCGTTGCCATACGCTAAATAAAACAAATAATCCTGCAATTGCGGTTGTGTCCCTTGGAAAGAAGAAGCCTAGAACAGTCTCAGATCTGGGGAAGTGAAAGTGGACCACAAAAGTAGGGAGAAACACCTGGGTTATTTTTAAGGAACCCCCTAAATAGCAGCTCCACTTTCCCTCCCCTGAAGGGAGCAGCCCGAGATCGCTCAGAGTTCAAAGCAGCCAGAGAGGAATTTCCTTGGACCCTCAATTTGCTTCCGGAGGTTTTTCAGGCTGAGTCCCTGGGAAGGACTCAGAATCAGGAGTTCTTGTGGTTGAGCATTTTCCAGATCTGGAGCATTTCCTAAAACTCTTGGAGACGCTGCAGGTGTGGACTGGGAAGTAGTGGATGATTTTCCTGCCCCTCCAAGTTTCCCACTGACGTTCAGGCTCTGGAGGGGCTCAGAGTTAATTCCGGGGGTGCTGTTTCTGCAGAGCCCCCAGAGGTGACGGTGAGCATCAGGAAAAAGGAGGTGGAGGATGGGATGGAGATGCATGTCTGCCGCCTGGATGGCTTCTACCCCAGGGAGATCGATGCCTCCTGGAGGAGAGACAGGGAGGTCTGGCTGTCGGACACCCTCCATGGCTCCGTGGCCCCCAACGCAGATGGGACCTACCACTACTGGCTCAGCATCCGGATCGATCCCAAAGAGAGGGGCCGCTATCGGTGTCATGTGGAGCACGACGGCCTGCAGAAGCCTCTGGACGTGGCCTTGGAGGGTGAGAGGCTGCAGGGAGGGAAAGGCTGGGCTCTTTGGCAGGCCGGAGCGCTGTGGGAGAGGAATCTCACCCCAGATGTGTCCAGATGTGAGCATACTTGAGATTTAATCAGTTGCTTTTTCCAGTGTTGAGGCTTGTGGACCTGCAGTCCACAGAATTGACTTTAGTGGATTAAGCAAGCGACACATCCCATCGCAAGAGTTCTGATTAAATTTTATTTATTTATTTATTTATTTATTTATTTATTTATTTATTTATTTATTTATTTATTTATTTATTTATTTATTTATTTTTGGGACTTATATGCCGCCCTATCTCCCGAAGGACTCAGGGCGGCTAACAACAATAAAATACAATAATACAGAAATTAAAAGAAAATTAAATTAATGGCCGAGTAGAAAAAATTAAAATTAAAATTAAAATAAGTTAAAAATTAAAAGCATAATTAAAATCCCTGTCAGTCCAGGTCAGCTTGATGGAAAAGGAGTGTTTTGAGGCCACGGCAAAAGGACCGGAGATCCGGGGCCATCCGAAGCTCAAGGGGGAATTGGTTCCATAGGGCTGGCGCTCCTACAGAAAAGGCCCTCCCCCTGGGGGTCGCCAGCCGAAATTGTCTAGCCGACGGTACCCTGAGGAGGCCCTCTGTGTGAGCGCACTGGGCGATGGGAAGTCATTCCTGGCAGCAGACGGTCCTGCAAGTATCCTGGGCCTAAGCCATGTAGGGCTTTAAAGGTAAGTACCAGCACCTTAAATCTCACCCGGAGGACAACTGGTAACCAATGCAGCTCACGCAGGAGGGGTGTAATATGGGAGTATCGGGATGCTCCCATCACTACCCGTGCGGCCTCATTCTGCACCAGTTGAAGCCTCTGTGTGGTCTTCAAGGGCAGCCCCATGTAGACAGCATTGCAGTAATCTATACGGGAGGTAAATGCTCTTAGATCCTCTTATCCTCTCTTCCTCCCCTGTTTCCTGCGTCCAGCAGGGGAGCAGCACCCTAATTTTTCCCCCCTTTTGTTTAAAAGTCCTAAAGTCCAAAAATCAGGAGGTGTTTTATAGCCCCTTTTCTCAACCCCAAATTTCACTAAAAGTGATAAACTTCAGCCGACTTCAGGAAAATGTAGCATACCGGTCTGAGTTTTTACCAGCAGAGACTAACCACCACTGTCCTGTTGTAAATCACAAAACGTCACTGTGCATCTTACATAATTTTATGATCAAGTGTTTATAGGAATTCCTGAGGGCTCAGCATAAAACTAACGCAGAAAAGCCCTCTGGCAAAGAACTCTGCACATGCTCCAGTCTTCTTGTTAAAGGAATCTTAATCACATAGTTATGGCTTGTCTGTTTCTTTATCTTCCACCTTTGTTTTTACAAATAACGTAAGGTGGCCCACGTACGTTATATTCCTCCTCCTAATTTTCCCACAAAAACAACCCCGTGAGGTGGGCTGGACTGAAAGACTGACTAGCCCAGGGGTAGGCAACCTCGGCTCTTTTATGACTCATGGACTTCAACTCCCAGAATTCCTGAGTCAGCATAGCTGAATTCTGGGAATTGAAGTCCATGAGTCATAAAAGAGCCGAGGTTGCCTACCCCTGGACTAGCCCAAGGTCATCCAGTTGGCTTCCGTGGCTAAGGCGGGTCTAGAACACGCATGATCAATTTTGACTGGAAAATCCATTTCCAAAAGAAGGAGGTCTCCGAAAACAAACATCCGTAAATTCAGTCGGCGTTGATCGACTTGGAAGATTTTTCAGTGCCAATCGTGCCGTGTTTTTTTCCCCTGCTGAATTGTGACTTTGACAAATAACAGAATCACAGAGTGGAAAGGGAGCTTGGAGGTCTTATACTCCAACCGCCCTGCTCAAGCAGGAGACCCTATACCGTTCTGGACAAGCGGTGGTCCGGTCTCTTCTTAAAAACCTCTAAAAATTAAGGGAGAAAAAAAAGATGATGAAGCGAACTGCCCAATTCCACCCGGAGTCAGGATGCATTGGGGTAGCCCAGGGGTAGGCCACCTTGGCTCTTTTTATGACTCGTGGACTTCAACTCCCAGAATTGACCTGGGCTGTTGTTCTGAGAGGAAAGGAAACTTCGTAAGGAGACGTCGAGGTGTCCTCATGCTACCACTGGGACAGCGGCTCCCAGCCTTTTCTGTACCCCGCGCCCCTGGAACGCTTCGGATATATTCTCACACCCATTGCAAAAGTTTGGAATAACAGCAACGAATTATGCACATGCACTATAATTTTGAAAACCCAAGTTTTCGCACCCTCTGGAAGATCATCTCCTACCCCCAGGGGTTGGGCACCCCTGCATTAAGAGGGACACGAAGTGGAGCCCCATAAACTGTTTAATTTGGGGACTTTCCAGTCCTTTGGCTGCATGTAGAGTCCCGGTGGCAGAGTGGTTGGAAGGCAGCCTTGCAGGCTAACTCTGCCCGCTGCCTGGAGTTCGATCCTGACTGGCTCAAGGTGGACTCAGCCTTCCAACCGTCCTTCGGAAGTCAGTTAAATGAGGACCCAAATTGTGAGGGGAAGTGGCTGTATTCTGAATCAAACTGTTGTACTGTGATTAATCCCTTTGTTAAGAATCCTGTGGTCTATATAAGCATATGCCATCACTATTAACAGTTCTTTTCAGATAGCAGAACTCATGAAATACCTTGATCATCCAGAAATACCCTTATTTGCATATAGAGTAGAATACAGCAAATGGGGTGAGTTAGGAGATATTGTATGATATTCCAAGGTCAGAAGATGGTAATAACTCACAGCATCTGCACGTGAATCTGGAGCATATGTCTGCTGGTTATCACATATCTGCCAGTTATGGAGAAGGAGCGTCTCTAGGGACAAAGAAGGAGCAAGTCCGTCCCAGAAAGGGGGAAATACATCACAAGGGGGAGGGATTAACTGTCCCATTAGCATAATGTATAATTTCCCAAAACAGCCACATGGTGGCAGCACAGGCTGACTGTAAACCAGAGAGAGAGAGAGTGCTGTAAAACATCACGGGGCGGTATATGAGTAAGTGCTATTGCTGTTGCTATTAAGTCTCTCCCCCCAACGGGGATGAATGAGGTTCTCCTTCAATTATCTGCTTTTTCTCCCGATTCAGAACCAAAATCCACGGGGATCTCTATAGGGTACATCATCCTCTATGTTGTGGCTGGTCTTGTCCTGGGTGCGATTGGTATTGGGATCTATGTATTCTTCAGTAAGTATCTTCTTTTCTGGGTGAGGGAAGGAAGATGGGGAGGTTCCTCCCAAGTCTCCCCCTTTGGGGAGCTTCTTCAGGGCTTCCTCCTCTCCTGTTTTCCCAGCCCTCTTGGGGAGCCTCTGAGATCTCGGCCTCTTGCTGGGACTCCAGTCTCGATTCAGCTGAGGTTGGGACAATCCTGCCTTCTTCTGAGTTGGGAAGAGGCCTCATAGTTCTGTCCTTCTCAAAGTCTTTGGTCAGAGAGCAGCAGAGAAGGATTTCCATGAAAACCTTCCAACCCTCCCAGCTGCTGCTGCTTCCCCCATTTCCCTCCATCCCTCTCGGAGACAGCAGGTCTCCCTTGGGGCAAATCAGGAGATACATTTGGTTTGTGAAGATCTTTCTGTCTTTATTGATGGGTCAAAGGGACTGTGAAATATCTCCTGGGGCTCTTCCTCCTACAGAGGGTGAGGTTGGGTGATTTCTGGTGGATTCTTTTAAGCTTTCACTGTTTTTTGTCCTTGCAGAGAGACGTCAAAATGCAGCACAAAGTGAGTAACTTGTCCTCTTTACATGTAATGTCTAATTTAGAGCAGGGACCAGAGGCAACATCACTCATGGTATGTGTGTGTGTGCGTGTTTAAACACAAAAGCACCTCATGAAGCTGCAGAGTTGTACTATGTCTTCCTCTTTCTCCTAGGAACTAGACCGGGCCAGAAGGGCTTCTTTTCATTAATAGCAGGCTGTTTTAGGCGTGGAGACCCCCAAGGAGAAACATCTGGGACAAGGAACCCTCAAGAAGGTGAGAAGACCCAGCTGGGTGGAAGGTCCCTCTGACTGAGACGTGGCTCTGTTTTCCAAGTAGGCGGAAAGGAAGATATTGGCCATTATATAGTCCATAAAAATAATGATCAAAAGGAGGCATTTTGAGAGAAGAGCTTTTGTGGATGCCAGTTGGCTCTCCTCTTGGTCTCCCACTCAAAGGCTCTCTAAGTATGAACTGATTAGAAAAATGATTTTGGAGCTATCACATTGGCTATTCCCTCTGGCTGAACAATTGCTCTATTTGGAGATATACATACACATACACATACACATACATACATACATGTTGTTGTTAGCTGCAAAGTTGTGTCTGACCCATCGCAACCGCATGGACAAAGTTCCTCCAGGCCTTCCTGTCCTCTACCATCTTCTGGAGTCCATTTAAGCTCACGCCTACTGCTTCAGTGACTCCATCCAGCCACCTCCTTCTCTGTCGTCCCCTTCTTCTCTTGCCCTCAACCTTTCCCAACATGAGGCTCTTCTCCAGTGAGTCCTTCCTTCTCCTTAGGTGCCCAAAGTATTTGAGTTTCAACTTCAGGATCTGACCTTCTAAAGAGCAGTCAGGGTGGATCTCCTCTAGGACTGATTGGTTTGATCGCCTCGCAGGAGTCTTCTCCAGCACCATAGTTCAAAGGCTTCAATTCTTTGGCGCTCAGCCTTTTTTTATGGTCCAACTTTCACTGCCATACATTGCAACTGGGAAGACCATAGCCTTGACTATATGCAATTTTGTTGACAGGGTGTCTCTTTTTTTTAGTGTGCTGTCTAGACATACATACATACACATACATACATACACATACATACATACATACATACATATATACATACATACATACATTTCAAAAATTCTTTCCTATGTCTTTTAGCCAAAGCAGTTTGGTTTAAACTGTTATCCATGTATTTGTTTGTCTTTGATTTTGTGTGTGTGTGTGAGAGAGAGAGGGGGGGGGGAGAGAGAAGGGTAGGTGGAGTCAGAAAGAGCTGAGGTTTTTTTTTCCATCTGTAAGCCAAGAGATCAACTTGCTCACCCACTTTTCTTTCCCTCTTTTCCAGGAAGTGAGGAAGGATCTAATAATTCAGATCAGGGTAAGTCGGAGGGAGCCGATGCCGTGGAAGCAATTCTGCCTCTTTGCAAGACTTTGGGTGGATGGGGGGGGGGTTGGGGGGCGAGAGGAAAAGTTGGAGAGGCCCCCCCACTTTTTAAAGGCCCTCCTAATATTGCCTCCCTGCGTTTCCTCTGTGTCTGGATCTGGTGAAATAATTAGAATTGGAGCCAGTCTGGTTTAATGGTGAGGGCACCAAGAGAGACTAATTGGGAGACGGTGAGTTCTAGTTCCATCTTAGGCATGAAAGCCAGGCGGGGGTCACAAAATCCACTTTCCTTGCACTGATTTGTTCCTGAGGCGGAGAGGGGGAAACTCTCCCTGTGGGATACACGCAGGGGAGGCAGCCCAGAGTCTGCCTGGTGGAACCAGGCTGCCTTTGGAGGAGAGAGCCATCAATTCCTTGGTGGGAAATAGGCAAACCAACGGCAATGCCACCATTCCCAGTGGTTAGAGTCTCTTCCGGTGGCGTAGCTGAGACCTGGCTGACTCTGGAAGATGGGGGATCCGCTCCGGAAAGGGTTTAGGGTTAGGAATCTCTTTTGGTTTTCAAGGGCCTTGCTCCCCAGGTTTTTGGTTGTAACACCCCGTTTCTGAGTCTGGTTTCTATTGGTTGTTTTAAATATTCTACATGGCATTTCATTGTAAGCCACCACCTTGGAGAGATGGCCCTCTTTTACCGGTCTACCATAGAGAGCGTCCTCTCATATGGTATTGTGGTTTGGTATGCTGGTCTGACAGCCGCGGATAGGAAAGTATTACAGAGGGTAGTGAGCACAGCACAAGACATTGTGGGCTGTTCCCTGACACCACTGGATGACATCGCCAGGGCTCGTTGCCTTGGAAGAGTGAGGAAGATTCTCAGGGATGACTCACACCCTGGACGGTATCTCTTTACTCTCCTACCATCTGGTAGGAGATATAGGAATATAGCCAGCCGTACCAACAGGCTGAAAAATAGCTTTTATCTGTGGGCTGTTAGGCTTTTAAATGGGACATAATCTTATGCAGAATTGACTTGGGAGGCCGGTGTGTGGTGTAGTTGGTTCACATGGTGTGGTGGGATGGAGGGTTTGTTGTCACTGTGTGTTGGGGGGAGAGAGCACGGGGGGAGGCTCAGCTAATCTCAATGTATACATGTTGTACTTTGACAATAAAGGTTTATTTATTTATTTATTTATTTATGGGTGACGTAGAAGTTTAATACTAACTAAATAAAGAGTCCCCCGAGAAGTTCATGAAGCTGCAGAGGTTTAATGGTGAAGAGAGAGAGAGAGAGAGATGGGTGGTGGGGCACCCGGACAAAGCAAAGACTCACTCTGTGTCTTTCTCTCCAATGCAGGAAGCACTGAGATCATGTTGCGGTCCTCTTGCAGGTGAGTGGCCCCACTGGGAGCTGTAATGGGGGGAGAAGGAGGGAGGGACGGGAGGGCTTTGAACTCCAAGGACCAACTGACGGTGAAGATACTTTGGGAAATCACCGCAAGGGAAGGAATTTGGGGGAGAGGCAGTGGGGCTCTGTGGAAGGGTCTGCCTGCCCCCAAACTCTCCTCCTGCAAGGCCAGACTGTGGCCCTCTCAGGCTCTGACTGCCTCGGATCAGGAGGCTCAGAGACCTGCAGAAAGGAGATCTGAGTGTTCTCATTGCAAGGGGCGGGGGGAAAGGGAGCAGACGAGCGACTTCCTGAGGGTCCCGCAGTCATGGATGGAGAGGGGGCTTCTCTCCCCTCCTTGATCCCATCTGGGAATTTATTTATTTATTTATTTATTTATTTATTTATTTATTTATTTATTTATTTATTTATTTATTTATTTATTTATTTATTTATTTATTTTATTCGATTTATATACTTCCCTTTTCCCGAAGGACTCAGGGCGGTTTACAGGGCAAATTAAAAAAGATACAATATACAGATTAAAATACAATTAAATTAATAGCCCCAAGACTTTAAAATTGAATTTAAAACCTTAAAAACCCCTCAGTCCAGGCCGGCCAGCTCAAATAGCCAAGTTTTTAGGTCCCGGCGAAACGAACAAAGGTCGGGGGCGATCCGGAGTTCCACCGGCAGCCGATTCCATAGGGCAGGCGTGCCCACAGAGGATGCTCTCCCCCTGGGAATCACCCGCCGGCACTCCTTGACCGGCGGGACCCTGAGGAGGCCTTCCCTGTGAGAGTGCACAGGACCTCCTTCCAGATGCTGAAGGGAGACCTGGGATCTCTGGAGGCCATGAATCCATGTGCACTTGTCTGGGGGGGGGCAACATGGACTAGAATTGAATTTGTGTATTTGAGGGGAGGCATCTATACTTGTGGGGCAGGTTCTCGCCCACCTCAGGAGCCAGGCCCAGCCCTGCCCCTCCCCTCTTGTAAATCCCACCCAGCTGATCCCTCGCTTGAGGCTGCTGCTGCTGCTCCTTCCCAGGGCTGATCTTCCCTGGATGGTGTGATTCCTCCTCTTGGCTCCCTCTTAAACTGACCTTGCCTACTTTTTCCCTCCTTTTCTGCAGCACGAATGGACACTCCCAGCATAAGGAAAGAGGAAAGAAGATGAATACAAGCGCCCTCTGAATTAGGCCGGACTCTTTGAAGGGGCCCTTCCGGGCCCTTCTAAAATGCTGGGACCAGGATATATTTTGGGTCTTGCTCTTCAGGTGCCTAATTTCATGCAGTGGCCCAAGAGTGAGAAGACCCTTGACTGATGGGAAAGGCCTCATATTACAACAGATACTCTCTGAGCAAAGAAGTGAAAGTGAAAAGTGAAAGTGAAAAGGGTGGGGTCTTTCGCCTATTTCTTTTTGGGCTTCCCCGATGGCTTCGAGAGCTGGCCATCTTTGAGAGCCTATAAAGTAGACTATTTAAAGCAGCCACATCCAGCCCGGGGCCTGTGGGCCACATGCAGCCTTGGACAGCTACTAATGCAGTCCCACAAAACCTTTATTGTTATAATAAAAATGTAAAGTTATTGATATACATTTATATTATATATTTTATACGCGGCCCGGGACAATTTCTCCTCATTCACTGCAGCCCAGGGAACTTCACCTGGTTGCTAAGGAACCAGCCCTACACCAAGGACTGCCATGGAAACTTTGGGCCTGGGTCACACGCGGCTGTGGGGTGGGGATCCGGAGCAATTTCACCCGGTTGCTAAGCAACAAGCGCTATACTAAGGACTGCCATTGAAACTTTGGGCCTGGATCACTTGTGGCCCTGGGGGTGGGGCGTGTTTCAGGGCAACTTCACCTGGTTGCTAAGCAACAAGCGCTATACCAAGGACTGCCATTGAAACTTTGGGCCTGGATCACTCGTGGCCCTGGGGATGGGTGGGGTGTTTCGGGGCAACTTCACCTGGTTGCTAAGCAACAAGTACTATACAAAGGACTGTCATTCAGAGGAAGGCGGCAGCCTGCAAACGGGCCGCGGCAGCTTTCCAAAAGGGCAGCGCCACCGCCCGTTCCGAGAGGTGCGTGCGCAGCTCTCCAAACCTCTTCGAACGGGCGGTGGCACTGCCCGTTCGGAAAGCTGCCGTGGCCCGTTTGCAAAGCTACCGCCTTCGGAGGAAGGCGGCAGCCTGCAAACGGGCCGTGGCAGCTTTCCAAAAGGGCGGCGCTTTGGAAAGCTGCCGCAGCCCGTTTCAAGAGCTGCCACCTTTGGAGGGAGGCGGCAGGTCTGTAAACAGGCTGCGGCAGCCTTCCAAACAGGTGGTGCCACTGCCCGTTAGGAGAGCTGCGCGCACACCTCTCGGAACGGGCGGTGGCGCTGCCCTTTTGGAAAGCTGACGCAGCCTGTTTGCAGGCTGCCGCCTTCCTCCGAAGGCGGTAGCTTTGCAAACGGGCCGTGGCAGCTTTCCAAATGAGCGGTGCCACTCTCTGGTTGGAGAGGTGCGCGTGCACCAGTGCCCATTTGGAGAGGTGCGCATGCACCGGGCAACTGGGAGCCGCAGGTGACGGCTTAAAGAGCCGCATGCTGCTCTGGAGCCGCGGGTTGCCAACCTGTGGTCTAGTTGAAATAAACAATCACCAGCCAAAACTTCCAAGAGAAAACAGTGGTAATTTATTTGTACTTTGCAAAGGGAGTGCTCCTCATGCATGCAAGCACACAGTGGACACACTTTAAACCTTCAATATTCATTCTTTATATTCCCCATTGCCGTTACAAATTTACCTCCCGCCTCTTCTTCATTGTTTTAGTAATCTTGCTGTAATCCTGTCCTCACAACCTATCCAAAACTTCTGAGGTGAATACATTATCTCCGTCCCTGATTACATCTCCCACTCCCCTAATTCTATCGCCCCTGGCCCTTATACTGTATACAAATAACCTTTTATGACTGTTAGTTCCTAGGGGTTGTCTCTAAAGTTGCTATCATATCAGTAAATTCTGGTTAGGACCAGTTTTCAGCTAGCAGAGACCTTCCTAGATACAATTCTCAAGCTTCAAGCTAGGGGTAGGCAACCCTGGCTCTTTTATGACTCGTGGACTTCAACTCCCAGAATTCCTGAGCCAGCCACGTTGAGGGGAAAGGGAGGTTTCCAAGCTGAGCCATGCTGGCTCAGGAATTCTGGGAGTTGAAGTCCACGAGTCATAAAAGAGCCAAGGTTGCCTACCCCTAGGCCCATTTTGCTTCACAGGCTAGCATGTCTTCATGTTAGTTTATTGTGGGAAAACCAAAGAGCTTGCTAAAGATTCATGGCTTCGCCTGAGAATAAAAGGAAATAGGGAATTTATATACTGTATTTGATATTTCTGACATTTTTCAATGGAAAAACATATCTTCGTGCTTGAAGATGCCACAAAAGCTTTTGAGCATTTTCATCCAGAGTGAAGACCATTTGGGGTTTCTTGGCCTAAAATACAGAATCGTGGGCCTAGAAAAAGGTCTCCCTAGCCTAGTCCAATCCTCAAATCCAGGCAGAAAACTTAACACCATCCCAGTCTAACAGTTCTCCTGTCTTACTTTTGAAAACTTCCAGCAATGGAGCACTCACAATTCCAGGATGAAAATTATTCCACTGATTCATTGTTCTCAGTGTTAGAAAATTTCTAGCTTGGGTCTCTCTTTAAAAAGCTTCCACCCAGTATTTCATGTCTGACTGCCTTGTGCTTTGGAGAAGAAGTCAATCCCTTCTCTGTGACAGCCCCTCAAGTGCTGGAAGAGGGTTATCATGAAATCTCCCCCCTTCCGCCCCGCCGCTCAATTCTTCTATGAGATAGCCTGGGCATACCTGCTCTCTCAGTGGTTCCTCATACCGTTTAACCTTCCTTTATCGCCTTTGTTGCTCCTCTCTGACTCTTTCTGGGGTCCCAGAATCGAGTTGTGGGGACCAGAAGTGGACCCGGCATTCCAAGGGTGGCCTCACTAGTGCAGGATAAACTGACATGATCTTTTCTTGTCTTCTCTTGATGTTGCCCCTCGGTTGATAATGATGATGATGATGATAATAATAACAATAACAACAAAACACCACCAAAAACAACAACAACAACAACAACAACAATAATAATAATAATAATAATAATAATAATAATAATAATAATAATAATAATAATAATAATAAATAAAGTTGGAAGGGACCTTAGAGCCTTGGTGGAGCAGTGGCCTAATGCCTCCTTAAGTAACACCAGCTGCCTGCAATTAGTGCAGGTTCGAGTCCCACCAGGCTCAAGGTTGACTCAGCCTTCCATCCTTCCGAGGTAGGTAAAATGAGGACCCAGATTGTTGGGGGCAATAAGCTGACTTTGTAATAATGCCGCTTGGGGGGGCGAAAGCCCTAATAAGCAGGCATATACATAGAATGAAGGCTATTTGCTAAGCACATTGACTTGTGCTTTAGATTGTAAGCCGCCCTGAGTCTTCGGAGAAGGGCGGGATATAAATGGGATTTTTTAAAAAAAATTAAGACGTTGTCCAACATGTATCCTAATTTACAGTCTAAATGTTGGAGGTGTGGTAGTTTAGAAGCTACCTATTTTCACATGTGGTGGACTTGTAGAAATATAAAAGCTTTTTGGATTAAAATTTGGTGGAACATTCAAAAGATTTTTAAGAGAAAGATAAAGTTTTCCCCGCAATTGTTTTTATTGGGCATTGTTGTAGATTGTGATGTTAAAGAAACTAACTTGATGTTGAACATGATAACGGCAGCATGGTTACTGGTGGGACAATATTGGAAGAAGGATAGTTTGCCCACTGTAGAAGAATGGGTGTTTAAAGTTTCGAATCTTGCAGAAATGTCTAAGATTTCTGCTTATCTGAAGGATCTTTCACAGGAAAGATATATTTCAGTTTGGAGGAGATGGATAAATTATATTCAAAACAAATATGGGACTAAAAAGTACCATTTAGCTTATGAGTAGATTTTAGTGGGATATTGTTATTGGTACGTTGTTTGTAGTTACGTTAAAAGAGAGTTAAAGCGCATTATGAATTTGGTTAATTGTATATTATGCATAATTTTTATTTAGAATATGATTATTGTAACTATAATCCTGTATTTAGCTCTGGGAAGTGGGGGGGGAAAGTGGGTGGGCTTGGGGTGGGAGGGATTTGGGGATATATTGTAAAATTTTGTTTTTGTAACTCTTTAATAATAATAAAAAAAAATTAGTTGATGCAGCCCAAGACTGCACTGGCTTTTTTGGCAGCTCCACCTGATCCCCTCCCCCCACTGCCAGGGGCTGTGCGGTGGTTCCCCTCCCCCTCGCTTGCCCCCCTCCCCCCCAGGCCCAGATAACCCCCCCCCCGCTTTTCCCAGCCCCCCCATTTCTGCCCTTCCCCCCAAGAGGCCAAATGCCTGGAAGGGGATTTCCTGATGGAACTTTCGCTTTCCTTTCCACGCCTGTCCGGCCGGTTGCGCCTGGACGTCTGCCTAGCAACAGTGACGACACAAGCATACCTTTTTTTTTCCTACTGGCTGAGATCGGCCAATCACCAGCTTTTGCTCCGGGTTGTTGCGTTGTCGATCAGCCGGAGCGCGTCTTTCTAGGCCTGCGAGTTCAAGCCATCTGGCTGAGGATCGTGGCCAGGATGGCTCTGCGCTCTCTGTCTCCGTCGCTCCTTCTGTGGGTGGCGGTCGCTTTGCGGGAGAGCTGCCTCGGTGAGTCCCTTGATCTCCCGGTGGGAATCCATCCAGGGAATCTCCCTCTTGTCTCTCGACTCCCCCCAAAGTTTATTCCCAGGAATAGAATCCTGATGCGGTCCTCTCTCTAGTCCGCTCGCCCTCTGGCCCCTCTCAGAAGGGAGCCCAAAGCGTGGATGGGACTTTGCTGCCTCTCCCTCTCCCCTCCCCCCCGGGAGACCCCCCTCTGGGATCAGGACAAGGGTGGCTCCTCCAGATGTCAATCAAGTCTACCTGGGCGCCCCCAAGCGCAACCCTTTCCCTCCCTGAAAATGAAAGTTGTGGGAAAGCGGCCTTTGCAGGGACCGGGTCAGTTCACAAACTTCCTGGCTGCCTTCGCACAACCCCCTCCGCCTGGGTCGCCTCTTTCCTGCCTTGGGTGGGGTGGGATGGGGGGCTTGGTGGGGCTTGGTGGCTCTTTGTGGCTTCTGGTGCTGGGAGGACCCGGCTTGTTTCCCGATTCGCTTCCGTGTATTGGCCGAAGCGGAGGCTGCTACAGGTGAGCCATGTGAATGCAAAACAAGAGAAGAGTCTGGAGAGAAACGCTGCTTTGAATAAGCTTCCTGAAGATCCGTCCTTTTGATTTTCACTCTCTCCTCAATCCCCCACCCCGTCCTAAACCCCAAAATCCCCAGAGCTGTTTTCTAGGACAGGCAGGAATTTTTCCACCCCAAATCCTCCTCTTTCCATTTCAGGAGCCCCCAGTACGGGAGAGTTTGCAGAATCAAAAAGATTTAAATTTTACTCTTATTCCTTAGTAACCAGATAGGAGGTCTTGGGGTGTCCCTATTTGTTCCCCAGAGAAACTCTCAAGGCAGCAGCTTTTCCAAAGGCATTTCCAAAAGTCTCCGGATCTGAAGGATCAGATAGTGGAGGCGGAAGGAGAGAAGCCCCACCTGGATGGACGGAGAGGCTGAACTGAAGGGCTTGCTTGGACACAGACAGGCCCAAACTGACCAGCCCTTCCTGACCTGAGGAGGATTCGTGATTGTGAGGACGCCCAACCTGCGTTGCATTCACACGTTTCTCCTCTCAGGCAGATTCAGACTCCCTCACTGCTCAGCTCCAGGAGGGGAAGAAGCGGGTTCTGGATCAGGGAGGGTCCGATCCTTCTCCTTCTGTCGGAGAAAAGCTCTGATCCCTTTGAAATCTCCCCAGAGCAGGAAGTGGATCTGGGGATCCCTCTCCACAAAAGCTCTGAGAAGCCACTGGAATTGTGAGGAAGAGGAGGAGGCCGAGGCCTTTACCTTGGGAGAATGGGAAGGACTGGGAAACCATACTGGAGGGACTGGGCAAGTGGGACTACAGGTAGTCCTCGACTTACAACAGTTCATTTAGTGACCATTCAAAGTTACGTCATTGAAAAAAGTGACTTATCACCATTTTAAAAACCTATGACCATTTTAGCATCCTCATGGTCACCTGACCAGGATTTGTATGCTTGGCCACTGGTTCATATTTATGACGGTTGCAGTGATCCCGTTTTGCGACCTTCTGACAAGCAAAGTCAATGGAGAAGCCAGATTCTCCTAACAACGGGGTTATTAGTTTAACATCTCCAACGATCCACTTAACAACTGTGGCAAGAAAATTCGTCAAATGGAGCAAAGCTCACTTAACAAATGTCTCACTTAGCAACAAAAAATGTGGGCTCAATTATGGTCGTAAGTCGAGGACTGCCTGCATTTATTTCCCTGGGGGGCTTTGGAGGTCCTGCCCTTTTCCATGCAGACCCAGGTTCTGCCTAAATAAGATCCGTGAAGGATCCTGCAAATGATCTTTAAACACTTTGGTGCCCCAGAAGAATTTCTGACCTGAAGAGCTTTCAGAATGGAGACCAAGAAGGGGCCTTGGAGGATTTTCCAGCTTAATCGATTTCCCAGGAGCATTTTATTCATTTTATTTGTTTATTTTTATTCTTTTAATCCACTTACAAGCTGTTGTTTTTCTGTTCATTGGGCAGCCCCAGAGTCTCTTCCGTGTTTCTATTTTGACAATGAAAACTAAATGGTGACTTAATATGATTTTCTTTTGTCATTGTTACTGAAGTTTACCATAGTTTTATGTCTTGTGAATTTAGTCTCTCCTCCAATCCAAGGAAGGGCCGAAAAAAATTAGATGCTCCTTGGTTGGGAGTTTGCACGATAGAAACTGAAATAATGTTGTATGTTTATCTTGGATTCCTCAGTGGGGCTTTAAAGGTGACAGGACCCTCCCCACAGAGGCTGAGTTTGGGGGAGAGGACCCCAGCAGAGCCACCCCCCAACCCCACCCAATATGGGAGTTGGCAGCAGGAACTTCCAATCAGACTCAGTGGGGGGTGGGGCCAAGGGTGGAAAGGTCCAATGGGGTTCTTCCGGGTGAGGGGAATTCTGGGAATTGAAGTCCAAATGGCTGAGTTCTGAGAAACTCCTGGCCTTTTGGAGGCCTGGTGGCCATAATTGCACCCAATATTCCAGATGTGGTAAGGCTTTGTGACATTAGCCTCCATGTTTTCAGTACCATTTTAATGATCTCTGATATCCTGTTCGCCTTTTGAATTTTTTTATATAGTTTTATATAATTTATCTTTTCAACAAAAGATAAACACTAATAGAAAATAACATAAAGGAGATAAAAGAAAGACATCAAAGAAAAATCAAAAGCTACAAGAAAAGAAAACAAGTTGAAGAAAATAAAGAAAAAAGACATATTCTTCATTTCATTTCATTTCATTTATTATATTTATATACCGCCCTTCTCCCGAAGGACTCAGGGCGGTGAACAGGGCACATAGAAAATACAGAATACAAAAATTAAAAAAGAATTAAATAAGAGCCTGAGCTAAAAACAGTAAAATAATATAAAAATCCCCAATAAAAACCCCAGCACATCCCCCATCAGGCCAGGCCGGCTTGCTCAAATAGGTAGGTCTTCAGACCGCGTCGGAAGGAGCGAAGGTCAGGTGCCATCCGGAGCTCAACTGGCAGCTGATTCCATAAAGCCGGGGCGCCCACAGAGAAGGCCCTCCCCCTGGGGGCCACCAGCCGACATTCTCTGACCGGAGGCACCCTGAGGAGGCCCTCTCTGTGGGAACGCACAGGGCGGAGGGAAGTTGACGCCGGCAGCAGGTGATCCCCGAGGTACTCCGGACCCATGCCATGTAGGGCCTTAAAAACCATTACCAAAACCTTGAACCTCACCCGGAAGACAACTGGTAGCCAATGCAGCTCGCGGAGCAAAGGTGTAACATGGGAATACCGGGAAACTCCCAAGACAACTCTCGCAGCTGCATTCTGTACCAGCTGGAACCTCCGAGTGGTCTTCAAGGGAAGCCCCATGTAGAGAGTCTTCACAGCAGTTACAAATATAAATATATTTTAGCCTCTCTAAAACTGTACTTACAGGAGGTTTTCTCTTAGATTTGAGAGTTTCTGGCTGCCTTCCTCATTCTCAAGCCCAACCACATGTAATAACATTTCAACATTTCCTTTTGTTTTTTTTCAAACATTCAGTTTACTTTTAAATCCAAGAATTTAGTCCCTTGCGGTTGAAACATCTTCTCTAGGGCCTTGCAGAGATGGTAAATATCAAACTCATTTCAAAGGTCAAGAACATTCTGAGTTTGCAGATCAGATTGGGCCACTTGTTGCTCTTGTTAAGGCAAATAGTCCTTTGTGGCCCTTCAAGGCTTCATTCCCACATGGCACAAAGCCATGGTTTGTTTCTGGTTAGCCCAAAAAGTCTTTTTTTCCCCCCAAGAATCTCCCCAACAGAGGAGCAGCAGAAAGCAGCTTCGTCTCCCTCGGGATATTATAGTGGATGCTTTCTGGATGAGGAGGAGTGGAAAGCTTTGGGACTTTCCCCCCAATTCCTTTCGGGGTTCCCAGATGCCTTCAGGAGCTGCCATCTTTAGGAGCCTAAAAAGTGGGCTTCAGTTGTGCCCAACCCCCAGCTCATAGACTACATCCAGCCCTGGCCAGCTAGTAATGTGGCCTCACAACATTTTTGATGTTATAATAAAAATATATTTAAAGGGAAGTTTGCATTTGCTTCAAAAGAGCGAAAACTTCTTAATCCCACCATCGTCAAGAGTTTTTCTGCTGCAGGTCTGTAGTTTTGTCAGTCTCACAAGGAAGCCGGCAAAGTAAAGAGGAGCTTAGACAGTCTGGGAAGTAATTTAATCAGTTCTGTTGCTGGCTTGACATTACACAGTTTGATTACGGTAACTTCTGGCTGATTTGGGGATTGTTTTTCCTGACTGCCTTTGAGAATTGGGAGGAGAAACTGCATAGCCACGAACCAGCAGGGGGCACCAATCTCCAGTTCATCCGTGTTTACGGAAATGTTTAGGCCCCGCCTGGCTGAGACACTCTGGATCTGAAAGATTTTATATTCTGTTTGATATTCTGTTATGTCCTATATTTTATATTCCTGAGCTATTAGCTTATCCCCTCCTCTTCCCCACAGACAGGGCCGAATTTCCACTCTGTACATGCTCAGAGGAAAGGTGACTGCAGAAGAAAGCAGATGATTGAAGCCCTGAAAATACTTTGTTCATCACAAGAAATGGGAAATCAACTCAGCCTCTTGCACAGTGTGAGATTTAAAAGCCCCAAATCTGATACTCACAACTCAAAGACAAGTCTGGTTAACAAAGGCAAAGATTTATTGAAAAGAAAATTGAAAATAATAATGAAAATAATAAAGAAAGAAAGGGTTTGCAAACGCGGCCTCTTAGACCCTTCCCAAATTGGATTGGGTTCAAAGAGCGCACTGAGCAAGTTTCAAACCAGGCATTTATACTTTCTTTTCTCGATACATGCCCCCCTAAGAAACTTAAGTTAGTCTTTGAAGTCATTTACATTTCTAAAAGATCTCCTTTGAAGCTTTTTACACTCAAAAGACTTATTGTAACAACTTCCTTACATCCCTCACTATCTTATCTTGTTTACTTGCAACCTTGGGATGTTCCTATCTTCTTTGAAGCTTTTTAACATTTCAAAAGAACTTTGTTGATTACCATTTGTGAGTTCCCTGCCTGAGCAGGAAATAGATAGCCCCACATCTTAAGTGTTACATTTGATTCAATTTATTGGTGTTATATTTTATACAATTTATAAAAGAATAACCTTTATTTATTTTCCTTTAACAGCCACACTTCTTTGTGCTTAAATGCTTCACCTGTGGAGATGGTTACCAGTATCAAATTCCTGGGTGTGCAGCTAACAAGTAGGCTGGCTTGGTCGCTCAACAGTGAGAAAGTGGCTGCATTTTCTGCGTCGCATGAGAAAAGCACATCTTCCTTCCCCTGTCCTGACAACTTTCTAGAGGGGGACGATCGAGAGCATCCTGTCATACAGCATCACAGTCTGGTTTGGAAGCATCGCTGCTTCAGACAGGAAGGCGGTGCAGAGAGTGGTGAGGATGGCCGAAAAGATCATTGGCAGTTCCCTCCTTCCCATCCAGGACACAGCACAGAAGCGTTGCTTGAGCAGGGTCCGTAAGATTATCTGGGATACTACTCATCCTCTTCGCGACCTGTTTTCCTTGTTACCTTCTGGGAGGAGGAGGCTTCGTGGTATCCGTAGCAGAACCTCCAGATTCAGCCATAGTTTCATTCCCTACAGCATTAACCTTGTGAACTCTCAGACTTCCTCCTTCCGTTATATATTCAAGATGGACAGTATTTAATATTTATTTGTTATGTATATGTAGGGGTGTGGGTCTATGTTGTTGTTGTTAGTTGCGAAGTCGTGTCCGACCCATCGCGACCCTATGGACAATGTTCCTCCAGGCCTTCCTGTCCTCTACCATCTTCTGGAGTCCATTTAAGCTCACGCCTACTGCTTCAGTGACTCCATCCAGCCACCTCATTCTCTGTCGTCCCCTTCTTCTCTTGCCCTCAATCTTTCCCAGCATTAGGCTCTTCTCCAGTGAGTCCTTCCTTCTCATTAGATGGCCAAAGTATTTGAGTTTTAGCTTCAGGATCTGGCCTTCTAAAGAGCAGTCAGGGTTGATCTCCTCTAGGACTGACCGGTTTGATCGCCTTGCAGTCCAAGGGACTCGCAGGAGTCTTCTCCAGCACCATAGTTCAAAGGCTTCAATTCTTTGGCGCTCAGCCTTTCTTATGGTCCAGCTTTCACTGCCATACATTGCAACTGGGAAGACCATAGCCTTGACTATACGCACTTTTGTTGACAGGGTGATGTCTCTGCTTTTTAGTGTGCTGTCTAGATTTTCCATGGCTTTCCTCCCCAGGAGCAAGCGTCTTTTAATTTCTTGGCTACAGTCCCCATCTGCAGTGATCTTGGAGCCCAGGAAAATAAAATCTGTCACTACCTCCATTTCTTCCCCATCTATTTGCCAGGAATTGAGAGGGCCAGATGCCATGATCTTGGTTTTCTTAATGTTTAGTTTCAACCCACATTTTGCACTCTCCTTCTTCACTCGCAACAAGAGGCTCTTTAGTTCCTCTTCACTTTCTGCCATTAGAGTGGTATCATCTGCATATCTTAGGTTGTTGATGTTTCTTCCGGCAATCTTAATTCCAACTTTTGATTCATCTAGCCCTGCCTTTCTCATGATGTGCTCTGCATATAAGTTAAATAGGCAAGGCGACAGTATGCAGCCTTGCCGGACTCCTTTCCCAATTTTGAACCAATCAGTGGTTCCGTGTCCAGTTCTCACTGTTGCTTCTTGGCCTACATATAGGTTTCTCAAGAGACAAATAAGATGGTCTGGTATGCCCATCTCTTTAAGAACTTGCCAGAGTTTGTTATGATCCACACAATCAAAGGCTTTAGCATAGTCAATGAAGCAGAAGTAGATGTTTTTCTGGAACTCTCTAGCTTTCTCCATGATCCAGCGTATGTTAGCAATTTGATCTCTAGTTCCTCTGCCTCTTCGAAATCCTGCCTGTACTTCTGGTAGTTCTCGATCCACATACTGCTGGAGTCTAGCTTGTAGAATTTTAAGCATAACTTTACTAGCATGAGAAATGAGTGCAATGGTGCGATAGTTTGAACATTCTTTGGCACTGCCTTTCTTTGGAATTGGAATGTAAACTGATCTTTTCCAATCCTGTGGCCACTGTTGAGTTTTCCAAATTTGCTGGCAAATTGAGTGTAGCACTTTTACTGCATCGTCTTTTAAGATTTTGAATAGCTCAGCTGGAATACTGTCACCTCCACTAGCTTTGTTGTTGCTCAGCTTTTCTAAGGCCCACTTCACTTCACATTCTAGGATGTCTGGCTCGAGGTCAGTGACCACCTCATTGTGATTATCAGGGACATTAAGCTCATTCTTGTATAGTTCTTCTGTGTAATTTTGCCACCTCTTCTTAATCTCTTCTGCCTCTGTTAGGTCCCTGCCATTTTGGTCCTTTATCATGCCCATTTTTGCATGGAACGTTCCCTTCATCTCTCCAATTTTCTTGAAAAGCTCTTTGGTCCTCCCTATTCTATTGTTTTTTTCTATTTCTTTGCATTGTTCATTTAAGAAGGCATTCTTATCTCTTCTAGCTATTCTTTGGAATTCTGCATTTAATTGGGCATATCTTTCTTTTTCTCCCTTGCCTTTCGCTTCCCTCCTTTCCTCAGCTATTTGCAAAGCTTCCTCAGACAGCCATTTTGCTTTCTTGCATTTCTTTTTCTTTGGGATGGTTTTGGTTGCTACCTGTTGTACAATGTTGCGAACCTCTGTCCATAGTTCTTCAGGCACTCTGTCTATCAGATCTAATTCCTTAAATCTATTTGTCACCTCTACTGTATATTCAACAGGGATATGATTTAATTCATACCTGACTGGCCTAGCGCTTTTCCCTACTTTCTTTAATTTAAGCCTAAACTTTGCAACAAGAAGCTCATGGTCTGAGCCACAGTCAGCTCCTGGTCTTGTTTTTACTGACTGTATAGAGCTTCTCCATCTTTGGCTGCAGAGCATATAGTCAATCTGATTTCTGTGTTGACCGTCTGGTGATGTCCATGTGTAAAGCCGTCTCTTGGGTTGTTGGAAAAGAGTGTTTGCTATGACCATCGTATTCTCTTGACAAAATTCTATCAGCCTGTGCCCTGCTTCATTTTGTACTCCAAGGCCAAACTTGCCTGTTATTCCAGTTATCTTTTGGCTTCCTACTTTAGCATTCCAATCTCCCATGATGATAAGGACATCATTTTTGGGTGTTAGTTCTATAAGGTGCTGTAAGGCTTCATAGAACCGGTCAATTTCATCCTCTTCAGCACTGGTGGTTGGGGCATAGACCTGGACTACTGTGATATTGAATGGTTTGCCTTGGATTCGAACTGAGATCATTCTGTCATTTTGAGGGTTGTATCCCAGTATTGCTTTTCCTACTTTTTTATTGACTATGAAGGCTACTCCATTTCTTCTGAGGGATTCTTGCCCGCAGTAGTATACCTGATGGTCATCTGAATTAAATTCACCCATTCCTGTCCATTTTAGTTCGCTGATACCTAAGATGTTGATGTTTAGTCTTGTCATCTCTTGTTTGACCACGTCCAGCTTTCCTTGATTCATGGATCTTACATTCCAGGTTCCTATGGAGAAAGAATCTTTACAGCATCAGACTTTCCTTTCACCACCAGACATATCCACAGCTGAGCGTCCTTTCGGCTTTGGCCCAGTCGCTTCATTCTTTCTGGCGCTACTAGTACTAGCCCTCTGCTCTTCCCCAGTAGCATATTGGACGCCTTCCGACCTGAGGGGCTCATCTTCCAGCGTCATATCGTTTTGCCTTTTGGTACTGTCCATAGGGTTTTCATGGCAAGATACTGGAGTGGGTTGCCATTTCCTTCTCCAGTGGATCACGTTTTGTCAGAACTCTCTGCTATGACCTGTCCGTCTTGGGTGGCCCTGCACGGCATAGCTGATAGCTTCATTGAATTACGCAAGCCCCTTCGCCACGACAAGGCAGTAATCCATGAAGGGGGTGGGTCTATACATATGTGTATATAGTATGGTTAGGTGTGTGTCATGTATGTGTTCCACTTTGAGAGCGGGCAACTAAATTTCATTTTTGATGTGTGCCGTTGTGCCCACAGTAAAAAAAAATGACAATAAAGTTTATCTTATCTTATCTTATCTTATCTTATCTTATCTTATCTTATGTAAGTTGGGTCTCTCTTTACCAAGCCTCCAGCCCTTATTTCTTCTCCTCACCTCTGGGGCTTTGAAGAAGAGGTCAATCTCCTCTTCTCTGTGACAGCCACTCAAGAAAACACAGACAGTTATTATGACACACAGAGACACACACACACACACACACACAGAGAGAGAGAGAGAGAGAGAGAGAGAGAGAGAGAGGGAGGGAGGGAGGGAGGGAGAGAGGGAGAGGGAGAGGGAACAGAATTCTTCTGTCCGATTGGCTGGTCATACCTCCCTCTCTCAGTGGTTCCTCATACCGTTTAACCTTCCTTTATCACCTTTGATCCTCCTCTCTGACTCTTTCTGGGGTCCCAGCATCTTTTTTGAGTCGTGGGGACCAGAAGTGGACCCGGCATTCCAAGGGTGGCCTCACTAGTACAGGATAAACGGACACGATCATATCTTGTCTTCTCCTGATGTTGCCCCTCGGTTGATGCAGCCCAAGATTGCACTGGCTTTTTTGGTAGCTCCACCTGATTTCCTCCCCCTTCCCCACTGCCAGGGACTCTGGGGGGGTCTCCCCTCCCCCTCGCCTGCGCCCCTCCCCCAGGCTGCCACCCTCCCGCTTTTCCCAGCCCCCCATTTCTGCCCCTCCCCCCAAGAGGCGGAATGCCTGGAAGGGGATTTCCTGATGGAACTTTCGCTTTCCTTTCCCCGCCTGTGCAGCCGGTTGCGCCTGGACGTCTGCCTAGCAACAGTGACGACACGGGCATCCTTTTTTTTTCTACTGGTTAGGATCGACCAATCACCGGCTTTTGCTCTGGATTGTTGCGTTGTTGATCTTCCGGAGGGCATTTTTCTCTGCCTGCGACTTCTTGAAGAGCCGATCGCAGATTGAGGGTCGCGGCCAGGATGGCGCTGGGCTCTCTGTCGCTCCTTCTGTGGGTGGCGGTCGCTTTGCCGGAGAGCTGCCTCAGTGAGTCCCTTGATCTCCCGGTGGGAATCCATCCAGGGAATCTCTCTCTTGTCTCTCGACTCCCCCCAAAGATTATTCCCAGGAAGAGAATCCCGATTCGGTCCTCTTTCTAGTCCGCTCCCCCTCTGGCCCCTCTCAGAAGGGACCCCAAAGCGCGGATGGGACTTTGATGCCCCTCCCCCCCGTCCCAGGAGAGCCCCTCTGGGATCAGGACAAGCGAGGCCCCTCCAGAGATCAGTCAAGTCTACCTGGGCGCCCCCGAGCGCAGGTCTTTCCCTCCCCCCAAGTGGAGGTTGTGGGAAAGCGGCCTTTGCAGGGACCGGGTCAGTTTCAGAAACTTCCTGGCTACCTTCGCACAACCCCTCCGCCTGGGTCGCCTCTTTCCTGCCTCTGGGGCTCTTTGTGGCTTCTGGTGCTCGGAGGACCCGGCTCGTTTCTTCACTCGCTTCCGTGTATTGGCAGACAAGGAGGCTGGAGCCCCGGAGCCCTCGGGTTAAGGCTGTCCTGGGAATGCAGCAGGAGGAGAGTCTGGAGAGAAGCGCTCCTTGAATTGTCTTCCCAAAGATCACCCTGATTGATTGTCACTTTCCCCTGGATCCCCACCCCTCCAACCTGTCCTAAACCCCGATATCCCCAGAGCTTTTCAAGGACAGGCGGGGATTATTCCACCCAAAATCCTCCTCCTTCCATTTCAGGAGCCCCCAGCACGGGAGAGTTTGCAGAATCAAAAAGATTTAAAGTTTACTCTTATTCTTTAGTAACCGGATAGGAGGTCTTGGGCTGTCCCTAGTTGTTCCCCAGAGAAACTCTCAAGGCAGCAGCTTTTCCAAAGGCATTTCCAAAAGTCTCCGGATCTGAAGGATCAGATAGTCTGGGCTGGAGGCGGAAGGAGAGAAGCTCCCCTGGATGGATGGAGAGCCTGAACTGAAGGGCTTGCTTGGACACAGACAGGCCCAAACTGACCAGCCCTTCCTGACCTGAGGATTCCTGATTGTGAGGACGCCCAACCTGCGTTGCATTCACACGTTTCTCCTCTCAGGCAGATTTCAGACTCCCTCACTGCTCAGCCCCAGGAGGGGAAGAAGCGGGTTCTGGATCAGGGAGGGTCTGATCCCCCCTCCTTCTGTTGGAGAAAAGCTCTGATCTGTTTGAAATCTCCCCAGAGCAGGAAGTGGATCTGGGGATCCCTCTACCCAAAAGCTCTGAGAAGTGGCCGGGATTGTGGGGAGGAGGAGGCAGAAGGAGGCCGAGGCCTTTGCCTTGGGAGACTGGGAAGGACTGGGAGACCATACTGGAGGGACTGGGCAGTGGGACTACAGTTAGTCCTCGACTTACAACTGTTCATTTATTGACCATTCAAACTTACAATGTCATTGAAAAAAGTGACTTATCACCATTTTAAGCACTTATGACCATTTTAGCATCCTCATGGTCACCTGAGCAGGATTTGGATGCTTGGCCACTGGTTCATATTTATGACGGTTGCAGTGATCCCGTTTTGCGACCTTCTGACAAGCAAAGTCAATGGAGAAGCCAGATTCTCCTAACAACGGGGTTATTAGTTTAACATCTCCAACGATCCACTTAACAACTGTGGCAAGAAAATTCGTAAAATGGAGCAAAGCTCGCTTAACAAATGTCTCACTTAGCAGCAAAAAATGTGGGCTTGATTATGTTCGTAAGTCGAGGACTGCCTGTATTTATTTCTCTGGGGGGCTTTGGAGGTCCTGCCCTTTTCCATGCAGACCTGGGTTCTGCCCAAATAAGATCCGTGAAGGATCCTGAAAATGATCTTTAAACACTTTGGTGCCCCGGTAGAATTTCTGACCTGAAGAGCTTTCAGAATGGAGACCAATTTCCCTGCAGCATTTTATTCATTTTGATTATTATTATTTGTTTAATCCACTGATGTTTTTCTGTTCATTGGGCAGCCTCAGAGTCTCTTCCGTGTTTTGACAGTGAAAACTAAATGGTGACTTAATGTAATTTCCTTTTGTCATTGTTACTGAAGTTTACCACAGTTTTATGTCCTGTGAATTTAGTCTCTTCTCCAATCCAAGGAAGGGCTGAAAAAACTTAGATGCTCCTTGGTTGGGAGTTTGCACGATAGAGCTTCCCAAGATCACCCCCTCTGGGGGAGGGCATTTCTGCCTTTCTTTCTGCTGAGAAAGTGCAGGATCAGAACCAGAGGAGGAGAAGTTTCTGATCAACTTCTCTGGAAAGCGAAGGGGGAGATTCAGAGTAAATCTGGTGCATTGAAATGGTCTGTGAATGATGGTTTCTGTGCCCTAACTGGGTTGCTGAGAGGAAGAAATGTTTGGATAATCACAGTGGGATTTTCTGTGGAATGAGGGTGAGCCCCCCTCTGAGTCCCAGGCTCCAAGCCGATTCCTGCTCAGATGCCTGGGAAAGGAGGGGGAATTTTCCAACTGGGGGGGCTACCTAGCTTCATTGCTGCTCCCTTCCCTCCCCCCCCTTCCCTCCTCGTATCTGAGTTCCCCCTTTGGCTCCCACGGCTTCTGGTCTCACCTGGATTCCCCCTTTTCTGTTTCCCTCCCCCGTCGTATAAAATGACCCCTCAAATCTGCAGCTCTTAACAATCCATATTGGCTCTCAGTGAAGTCAGAATGTGTTTTCTCCCCCCTGTGAATGGAAAGTTGGGGTGATGGGGGGTTTCCTGCTGCTTTTGAGCTTCTGGGGGTGGAATCCCCCCTTTTCTTCCTGTGGGGAGAGACTGAGCAACCCAGAAAGGGGGTCTGAGGGAAGCCTTGATGGAAGGGGGGAGGGTACAGTTGGGGCAGGTAAAGTTGAAACTTGAAACTCAGCATTAAGAAAACCAAGATCATGGCATCCGGCCCTCTCAATTCCTGGCAAATAGATGGGGAAGAAATGGAGGTAGTGACAGATTTTATTTTCCTGGGCTCCACGATCACTGCAGATGGGGACTGTAGCCAAGAAATTAAAAGACGCTTGCTCCTGGGGAGGAAAGCCATGGCAAATCTAGACAGCACACTAAAAAGCAGAGACATCACCCTGCCAACAAAAGTGCTTATAGTCAAGGCTATGGTCTTCCCAGTTGCAATGTATGGCAGTGAAAGCTGGACCATCAAAAAGGCCGAGTGCCAAATAATTGAGGCCTTTGAACTCTGGTGCTGGAGAAGACTCCTGCGAGTCCCTTGGACTGCAAGGCGATCAAACCGGTCAGTCCTAGAGGAGATCAACCCTGACTGCTCTTTAGAAGGCCAGATCCAGAAGCTAAAACTCAAATACTTTGGCCACCTAATGAGAAGGAAGGACTCACTGGAGAAGAGCCTAATGCTGGGAAAGATGGAGGGCAAGAGAAGAAGCGGACGACAGAGAATGAGGTGGCTGGATGGAGTCACTGAAGCAGTAGGCGTGAGCTTAAATGGACTCCAGAAGATGGTAGAGGACAGGAAGGCCTGGAGGAACGTTGTCCATGGGGTCGCGATGGGTCGGACACGACTTCACAACTAACAACAACAACAAAGTTTGGGGGACCCGACCTTCCCCTCCTCTCTCTCACCCCACCCTCCCTGCCCTCCAACCCTTCAGCCCCCCCCAAAAGCTGCTTCTTTCCCTCTCAGTCGCTCCCTCCTTCCACCTCCTGCCTCCTCTTCCATCCTCTCCCCATTTCTCTTCCCCCTTCCTCCTCGCCTCCTAGCTATCCTTCTCCTCCTCCTCTCCTCCTCCCTCCCTTCCTTCCTTCTTTCCCCCCAGAGCCTCAGATTGGAGCCTCCATAGGATGAGGGTCCTTGACTGGAGCCCCCTAACTCTGTCCCACTGGGTCCCTTCCAGGTGCCTCTTCACACTCCCTGAAGTATTTCTACTCCTCCATCTCGGAGCCCAGTCAGGGGCAGCCCCATTTTGTCTCTGTGGGGTCCGTGGACGGTCAGGTCTTTGTTCACTACGACAGCAACAACCATACGATGGAGCCTCGATTCTCCTGGATGGAAAAGGTGGGGAAGGAGGACCCCCAATACTGGGACAGAGAGACCCAGATATCACGTAGCACTGAGGAGGCGTTTAGACAAGGTCTGGAGATTCTGAGGCTTCGCTACAATCAGAAGGAAGGTGAGCGATGGGTCGGGTGGCTCCTCCTGCCCCATAATCCCCTTCCCAAGAACAGAAAGGGGAGGGAAGGGAGGGGGTCTCTCCCTGTGGGGGAAGAAGGGAATCACAGGCCTCCCCCCCAAAAAAGCAGGCTGATCCTAAGGAGATCCACCTGTGGTTGACTAGATCCATTTCCTTCACCCCCTTTTTGAAGATAGGAGGGGGGCCCAAAAGCTTAGGAGCTTGTCCTGCTCCTCCGGGTGGAAGGAGAGGCCAGGAGGCAAAATGGGGCAGGGCTCATGAGGGGGGCACAGGATCACTTCCAGGATCCTCCCAATTTTGAGGGGGAAAAAGGAGAGAAAAGAAAGAAACCCCCATTTGAGGTTTCTTCCTGAGTCACTCAGAGCCATCATGGCTTCCCATCCTTGATCCTTCAGGCTAGACTCCTGCACTGCCCTCTTGCTGAGGCTGCCCTGGAGGGGGGAGGCCTTCTTCTGCAGCCCCCCCCCTTCTGCCATCTTTGGGGCACAAGATTCACCTTCAAGGGACCTGATTTAGGGGAGAGATTGCAAGGAAATATCTGCGTCACCAGAGGCTGCTTTGGGCTGAGAGAAACATAATAATAATAATAATAATAATAATAATAATAATAATAATAATAATAATAATAATAATAATAATAATAATAATAATAATAATAATAATAATAATAATAATAATAATAATAATAATAATGAGGAGGAGGAGGAGGAGGAGGAGGAGGAGAAGGAGAAGAAGTTGGAAGGGACCTTGGAGGTCATCTAGTCCAACCCCCTGCTCAGGCAGGAAACCTTATACCGTTTCAGGCAAATGGCTGTCCAGTCTCTTCTTAAAAACTTCCAGTGTTGGAGCATTCACCACCTCTGGAGGCAGGTTGTTCCACCGGTTAATTGTTCTAACTGTCAGGAAGTTTCTCCTTAGTTCTAGGTTGCTTCTCTCCTTGACTAGTTTCCATCCGTTGCTTCTTGTCCTGCTTTCAGGGGCTTTGGAGAATAGCTTGACTTCCTCTTCTTTGTGGCAGCCCCTGAGATATTGGAAAACTGCTATCATGTCACCCCTCACCCTTCTCTTCATTAAACTACACATACCCAATTCCAGCAACTGTTCCCTATATGTTTTAGCCTCCAGTCCCCCAATCATCTTTGTTGCTCTTCTCTGTACTCTTTCTAGAGTCTCGACATCTTTTTTACATCGTGGTGACCAAAACTGGATGCAGTATTCCAGGTGTGGCCTTACCAAAGCATTGTAAAGTGGTATTAGTACTTCACTTGGTCTTGATTCTATCCCTCTGTTAATGCAGCCTAGTACTGTGTTGGCTTTTTTGGCAGCTGCAGCACACTGCTGGCTCATATTGAAGTGATTGTCTACTAGGACTCCGAGATCCCTCTCGCAGTTACTACTATTGAGCAAGGTACCACCTATACTATACCTGTGCATTTGATTTTTCCTGCCTAAATGTAGAACCTTACTTTTTTCACCATTGAATTTCATTTTGTTAGATAGTGCCCAGTGTTTGAGTCTGTCCAGATCCTCCTGTATCTTAAGCCTATCTTCTGGAGTATTGGCTATTCCTGCCAGCTTGGTGTCATCTGCAAATTTGATGAGTTCCCCGTCTATCCCCTCATCGAAATCATTAATGAAGATATTGAAGAGCACTAGGCCCAGAACAGAGCCCTGGGGCACCCCACTACACACTTTCTTCCATGTAGATGCAGTTCCATTGAGGACCCCACGCTGAGTACGGCCTGTCAGCCAGCTACGAATCCCTCTGGTGGTGATGCTATCTAACCCACATTTTTCTATCTTATCAAGTAGTAGGTTGTGATCTACTTTATCAAATGCCTTACTGAAGTCCAAGTAAATTATATCTACAGCATTCCTCTGGTCCACTAATTTTGTCACTTGGTCAAAGAATGTCATAAGGTTTGTCTGGCATGATCTGTTTTTGACAAACCCATGTTGACTTTTAGTGATGACTTTGTTTGCATCAAGGTGTTTGCTGATTTGTTGTTTGATTATCTTTTCCAGAATCTTCCCAGGTATTGAGGTCAGGCTGATAGGTCTGTAGTTTCCTGGATCTATTTTTTTCCCTTTTTTGAAGATGGGAACTACATCAACTCTCTTCCAGTCCTCTGGTAGTTCCCCAGTGCTCCAGGATCTTTGAAAAATATAGTTCAGTGGTTCTGAGATCACGTCTGCCAGTTCCTTGAGAACCTTGGGGTGTAATCCCTCTGGTCCTGGTGATTTGAACTCGTCTAGGCTGGACAGGTGCTCACTTACCATTTTCTTGCCTATCTTAACTTGCGTTTCTATTCTGTTTTTTATGGCACTGGTTTTGGTAGGTTGGACTGCTTCCACCCTCCCGTCCTCTGGGTCTCCCCCTCTGGACCTTCCCCAGATCCCTCTTGTCCTCTTTTAAGGTCTGGTGACCAGAAGTGCACAGAATATTCCAGATGTGGTAAGGCTTTGTGACATTGGCCTCCATGTTTTCAGTACCATTTTAATGATCTCTGATATCCTGTTCGCCTTTTGAATTTTTTAATATAGTTTTATATAATTTATCTTTTCAACAAAAGATAAAAACTAATAGAAAATAACATAAAGGAGATAAAAGAAAGAAATCAAAGAAAAATCCAAAGCTACAAGAAAAGAAAACAAGTTGAAGAAACTAAAGAAAAAAGACATATTCTTCACAGCAGTTACAAATATAAATATATTTTAGCCTCTCTAAAACTGTACTTACAGGAGGTTTTCTCTTAGATTTGAGAGTTTCTGGCTGCCTTCCTCATTCTCAAGCCCAACCACATGTAATAACATTTCAGCATTTCCTTTTGGTTTTTTCAAACATTCAATTTCCTTTTAAATGCAAGACTTTAGTCCCTTGAAGTTGAAACATCTTTCCCAGGGCCTTGCAGAGACGGTAAATATCAAACTCATTTCAAAGGTCAAGAACATTCTGAGTTTGCAGATCAGATTGGGCCACTTGCTGCTGTTGTTAAGGCAAATAGTCCTTTGTGGCCCTTCAAGGCTTCATTCCCACATGGCACAAAGCCATGGTTTGTTTCTGGTTAGCCCAAAAAGTCTTTCCCCCCCCCAAGAGTCTCCCCAACAGAGGAGTAGCAGAAAGCAGCTTCGTCTCCCTCGGGATCCTCCGCTGGCTTTTCCAGCTTCCCTTCTCCTGGGGAGGTTCGGGGGCTCCATCCTGGGGGGGGGGATGGAGGGAGGGGAGAAGGGCAGGGATGGGGGCTTTCTTTCCCTTGATTGCTAGGGAGGAAACAGGGGTGTCAGTGCCTGTGTCAAAGTCCCTGCAGGGAAGGGGGTCTCTGTCTCTCTTGAGGACTCCCCAAACCATCATCTTTTTTTCCTATTCCAGGCCTTCACACATGGCAGTGGATGTTTGGCTGTGAGCTCCAGCCTGATGGGAGAAAAGGAGGCTTTAATCAGTATGGCTACGATGGGAGGACCTTCCTCACCTTCAACAAGGAGACCCTCAACTGGGTGGCTCTCGACTCCCAGGCCCAGATGACCCAGAGGAAATGGGATGCTGTTCCAGGATATAATCAGGGAAGGAAGTTCTACCTGGAGAAAACCTGCATTAAGTGGCTGGAGAAGTACCTGTCCTACGGGAATGAGACACTGCTGAGGACAGGTGAGCAACTGGATCCAGGTTGGACTTTCCTCCTTTATGGCCGGATTTCTTGTGCACATTCGGCCCCTTTGGGTTCCTGGTCTGCCGTCTGACTGCCCAGGAGGGAATCCTCCCCCTCCCCTTCCAGCCCCTCCCCAGGACGCGGGAATCCCTGTTTGGTTCCCCTTGCCAGGCCGCCCTTTAATGGAGCAGGAAATGCAGCCTCTGCCTGGGTGGATCAGGCAGGAGAAGCACTTGGGGGCATCTTCTTCACGGCCCACAATGAGGCAATAGGAAGACTTGGGGTTCTTCAATGAAACCCCCATTAGCCAAACTGTAGTCAAGTGTGCGAGGCACCCTTAATTTCGCCCCCATTAATTCTCCTTCCCCCGACATCCCACAGGGGGCTCCTTCCCTGCTGTGCACTTGATGGTGCACCTCCCATGCCCACCACCAGAGGGCTCCACTTCTATCATTAATAACACATCCTCAGGGCCCCAATTGGGCAAAAAAGGCCAAGGTTGAGGGGTCTTTTTCTTCCCAAAGTTTCTGTGGATCTTTCCCTTAAACTCCAAACAGATTCCCTCAATTCTGACTTACTGAATCTTTCCTCAAAACAGCCCCCTCCCCACCTTCAGGAACACCCCCTCACCCCACAAGGGGCACTCACAGTATAATCTTTTCCTGTGAATTGTTATTATGTTCCCATCTAGACAACCTCTCCCCACTGGGTCGACCCCTTCCCCTCTGGGCTCCTTGATCCCCCCCAGTATTAGCTGGGTGAGATCGGGGTTCACGGGGAAATCCCCCCCCCAATTGCCAGCAGCCCCTCCCTGCCCTGGGAGGTCTCTCTCTCTCTCTCTCTCTCTCTCTCTCTCTCTCCCCTCTCTGTTTTCCCTTGGCATTACCTCTCTCTGACTTTGAGGGATAATATCTCTTCTCCAAATTAATCAGTCAGAAATT
This sequence comes from Vipera berus, assembly GCF_964194415.1. Taxonomy (NCBI): domain Eukaryota; kingdom Metazoa; phylum Chordata; class Lepidosauria; order Squamata; family Viperidae; genus Vipera; species Vipera berus. The sequence continues at coordinate 283,560,501 of NC_138203.1, read as the reverse complement.
GCAAAAGCCCTGAGCTGCTTTGTGCTTTGATTCTGTCTCCCCTCTTCTTTAAACTGTGGTTGTGTCCCTTGGAAAGAGGCCTGGAGCAGCCTCAGATTCAGGGGAGCAGAAGGAAACCACAAAAGTAGGGAGAAAATTCCGTGTTGTTGTTGTTGCCTTGAAAGGGAACTTAAAAGAGCAGCTCCATTTTCCCTCACCTGAAGGGAGCAGCCCGAGATCGCTCAGAGTTCAAAGCAGCCAGAGAGGAATTTCCTTGGACCCTCAATTTGTTGCCGGAGGTTTTTCAGGCTGAGCCCCTGGGAAGGACTCAAAATCCAGGAGTTCTTGTGGTTGAGCATTTTTCCACATCTGGAGCATTTCCAAAAACTCTTGGAGACGCTGCAGGTGTGCAGTGGGAAGTAGTAGACTTTCCTGCCCCTCCAAGTTTCCCACCCACCTTCCAGGCTCTGGCGGGGTTCAGAGTTAATTCCGGGGGTGCCGTTTCTGCAGAACCCCCAGAGGTGACCGTGAGCATCAGGTCAAAGGAGGTGGAGGATGGGATGGAGATGCACGTCTGCCGCCTGGACGGCTTCTACCCCAGGGAGATCGATGCCTCCTGGAGGAGGGACGGGGAGGTCTGGCTGCAGGAAACCTTCCGTGGCTCCTTGGTCCCCAACGCGGATGGGACCTTCCACTACTGGCTCAGCATCCGGATCGATCCCCAAGAGAGGGGCCGCTATCGGTGCCACGTGGAGCACGACGGCCTGCAGGAGCCTCTGGACGTGGCCCTGGAGGGTGAGAGGCTGCAGGGAGGTATGGATTGAGCTCTTTGGCAGGGTGGAGGGTTGTGGGGGAGGAATCTCGCCCCCAGATGTGTCCAGATGTGAGCATACCTGACCTTTAAGCCATTGGTTTTTCTATAGTTGTAATTGGTGAAGCTGCAGGGACCAGACCATAGAACTGGCTTCAGGGGATGTAAAGGAATCTACAGAATCCCATTACAATAGCTGGCAGATCCTGATGAAATCCTCTTAGATCCTCTCTTAGCTTCCGTCCCTCCGCTCTTTCTTGTCTCCAGAAGAAAAGCAGCAGTTGTTTTGAGCACCAAAAACAGATTTTATTTTGTTTAAAATTCCTAAAGTACAAGAATCAGGTGGTGTCTGGTAGCCCCTTTTCTGAAGGCAAATTTTGACTAAAATGGATGAACTGCATCCGAATTCGGGAAATGCAGAGAGTGGCTGGACTGATGCACCATGAGCCAGAAAAGGGGCTACCAAGTCTTTGCCATCAGAGAGTAACACGGCTTTCCTGGTTTAAAGGTCAAAATATTGTATGTTGCCTCTGTTTGGGACATGATAGCAGTATTCCAGTATTTGAGAGGCTACCACAAAGAGGAGGGGGGGGTCAACTTAATTTCCAGAGCACCAGAGGGCAGGACAAGAAACGATGGGTGGAAACTAATCAAGGAGAGAAGCAATCTGGAATTAAGGAGAAAATTCCTAACACTGAGAACAATTAACCAGTGGAACAATTTGCCTTCAGAAGTTGTGGGTGCTCCATCACTGGAGGCATCTAAGAAGAGGCTGGACAGCCACTTGTCTGGAATGCTTGAGGAGGGGGTTGTGCTAGAAGACCTCCAAGGTCCCTTCAAACTCTGTTATTCTGTTTCTGCCATTTGTGGGACCCTCCAGAAGTTGCATATCACCGTATTCCATTTTTATGGTGAAGTTCTGGAAGGACAAAATATAATTTTTTTGCTATTTCTGGACTGACCAAGGAAATAAAAGTGTATATTTTAGGTGATATGAACTCTTTTACTTTAAGTAATAAAATGCAAACACTCAAACCGAAGAAAAAACATAACGGACAGAGCTGCCAAAATTAGGAAAAACTGGGGGAGACTATAAACAGAATAAAACTGTTTAACAAATGTTATTGTATTGTTTTGTTTTGTAAGCTGTTGAGAGTCACAAGATGGCAAAGGGCTGCTTTTGAGTGTAAAAGCTAAATACGAATCCAGCTGCCTTCATGCTGGGCTGGGGAGCGGAGAAGGCAGCATCAGGAGGACACGTCCTCTAAGGGTGGTGAGCAAGGAGACTTCGTGCTGCCCTTAGAGGGACCTGAAGAGGAACCCATAGAAGTTTTTAATTTTCGGAATTTCCAGCTTTTGCTATTTTAGGTTTCTTCCCCCAATTGGGATGAGTGAGGTTCTCCTTCAATTATCTGCTTTTTCTCCCAATTCAGAACCAAAATCCACATGGAACTCTATGGGGATCATCATCGGCTGCGTTGTGGCTGGTCTTGTCCTGCACTGTATGATTGTTGTGATCTATGTATTCAGTAAGTATCTTTTTTTCTGGGTGATGGAAGGAAGATGGGAAGATTCCTCCCGAGTCTCTCCCTTTGGAGAGCTTCTTCTGGGCTTCCTCCTCTCCTGTTTTCCCAGCCCTCTTGGGGAGCCTCTGAGATCTCGGCCTCTTGCTGGGACTCCAGTCTCGATTCAGCTTAGTCTGAGGTTGGGACAATCTTTTTTTTAATTGAAAAGTTTTAACATACATTTTATCTTTAACAATCCCCCCTCCCCCTCCCGTACCCATCCCTCCCTACCCCTCCCCCCCCCCGACTTCCCAGAGCTAAGTACAAGGTATAAAAAAAAAACCAATCATAAACATCCATATGCTAACAACCATAAACTCTAAAATCTATCACTCTCTAGCTCATATAGGATAATACAAACACTATTAATATTAAATATATATAGAGAAAAAAAGGAAAAAAAAGAAAAAGAAAAGGAAGACTTATTCAAATGCTACATGAAACTTTTTAGTCCCATATTTGTTCTGGATATACTCAATCCATTTTCTCCACTCCATAATATAACGTTCTTGCGAGTGATCTTTCAAGTAAGCCGAGATCTTTGCCATCTCTGCCAGGTCAGAAACCTTTAAAGTCCATTCTTCTACAGTCGGCAGTTCCTCCTTCTTCCAATATTGACCTATTAAGAGTCTTGCTGCCGTAATTAAATTCAAAATCAGTTTAGTGTCCACAATCGTAGCATCTGTAATTATACCTAACAAAAAAAGTTGCGGACAAAACTTTATCCTTTGCTTGAAAATCTTCTGCATGTTCCACCAAATTTTTATCCAAAAGGCCTTAACCTTTTTACAAGTCCACCATATGTGAAAATATGTTGCATCTTCATCGCCACACCTCCAGCATTTTGGCTGATAATTCGGATACATACTTGCCAGATTGGGACAATCTTGTCTTCTTCTGAGTTGAGAAGAGGCATCCCAGTTCCGTCCCTTTCAAAGGTTTTGGTCAAAGAGTGGCAGAGAAGGATTCCCATGAAAATCTTCCTCCCCTCCCAGCTGCTGCTGCTTCCCCCATTTCCCCCCACCCCTCTCGGAGGCAGCAGGTCTCTCTTGGGGCAAATCAGGAGATACATTTGGTTTTTGAAAATCTTTTTGTCTTTATTAATGAGACAAAGTGACTGCGAATTATCTCCTGGGGTTCTTCCACTTAAGAAGAGTTTGAATGATCTCTGGTGGATTCTTTTGAGCTTTCACTGATTTTTGTCTTTGCAGAGAGGCGTCAAGATGACTACAAAAAAGCACCAAGTGAGTGAATTGTCCTCTTTACATGTAATCTCCAACTTAGAGCAGGAACTGAAGGCATCATCAGTTGAGTGTCTGTGGGTGTGGGTGCGCGCACGCACACACACACACATTTGCATGCTTGCATGCATGCTCTCTTCCTCCTAAGAACCAGGCTGGGGAAGATGGGCCCCCTTTTCATCCCAGCCAGGCTGTTCTTGGAAGTGGGGTCCTCAAGGAGAAACATCTGGGATGAGGAACCCTCAAGAAGATGAGAGGACCCAGCTGGTGGAAGGTCCCTCTGACTGAGAAGCTGCCCTGTTTCCCAAGTGGGCGGGAAGGAAATGTTTGGTGAAATGAGAGTCAGAAGCTCCATAAAATTAGGGATCAAAGGGGGGCATTTTGAGAGAAAAGGAACTTTGTGGGATGCCAACTGGATCTATGGGGTGGGGTTTCCTATCCCCACGACGATTGGGAATGGTAGCAGGAGGCTGCATGGAGGGCCATACCAACATCGGGGATCATGCCCCCGCTGTTTTCAAGCGGTAGCGTGCTCCGACCCTCCGGTTGCTACCCGTTTATCCGGAGGGAGATTGGGTCCCTGAGCTTAGACTGGTGTATTTCAATGCCAGATCCGTGGTGAACAAAGCTCCCCTCGTCCGAGATTTGTTCGAGGAGGAACGCGTGGATCTGGCATGCATTATGGAAACCTGGTTGGGCCCAGAGGGAGGTGTCCCTCTGACTGATCTTTGCCCTCCAGGTTTCTGTGTGCTACACCGGCCGCAGGCTCAGGGTAGGGGCGGGGGTGTGGCGGTGGTTATACGGGAGACCTTATATCCGCGGGAGACCACTGTCGTACAGATTGGTGGGAGTGAGTCGCTCTTCCTGAGGTGTGGCTCTGGGGTTCAGTTGGGCTTGTTGCTGACATACCTGGTGCCCAGCTGTGTTGCAACGGCCCTGCCCGGGCTTCTCGACACCCTTTCAGGGCTGGTGGTTGAATTCCCCAGACTTATGGTTCTGGGTGATTTCAACCTTCCATCCCTGGGCGGGTCATCAGAGTTAGCTCGGGAGTTCATGGCCTCCATGACGGCCATGGACCTGACCCAGATAATTCAGAGTCCGACCCATGGAGGGGGTCACACTCTCGACCTGGTTTTCCTATCTGGGCAGTGGTTTGATGATCTGGGAGGGGGCTCGCCAAATATTGTCCCCCTGTCATGGTCCGATCATCACCTCCTATGGTTGGTCTTCCAATACGCTACCCCTCGCTGCTGGGCTGCAGAGCCGACCAGGTGGTTCCGCCCCAGGCGCCTGATGGATCCAGAACGGTTCCAGACGGTGCTTGGGTCTATACCTATCTCCCTCACTCACAGCCCGGCCGATGCCTTGGTGGAGGCTTGGGAGAGGGCTGCCACCGAGGCACTTGACCATGTTGTACCCTTGCGACCCCTGACCCGGCGCAGATCTCGTTGGCCTCCATGGTTTTCTGTGGAGCTACGGGAGATGAAGTGTCGGAGACGGAGTCTGGAGAGCTGTTAGAGATCCAGCCGATCTGAATCTGACCGATTGCGACTAAGATCTTTTATTAGATCTTATCTCGCGGCGATGAGGACGGCGAGGTCTAATCACTTCGCGGCCCTCATCGCGTCCGCAGATAATCGCCCGGTTAGGGTAACTTGTTCCCTCAATCAGGAGGTGAGGGAGGAGCCCTTACAGGGGCGGGCCGAGGAGTTCAGCCAGCATCTGGCGGAAAAAATTGCTCAGATTCGGGCCGGTTTGGACTCTGACTGGGCAGAGTCTGACGGGGAGGAATCAAGCGGTCTTGAGAGTAGTATTATCTGGACTGAGTTTGATCCTGTGACTCCCGAGGAGGTGGACAGGATTATGGGGAGGCTGAGCTCTACCACCTGTTTATTGGACCCGTGCCCCTCCTGGCTGGTTTATTCAGCTCGGGAGGAGACACGAGACTGGTTCCAGGCAGTGATATCTGCCTCTTTGAGTGAGGGTGTCTTCCCTGCCGCCTTGAAGGAGGTGGTGGTGAGACCCCTTCTCAAGAAGCCTGCCCTCAACCCAGCCATTTTGAATAACTCTCGTCCAGTCTCCAACCTCCGCTTTTTGGCGAAGGTTGTTGAGAGTGTGGTAGCGCATCAGCTTCCTCTGTTCCTGGAGGAAACTGATTATGTGGACCCGTACCAATCGGGTTTCAGGCCCGGGTACAGCACGGAGATGGCATTGGTCGCGCTGATGAATGATCTCTGGCGGGCTCGGGACAGGGGTTGCTCCTCTGTCCTAGACCTTTTAGATCTCTCAGCGGCTTTCGATACCATCGACCATGGTATCCTGCTGAGAGGTCTCAGGGGGTTGGGAGTGGGGGGCACTGTTTTACGGTGGTTCTCCTCCTACCTCCTGGGCCGTTCACAGTCGGTGTTGATGGGAGGGCAGAGGTCCACCCTGAGGCCTCTCGTTTGTGGAGTTCCTCAGGGGTCGGTCCTCTCTCCCCTCCTGTTCAACATCTATATGAAGCCGCTGGGTGAGATCATTCGTGGTTTCGGGGTGGGGTATCATCAGTACGCTGATGATACCCAACTTTTTCTTTCCACCCCGAACCAACTCAGTGATGCCCTCGACGTGATGTCCTGTTGCCTGGAGGCGGTTCGGGTCTGGATGGGGAGAAACAGGCTCCGACTTAATCCTGCCAAGACTGAGTGGCTGTGCATACCGGCATCTCGGGAGAACCAGTTTTGTCCATCATTAACTATGGGGGATGAGGTGTTACCCCCCCCCCCCCGTTGATAGGGCTCGCAACTTGGGCATCCTCCTGGATTCATGGCTCAGTTTAGAAGACCTCATAGGAGCCGTGACCAGGGGGGCTTTTGCCCAGGTTCGCCTGGTGCGCCAGTTGCGACCCTATCTGGACCGAGATGCCCTACGCACAGTCACTCATGCGCTCGTGACCTCCCGTTTAGACTACTGCAACGCTCTCCACATGGGGCTGCCCTTGAGGACCACTCGAAGGCTTCAACTGGTGCAGAATGCGGCCACGCGAGTTGTGATGGGGGCCTCCCAATACTCCCATGTAACACCTCTACTCCGCGAGCTGCATTGGCTTCCGGTTGCCCTTTGGGTGAGATTCACGGTGCTGGTGATGACCTATAAAGCCCTTAATGGCTTGGGTCCGGGTTATCTGAGGGAACACCTGCTGCTGGCATCAAGCTCCCTTCGTCCCGTGCGCTCCCACAGGGAGGGCCTTCTCAGGATACCACCGGTTAAGGAATGCCGGTGGGTTATTCCCAGGGGAAGAGTATTCTCTGTGGGCGCGCCTGCCCTTTGGGATGATTTACCTGTGGAACTCCGGACCACCCCCGATCTGCGTTCATTTCGCCGGGACCTGAAAACCTGGCTTTTCGATCTATCAGGCCTGGACTGAAGGGGTTTTAGCTTTTTAAACATTGTTTTAATTGTTGGGCTTAATTAATTTAATTTATTTTAATTTATATTATCTTTTTTATTGTATTTTATGCTGCCCTGTAAACTGCCCTGAGTCCTTCGGGAATAGGGCGGTATAGAAATTTAATTAAATAAATAAAATAAATAAATCTCCTCTTGGTCTCCCATCACAAGGCTCTCTGAGTAGAAACTGGTTAGCAAAAGAGACTTTGGAGCCATGTGGATCTTTTTAGGTCAGCTCTGCCCTGGGGCTCAGGAATTGCTGAACTATTGCTCTGTGTTGGTATATATACAAATTTTAGGAATTCTTTCCTATGCCTTTGAGCCCAAGCAGTCTGGTTCAAACTCCCTACAGGTATGTGTGTGCCTGTGATTGTGTGTGTGCGAGAGAGGGAGGGAGCTGGAGTCAGGGAGAGCTGAGTTTCTCCATCTGTAAGGCAAGAAAGCGACAGACTCACCCTTTTTTTTATTTCCTTCTTTTCCAGCAAGTGACAGAGGATCCAGCAGTTCCAGCCTGGGTAAGTCGGAGGGCGCTGCTGCTGCTTCGGTCCTTTTGCAAGGCTTTGGGCACCTGGGGAGAGTAAAAGAGGGAGAGGCCCCCAGTTTTTAAAAGCCCCCTCCTCCTCCCCCCATTAATTCACCCTCCCTGTGTTCCCTCTGCGTCTGGTTCTGGTGAAATAATTAAAATAGAGTCAGTTTCTTTGAGTGGTGAGGGCACCAAGTGAGACTAACTGGGAGACGGTGAGTTCTAGTCCCACCTGTAAGGTTTTTCAGCTGAGATCCCAAAGAAATCCCAATGAGACTCTTGAACTGGAGGCCTCTGAACACAGCCTTATTTTCTTTGATGAAAGAATATATCCTGGGCACTCCACTCTCCTTTGGACAGCAGAGAAGATGGAGAGCGGAGAGGAGAGCACGTAATCATTAAAGTTTTTGCTTTTTATAAACCAACAAACATCACGAGGTTGCTGGGCTTCTAAAAAGTTCCTTTGAACCTCCTCATCTATCCAGGCCTTACATTTCTGCATCTCTAAGCTTGAACACACAACAGCATAATAGGCTGGCAATTAGCCCATTCACTTTGTTACTTTGCAGGACAGTAGAGAGCTGTTAGAGGGACGGCGGTGGCTCAGTGGGTTGAACGCTGAGCTTGTTGATCAGATGGTCGGCAGTTTGGCGGGTCAAATCCCAAGTGCCGCGTAGCAGAGTGAGCGCCTGTTACTCGTCCTAGCTTCTGCCAACCTAGCAGTTCGAAAACACGTAAAAATGCAAGTAGAAAAATAGGGACCACTACGGTGGGAAGGTAACAGTGTTCCGTGCGCCTTTGGCATCTAGTCATGCCGGCCACATGACCACGGAGACGTCCTCGGACAAGCGCTGGCTCATCGGCTTTGAAACGGAGATGAGCCCCTAGAGTTGAAAACGACTAGCACATATGTGCGGGGGGACCTTTACCTTTACCTTTAGAGAGCTGTTATACTTTAAAGCCACAGCAGAGGATCGAGAAGGGAAAGATTTACCATCCAAGGAGAGACCAGCGAAGTGTTGCAATTTCTTAGCTAGGCTTTCCCTTGGAACAACACAGTTTAAAGTAACAGAAACATTTTCTTTGGTCAGCACAATTTAGAACACAGTGGAGCACATACAGGAAGCTAGCAAAAATAAATGGAAAATAGCTGTTATACATGAGAGATTGATTATACATAAAAGATGATATTTTGAAAGATTATACTTGGCTTGATCTCTACACACCTTAGGCATGAAAGCCGGCTTGGTGGGGGTGGGGGTGTCACAAAATCCACTTTCCTTGCACTGCTTTGTTCCTGAGGCGGAGAAGGGAAACTCTCCCTGTTGGATTCATGCAGGGGAGGCAGCCCAGAGTCTGCCTGGTGGAGCCTGGCCCCCTTTGGAGCTCTCAATTCTTTGAGAGGAAACAGGGAAACCACCACCGATGCCGTGATCCCCAGTGGTTACAGACTCTTCTGCTGGCATAGCTGAGACCTGGCTGACTCTGGAAGTGTGTGTGGGGGTCCCCTCTCAGAGACCTGCCCAGCTGGGTTTAGGCTTTGGGCCCCACCAAGACCCCAGGGCAGGGCAGGTGGGCTTGCACTAGTCCTCTGAGAATCCCTCTAGGTACTCGAGGGCCTTGATCCCCACGTTTCTGGTTGTGACTCCCCGTTTCTGAATCTGGACTCTGCTGTAGCAGCCTCCCTGCTGCGTGGCCACCGCGCCCCCCTCCTTCAGCCGCTGGGGGCCATCTTGGTGTTGGCAGGGAGTTCCCCAGGCTTCTGGTCCTGGGAGACGTCCATCTGCCCTTCCTGGGTTTGGCCTCGGAAGGGGCCCAGGAGTTCATGGCTGCCACGGGCCTCTCCCAGACCGTCTTGGGCCTGGCTCAGGACAGCGGTCACACTCCGGATATGATCTTCTTGTCGGAGCAACAGCAAAGTGATCTGGTGGGGGAATCTGGTCTTTCAATTTACTGTTTTAAACGTTCTATACGGCATTTTATTCAATTTTACCGGAAGCTGCCTAGAGTCACCTTGGGGAGAGAGATGGGTGACACAGAAGTTGAATAATAAATGAATCAAAAGCCTGATCTCCTCTGAGAGCTTCGTAAAGCTGCAAAGGTTGAATGGCGAAGAGAGAGATTTGTCCTCCTCACAGGGCAAGGAATAGTAGATTCATTCTGTGTCTTTCTCTCCAATGCAGGGAGCAACCAGACCGCTTAGCAGCCCCCTTGCAGGTGAGTGGACATGTGGGGGCTGTATGGGGGGAGAGGGAGGGAGATGAAGGCCTTCAGGTCCCAGGACCAATTGATGGTGAAGATACTTTGGGAAATCCCTCTTCTCTCTCTTCTTCATCTCAAGCATTGGAAGGGAAGGAATTTGGGGGGAGACGTATTGGGGCTCTGAGGAGAGGTCTGCCTGCCCCCCAACTCTGGCACATCTCCGGCTCTGACTCTCGATATAACTAACCCTTGGATGCTTTTCCCCCTCTTCTTTGCAGCGCGATGGAGACTCCCAGCCTAAGGAGGGAGGAAAGAATTGGGAATCAACCTTCTTCTGAATTAGACAGGAGGGTCCCTTCAGGGCCTTCCGGCATTCTGGAACCAGGATATATTTGGAGGTCTTTCATCATGGTTTTTATCACAGTATATCAGTAACCTTTTTTAATTATGATTGAGGAATGGAGGAGAAAAGACTAGTATGTGATACTAATTGTGGAATCAAAAGATTTTAAATTGGCTTTTGTAGACAATAGTTTTTAATAAGTAGTTTGTATAACCCTTCATGGGCTTTTGCTGATTAATCCTAATGGATTGAGATTAGAGGTTAGAGATGAGGTTTCAGAGATGGGTTTATAGGGAATGGGGTGAGGGATAGGATGAAGAGTTTCTTGGTTTTATTTTAAGAGAGATGTGTAAGTTGTTAATTTTCATTAGACTTGTCGGGGATAAAAATGAGGGGTTTCTTTTTCTTTCTTTTTTCCCTTTGTTTTAGTTTTGTAAGTTTAAAAGTTACCTTCGAGGAAACTCTTAGTAAAAGAAGAAATGTACATTCTGAGATGTTTGTCGCTAAAATCGTTGATGCATTTTTTAATTGATGATTGCCCAGTTAATTGAGCATACATTTGATCATTCAAAGTTTGACAGATAATCAGTATAACGAGTGAAACATTCAGACACTGATTTTTTACACACACACACACACACACACACACACACACACACACACACACGTTAAATGTTTGTTAAGCATTCAGAATACACTTGCTTAGTCCCAGACAAATCTTATTTCCTGTTTCAGCCTAGCCCAAGGCCATCTACAGGCAGCAGTGGCAGCTCATATTTGTGTAAATTTCATCGGTCTCCCTTTATTCTTTGTTAGCAAGCCAAAAAATTTTACATACATACATATATATATACACTATATATATATACACACACTATATATATATATATATATATATATATATATATATATATATATATATATATATATATACACAATATATATATACAATACATATATATACATACATATATATATATATATATATATATATGTATGTATGTATGTATGTATGTATGTAAATTTTTTTGGCTTGCTAACAAAGAATAAAGGGAGACCGATGAAATTTACACAAATATGAACTGCCACTGCTGCCTGTATATTTTCTGAGGTTTTCGCGGGTGTTTGTATGTAGATCTTTGGTCATTCGGGTTTTTTCCCATGTAGAATTGGAGGTATCAGGGCAACGTTTCGACAAAATCTCATCCGTCATCCTCAGGCTGGTGACTTCAGCTTCGTTCTTCTGGGAGAAGTGTGTGATAGTGGCTGGTGAAGAAAAAAACAGCCACTATCACACACTTCTCCCAGAAGAACGAAGCTGAAGTCACCAGCCTGAGGATGACGGATGAGATTTCGTCGAAACGTTGCCCTGATACCTCCAATTCTACGTGGGGAAAAACCCGAATGACCAAAGATCGATCTATCTATCTATCTATCTATCTATCTATCTATCTATCTATCTATCTATCTATCTATCTATCTATCTATCTATCTATCATCTATCTATCTACACACACACATACACACACACACATATTGCCATTTATGGATTTTAGAAAAATGGAGCACTTAGATTGTAAGTTTCTCAAAGTGGTTTGCTGAAAATAAATGGTTTTGTTTTCCTCTTACCTGAGTTGCTGCCTGTTTGGAGACGTTGGAAATAGCAAGGAATTTACGCTCCTTGTTCATCAGAGACCCCAATTTCACTTTCAGTGGCAGGAAGGGGAGAGGAACCAAGGCAAAAACTGGAAGGAGCAAGAATTGGGGGGGGTTCCTGTGTGCTCCTTGGGGAGGAGGCAGCCATTTTGTTCCTGGGTCCGGATCTTTCTCCAACATCTCCAGCTGATCTTCCGCAAAATGGCCGTTTGGTCTGGGCTTGGTGGGGGCAGCAACAGAGGCGGTTTTTCCCTCAGATCCACTTTTGCCTCAGGCTGAGGGCCAAGTGGCTGGTCTCTGGGCCTCATCCAGGGGCCCTTTGGGAGACGGGAGCTCAGTGACCGGCCGGAGCCCTCCGGGTCCCCTGGCAGGAGGGCAGCTTCTCCTGCCTCTGAGAGGTCCTCTCTGGGCTCTCCAGGGGCCCAGTAGGAGGCCCTGGCCCAAGAGTGGGGAGACCCCAGATTGATGGGAAAGACGTTCCCCCATATTATACTGGATGCTTTCTGGGTGAGGAGCAGTGTCAAGGATGGGGTCTGTTATCCCCCTCCCTCTGAACTAGCCCTCTTTGAAAGCTTAAAAAGTCAACTTCAAACCATTTTGCAAGAATTCAGTGGATATTTCAGTCTGTTCTACTGATTCAAAAGTTTTAGAAATGTATTGATTAATTAGAATATATGACCAGCCAGCTCCCATAAGCAGCTCTGGTCTGGCGCCAACACAATAAAAAAAATATCAATACAAGAACAAAAGACAGAAATTCTTAGGCCCCGCCTGGCTGAGACTCTCCGGATCTGAAAGATTTTTATATTCTGTTATCTTCTATATTTTTATATTCCTGAGCTGTCAGCTTATCCCCTCCTCTTCCCCGAAGACAGGGCTGAATTTCCACTCTGTACATGCTCAGAGGAAAGGTGACTGCAGAAGAAAGCAGATGATTGAAGCCCCGAAAAGACCGTTGAATGTTTCTCATACTTTGTTCATCACAGGAAATGGGAAATCAACTGAATTTGGCAATCCTAATAAGAAACCAGAAGAGGGATTTATTATTTTAGTCCAAAGATCCCCCAGAAGAAGCGCCAAGGGAGAGAGCGGCCATCTTAGTTTATTGCAAAGACTTTGAAGTTTCCTAAAGATTCGCGGCTTCCCCAGAGAAGAAAATATCTGACAATTTTCCCTAGAAAGACACAACTTTACTTTGAAGATGGGAAAAGAGCCTTTGAGCGTTTCTCTCCAGAGCGAAGATCATTTGGGATGTCATGAGCTAAACACAGAATCACAGGCCTAGAAAGGACCTCAGAGGTCTTCTAGTCCAACCCTCAGATCCAGGCAGGAAATTTTAACACCATTCCAGTCGTAACGGTTCTCCAGTCTATTCTTGAAAACTTCCAGCGAGGGAGCCCTCACAATTCCAGGATGAAAATTATTCCACTGATTAATTGTTCTCACTTTTAGAAAGTTTTTCCTTCTAGGTTGGGTCCCTCTTTAACAAGCCTCCAGCCCTTATTTCTTCTCCTACCCTCTGGGGTTGGAGGCCTTTGAACTCTGCTGCTGGAGAACACTCCTGTGAGTCCCTTGGACTGCAAGGTGATCAAACGGGTCAGTCCTAGAGGAGATCCACCCTGACTGCTCTTTAGAAGGCCAGATCCTGAAGCGGAAACTCAAATACTTTGGCCACCTAATGAGAAGGAAGGACTGGGCTCTCTGTCGCTCCTGGTGTGGGTGGGGGGTCGCTCTGCGGGACAGCTGCCTGGGTGAGTCCCTTTATCTCCCGGTGGGGATCCATCCCATCCCCCCCCTCAAAAAAAACCTCTCCTCCCTCCCAAAGATTATTCCCAGGAAGAGAATCCCGATTCGGTCCTCTTTCGAGTCCGCAACTCCTCTGTCTCCCCCACCCTCTCAGAAGGGACCCCAAAGCGTGGATGAGACTTTTCTGCCTCTTCAACCCCCCACCACCACCAGGAGAGACTTTTCTGGGAACGGGACAAGGGTCGCCCCTCCAGATCTCAGTCAAGTCTACCTGGGCGCCCCCGAACGCGAAAATCTTTCTTTTCCCCAAAGTGGAGGTTGTCGGAAAGCGGCGATTGCACGGGCTCTTTGTTTGCTTCTGGTGCTGGGAGGACCCGGCTCGTTTCTCGACTCGCTTCCGTGGATTGGCAGACAAGGAGGCTGGAGCCCTCGGGTTAAGGCTGTCCTGGGAATGCAGCAGGAGGAGAGTCTGCAGAGAAGCGCTCCTGGAATTGTCTTCCCAAAGATCTGCCTGATTTATTGTCACTTTCCCCTGGATCCCCCCCCCACCCCGTCCTAAACCCCAATATCCCCAGAGGTGTTTTCTACGACAGGCGGGGATTTTTCCACCCCAAATCCTCCTCCTTCCATTTCAGGAGCCCCCAGCACGGGAGAGTTTGCAGAATCAAAAAGATTTAAAGTTTACTCTTATTCCTTAGTAACCGGATAGGTGGTCTTGGGGTGTCCCTCGTTGTTCCCCAGAGAAACTCTCAAGGCAGCAGCTTTTCCAAAGGCATTTCCAAAACTCTCCGGATCTGAAGGATCAGATAGTCTGGGCTGGAGGCGGAAGGAGAGAAGCCCCCCTGGATGGACGGAGAGCCTGAACTGAAGGGCTTGCTTGGACACAGACAGGCCCAAACTGACCAGCCCTTCCTGACCTGAGGAGGATTTGTGATTGTGAGGACGCCCAACCTGCGTTGCATTCACACGTTTCTCCTCTCAGGCAGATTCAGACTCCCTCACTGCTCAGCCCCAGGAGGGGAAGAAGCGGGTTCTGGATCACGGAGGGTCCGATCCTTCTCCTTCTGTCGGACAAAAGCTCTGATCCCTTTGAAATCTCCCCAGAGCAGGAAGTGGATCTGGGGATCCCTCTCCCCAAAAGCTCTGAGAAGCCGCTGGGATTGTGGGGAGGAGGAGGCCGAGGCCTTTGCCTTGGGAGACTGGGAAGGACTGGGAGACCATACTGGAGGGACTGGGCAGTGGGTGTACAGGTAGTCCTCGACTTACAGCAATTCATTTAGTGAACGTTCAAAGTTACGTCATTGAAAAAAAGTGACTTATCACCATTTTAAGCCCTTATGACCATTTTCACGTGACCAGGATTTGGATGCTTGGCCACTCACTGGTTCATATTTATGACGGTTGCAGTGGTCCCGTTTTGTGACCTTCTGACAAGCAAAGTCAATGGAGAAGCCAGATTCACTTAACAACGGGGTTATTAATTTAACAACTGCAACGATTCGCTTAACAACTGTGGCAAAAAATTTCGTAAAATGGAGCAAAGCTCACTTAGCAAATGTCTCACTTAGCAGCAAAAATTGTGGGCTCGGTTATGGTCGTACGTCGAGGACTGCCTGTATTTATTTCTCTGGGGGGCTTTGGAGGTCCTGCCCTTTTCCACACAGACCCAGTTCTGCCCAAATAAGTCCCGTGAAGGATCCTGAAAATGATATTTACACTCTTCGGTGCCCCGGAAGAATTTCTGACCTGAAGAGATTTCAGAATGGAGACCAAGAAGGGGCCTTGGGGATTTTTCAGCTTAATTGATTTCCCAGCAGCATTTTATTCATTTTACTTTTCTTTTAATTTTTTAACACATTTACAAGCTGTTGTTTTTCTGTCCTTGCGCAGCCCCAGAGTCTCTTCCGTGTTTGTATTTTGACAATGAAAACTAAACGGTGACTTAATGTGATTTTCTTTTGTCCTTGTTACTGACGTTTAGCATAGTTTTATGTCTTGTAAATTTAGTCTCTCCTCCAATCCAAGGAAGGGCTGAAAAAGCTTTGAGGCTGCTCAGTTGGGAGTTTGCATGATAGAAACTGAAATAATGTTGTATGTTTATCTTTGGTTCCCCAGAGGGGCTTTAAAGGTGACAGGACCCTCCCTACAGAGGCTAATTTTGGGGGAGAGGACCCCAGCAAAGCCCCACCCACTGCGCCCAATATGGGAATTGGCAACAGGAACCCCCCAAGCAGCCTCAGTGGGGGGTGGGGCCAGGGTGGAGAGACCCCAGGGGTTTCTTCCGGGTGAGCGGAATTCTGGGAATTGAAGTCCAAATGGCTGAGTCTGATTAACTCTAATTTAGGCTTTTCTGTTGAGACCCACTGATCATGTGAAGAGTTGGGTTGCCACGATCAACTCTCTCCCAAGTGTTGGAAGGAAAAGTCTTCATCGTGGTTCAGTCCAAGCCGGGCATAAACAACATGGCGACCGCTTTAGGAAGAAGGTTGACAGTTTATGGGAGAGGGGAGCCAGACAGGAAGATGGGTGGCAGAAAAGAAGGGCTGACCACGTGTAGGGAGTAGGTTTTTATACCCTCTGGATCCTTTTGTTTGGAGTTGCTTCCTGTAATGTATGTTGTTAGGCATATGGTGTTAGCCTACAATGTTGGGTTGAA